>NC_080413.1:34867857-35493214 GCF_030265065.1 Corythoichthys intestinalis
ATTGAAATCTCCTGGAACCTCTTCTCCATGTTGTACACCAACTGTAAAGCACATGCACAGAAAGACAAATTTGAAAAATGACTTCCAAATACTTTATACATACACTCCCGAAAACAATGATTAGCAGTTAAGCTTTTTTGAAAAATTTTAATATATATAGGACTTAGCCTTCTCAAAATATAATGGCTTAATTGGGTCACTAGCCATTTGTAGATATGGTTAATTTCTGTATGATTTCAAGCACGAAACTCCATTAAAACCCAGGTGACCCAAATGTTTAATGCTTATATCATACAATGCTAACTTCCGTACGCTGTTAACCGGCTATAATGTAAAAAAATCTCTCTTGAACAATAACCGAATCGCCATTAAAACTTTGGCGACCAACATGTTTACTGCTTAGACGTTAACTTCATTACGCTTTTGTCTTGCAATATCATCAATATTCCAATTCAGTCTTTCGTGTATATGTATTTGCTTACAGGGGTTAGCGGACAAAACGCACTATACAATGAATATACTTTAGAAATATTACTCCCTTCCAACGACAACAATAGAAGCAAGGAAGCTAGTGTTTACTCCTTATCATGAGACGTTAACTTCGTTACGCTTTCGTCTTGCAATATCAACAATATTCCAATTAAGTATTTCGTGTATATGTAATTGCTTACATAGGTTAGTGGTCAAAAGGCACTATAAAAAGAAAATACTTTAGAAATTTACTTACCCGCACGACAACCGCATGAACTGCGTTGTAGTCTAAAAGGAATCTCCAGCCGGACTTGAAGGCGCACAGCAGTGACGTAACGAAACAGCCCAGCCCTTGTGATTGGCTGTTTAAGAAGAAGACGTCTGATTGGCTGAAGACGGGCTCCAGTTAAAAAAATGCATGTGTTCTTCTCAGTTGCGCATGACGGGTATCAAAACGATCCACACATTCGTAAGTGGGAATTTGTATTCGTAAGTGGGAATTTGTAATTGGAAGCACGTTACAAATGCGCGTAAAACAATTCACACACACATTTGGTGAATGTGTTTGTGTTTCGCGTGCTATGTGTTTACGAATCCCACGATGTGTGTGTGTTTCGCGTGCTATGTGTTTACGAATCCCACAATGTGTGTGGTTCGCGTGCTATGTGTGTACGAATCCCACGATGTGTGTGTGTTTCGCGTGCTATGTGTTTACGAATCCCACAATGTGTGTACGAATCCCACAATGTGTGTGTGTTTCGCATGCTATGTGTTTATGAATCCCACAATGTGTGTACGAGTACTTATGAGACTAATCTGACCCCATACAATAGTCACATAGCAGGACGTGTAATTTTTTTTTTTTTCTTTTTTCTAAAGACATTTTTTGTTTATAAAAGCAGCAAGTGTGTAGATCCTGGACCCCTTTTATATGCAGCAAGCCCGGGTTAAATGGCATTACATTTAGGGATGTCCTCGATCCGATCACGTGATCGGAACTCAGGCCGATCGCACCATTTTTCAGAGGATTGGAATCGGGTGGAAAGGATCGGGTTTTTAATTAAGAAAATATATTCATGTTTTTCTGCTTCATGCTCATACAGCGCCACAGCCTCTCACCCGCCCTCCTGCTAAGCATTGCGACCAAACTGTTTTTCTTGGTCACCAGTGCAGCTGTCGTTTGGTACTTAATCTTAACGATGATTGACAGTTTTGTGGCTTTGATCTGGCCAGAGAAGACTCTGTAGCTGTACGATCAAGGCACAAATGTGTTAATCATCGTTAAACTTGCAGCCCAGTCAGAAGTGTGATGTGCCAACTCACCCATTGTATAAGTAAGATGCTGTTCTCGGCAGCGTGAGCGAGTTAAATTACTCAATGAAGCATTTAATATAGAAGCATTTTTCTTTTTTACGTTATTGTTGTTTGAAAATAATTCCGATTAGGGTTTCCCCTAAGATTTTTTCAAGCTGTGTTGCTGGGCTGGATCGGAGTTGGACAGCCTCACCATGTCGTGCTACGGTGAAATTGCGTCATATCATGACAAATGAGTTTTTGTTTTCACGTTTTTTTTTTTTCCCAAGAAGAACCATAACAAAGATCTATTTGAAATATTTCATTAGCCAGGTTGACATAGTAGCTTTCAGCTATGGTACTTATACGTAAAATGCGTAGCTGATTACAGCTACATTACCCTACGTAAGAATATGAGTTTTCTTCTTGTAGCAATTGTAAGACTTACATCTCGTAGCCCTTCTTTTTCTCTTTATTTGGCCCTAATACGTACTACATTACCACAACAATAATAGTCCTTCTGTTAAGCGACCCATTTCAAGGAGTATGGGTACATTCTAATAGCGTTGGAAAGAGTTTTACTAGTTGTGGTGAGAGGTGAATGTTTTTTTTGTTGTTATTCGTGAACTACATTTCCACATAAACGCACATCGAGATACCATTTAGCTTAGCAAGGAGAGGTATGAGAGTCATTTTTCGAGTGTCCCAGAGCTTGCGAAACGTGGAAAAAAAAAAAAAAAAAAAAAAAGCGCATTTTATCAAGGGTTCATAAGCCGCGATTGTGTCTGCCGAAACAACCTGATAGCACAGATATAAGTACGCCTGCCTCTCTGCTATTGGATGCGTTGTTGATGCGGGGCCCAAATTAATTCAAACTTGTCGTTCCGTCCAAGATGGCCATCCACTGTTCACTTTCGCCAAAAAGTCCGATCCAAAATACTGTAATGTCCCGGATGGGGCAAAGAAGGAGAGGAGTGGGTATTGGCTTACCCACTTTATTCTGGCAACAATAATAAAGAAAAACAATAACAAAACTAGAAAGGCTATCTCTCGCCATCTTGGCCATTCTCCCATTCTTCCTACTCGCTTCCCTCTACGTTACAACTCCCTAGTCCGATCGTCACTTAAGGGCAACGCGCTAAAGTTACGGACATTGCAATAAACAATTAATAGATTACCGCTGAGCCCTGCACACTAGACTGCCGGTAGTTTAAAACGACCTTTAAAAAATAACATCTCTTTTGCAAGGCATTGCGGCTTTTATTTTGGTATGGCAGTGTGCCACAATCTTAGATTGCCGCTGAGCCCTTCACACTAGCCTGCCGCTAGTTTAAAACGGCCTTAAAAAAATAACATCTCTTTTGTAAGGCATTGCGGCTTTTATTTTGGTTTGGCAGTGTGCCACAATCTTTTATTGGTAGGGGAAACCCTGCACATCATGACGGCGAACACGGCCTTCACAATGTGTCTTCGCTGGGAATTTTTTCAACCATATCCCAAATTACTGGCGTAGCATGCATATTATGACTTTGTCTTCAGTTGATATACTGGATTGTGTGTATCGATCTTTTTGACAAAGTCATTTGACAACAAAACAAAAACTTAGTCTTTTATTACCACACCTTTTTTTGAAAAATGTTTTGTTAGTTTTGTTAGTCCTTCATTGCCCTCTCGATTCTAGGGACTATATTTCTCACCAAGGTATGCCTTTCCACAGTTTACAAATGGCTGAGGGTACCTCTGCTGTGTTTGAACATGTCGGTGATGTGTGTGACTCCTTAGTATTCTGTTTTCTCTTTCGCTCTTGGTCTCTGAACTCTGTGGTGGCTGCATACCCTGTACTGATGAGTGATACAAAGTGAATGAAGCTGCTTTGTTGCAGTTAAAGGAACAATAGCTTTGAATCTGACTGGGAAAGCAATCATAACACTAGTTGTATGCGGGCCCCCTCAAGTGGTATGTGGAAAATAATGTATTTGTTTTGCTATGTGTAATTGCGATTTATAATTGTACCTTCAGAATGTATGAAGGATTTAGCGTAGGTTTTTGGCCAAGTTTAAGCTGTGCGGTTTGTATATTGTTCTCGTTCTGACAGATTATCGTGTGTGAAAACAGGAGCTGAAGACTTCTGGATTTGTTAAAGAAAGTACGTGTGCATGATCTGAGGTCCTGTTTGGTTCATGGTGCACATCTCATGCAGTTTTCAGTTTCCGTGTTCATGATGACGTGATAGAGCGGGAGAGATCACAGTGTTTGACTCACATGTGTTTCCCGGAACATTTCCACTGCGCTCTTCCTTCCTCCTTCCGAAATACTTGCGAAATTCTCATTCACATTGAGCACAAGTCAACAAAAAGTCAATACAACACTTTGAATGTAAAACTTTATTCACAGAAAGGTAGTTGCAGGTGATATTGCGTCATTCTATTTTCGCATACACCTTTACCTTTAAGATTATAGAATCGTTTTACAACTCATGCAAGTTCTGCAGGACATTAAGTGTATATGCGTTCACTGATCATATTTTTTTTTTTTTTTTTTAGCCGATCACTGATTTTTAAAAACCCTGACCTGCCGAACTTGATTTTTGCCATTCACGATTTTTTTTCATAAACGACAGCATGCAACTTTAATATTCCAATTAATCTTCTTTTGCAGTAAAACATTCCCTGTGAACCAAGACTTATTTCCACTGCACATGCAGTAGTGCTATAAAAACACAATTGAAAAGTTGTAAACTTTCTTTCCAAACTAATATATATGTATTTTTTATATTAATGTCTTTTAATGCTGAAACAGTTTGAATGTGAGCCCTGCATTCACTAAACCGGTATTATCGGACTGAATTCTCTCACAAAGGGAAGGAGTATTGAGGCCATGAAGCGGCCGCAAAACAATTACCACACAGTGACTATGTGGAACGTCAATACAAATTTCACCCCTTGTAGGCATGTGCCGGTATGAGATTGATAACCTTAAGCAAAAATGCCGCGGTTTCACGTTATCACAGTATTGCAATTATAGCTCTAAAATGTATTATTTTGAGATGAATGGGTAAAAAAAAAAATCAATTGAACAGAACATTGACATTTTTATTTTTCACAACATATTTGCAAATTGGAACATCAACATGAATATAATTTTAAAATGCATAAAAACAAAAACAAAAAAACACAATTATTTTAAATAAAATTGAAATAAATACAATTTATTGACTAAACCCACTGCCACTGCTCAAGTTGCTAAACATTAGAACAAAAATAATTATTTTCCATAAAAGTAAAAACGCCTCAAACTGTAATGGAAAAAAACAAAAACAAAAAAACCCTTACCCTGTATAATATATAATAGCAGGCACTTCACTGAATTTAAAGCTCTATCTCAACATTTTTGAAACTTACTTCTACATATTTCTCTCTCAGTCCAAGTTATGATGCAGGAATGTGACTATGTTCACCTTTTCTGGGTTAATATGCCACTACTATTATTAATTAGTTATTAGTATTAATTAGAGACGGAGCGCATGTGTATGACTCGTATCATTATTTACACATTATACACCCCCACACACACCTTCTCTCAACACAGAAAGTCACCAGAGAGAATAAATACCACAGGATGTATTATGAAAACATTATTTTGAACAGATGTTTACAATAGCGGGAGACTTTACAAAAGTAGGCTAATGGATGGAGCAGAAACTAGTTAGCCGTACTACGGTATGACGTAAAATTTTAGTGGTTTTGAAACCGTGACGTTTTCATCCCAAGGTAAACCTTGAAACCGTAACCGGCACATGCCTGACCCCTTGCCATATTATTGTAGCAGAGATCGACAGGTGTTACAAATTGCTACTCCTCCATTATTTGTGCACTGATTTCATTGACATTTGGTAGGTATATTTAAGGAATGTATCAAATCGCTTCTCAGAGCCCAGTTTTTTGTTTCAAAGCTGATTAATGACATTAATTTCGGAGTTAAGATTGCTACTCAGTTATTTGTGCAGGGTTTAGAATTATCGTCAACAATACTCGGAGCCCTATTTTAGTGTTTGTTGTTGTCTCAGGGCTGAATGATTACATTCATTAATTGCAGACTTATTGTTGCCTGTAGTTTCTGAGTTATGAAGTAGAGGGCGGTTGTAGTTCATTTTAAACTTGATTATTGCTGTTTAAAATATATATATCTAGGATATATTTTTTATTGATGCTGATTACATTTTTTCCACCGACCGCAAACTGTATGAGCTGTTAAATTGTGGCGAGTAATCCGTGATACTGCTGTCTTGTTTATAGCACAACGAGCTACGCCATGTGCTGTTTTTGGTATAGGCGACCTTGTTTCTACTCCCATTTCTGATTGGCTACCAAAGCCAGGACCGCGATGCTAGACTCTGATTGGCGAATAGATTTGACACTCAAGTCAGTCAAATGCGACAGTAGTTTATAAAAACAAAAACAAAAAACCCTCCAGCTTCATGAGGTTATATTTATCGCAGTCGTAAAAACCTCAGTGTCGATGCGATGTAGGTTAATTGTTCAACTCTTAATACAAAGGTATATGTCTGCACAAATTCAGTTGATGACCTGTCACTGTTTTATCAAATCTTATGTTCTGCCATAATATGATAGATGTCAACAGAAGTGCGCCAGTAAATAACACACGCATACACATGTATGACACTTGCAAGGTCTCAGCCATAGTGGTAGTGAAAATACTAATATACTAGTACATTTGGAACATTAGTAACATTATTTTGGAATGAAAATGCAAAAAAAAAAAAAAAAAAAAAAAAATCAGTATTTTATTTCGTTATGTCTGTTAAATCTTTTTTCTTCTTCTTTTCTCACCTTCTCTCTCTGCATACCGTCTACTTCTGTTTTCCTCTCTATGACCTTCCTGCTGTTGTGTCCGGAACAGAGGTTGTGGTGGAGTATGACTATGAAGCACTCCATGAAGATGAGCTGACCTTGCGAAAAGGAGATCTCATAAAGAATGTATGCTGCATACAAGAGGATGGCTGGATGGAGGGAGATCTCAACGGGAAAAGGGGTCTCTTCCCTGACAATTTTGTTAAGGTGAGCGTAGATGCATTCTTGTTTGAAATTAATTGATATGTTCTGCTTTATTTTTTTGATAAACCATAAAGTATGGTAACAAAACACAGTTTGAAGCCAAATTGAAATGAGGTATTAAGCAGCTGCAAAGGTGAGCTAGGCCTGTGTGCTTACCCTGTTGGGGCCATTGTTGAGGGCACACCACCTTTGGCTCTGTACCCAGCTCTACTGTGGTCCCTGACAGGCCTCTGACAACTGAAAAAACAATAGTTAAACACAATTTCATGCAGTGGTACCTCTACTTACAAAATTAATTGGTTCTGGAAGTAGTTTCGTAACCATTAGTAGAGACACGTTATCCATTTAAATGCCCTAACCTGTTCCAAGCCCCCAAAATTCAGACATAATCTTGTATAATGCATAGAAATGCAACAAAACATATAGGAAAACAATGGTGTGCATAATGTATAAAAAAACAAGAGTAAAGAATAAAAGTTAATACACTCACATTAGGGCTGGGCGATATGGCTTTAAGCACGTATCACGGTAAATTGAGCAGATTTACCGCGATAACGATAAATGACGATAAATTCGCCCAAGCGGACTGTTCTATAATTTGAAAATCTGAATCGATGCATGAAATACAGATTAACTGTTTCTCGTTGATTTATTTACCAGCTTTCAATTTAATATATTTTACAATTGTACACGCAGTGTAATCATTAAAAATGTATTGTAAACAATAAGAATCCAAGTATGAACATTTACAACAGCTTGTATGGCTTGAACAATGTACATTGACAAAATCAACATGCCTGTGCAAACACGTCATTGTAACACAAAAGACTTATAGCTTGAACAGTACACTTCAAAAAGACGACTTGTTATTAATAGCTGCTGTGGCATAATTACTCAGCACAAGTGTTTACTTCAAGGTTTCAGGTTTTTTCCCAGTGCATTTTTTAATACATGCACGCACACATTAAAGCTATATTGATCTTCTGCAAATGAAACATTTAAGATTTTATGATGGCACTAATGACACAAAATTAAGCACATACAGAAAAATGGCTGGGGTTAATGATCATATTATGAATTTCACTTTTGGATTGTACTTTATGCTGAATGCTTTACCATCACAAAAGCTATCAGAGAAATCACACACAGACAGAGATACAAAATAACGCGACATACCAATTGCTAGATGCAGTCCGTGCCCAATCCACTCATTAAGTTCAGCCGTTTCAACAACGTTAGAGCTGCTATCTGACTCCATCACGTTCATTTTTAGCGTTAGCCTGTGGACTGGCTACCAGTAAGCACTGAAAGCACCATCTCCGGAAAACGTGAGAACAAGGGAGGACAGCGGGTGAAAGCCCGTCTGGATGCCGCCAAGAGTCTACTTAATGTCCGGCGAAAGTTTGGCGAACCTCCCTTAAGCCACACTCCATCATGTTTGCTTGTAGCGTTAGCCACAAGCGTTAGCCTACTGGGCTTCTGTTTGTTTGGCTTCCTGATAACCACGTGACTCCATACGTAAGCACACCGACTGCTTTCTTAAAGGGGAATGAGCATAGCCGAACAACGCAGTCAAAGCGGGATGAAAAGACTATATTTTCTTGTTTTTTTAAATTACCGAATTTACCGACATGGTCAAAATTACGTCGGTCATCGTGAAGAATTTTGGTAACGGTAAATTTTCGGTTTACCGCCCTGCTCTAACTCACATAGCATGAATATAAAATGCATATGAGATAGTCCTACAATTCAGGCAGTGCAAATAATCAATGTAGTGTTACCAGGATATGAGCCTCCTCTTTCAACAATCACATTTTCGCCTTTTTCTATGCCTTGCGTTTTTTTGGTCAGCTTCCTTGACTTGTACAAGTCCCTGTTCCTCGCCTTCTCCTTACTTCCCTCAACTTTGCTCCGTTTCCTGCCAGTCGGCTACTCCAAGGCCTTGTTCTTTCTCGCTTCTGAAGTCACATCCTTGGAGAAGTTCACAGCAAAACAGTTAAAGAGGGACCGCCAGGAAATCACACAGGTGCTCATGTGCTTCCTGCACATCAGGGAGTCCCAAAGCGACATTCCAAAGGACGCTATGTGGGCACTTGAGGAACACCCGGCCCATCTCCAGCTCTCCCTTGTCCTCTGGAACATCTCCAGGCCGTGTCCCTGTGTTCCTGCTTGCCCGTGGTCATGGTGAGGAGCCTCAGCCCAGCGACCATGTTGGGGTTGACGACTGCCAGGATGAGCCCAATGCTCTGCTTCTCGATCGAAAAGCACGCCAGCACCTGGATCAACTTGTAGCCGGCCTCTTAGGCTCCTAAAAAAACAAGTTTGTTTTAGAAAGATAGGTGTTTTAATTAATCTTTTTTATTAAGTGAATAATGCTGGCCACTGACTTCAGGCCCAGGACACCTGGGCAGCACCATACAGTCGTTGTTGTGGAAGCTGCCGTAGATTTTCTTCCAAAGATTCACGGGGTCAAAGTAGACAAAGATCTGCTTATTGCCATCAGCGTAGGGGTTGGTGTAGAACCAGGTGCCCTCCGGGAGCTCAAGGTTGGTGTAGTAGCATTCTTGCGGATAAATGCTTAAATCCCTGAATGAAAAAAAGGTCAGTTAGCAGTTTTCTTTACATAAATATGACGAATGTGCAGCTAGTTTAGTCACTGTGGTCGCCCCTTAGTACAACTAAGAGCTTTTTGTATTGAAAATTCTTGTGAATAAATCCTTAAATCTCTGAATTCTTTGTAAATATGGAAGTAAAACTGTCTCGATTCTTCTAGATTCTTGTTCAAAAGCGCAAAAAAAAAAAAAAAAACGGCAGTTAAGTTTTTTTTACGTAAATATGTCGAGAAAGTGCTGCTAGTTTAGTCCCTGTGGTCGCCCCCTTCATAACACAGAGCTTTTTGCGTGGACAATTCTTGTAAATAAATGCTTAAATCCCTGAATTCCTTATAGATATGGATGTAAAACAGTTTCGATTATTGGTTAAAAGCAAAAAAAAGTGGGCAGTTAGCAGTTTTTTTTTTTTTTTTTTCCCCACATAAATGTCGAATGTGTAGCTAGTTTAGTCACTGTGGTTGCCCCTTAGTACAACAAAGCTTTTTGCACTGAAAATGATTGTGAATAAATCCTTAAATCTCTGAATTCTTTGTAGATATGTAAGTAAAACTGTCTCGATTCTTCTCGATTCTTGTTTAAAAGTGGAAAAAAAAAAAAAAAAAACGGCAGTTAAGTTTTTTTCACGTAAATATGTCGAGAAAGTGCTGCTAGTTTAGTACCTGTGGTCGCCCCCTTAATAACACAGAGCTTTTTGCGTGGACAATTCTTGTAAATAAATGCTTAAATCCCTGAATTTCTTATAGATATGGATGTAAAACAGTCTCGATTATTGGTTAAAAGCAAAAAAAAGTGGGCAGTTAGCAGTTTTTTTTTTTTTCCACATAAATGTCGAATGTGTAGCTAGTTTAGTCACTGTGGTTGCCCCTTAGTACAACAAAGCTTTTTGCACTGAAAATTATTGTGAATAAATCCTTAAATCTCTGAATTCTTTGTAGAGCTAAGTAAAACCGTCTCGATTCTTCTCGATTCTTGTTTAAAAGTGCAAAAAAAAAAAACCCAAAACGGCAGTTACAGTGCCTTGCAAAAGTATTTGGCCCCCTTGAATCTTGCAACCTTTCGCCACAGTTCAGGCTTCAAACATAAAGATATGAAATTTAATTTTTTTGTCAAGAATCAACAACAAGTGGGACACAACCGTGAAGTGGAACAACATTTATTGGATAATTTAAACTTTTTTAACAAATACAAAACTGAAAAGTGGGGCGTGCAATATTATTCGGCCCCTTTACTTTCAGTGCAGCAAACTCACTCCAGAAGTTCAGCGAGGATCTCTGAATGACCCAATGTTGTCCTAAATGACCGGTGATGATAAATAGAATCCATCTGTGTGTAATCAAGTCTCCGTATAAATGCACCTGCTTTGTGATAGTCTCAGGGTTCTGTTTAAAGTGCAGAGAGCATTATGAAAAGGAAGGAACACACCAGGCAGGTCCGAGATACTGTTGTGGAGAGGTTTAAAGCCGGATTTGGATACAAAAAGATTTCCCAAGTTTTAAACAGCTCAAGAAGCACTGTGCAAGCCAACATATTGAAATGGAAGGAGCATCAGACCACTGCAAATCTACCAAAACCCGGCCGTCCTTCCAAACTTTCTTCTCAAACAAGGAGAAAACTGATCAGAGATGCAGCCAAGAGGCCCATGATCACACTGGATGAACTGCAGGGATCTACAGCTGAGGTGGGAGAGTCTGTCCATAGGACAACAATCAGTCGTACACTGCACAAATCTGGCCTTTATGGAAGAGTGGCAAGAAGAAAGCCATTTCTCAAAGATATCCATAAAAAGTCTCGTTTAAAGTTTGCCACAAGCCACCTGGGAGACACACCAAACATGTGGAAGAAGGTGCTCTGGTCAGATGAAACCAAAATTGAACTTTTTGGCCACAATGCAAAATGATATGTTTGGCGTAAAAGCAACACAGCTCATCACCTTGAACACACCATCCCCACTGTCAAACATGGTGGTGGCAGCATCATGGTTTGGGCCTGCTTTTCTTCAGCAGGGACAGGGAAGATGGTTAAAATTGACGGGAAGATGGATGCAGCCAAATACAGGAACATTCTGGAAGAAAACCTGTTGGTATCTGCACAAGACCTGAGACTGTGACGGAGATTTATCTTCCAACAGGACAATGATCCAAAACATAAAGCCAAATCTACAATGGAATGGTTCAAAAATAAACGTATCCAGGTGTTAGAATGGCCAAGTCAAAGTCCAGACCTGAATCCAATCGAGAATCTGTGAAAAGAGCTGAAGACTGCTGTTCACAAACACTCTCCATCCAACCTCACTGAGCTCGAGCTGTTTTGCAAGGAAGAATGGGCAAGAATGTCAGTCTCTCGATGTGCAAAACTGATAGAAACATACCCCAAGCGACTTGCAGCTGTAATTGAAGGAAAAGGTGGCGCTACAAAGTATTAACGCAAGGGGGCCGAATAATATTGCACGCCCCACTTTTCAGTTTTTTATTTGTTAAAACAGTTTAAATTATCCAATAAATTTTGTTCCACTTCACGAATGTGTCCCACTTGTTGTTGATTCTTGACAAAAAATTAAAATGT
The DNA here is from genome assembly GCF_030265065.1 of Corythoichthys intestinalis. NCBI lineage: Eukaryota > Metazoa > Chordata > Actinopteri > Syngnathiformes > Syngnathidae > Corythoichthys > Corythoichthys intestinalis. The sequence goes on from NC_080413.1 coordinate 34,879,871, forward strand.
TATATCTTTATGTTTGAAGCCTGAAATGTGGCGAAAGGTTGCAAGGTTCAAGGGGGCCGAATACTTTGGCAAGGCACTGTAAGTTTTTTTTACATAAATATGTCGAGAAAGTGCTGCTAGTTTAGTGACTGTGGTTGCCCCCCTTCATAACACAAAGAGCTTTTTGTGTGGAAAATTCGTGTAAATAAATGCTTAAATCCCTGAATTCCTTATAGATATGGATGTAAAACAGTCTCGATTCTTGGTTAAAAGCAAAAAAAGCGGGCAGTTAAGTTTTTTTACGTAATTATTGCGATGTATAATGCCAATGCTGTAGCGGCTAATTTCTCCCATTGTTTTTTTTTTCACAGTGTTTCAAAATGCATGCATGGTACGAAAAATATAATAATTCCCTTGAATCCTCGAACAAATCACCCATGAGACAATTATTCCTGTTTGTATGCGGTACAGCTTTCGTACTTTTTCAAAAATCAAAGCTTGGGCTCGCAGCGTGTTCTGTCTTCGACTGACTATTAGTAAATAAAGCAGACTTTGGTAAAGCCCCCTACGGGAAGGCGTGACGCAAAGAATGACGAAGTGTCAGGTCAATAGATTTTTTTTTTTTTTCTAGTCTCTATTTTAAGTCTACACTCATGTAAAGCTGTCGGAACACGTGGGGTGAATGAAGGGGACGCTGTTATACACACATACACATACATTACAGGTCCCTCTTAGCCAATTGGATGCCAAGAACGCTGAGCAATAACCAACTCTGGGAGCTGCCATGCCTTTCATATCTTGAAATTTCTTTTGTAACAAGAGGCAATATTTTCCCATTGAGGCGTGTCTCAACCTGAAAATTCTGTATGTAGCAATGTTTGTAAGTAGAGGTACCACTGTACTTCTAATGTGTCATCAACGCAATTGCAGTAAACACTAATGGACTCAAACACAGGGCGAATGATTATAGCGAAAGGCACACACTCTGAGTTACCGTATTTTTAGCACTATAAGGCGCACCTAAAGGCCTTCAATTTTACCAAATGCAGACAGTGCTTTTGCAAAAGCCAGTAGTGCACGTTAAATTCTGATGCACCATATATCTGGATAAGTATTGGTCAATCATGGCATGATACTCCCTTAGCGCAGCTTCATTTAGTAGATGCACAGTGAAACCCCAACAACTACTACTACTGCGCCTTATAATGTGGTGCCCCCTTATAGTGCGGAAAATATGTTACTCTACGCGTTTAATATGGTACTGCCTTATTTTCCTTCTTTGTTTTTTTTTTTAGCATATTCGATATACAAAACAAATATGACAGTAATGTCTTGTATGTATCAGAATTAGGGCTGCGGCTATCGATTATTTTAGTAGTCGATTAATCAATGAACTACCGTAATTTCCCGAATATAAGGTGCACCCGTGTATAATGCGCACCCCAAATTTACTGACTGGTGAAACACAGCACAAGCATAGCACATTGGTAGTTCAAAACATTACCATAAACTGACAATATTTACGGTAATAATATGATTTGACAACTTCTCCAACCTACCAGAATCTAGGAGAAAACAAAACAGATGTGACTTTTCTTTTAAAGGCTACTGTATAACTTGCTCGTTTCATCATGATGAATGAATGGATTGATACGGAAAAATTAAAGTGAGAACAAAAGTCGGAAATCCGTGAGAGCTCATCGCTGTCAACACGACAGTAACAATAGGAACTATTGCTATTTTGGTTTGAGTTTCCCAAGGGACCGATATAGTTGACGGACACAGGAAGTGTGTGTGCTTACGTTTGTTATTGTCCGAGTTGCGGAGCTGCAATAAACGTTGATTCAAATGAGTTCAACAAACTAAATTCTGTGCTTTATGAAGAATGAAAAAAGCAGAATTTAACACACACGAAATCATTCGGCCGATTAGTGAAGTATTACAAAAACAAAATGGTGACGTCACGTACCGTAATGGTCGGCAACGAGTCGCCACATACGTTTCTTCAACACAACGTGGCCGTGTCAATTAAAAAAAAAAAAAAAAATCGGTTATATATATATATATATATATATATATATATTTCTGTCTCCATCCATGTACCCGTTTATAATGCGCACCATGATTTTACAAGTTGATTTTCGGGGGAAAAAAGGGCGCGTTATATTCGGGAAATTACAGTACTTAGTTTGAATAATCGAGTAATCGGATAAAGAACATAAAAAAATTAAACTACTTTAGCTGAGCTTCAAACGGTATAAAAATAAATAAGGATCTATGTACAACAAAAGAACAGTTGGCTAACTTACATAGCAAAAGTACGCTAGGTTAAATGCTATAAAATGCCGACTTAAAAAAAAAAAAATAATGCTCTTAACAAAAGGTTCAGACACATATGGCCACCAAAATTGGCTAAATATACCTTTAAACTAAATTACGAATGCATTAAAGGAAACATTAGCTCAAACAAAAACCTAATAGGGAGCAGCTGGATTCAGCCATGTGAAATGAGACAGACTGGGAGTCTGTGTAACCACCCAAATCAATAAAACTAAATGCAAACACTCTCAAAACAAACCATCACAACGCCACTTTAAATAAATGAATACTCGAAGCAGTGAAATGTAATTCAAATCTTTTTTTGTAATCGAATACTCGAGTTAATCGATTTATCGTTGCAGCACTAGAATTATTTCTCTATATCTGCATGGGACAATGGGAATTACTGACGTCATGAGAAAGGGCAGAAAAAACGGAATCACTTGTGTTTGAGAAAATGTCTGCTCCTTCTACGAGCGGCCATTTGTGGAAAATCCTGGCATTAGTTCCATTTTATTTCAAAATTTCACATCAGAAAAAAAAAACTTTTTTTTTTTTCAATTTACTTAACAATATTCTTGATTCTTGATGATAAATGTGTTGTCTTTGTGTATTACTACAATCCTAGTGTTGCCTTGACATCTTGCAGGTGTATAGTTCAAAGTTCAAATATCAACAATCATTCGATGCACATTTTAAATGTCTACATTTGACTGCGTTGGGGACATTTTATGACTTAATTACCGGAGGTACTTGCTGTAAGATATCCTCTGTCAATGAACCATAAATATGTCTTATTCATCCGTCTCTGCAGTCCCTTTACTGCTTTTCTCGAGTCTGCAAATCCGGGATAGTAATACAGTATATGTACCGTATTTTTCGGACTATAAGTCACAGTTTTTTTCATAGTTTAGCTGGGGGTGTGACTTATACTCTGGAGCGACTTATGTGTGAAATTATTGTCACATTATAATATCATTTCACATGTTATTTTGGTGTTTTGGAGTGACACTGATGGTTTGGTAAACTTTTTAGCATGTTCTTTAAGCTATAGTTATCTGAATAACTCTTAATAGCTATGTTACGTTAACATACCAGCCACGTTCGCATTTCGTTGTTCATGCATCATGTAATATTGTCATACTGTGCACTTACTCATCATTTTGTCCTCTTTTGTATTTTCATTTTAAATTGCCTTTCAAGATGACATATCTGTTCTACGCGTCGGGATTTTATCAAGTATATTTCCCCCAAAAATGCGACTTATACTCCAGTGCGACTTATATATGATTTTTTTTCTTCTTCGTTGGGCATTTTATGGCTGGTGCGACTTATACTCAGGTGCGATTTATAGTCCGAAAAATACGGTAGTTAATCTGGTAAGAAGACTGGATCTGTCACTGCAGTTAGATGGTTAATCCGCTGAGAAACAGTGATTAGCGGTTCTTGAACTTTCGGTAGGCTACAGCTAAACGGTTGTTGTTCTCCCTTTTTAATTGATATTACTACGACGGCAAAGGGACAAGAGAATACTAAAATGTAGTAAAATGTAGTAAAAATACTACATTTTGACCCGCCATGCCCATGACCAGGATTACCATAATTATCTGACTAAAAACCAGTCAGTTTTCAGTTTTTTATCAAGTTTTTTTTCCCTCCATTTGAACCATGCGGTTTATTCTCATCAACAACTGGATTTATGGTGCAGAGGTTTGTCAGCAACAAAATATACGAGGCAATATGGATTCCTGTTCAGAGCTATATGAGAGGCTATTCGTTAGTTGGCACTAGACATGCCAATATTTTACAAACTTTTGCTTTTTGTGGATTCTAGGTTGTTTTTTTCCCCCTCATTTAAACTGTATATAGACCCTACTCACATGACGTCACAACCACGCCTCCGCGCCATATTGTCCGTCTACTCGTCGTGTTGACGCATTACCGCTACGTAAATTCCTCCCATTATGGCGTGTTTTTCTGCTCGTTAACATTAATAATCAAAATGGTGAAGGCGTCTGTGGCGGTTGGTTGCAATAACAGAGAAGATAGACGGGGAGACTTGAAGTTCTACCGTATTCCGAGAGACCCGGAGAGGAGAGCGAGATGGACTGCTGCAATTCGACGAGAAAACTGGGCTCCAAACGATTACCACAGATTATGTAGTAGTCATTTTATATCTGGTAAGATGCATTTAATATATATTTAGAGGGTTTTGGGCTGGCAACCACAATTAAGATCATTGCGAGGCTAATCGCCGACAACATACAGTTTCAAATTCAAGATGCTTATTTCTTCCACCATCATTACATTTTGAATAATATTTAGCTGGTACCAAGTGAAAGAAGCTGGCCTCGTCTACGGATCATCAGTTAAACAGGGGTGTCCAAACCTTTTGCAAAGGGGGCCAGATTTGGTGTGGTAAAAATGCGGGGACTACCTTGGCTGATTTACATAGAACAATATATTTAAACACATTTTAGCAAGCCCTTCTGTGTGTCACATTTGCTTTATTATTTTTTTTAAATTCATAATTTCAACAGTCTCGTCTTTGTGGCGTTCTCTTTCGACACTCGGGCTCTTGAGAAATACTGCTGCTGTGAAATTAAACTAGCTTCAAGTTGCTATAATTTCTCGCTGCGTATCTTCCCTGTAATGTTGTCGTACATGTCAGCGTGTCTTGTTCGGTAATATCATTATCGCGTCACATTGAACTCTTTGAAAACAGCGACTGTCTCTTTGCAAATGAGGCAGACACAGTTGTTGCGTGTTTTATTGAAGAAATAGTCCAATATCCACCTATCCTTGAAGCGTCAGCCATCGCAGTCAACTTTTTTTTTTATTGATTGTCACCATTTTAGAAAATTGGAAGGGTCACACGGTGTAATGTTGCTTAGAGTGCTGCTCTTAAAGTTTTTCAAACTTGCGTGAGAATAGGGTGATTTTGTGTGGACAAGATAGTTGTAGATATCAGGGCAGCAGATGTCAGGCAGAGAGGGCGAAGACAGCGGGTCGAAAAATATCGATTTAGGCATCAAATATGGATCTGGCGAATGGATAGACTGAAGCTTTTCCACATATCGCTTTTTATGCAACGCATCCAATAAGTTTACAGTGTCTGAAAGCACCGGGGCTTCCATGAATTGCACTATAAATTGCACGACAAATTGAAACCATTGAGAATACGGATAAACAAAGACGGACAATATGGCGGCCGGATACAGCGACACGTCATTCTGTGACGTTGGTGAGTAGGGTCTATAGCTGAGCTTTTAAACTCAATTCATCTAGGGACTGCTGGAGATAGATTTCTTGAGCACTGTGCTTTGTATAGTATGTAAGAGCCGTCACCCTGTCTCCAACTTTTCCTGAAATTGTCTGTTTCGATCTTAATAACAGGTTTTGACAAAGATGTGACTATGATGCAACAGGATATATTTTCATAGGTTTTCTTCTGGTTTGACTCCAAAATTACATTACAACTAAGTGACTTTGGTTGCTTACATCTAAAATGCATGAGCTGTGGTAGGTACAGTACAGTAAGTGATGATTAAATAAAAAACTGCCCAAGCCAAAGACTGCAAAAACATGCATGCTGCATGATTAATAAACTCTGATGTCAAGCAGATGCTGTAAAATTATGTCCTACAAGCCTCAATTGGCCCATGGACCTCAACTTAAGGACGACTGATATATACAGTAGTAGTGACAAAGATGGCAAACAAGCCTGCATGCACGGACACCCGCACGTACGTACTAACTAAACTTCCTTCAAAGTGCAAAGTCAGCGTGTGTAAACCAGGAAGCGGATGGTCAACCCAGTCATTGTTTAGCTAAATAGAATGTTGCTGCACTGACACTGTGGTTATCAGATTTGCCTTCTAATGGAAATATTTTTCCTGTATGGTCCATAAATTGATTGATAGAAAATTAGTACATGGTTAGAGGTTCTCTCATTTTAGCCTTTTTTTGCCCGCATCTTTATTCACCTAAAGTGCTTATGGTTTCAAGATTGAAGATAACCCATTTTCACTAAGAAACTCACTTTATGTATTTGTTGTATATTTAAATGAAAATGGCATCTAGGGCTGTTACTAACGGTTATCTTAACTTACGAATATTTTCTTATAATCAATTAATTGAACGATTAATCGGATAGATGTCACTTTTTTTCAATTACCTTACCAATTTAACCTAAAGTTGTTTTAGAAATATTGTAAGTAACAGAGAAGACAAAATGAATTTGTATTTTCCATCGATTTAAACAGTATAATGAAATGAATGGCTATCTGAATAGATCATCAAGTACAGTAAAATTGTAATCTCAGGAGCACCATGAATTAATGTTCAAATACAGTAATTTTTGGAATAGTGGCACTTCACTAGAAACCTTGACCACCAAATTTGATACAAAAACTTTGTTTATATTTAAGCCACACTGGACTATAACTCAGGCATGAAAATCTCTCACCTTTTGGCAAAATTCGCCGTTTTGAAGTAAAAAAGGGTGACCTACGTGAATTTTGTATATCCAAGGAGAATTTTTTTTAAGGGGGCTGGAGGTTTCGGGAGATTTTTTTTTTTTTTATTGTCGGACGCTTGGTATGTAAGTGGGGAAAGCGGCACAAAGCCAAAAAAGCACACAAATGGACAAAACATTAACTTATTTCAACGAAACAAAAGGAAGGTACACTGTTGTGTCCGGTCTCTCGATGACAAGCTTGGCTGCACGTCGGCCGTGAATGGACATCTAAAGTGCCGTCACTCAGTTGTAATTTTAGAAGACGACAGGAGACAATTACTGTACAAGCTGGCAGATTGTAAATACATTTAACTAACTAACTAACTAAAGACTAGTTTTATTGAAGTTGCTAAGCCTGTGGCGATATGTAATGAGGCAGTAATTTTCACGGCTGTTTTGTCGTCGCATGTGTGCATACATTTGTGCGTGTGTGTACACGTGCGTGTTCATAGCATATGAGACTCCAGTTCTTTTCACAGATGTTATTTGTTCATTAAAACGCCGTAGAATTAAAGTTCAGACATACAAAATAAGGACACACATCTATATTAAACACTTTAAACGTTAGCACTGCTACATTGAGTCTAATGGTAAAAAAAGACAACCTACTTTAGCCTGCTATAAAACATTGGCATTTTCCAAAACGCAAACTTGTGGTTAAAGGGTGACATTTCGAACTTGAAAAATCGCTGCTTAACAGCATTTGCAAATGAAAAAAACATTTGATTGACACCACATGCAATGACAAAAAGCTTTTTTTGTGGAGTGTAAAGCTTACGGTTAGCGGTTTAGCGAACGTACTTCCGGTGAACATTTCAAAATAGTAGCACGTCATGTTTGTCATATAAATAACGATTTCTGGAGTTAATCCCACATACTTCAGACTTCAGATTCTACACTAAGAGTAGCTTTAAAATGACACCCTTTATTAAAAATCTGATTGGCAATAAATAATTATGATAATACTATTATACACTCACCGGCCACATTATTAGGTACACCATGCTAGTAATGGGTTGGACCCCTTTTGCCTTCAGAACTGCTTCAATTCTTCGTGGCATAGATTCAACAAGGTGCTGGAAGCATTCCTCAGAGTTTGGTCTATATTAACGTGATGGCATCACACATTTGGTGCAGATTTGTCGGCTGCACATCCTTGATGCGAATCTCACGTTCCACCACATCCCAAAGATGCTCTATTGGATCGAGATCTGGTGACTGTGGAGGCCATTTGAGTACAGTGAACTCATTGTCATGTTCAGGAAACCAGTCTGAGATGATTCCAGCTTTATGACATGGCGCATTATCCTGCTGAAAGTAGCCATCAGAAGTTGGGTACATTGTAGTCATAAAGGGATGGACACGGTCAGCAACAATATTCAGGTAGGCTGTGGCGTTCCAACGATGCTCAATTGGTACCAAGGGGCCCAAAGAGTGCCAAGAAAATATTCCCCACACCATTACACCACCACCACCAGCCTGAACTGTTGATACAAGGCAGGATGGATCCATGCTTTCAAGTTTTTGACGCCAAATTCTGACCCTACCATCCAAATGTCGCAGCAGAAATCGAGACTCATCAGACCAGGCAACGTTTTTCCAATCTTCTAATGTCCAATTTCGATAAGCTTGTGTAAATTGTAGCCTCAGTTTCCTGTTCTTAGCTGAAAGGAGTGGCACCTGGCGTGGTCTTCTGCTGCTGTAGCCCATCTGCCTCAAAGTTCGATGTACTGTGCGTTCAGAGATGCTCTTCTGCCTACCTTGGTTGTAACGGGTGGTTATTTGAGTCACTGTTGCCTTTCAATCAGCTCAAACCAGTCTGGCCATTCTTCTCTGACCTCTGGCATCAACAAGGCATTTCCACCCACAGAACTGCCGCTCACCGGATATTTTTTCTTTTTCGGACCATTTTCTGTAAACCCTAGAGATGGTTATGCGTGAAAATCAAATCCCAGTAGATCAGGAGTTTCTGAAATACTCAGACGAGCACTTCTGGCACCAACAACCATGCCACGGTCAAAGTCACTCAAATCACCTTTCGTCCCCATACTGATGCTCTGTTTGAACTGCAGGAGATTGTCTTAAACCATGTCTACATGCCTAAATGCACTGAGCTGCCGCCATGTGATTGGCTGATTAAAAATTACCGTAAGTGTTAACGGGCAGTTGGACAGGTGTACCTAATAAAGTGGCCGGTGAGTATATAGTAGTATACTATAATATTTATGCTCGATATTTTTTTAAGAATTGTTTTGAATCATGTTGGAAAGGCGAAGTCAGTGTTCTGAATCTGTTTACACTCCATTCTTTTGCACTAGTGAATGCTATGAGCATTTGACCTCATTGTTTATTTGAGATTTTTTTGTTTTTATTTACGTGTTTATTTGTACTTAGATTAGTCGACTAATCGTAAAAAAGTCAGCTGACTAAACAGGAGAAAATTTGTCGTTTCGGACAGCCCTAGTTGTACCGTGTACCGGAACATATTTCCTCCACACCCTTCTCCCCCTTTTTTCCAATTTTTTTTTTTACCCCTGACCCATTTTCATGCCTGATACCTGCAGGAATGGCTACTTACACCAAAACAGATGAGCCTGTAAAAAAATCCAAAATAACTACTATATTACATTTGTATCATAATCAAAATAACATTCGCTTCATGTTTAATATATATTCATCTCAGCAAAACAAAAAATATGAATGAATGTAAAATAACAAAATGGTGATAAAATGAATAAAAGAATTAACAAAAATCATTCAAGTAAACAAAAGTACTTCTATCCTTACATGGATGGCTAAATGTCTCCCTTATAGTAGCTTGTTTGTTGTAATACTGTAGTGCTTCTAAATAATAGACATATTTCATGTGTATTTCTAATATACTTGGTCAGTAAAAATGTTTCTGAAACAGAAATTGCATATAAAAATCTATAAAGGGATTTAACCATTACAGCTTAATTTTTTGAATGTCAGAATCGGGGGGGGGGGGGGGCAGATTTGTATAATTATATATTTCCTCTATATATACAGTAAATATCTGGGGGAAATTAAAAACAGTACCTTGTTATTTTCACTTCTGGAGCCTTGGGTTTGCTGCTCAGAAAGGTCTTATGTCTTATTCCCATCTAGTGGCAGAAAGCTATATTGTAACTGCATTTTAACTGCCATGTATTTGGTAACAAGCTGTTGTGAAAAACCCCTGCTAGATTGGGTTTGGGCCATGGGCACACTGTTAAGAATCAATGTGCTAAGACATTGCGAATTTATGAAGTTGTCATTGATTAAAATACTGTGTAGAATTTTGCTAGCCAGCAGTCATTCTAAGTATTAAAGAAGCTTCTCTCCCACAAAGCAGTACAAATGGCAAAGAATCTGCACTTATCATTGTGGTTATGATCCCCTTTCTCGCGATGCACAAAGTGAAAAAAAATGGTAGAGTTGCTCACCCATCAAAAAGAGTTAGCGTTCAAGTGTCAATTGATTTTTTTTCTCAAACTATTTATACCGTGTAAAATTAACAGACCGTGAATAAGACCTCCATGCTTCCTAATTGGCAGTGACACTGCCATATTTCTGGCTTTGTGAACTACGTATATGGGAACATTAAAAAATCTGCTAAATCCCAATAGAAAATAAGCCTGTAACAAGGACTCGTTTAAGAGAATATTTTATTTATTCATTGTATTTATACACTGCTGGCCAAAACTATTGGCACACCTGCAATTTTGTCAGATAAGGCTCAACTTCTCCCAGAAAATGATTGCAATTGCAAATGCTTTGGTAGTAATATCTTTATTTATTTTGCTTGCAAAGGGAAAAACACAAATAAGAATTAAAAATAAATAAATAAATACATCATTATCATTTTACACAAACCTCCAAAAATGGGCCGGACAAAAGTATTGGCACCCTCAGCCTAATACTTGGTAGCACAACCTTTAGACAAAATAACTGCGAACAACTGCTTCCGGTATCCATCACTGAGTTTCTTACAATGCTCTGCTGAAAATTTTCTGGAATTCTTCTTTGGCCAACTGCTCCAGGTCTGAGATTTGAAGTGTGCCTTCTCCAAACTTTTTTTTTCAGATTCCTCCCCATGTGTTCTATGGGATTCAGGTCTGGACTCATTGCTGGCCTCTTTAGAAGTCTCCAGTGCTTTCTCTCAAACCATTTTCTAGTGCTTTTTGAAGTGTGTTTTGGGTCATTGTCCTGCTGGAAGACCCATGACCTCTGAGGGAAACCCAGCTTTCTCACACTGGGCCCTACATTATGCTGCAAAACTTGTTGGTAGTCTTCAGACTTCATAATGCCATGCAAGCAGTCCAGTGCCAGAGTTAGCAAAACAACCCCAAAACATCAGGGAACCTCCGCCATGTTTGACTGTTTTCTTTGAAGGCCTTGTTTTCCCCCCCGTAAACTCTTATGTTTATGCATTTTCCCAAAAAGCTACTTGCATGCTGTCTCATGTGACCAGAGAACATTCTTCCAAAACGTTCTTGGCATTCTCAGGTAAGTTTTGGCAAACTCCAGCCTGGCTTTTTTATGCCTCTGGGTCAGAAGTGGGGTCTTCCTGGGTGTCATACCATAGAGTCCCTTTTCATTCAGACGCCGACGGATAGTACGGGTTGACACTGTTGTACACTCTGACTGCAGGACAGCTTGAACTTGTTTGGATGTTAGTCGAGGTTCTTTATCCACCATCCGCACAATCTTTTGTTGAAATCTCGTCAATTTTTCTTTTCCGTCCACATCTAGGGAGGTCAGCCACAGTGCCATGGACTTTACACTTATTGATGACACTGCGCACGGTTGACACAGGAACATTCAGGTCTTTGGAGATGGACTTGTAGCCTTGAGATTGCCCATGCTCTTCTCTCTTTTCTCCATGCTCAATGCGTTACACACAACGACACAGGACAGAGGTTGAGTTAACTTTAATCCATTTTAACTGCCTGCAAGTGTGATTTAGTTATTGCCACCACCTGTTATGTACCACAGGTAAGTAATAGGTGTTGTTAATTACACAAATTAGAGAAGCATCACATGATTTTTCAAAGGGGGCCAATACTTTTGTTCGGCCCATTTTTGGAGTTTTGTGTAAAATGATAATGATTTTATTTTTTCCCCATTCTCTTTTGCGTTTTTTTTTTTCCATTTCAAGCAAAATAAATGAAGCTATTTTTACCAAAGCATTTGTAATTGCAATAATTTTGTGGGAGAAATTGAGCATTATCTGACTGAATTGCAGGGGTGCCAATAATTTTGGCCAAGAGTGTATATTTATTCTGGCTTTGTGAGCTATATTGGAGGATTCAGAAATCGGCAAAAACCCAATAAAAAATTAGCCTGTAATCAGGACTAGTTTGAGTGTATATTTTATTTATTTTAAAATGATAAGCAACTACCCCTGCAGAAAACTTGTAAAGCCTGGTGGTAGAGAAGCCCACTGGTCTCCCACTATATTATTGAAAATAAATTAATAAATAAATGAAATAAATAAATCGTTTTAGCAACAAGCAGAAACTATATTAAGACTATATTATAAATAGTAATAAATCACTGACTATAAATTATTTTTTGCCAGAACTTGTAGTAAAATACAGCAAAATTGATATGGTTACTCATATTGTCTGAACTGTATGTGCGTCTTCATTGATTATTCAATGTCAAGCAGAACCTGTTTAGATCAGAACTAGTCATGACATTTTTTTAGGGCTTTTTTTCCCCCCCTTGTGAGGTTTGAAGCACGCTTCACTTCCTGCGTGCATTAAAACTTGTTTACTCCAATAACAGCGCATACTATAATGTGGTATGAGTTAACAGGGTAATCTGAAATACAGTAATTGTATTTTATTGGCTAAAATAGGACTGACATTTAAAAAAACAATTAGTAGCTAACTAATAACTATTTTCCGTACTATAAGGCGCACCCTCCATGAATGGCCTATTTAAAACTTCTTTCATATATAAGGTGCACCGCATTATAAGGCACACCGCATTAAAAGGCGAAGTAGTAGTGGTGGTGGTTGTTTGGGTTGTGTTATGTATTCACTAGATGGAGCTGTGCCAAAGGGAATGCCATGCCATGGACAACAAATACTGATCCATATAAAAGGCGCATCAGATTATAAAGTGCACTGTCTGCTTTTGAGAAAATTGTAGTATTTTAGCTATGCCATATAGTACGGAAAAAACAGTACTTCCTGGAAATATTGGCATCTTCAGTGGTACCTCTACATACTAATTTAATTCATTCCAGGACCTAAATTGTAAATCAAAATGATTGCATGTTGAGCGGGATTATAATTTCATTAATTCGTTCCACAGCCCAAATACCTATGCAAAATCTCGCCAAGCGCTACTGGGGCTTCAACTGGGGCTGTGTGCTTTGGTCAGATGAGACCAAGATTGAGCTTTTTGGCAACAAACACTCTAAGTGGGTCTGGCGTGCCACAAAAGATGCACATGCTGAAAAGCACCTCATACCCACTGTGAAGTATGGGGGTGGGTCAGTGATGCTGTGGCGCTGTTTCACTTCCAAAAGCCCTGGGAACCTTGTTAGGGTGCATGGCATCATGAATGCTTTGAAATACCAGGACATTTTAATTCAAAATCTGTTGCCCTCTGCCCGAAAGCTGAAGATGGGTCGTCACTGGGTCTTTCAGCAAGACAATGACCCTAAACATATGGCCAAATCTACACAGAAATGGTTCACCAGACACAAAATCAAGCTTGTGAAACATTATAAGAGAAGATTAGGTGCTGTTTTGTTGGCAAAAGGGGGTTGTACAAAGTATTAACACCAGGGGTACTAATAACTGTGACACACATTATTTGATGTCAAATAATTATTTCTTTATGTGGCATTCTTTCACCACTGAATAAATGCACTTGTATTGAAGGTTGGATTTTTCTTTCTCTCTTTTTTTTTTTTTCCATTAAGGTCCCATATTATTTGAAAAATAAAAAAAATATTAGAAGCTAAAAATCACATCTTAACCAGGGGTGCCAATAATTATGGAGGGCACTGTGTAAACAAAAATAGTATGTCTTTCTTTTTTTATTGCAGATATTGATCGCAATAAAACATTTGGACAACATGATTCCTTTTCTTGTTTTATTTAAAACAATTGGTGCATGTACAAAACAGGTCAATAAATCACAATTTATAAAATTATTAGAAAAATCGCATACAAGAATGTGATATCAGACATCAGAGCTGCGGAGCGGCTTAAGGGAGCCTCGCCAAACTTTGACCCGACATTACATAGACTCTCGGCCGCCTCCAGACGGGCTTTCTCCCGCTGTCCTCGGTAATTCCAGCTCCAATAGCGTGTCTTAAAGTTGCTGCAGTCAAAAGCTCGTAGATGGATCTCTGGATTGTGCTGACGGTCAGCCGCGAGGCGAGCCACAGTCTGTCCCAGCCCCTGCCTCTCTTGGCCGGCCCCCGAAATCAAGCCTTCCAACATTAAAGTAGAACGCACGTAGTCTCGATATATGTCTATCAACTTACAGTAAGTGTTGTTGTGAGGCACATCAACTTGTCTTCCCTTGCTTAACAGCGTTTTCCACCTGTAAACAAACAAACACAAAAAACTTGTAACACTTGCATTTATGCGTTTACATAATTGTGCTGTCCTACACGTACAGATTAGCAAAGGGCTAGCAGCAGATAGCATGCTAGCATCGTGATAATAATATCAAAGGCAAAAAGGCGTTTTGTGCGCAAGATTTTACCTTTAGTATTTTTTGAGCACCGGACACATGAAAATGTAGGGATAGGAAGAAAATACCTTTCATATCGCAGCGGCAACATGGTTACAAAAACACCCAGTCTTTGTGGGGGCACGAGCTTGGTTCCACATCTGCTTTCATGAACATGTTGTCCTCCCATTTCCCGATGATGGCAGATGGATACGATATTTCCAAATTGTCTTTTTGAGGCATTTGATGAGTAATGTTACTCCAGCTCTACTGTTGTTTTGGATGGAGAAAGTGTAAAACAGTCGCGAGCAGAAATGCGGAAGTAATGTGGAAGTACATCGGAAACTTGTCTATCTTTTCACTTTATTGTACACATTTTTTCCGCTGGGATGCACATTATCAAGATCTTCTCTCATATTTTTTTGCAACACAGAACATACTTTTTACAATTTTTTCGGTAACAAATATGAAGGGAGCGTCATCCTTTATTATTCATTTATCATTTTCTGTTAATTCTGTTGTTTTCAAAGGAAGTAAAGCAGGAGGACAAGGAAGCAAGAAGTGAACCAAAAGAGGAATCTGCTCAGCCTCTGAAGAGAGAGAAGTCTGTAGGCAATGTTGCCAACTTGGTTCAGAGGATGAGTACTATTGGTATCCCCACCGGTGGATTCCAGCCACGACCATCAACTATCACAAAGAGTAAGAAAATATATTTGCATATGTATAAATATTTATCACTTGCATTTATATTTCAAAGAATTATCAGTAAAGCTACACCTGACTTTTCTCTTTGGAGTTTACTCTCCGTGCGTATGAATGTTGTATCAGCCATCTTACTGTATTTCTCGATCGCTAGAACACTTTAACCCTGTTGTCCGAACCAAATGCTCAATGGCCTGAACCCAGTGATTCAATCAGTCACTCCTTTGGTGAACCCATGAACTCTTTTCACCTGTTTCAACACAACCTGTCAACACATTTTGATTGTGATACACCCGTGTAGCGTAACTGTGAGCGCAGGTTCCAAAAGTAATTAACACACGTAACTGGTTGAACAACAACAACTCAAAATTGATCACACTTATGGCTAACGGTGTAACAGAACATATATGTCATTTCAGTTGGTGAGGCACTAAAAAGGATAACGTTGGGAGAGGACGTGTCTGTGTGAGAATTGGTCAAGGTGGTCAGCGATGACAAAGAACTGTTAATAGATTAAAAAAAAATCAGTTGTTGTCCATAGTCTGACCATGAAGGAGGGCAGAAAACGGGTACAAGGGAATGCCTGCAGATTCGCTATGTCCACTACAATACAAAGATTTAGAGAACACTTACCTTTTTTGACACATGGTATGTAAATATTGACAGCAATTACTTAATGACTATACTACCTAGGGATGCAACAATACTCGATTTTGTATTGAACCATTTGATACGCCCTCTTCGATTCAATACGTAAAAACATTCGATCCAAATTAAAGATGCACGATAATATCGGTTACCGATAATTATTGGCTGATAATGGCAATTATGACGTCACATAGATAATCACAGGCTTGAGCCTATATCATGGCGGCTCTGTCACTAGTGTGGGTTGACTTTTCCGAGTGTGAAACAAACGACACTCTCGCTATCTGCAAAACCTGCACTGCCGAAGTTCCACGAGGCGGAAAGAAAGCGTCCTCATTCAACCATCCGATCAGCCATTTAAAACTGCATCACAGAGGCTGCTACTAGCGTGAATGCTAAAGCTAAACACCTAAACTAAGAAACTATGGGGCTTGTGACAATGGAGTCGGGTTGTTTGGGAATGCAGCCCGGGGAGGGGGGGGGGGTAAACTCCATCTAAGGCTAAACACCGGCACGAGATCGATAGTCGACAAGTAGCAGTCTTCCGACGGAGCCTGCTGCTCTGGCCTGTCCAGCAGGCCGCAACCGCGTCGCCCTAGTTCCCTGGTGGCGGGACAGCCGGTGAACATCCCGGTTTCTCAAGCGATCCCCCATGGCGTGCGGGACGCGAGTCGCCCGCCTCCGTCCGGAGCAGAGCCAGGCCCCCAATACGCCGCGGCGAGCGGATATCTGCCCCGGATAAAAAAAATAAATAATGCAGTTTATACGGCCATCATTCTTCGTGAGAAACATGCCGATCACATCAGTTTCACCACGGACATTTGGACAAGTGATGTCAAGTTAGCATGTTTATCATGACGGCATAGTGGTTAGATGATAATTTGAACATGCACCCAACCACACTCACAAAGAAGTCAGTAAGTCAATAATGCATTCAGTACGCTGTAAATTTATGACGTCTTAATTGGATCATTCGTCTTAAATCTAATAATAATTTAAATAATTTTCCCCATCTTGTTTTGAGTGTTGAAGACTTGTTAACAAATGAATGTGCCAGATTATTCCACTTACTTGAAGTAAATATTGCCATTGTTCTTATTAAGCCCATTCATCTAAAAAAAAAAAATTGTCATTTTTCACCTAAATCAAGAAAAAATTGCTTTCAAATAATGTTTTGAACCATACCTTTTCTTGAATAAAGAACATTTCTGACAAGTTTTTTTTTTTAGGATTAAGTATAATAATTTATTGCTTAAAATAAGGCTTTTAAGCTTATTTTCAGCTGCGCAGGCAGATCATTTCACTTATTTCCAACAGATTTACACTAAAAACAAGGGAATTTAACTAGTTTTAAGGAGGTGTGTTTTTGCAGTGTAGTAATTTTGTATGTTAGGAATGGCTTACTTTTAAAGGCATTTTTGTGCAACTTAGGTATTTACTTTGTAAGTAATTGTTGCCCAAGGTTTACCATTACACAATGTCAGATAATCTGTCTTTATTGAGATGTTAGAATTTACTACTTTTTCCACATGTAATGTTGAAAAAAAGCAATAAATTATATTTTTGCACAGTAATATTTTCTCTTGTGTATACTTTAAAATTTTACATAAATCTTTTAATAGGCTTACCGGCTTGACATTATCGGTTATCGATTGGAAGGAGGAGGAAATTATCGGTATCGGTTGAAAAATGTATTATCGTGCTTTACTAATCCAAATGAAAAGCTCCAAAAATATATTTTCCGAACGTTTTCTTGTGTGCGCTCGCTACTGTACCTTGGGAAAAAAAAACTCGGAGAAAGCTCCTCCCCTCAAGCAGCTATTCTCTTCTCCTCCCCAAAACTGCCTCGAGGGCAGGATCAACCACGCTGCTTCTCTCCTTTTGTTTTTAACAGACAAGAGGATCATGGCTAGCGAGAAAAGACAAAAGTTTGATCAAGCGTCTTCAACGTCGTACAGATCCCCTGTGTGGCAGCATTTTGGGTTTGCTGTTCATTACAATGATCAGGGGGGAAAAAAAACTATTGTCTTACAACAATACCGTAGATCCCGGGCAACACGACCATTATGACCACTCATCTCCGCCGCCATCACCCAGACAGTCATCTGCAAGCGGGGCAGAGGACAAGCCGGTAACGCAACCCAAGTCTCATAGCAGCATAGTGGACGCATCTCAAAGGAATTACACTTTCACCTTCAATAACATAAGAAAATCACACGTGCTGTTCGAACATTTGTTGACAAACCTTTGCAGCCTTGTTCTGTGGTTGAAAATGATAGCTTTTCGTACCTTATCAAAACTGTTGAGCCACAATATGCTATCCCCTCTGGTACTTATTTCACAAAGTAAGTCTTTTCGGATATTTTCAACGAAGTCCGCCAAAACATTGTTACCGACTTAGCTGCTACGAACAACCTCGCTTTGACAACAGACAGCTGGACACCCGGGACACTGAGAGCTACCTCACGGTAAGGTTACATTACATGATGAACATTGAGTGGCAAATTAAGAGCGCTGTTCTTGAAACTCGTCCTGTTTATGAAGTCGATTGTCATATGCTGGTGTTGTGCAGTAATGAGCAGACGTGACTTCTGTGGCGTGTGTTAACTTTTTTAATGATCCGACAACACTCGCACACTTCATACTCGTTATCACCAAATAGCAACCTAGATGTGCTGCGTCAGAGCCCCACAAAGTTATGCCATTGGCTGCGTGAGCCCAGGGGCATACACATTTAAGAATCAGTGCTCATTTGTACAAATTGCGCCGAACCCGTGCAACTTGACAGTTATGTTATATGGTAAACCTAGCTGCTAAGAGAGCTAGCAATCAACAGTGTGGCCTGCCCCACTTTACAAACAGTAAAATTGTTCTCAGCATTTTTTTTACAAAATATCTTTATCAGTAAGAATTAAGCAAATAAATATTCTGCACTGAAATGCATGTTTATATCATGAAGTTATTTTTGCTTGTTAGAAGGAAAAAAAAAAAAAAAGAACTAGTATTTTTTGTGTCAGAGCATTAAATGTATTGAATCGAACCGAAAATCGTGTCCCTCATATCGAAAATCGTACCAAACTCTGACTTAACTGTATCCTACCACAGTATACTCCAAATGTGCTTCTGTGCATCGCCTGTACCTGTAGCAATTATATTTTCTTTCTAGCGTACTCCCCTTTCCTGAATCTCATTACACGATTTTTCCCCTTCATGGTGGTGGAAGGTATATGACCATGGATCCTACACCATGGCAATTCCTCTGTAAGCCGTGGCACTAGCGTGTGGTGACATAGGTGTTGAGAATTGCCAAACCTAGATATTGATGGGATTTTTCTTCCGTTGCCTGGCCAGACAAAAATTGGCCTGTGACGTGAAAGAAGTTCTTTAAGCCTGACCCAATATGAAGAGATTAATTTTGGTAATTTGTATTCATGTAAGTTTAAAATGTTAAATGCACAAGATTTCAGTTTTTTTGGTTTATTTTTACTTTGTATACTACAAGTGTTAATAATGCACTGCTAATCTGAAAACATAGTTCAGTGTTAAGCACAGATTAAACAGTTTTAGGTAAATGTTTGGCTTTGCGAGAGTCTATGGTTTTGTCAATGTGAAAATCAGGTTTTATATTCACAGTTGAGAGAAGATTTCCAGAAATGTCTTAGCAATCTAGAAGCACACTGCTTGCCAAATGTATTGGCACCCCTGCAATTACAAATGCTTTGGTAGTAATATCTTCATTTATTTGGCTTGCAATGAACGCAAGTAGAGCTTTTTGGGAAAAGGCATCAATAATTTACAGGAAAAAAAAACGAGGCCTTCAAAGAAAAGAACACGGTCCCCACAGTCAAACATGGCGGAGGTTCCCTGATGTTTTGGGGTTGCTTTGCTGCCTCTGGCGCTGGACTGCTTGACCATGTGCATGGCATTATGAAGTCTGAAGACTACCAACAATTTTGGAAGCATAATTAGGACCTATTGTGAGAAAACTGGGTCTCCCTCTGAGAATCATTTTTGGGAGAAATTGAGCATTATCTGACAGAATTGCAGGGGTGCCAATACTTTTGGACAGCAGTGTACAGTAGTGAGTCAGTGATTAGGATAGGCTTCTACCTACCTGAAGAATTTTCAGGTGTCTCCCACTACAACATCCCAGATATAATGTCAAGATTTTCTTGATAGTGCTTTGGCTTTCTATATTTTAAAATTAACACTACTTGCTTTCCCCTCCCTATTTAAATTTTTTTATTTTTAAATTTTTTTTATAATGGTAGAAGCCCTGCACGTATGAACATGTCAAAAGCACACAACTGAAGTGACACAGCCAGTTTGTTTACTGCCCTACCTTGTTTTTGCAGAGGCGAAGAAGCGACAAGTCAAAGTGTTCTTTGAGTATCAACCACAGAACGAAGATGAGCTGGAATTAAAAGTTGGAGATATTGTTGACGTCGTTGATGAGGTATTTTCAGCTGTCTTTATTCTTTTCACAGTTGTTTGCAGGTTATTCAACTCTACTCTGTTGTCTAATATATTTGTTAATGCTGAAAGCAGAATAACAAAGGACAAATATACTGTTGTCTAATATATTTGTTAATGCTGAAAGCAGAATAACAAAGGACAAATAGTGTTTCACTTGATGTACTGTTGAACTGTTTTCATGATCGTACGTTATAAAAGATTTTTATTTAAACTTAGTTGCGCAAAGGAACAAGGTGTGGAGTTAAAGAGCATACAAGTTGTTGACATAAGACTTGTGTATCATGTTTTCACTTTTTGAACAACAGGTTTCTTAAAGTTTGTACTACAGTGGTATGAAATAGTATCCGTACCTTTTGGAATTTCTCAATTTATACTACAGTGGTATGAAAAAGTATCTGAACCTTTTGTAATTTCTCACATTTCTGCATAAAGTCACAATCAGATGTGATCTGATCTTTGTCAAAATCACACAGATGAAAATACAGTGTCTGCTTTAACTAAAACCACCCAAACATTCAAAATTTTATATTTTAATGAGGATAGCATGCAAACAATGACAGAAGGGGGCAAAATAAGTAAGTGAACCCTCTGCCTAAGGAGACTTAAAGTGCATGTGACATGAAAAAGCATGTTTATTTCATAATACATGCGGTATTTTATGCCCCTGAATGATATGGACTGCTTGGATGTGTGTGGAAGCGATCGCTGTATTTATTTAGTTTTTTTAATCCCGCGCCATGAAAATGAGTGACTTCCGGCTTCGGTCTTTTATTGAGGAGGAGGGCGCTGTGACGTGTACGGTAGAAGACGTCCTCTTCACTATACAGTGTACTGTTGTGTATGAGGACGAAGGATTCAGCTGATTTCGTGGATTAATACATATATTTTTCGCATCACGCCAGCCAAACGGCTGCAGAAAAATCATTCTGTGTGCGGCAGAGGCGTATGCACCTTTTTGGAGTTTCAGTTTCAGTTTGCCGATCCACGAAGACAATCGACAACCGGGTCGTCATGTCAAATAATCCAGGCTAGTTATGTGTGATTTTACGCTTCGAAGACTTTGAAACATCATTCGGTTCGGGTTAGCATGTCGGCTAGCTGTCGCTCCTTCTGGTTTGTTTACATTCTCCGAAGCCGGGGAAGGGAAATGACATATGTCCGATTTAGGTGTCATAAAATATCGTTCGGGAGGTGCGACAGTAAAGGTGAAGTCGACAGTTTTGACCATTTATGGAGTAATTTTGCCATGTCGTCTTGAATAAATGGATTTTTCTTTTGTCATATTCCATTTAGCACAAGACTGTTATTTGTCATGACCATGCCATTTATTTAGCAATTGGGGAAAATACTTGGATTAAAAGGAATATCCTGTAAAAATATTGAAGTGAAGAGACAGAAACAATGACATTTTGCCGCTCTCTTCGTCGCATTTTCCTCGTTGTGAGTAGTTCCCCTTCGACTGGCTGACTGGTCCTTCTCAAGCCATTTATATAGCTGTTGGGGAAAAATACTTGGATAAAAAAAATATCCTGTAAAAATATTGGAGTAGCGAGACTGAAACAATGACATTTTGTGGCTCTCTTCGTCGTGTTTTCCTCGTTCTGAACAATTCCCCCTCAATGGACTGAATAGTAAAACCGATGAGCCCAGTCTACCGCTGACGTCATCCAACTGTTGGGGACGCTAAAGCCCTATAATGGTAGGCGTGGCTAACCGGCAGATTAAAAGACTAATTTCTCGTCATCTGCGCTTTGCTAAATTGTTGTATATAGTCGAATCGTTTCAAAATATGATTCTAATTCACATAATAATGCCATTTAAGACTTTTTTTCTCGTGTCGTATGCTCTTTAAAGAGCAATTGAAACCAATTTTACCCAACATTTTAAGTCAGGTGTTTGCTTAATCACTGATGAGTTGTTTAAAGCTGCCCTGCCCACTATAAAACACGCTTGGTAAGAAATGTATTGATGGGAAGTTTTGTCTGATGTGCATCATGGCTCTGTCAAGAGCTTGTCTGGAGACTTGCGATCAAGGATTGTTGATTTGTATAAAGCTGGGAAAGGATACAAAACCATCTGTAAAAGTCTGGATGTTCATCAATCGACAGTCAGAGAAGTTGTCTACAAATGGAGAGAGGTTGGCACTGTTGCCCGCCCTTGAAGAAGTGGCCGTTCACCAAAGATCACGCCAAGAGTTCAGTGCATAATACCTCGCATAATACTCAGAGAAGTAAAAAAAAAAAAAAAAAAACAAGGGTGTCTGCTAAAGACTTACAGAAATACCTGGCAGAGTCCAATATCTCTGTGCACATATCAACTATATGTAAAACTATGACCAAGAATGGTGTTCATGGGAGGAAGCCACTGCTTTCTTAAAAAAAAATAAATAAAATAAAAAAAAAAAATAAAAAAAAACATTGTTGCTCGTTTAATGTTTGCAGAAAGGCACTTGGACACTCCACAGAAGTTTTGGAATATTTTGTGGACTGATGACTTTGTGGAGGAAAAAAGGAACAGCTCACCAACTTCAACACCTCATCCTCACTGTGAAACATGTAAGAGGGAGCATCGTGATTTGGGACTGTTTTGCTGCCTCAGGGCCTGGACAACTTGCAAACATTAATGGAAGAATGAATTCAAAGTTTATCAGGATGTTTTGCAGGGAAACCTGAGGCCGTCTGTCAGACAGTTGAAGCCAAAAAGAGAATAGATGCTGCAACAAGACAATGCTCCAAAACACACAAGTAAATCAACTTCAGAATGGTTTCAGAAGAACAAAATACAAATCAAAGACTAGACTTGAACCACATGCTGTGGCATGACCTAAAGACAGCAATTCATGCCAGACATCCCAGGAATCTGACTGAACTACAGCAGTTTTGTAGAGAGGAATGGGCCAAGATTAGTCCTGATCGATGTGCCAGATGTTCTGCAGCTACAGGAAGTGTCTTGTCAAAGTTATTGCTACCAAAGAGGGGGCCGCAAAATATTAAATGTGATGGTTCACTTATTTATTTTTTACCCTTCTGTCTTTGTTTGCATACTATCCTCATTAAAATATGAAAACCTATAAATGTTTGGGTGGTTTTAGTTAAAGCAGTTTTTTTCATCTGTGTGATTTTGACAAAGATCAGATCACATTCGATGGTGATTTTATGCAGAAATGTGAGAAATTCCAAAAGGTTCAGATACTTTATCATACCACTAGTTTCAATAATATTGAGGACTCCATAAGAAAGACCTGCCGTCCACATATGTGCACATCACATGTCATGTCATTTAGGCCACAGTAATATAACTGTCTACATGACCCACTTGTGATGTTTATATATTTTCCTGAATAATCATTTTTTTTAAAAATAGTTTTTTAAAAATGAATAAAAATAATTATAAATGAAAAAAAGTTAAAAAAAACAAAAAACAAAAAGAATAAAAACAGAAATACACTGTGGTTATGGCTCCAAATAACTCAAGTCGGTTTATTTAATTATTTTTTATGTCGTAGTATTTAACTCATTGCCTGACATTGGATTTTCTAAATGGTAATGGGATTTACACTTGTATAGCTCTTAGTATTGCGCTATATACTTGTATGGACTATATACTTGTATTGACTCCCACCCAAAATCAATTGGATTTATAGCTGTGTCAATAGCAACCAACGAGTGCTCTATAAAGTGTTAATGAACAGAAGTTCAGCGATCTGAGTACGCAACATTCCTAATTTATCTGCCTGTTTGTGCAGGTTGAAGAGGGCTGGTGGAGTGGCATAATTAACGGCAAGTCAGGGCTATTCCCGTCCAACTTTGTCAAAGAAGTAGATACCACGAAAGAAGACGGAGACTCAAATGACACTACACCAGATGAGGCTGGTATGTATAGAAGAGGATTCAGGCCAAGGAAATATTGCCTCTGTCACACCCTAAACGCATGCTCACCAATCGCAGAACTAACTCTTATTGAAATTCATACACTTTCTAGGAAGGGCTATATATTTTATATTAGAGGTCGACAGACATGAGATTTTCAAAGGCCGATACCGATATCTAAAAAATTTTCAGCCGATTTTGTAAGCCAATACAGGGTGACCCAAAAAAAAGTTTACACTGCCATAATACAACTTAAATGCCATGTTTATTCATCTTAGAATTAGAATTTAATCACAAATTATACATTATTGTAAAGAACATGTACAGTACACTCTATTTTTCAATGTGTCCTCCCTTAAGTGTCCTCCAGAAGTTTGTGGCTTCTTACAGGCACTGTCCTCCACAGTTGCCCATATGCTATAATCCAGGGGATTGAGATCTGGACTCTGGGGTGGCCACATATCACCTTGTCAATCAACTTTTTGGTCCGCACAAATCGGCACTTCCAGACCCAGGTTTTCGTGAGGCTGTTCCAGTATCTTTCAGCTTCTTTTTAACTTTGTAGACTGCACATCTGGATATTCTCAGATTTGCTGCAATCTCAGTAGGTGTCAGACCGGCACGCAGCAATTCAGGTACAGCTAAAGTTTTCTTCATTTTCAGCAGAAGCACAGGAATTGTAGAGACTAGAGATTACCAGCTGCATTGAGTGACCTTAATGAATCACTTAAGCATGACAGCCTATTTAGATATGTTTCGATGGCTTTTAAACAAGCAGTCAACTGAGTATAAACTTTTTTTTGGGTCACCCTGTATTTGAGGTTGGATGTGCAGTTACGAGGGCTGTCCTAAATAATCACTCAGTAAACACCTTAAAGGGCAAAAGCAACATTGCATATTTTCTCATGCAAGATGATTAATGTCTTATGTTAGACTTCATAACCTATTGACATGACACGGGAAACGGGCCCGATTCGTAAGGGGCCTATTTTCAAAAATTTCAAATTCAAATATTTTCAAAATCAAAGCTGCTACCGACCTAAAACCAAAACAGGCACCTACCTTAGCCATATATGAGTCTCCATGAGCAGCGGCACCAAAATATTCGAAGTCGTTCCCTTATAAAAGGATAGTATATATATAAATAGTATATTTAAGTATAACACAACTTAAAATGGTTAGAAAAGTCTCAGATTTTACACTAGATGCACAAAAATTTCCAAATGCAGAGATGATCACCTATATTTTCAGGATCAATAGCAATATTTAACATCTAAGATTTTACCTAAAATAGCAACTTAATTTTTTTAATTTACTGCGAGTTTTCAACAGCTGATAGATAACTCAATTTAACATCAGAAACTTGATACTTGAGGAAAACGAGCAGAATCAATAAATAATATGTAAATAGATTATTAATAAATTTTACATACAATCACAATTTATTATAGAATAGAATAGCCCTTTATTATCATTATCCACTATATACTGTTAGCGAATGAGGCTATCAGCTGCCTGACCAAAACAGAGCTTTTCTGTGAAAATTCTTGTGAATAAATGCCTAAATTCCCGAATTCTTCATAGATTTGGACGTAAAACAGTCTCGATTCTTGGTTAAAAGCAAAGAAACCATGCAGATAGCGTTTATTTTACGCATATGTCGCAGTACAATGCTACTCTGTTAGCGAATTAGGCTAGCGGCCTCTTGACGTGCACAGAGCTTTTCTGGCAAAAATTCTTATGCATAAATCCCTAAATTCTTTATAGATGTGGACGTAAAAGTCTCCATTCTTGGTTAAAAGCAAAAACATGTGCAGGTAGTATTTATTTCGTGTAGATGTTGCCAACTATGAGGCTAGTCAGTTACCAAAGTTTGCCGCCTCCATGTGGAAACAAAGAAGAAAATTCCTGCAAATACAGTGGGGAAAATAAGTGCAAGTTCTCCCACTTGAAAATATTAGGCCTTTAATTGTCAACATGGGTAAACCTCAACCATGAGAGAATGTGGGGAAAAAAAAAAAACAGTAAATCACATTGTTTTATTTTTAAAGAATTTATTTGCAAATCGTGGTGGATAATAAGTATTTGGTCAATACCAAAGTTCATCTCAATACTTGGTTATGTACCCTTTGTTGGCAATAACGGAGGCCAAATGCTTCATGTAACCCTTCACAAGCTTTTCACACACTGTTGCTGGTATTTTGGCCCATTCCTCCATGCAGATCTCCTCTAGAGCAGTGATGTTTTGGGGCTGTCGTTGGGCAACACAGACTTCCAACTCCCCACACAGATTTTCTATGGGGTTGAGATCTGGAGACTGGCTAGGACCTTGAAATGCTTCTTACGAAGCCACTCCTTTGTTGCCCTGGCTGTGTGTTTCGGATCATTGTCATGCTGAAAGACCCAGCCACGTCTCATCTTCAATGCCCTTGCTGATGGAAGGAGATTTTCACTCAAAATCTCTCGATACATGGCCCCATTCATTCTTTTCCTTTACACAGATCAGTCGTCCTGGTCCCTTTGCAGAAAAACAGCCCCAAAGTTGTTTTTCCACCCCCATGCTTCACAGTGGGTATGTTGTTCTTTGGATGGAATTCAGTATTCTTTCTCCTCCAAACACGAGAACCTGTGTTTCTACCAAAAAGTTCTATTTTGGTTGCATCTGACCATAACACATTCTCCCAGTCCTCTTCTGGATCATCCAAATGCTCTATAGCGAACCGCAGACGGGCCTGGACATGTACTGGCTTCAGCAGGGGGAGACGTCTGGCAGTGCAAGATTTGAGTCCCTGGCGGCGCATTGTGTTATTGATAGTAGCCGTTGTTACTGTGGTCCCAGCTCTCTGTAGGTCATTCACTAGGTCCCCCCGTGTGGTTCTGGGATTTTTGCTCGCCGTTCTTGTTATCATTTTGACGCCACGGAGTGAGATCTTGCATGGAGCCCCAGATAGAGGGAAATTTTCCGTGGTCTTTTATGTCTTCCATTTTCTAATAATTGCTCCCACAGTTGATTTCTTTACACCAAGCGTTTCACCTATTGCAGATCCAGTCTTGCCAGCCTGGTGCAGGGCTACAAGTTTGTCTCTGGTGTCCCTCGACAGCTCTTTGGTCTTGGCCGTAGTGGAGTTTGGAGTGTGACTAAGTTGTGGACAGGTGTCTTTTATACCGATTATGATTAAAACAGGTGCCATTAATACAGGTAACGAGTGGAGCCTCGTTAGACCTCGTTAGAATAAGTTAGACCTCTTTGACAGCCAGAAATCTTGCTTGTTTGTAAGTGACCAAATACTTATATTCCACTGTAATTTGGAAATAAATTCTTTAAAAATCAAACAATGTGATTTTCAGTTTTTTTTCCCACATTCTATCTCTCATGTTTGAGGTTTACCCATGTTTACCCAATTGTCATGTTACCCATGACAATTACAGGCCTCTCTAATCTTTTCAAGTAGAACATGCACAATTGGTGGTTGACGAAATATTTATTAGCCCCTCTGTAAATGCTTCAATCACTGAATTATTTGAAGATATGGACGTAAAACTGTCTTTGTTAAAAAAACAGAAAATTGGGCATTTACGCATCTGTTTTATGTATATATGTCGGAGCATGACGCCAATGCCGTAGCGATTCCCATTCTCCTATTGATTTTTTTTCACGTTTCAAAAGGCATGCATGGTACGAAAAATATATTTACCTTGAATCCTCGAACAAACCACTCCTGAGACAATCCTTCCTGTTTGTATGCGGTACAGCTTTCATAGTTCTTCAAAAATCCAAGCTTGAATCCAGCTTAGACATGAGCGTGTGCCGTCTTCGCCTGACTACTAAATGAAGCTCGGCCCCCCTGATAATGCGTGACGCAAAGAATGACGAAGTGTCACGTCACTAGTTAATGAAGTCTATGGTCTTATAATATTTAGAAAATAAGAAAGCCTGAAGCTTACCTGGAGCAGCCTGCCTTCAAGCTGCTGCAGGGTCCTTTTGGGGTCCTTAAGTCAATAAGTGGCACCCGCAGGTGCCCATACAGATGCCTGATTGATGGCCTTTGTTATCGGCCGATGTTGGAAAAAAGTCAATTTATCGGCCCAATATATCGGTCGGCTGATATATCGGTCAACCTGTATTTGATATATTTGACAGGTTTTCTCTACATCTTTGCTCCTTTACAAAACAGTCATTGTTTAAAGAATGCACTTCAGGCATCTGCAAAAATATTGTCTTGACTGAGGCATTCAGAGGTAATATTTTCCCCCAAAAATCAACGGAAAAAACTCCATGTTCTGGTTAAAGGTAATACTGAATAACAGCCATGTCTTTGTCCACGCCAAAGTAAACAATGTACTTGTGTTATGTTGGGCTTTTGGTGTTATAGAGGATGCAGAAGATAAACATTTCTGTAAAAGGATGGAAGAAAAGAAAAACAGGCATGGTATGACACTAAATAAAGCTATTACATTTTTGCTTTATATACTGTATATACTCCGGCGCAGTGGTTCTCAAACATATTACAGTAAAAACCACCTAAAAGAATACTTGGCTCTCAGAGTACCACCATTAGGACCAACATTAAAATACGTTAGCGTAGTCTGCCCAAAGGTTTATTTTTAATTATTTTGATTAGGGTCCCCCATCATTGTTCAAAACGGTATGCTTTTTGAGGTACTTTATTTTCATGCCTGATGTACTTTTCAAGTAGAACACACCACAGTGTTAAAACACTTGTTTAAGAGCACATATCATTCAGTTACAAGCTGATTGTTTCTAAGTGAATTACTTGTACCTACTGTATCTTTAGGATATAAAATGTCAATATTTACACAAAACAAATTAATGCTGTACTTGATTAATGTTCAGCAAAATCTGTTGCTAGAATAAGATACAGTGGTACCTCTACTTACGAAATTAATTAGTTCTGGAAGTAGTTTCGTAACTTTGAAATTCTGTAAGTACAGACATGTTTTCCATGCCTTAATCTGTTCCAAGCCCCCCCAAATTCATACATGAATCTTATAAAATGCATAGAAATGCATCAAAACATGTAAACAAATGCATGTTATAATTAGATCATTGCACAATAAACAAAAAATCAGAGTTGTGCAAAATGTAAAAACCCATAGACTTCATAATGTCTTGACAGGACATGAGTTACGGGGCCGATAAATAAATAGGGGGCCCGCATTGTTGGCGAGGGCGTCAAAGCTGACAGTGTGGAAGCACAGCCAAAGAGAAAATTCTTATGAATAAATGCTTAAATCCCTGAATTCTTTATAGATATGGACGTTAAACAGTCTCGATTTTTGGTTAAAAGAAAAAAAAAAGTGCAATAAGCATTTATTTTACGTAAATATGTCAAAGTACAATGCTAGTCTGTTAGCGAATGTAGCTCGTGGCTGCCTTATGTAAACAGAGCTTTTCTGGTGAAAATTCTTGTGTTGCTTAAATCCCCGAATTCTTTATAGATCTGAACGTAAAACACTTGATTCTTGGTTAAAAGCAAAAAAAAAAAAAAAAAAAAAAAAACCTGCAGTTAGCATTTATTTAAGGTAAGTATTGCGAACTATAATGCCAATGCTGTAAAGTTTTCTCCCATTGATTTTTTTTTTTCACGTTTCAAAATGCATGCATGATATGAAAATATTATGAGTACTTTGAATCCTCGAACAAATCACTCCTGTGACAATCCTTTCCGTTTGTACACGGTACAGCTTTCGTACTTTTTCAACAGAAATCCGGTGTTAGATAGCTGCGTGCGTGTGTTTGTGAATAGCTCCTCTTGATGTGGCCCAGGCCCCCTACTTGAAGGCAAGGGCAGTCCAAGACCAATCTGACCCGTCAATACCATTATGAAGTCTTTGTAAAAATCCAATCATCAAGAATATAAGTTAATACACTCATGTGAATGAAGATTACTCTGGGATACATATATACACATACAGTAGAGGTTCCTCTTAGCCAATCGGATGCCAGGAATGCTAGGCAATAGCCAATGGCCGAGCAGCTACAACCCCTAGCAAAAAGTATGGAATCACCAGCCTTGGACGAGCACTCACTCAGACATTTTATCATGTAGAACAAACTCTGATAAAAAGCTTGACAAAATAATGAATTAGTTCAAAAGTGCAACTCTTTAGCATTCAGGAAAATTAAAAGAAATGAATAAAAAACATTTTGGTGGTCAGTAAATGTTACTTTTATAGAGCAAGTGCAGGGAAATATATATATGGAATCAATCCATTCTGAGGGGAAAAAAATTGAATCAAGAAAAACAAACAAAGAAATAACAATCAAAACACATCTCTAGTATTTAGTAGCACCACCTCTGGCTTTTATGACAGTTTGCAGTCTCTGAGGCATGGACTTGATGAGTATTCTTCATCAATTTGGTGCTAACTCTGTTTGATTGAAGCTGCCAGATCATCCTTGCAGGTCGGAGCCTTGCTGTGGACCATTTTTTTCAATTTCCACCACAGGTTTTCAATAGGGTTGAGATCTGGGCTATTTGCAGGCCATGACATTGACTGGATGAGTCTTTCTCCAAGGAATGCTTTAACAGTTTTAGCTATGTGGCATGATGCATTGTCATCTTGGAAAATGACAAACATATTTTCAATTGAAGGGGTAAGAAAGCTGTCTAAAATTTCAATCTAAACTTGCTTATTTATTGAAGATTTAACCACAGCTTTCTCCCCAGTGCCATTGCCTGACATGCAGCCCCATATCATCAAGGACTGAGGGAATTTTGATGTTTTCTTCAGGCAGTCATCTTTGTAAATCTCACTGGAACAGCACCAAACAAAAGTTCCAGCATCATCACCTTGTCCAGTGCAGTGTTTGGTGCTGTTCCAGTGATATTTATAAAGATGACTGCCTGAGGAAAACATTAAAAATCCCTCAGTCCTTGATGATTTGGGGCTGCTCTCCATTTTCCTGCACTTGCTCTATAAAAGTAACATTTACTGACCACCCCTATGTTTTTTATTCATTTCTTTTAATGTTTCTTTTGTAACAAGAGCAAATATTTTCCCGTTGAGGCGTGTCTTAACCTGAAAATTCTGTATGTAGAGACATTCGTAAGTAGAGGCGCCACTGTATATAGTGTTTGTCTTTTTATCTGGAGTCTGTCATTACATAAACGTACAACATGCATTATTAGGAGTGGTGTGCTTGTAACAGGAGGGAGAGCAGGATGATGCTGTTGTATGCTTGTTGACTAAATTTCCTGTTTTTCGTTTTTGCAATTCCTCCACAGATGGGCATGGTGTAGAAAATACAACCCCATCATCGCCCACACCTACTTCTGGCAATGGAGCTATTGTCCAGCCCAAAAAAATCCCCCGCATCGGTTTTGGGGATATTTTCAAAGAAGGATCCATAAAATCAAAGGTTCGAATTCCCAACTTGGATACTGAAGAAAAAAAGGAAAATGTGAGCTTGATTACACTTTTAATTGTTGTTATTATTATTTTTCATGAGACAAAAAGGAACCACAAACAAATACAAACAAACAGTTACCTCAACATTTTTGTGACGTTGTGTAATGGTTTTGGACAGTGACACAAGACAACAGATAAAATCCATAAAGAGCTGCTTCAGATCAATGAGTACTGCTACTGCTACTACAAAAGTACTCCTTTGAACCTTTAGGATTCACAATCTTAGAGTTTTATGTAACATTATGACCAACTTATATGTTTAATCACCATTTGGTTGGCGATCACTTTATAGCCAGATGTGATCTTTTACCTTGTTGTGTTGAAATTGAGTTTTACTAGTGTATGATATTCAAGTCCTCTCTTTCTTATCCAGTTAAAAAAAAAAAAAATCTTGACAAATATGGTGATCTGCTCATTGGAAGAAAAACTGAGTGGATTGTGCCTTTAGGTTTTGATAGCTGGTGGACATTGGAACAGTTCTTTGCGGTATTAAAAAATGGAACAGTCTTTGTTATTGTCAAAGTCAGAAGACTGATATAATCTCCCTAAACATTATATTAAAAACATCAATATTCAGAAAATTTAG
This sequence comes from Corythoichthys intestinalis, assembly GCF_030265065.1. Lineage (NCBI taxonomy): Eukaryota > Metazoa > Chordata > Actinopteri > Syngnathiformes > Syngnathidae > Corythoichthys > Corythoichthys intestinalis. Next base: position 34,912,107 of record NC_080413.1, read on the forward strand.
TAATATATTATATGTTGTTCTGAAACTTTGCCCTTTTTTCCTTTTCTCTCTCTGCATAGCTCATACTTATCGCTATTGCTCTTGTCACATCTTTCAATCATAAACGCAGCTTCTACAGTTTTGTGCTACTCACATACTGCTCCCCACCCTTACCCTACTAGCACATATCGTTTGGTTTTGAGCCTCTCTTTTGACAGTTATATGATACAGGCTTGCCCCCCAGAAACAGGCCCCAAATTTTATTTCCAAGGTGTTAACGATAGGCTCCAGCACCTCCGCGACCCTCGTGAGGAATAAGCGGCATGGAAAATGAATGAATGAATAATTAATGAAAAAGAACAGACTGCAGCAAAAACTTGTTGATTTTGTTCAGAACATGATATTAAAAATGATATTCATTGGCCTCCTTTTAAAAAAAAAAAAAAAAAATGTTTTTTAATTCTAGTGTTGTTTTTGAAAGCTGTTTAAATTTTCATCTTAGTCTGTCTTTTGGATGATAATACTTATTAGTCTTAGTCATATTTTAGTTATCTGAGTTTGTCTTTGTAGTTTTTGTCGACGAAAATTCAACTGATTTCGTCTGCTTTTATTCGACGTTAACTAAAAATGTTCTCATCTGTAAAATATAAGATTTTTACTCAAAAAATAAATAAATAAAGGTTTCCAACTATTTCGAATGACCCTTGACAGACAAGTATATATTGTGTCTACAAGGACAATGTCAACTTGGTGATAATACACACAACAAGAAAATATGGCGGACCAGGAGTGCAAAAATTAAATAAATAAATAAATACACAATTAAATAAATAATTCTGTAAAAGTGTCATTAAAATGCTTGTATTTCAATATTTAGTTCAACATTTATTTTTTCCAATATTTATTTCAATTTATATTATTTCAATTTTTTATTTTTTTCATCTTTTATTTTAATTTCAATTTTTATTTCCATTTTTATTTATTTATTTCAACATTATTTATTGAAAATTTTATTTATTTCATTATGTCATCATTAATTTATTTCACTTTTTATTTATTTCATTCTTCCAGTCTTGTTCCCCGTGTGGCCGCATGACATAATTTTATCTGTCATTGGCTCATCAAACATGGTGGGCGGGTGTGAACTAGGCGGGGTTTGAGTTGAGCAAGTCAAGCTACATGGCTGTAGAGTCAAGACAGTGCTCCTTTCTTCTCAACTGGGCAGCATGGCAGTGAATTCTGAGGTTCTGCATGAGCTCTCTCGCACGATAAACCGCTGTGTTTTGTAAGCCACACGCTCAGGGTCAGAATTTCCTGAGTCAACGTGTTCTGCTAAGTTTAACATGTCCGTTAGTAAATCCCGAGAAAGCTAATGCAGAACCTCAGCAATCGTTGCCATGTTGGGAAGGAGCATTATCATGACTCCAGAGCCATGTAGCTTGAGTCGCTCAACTCAAACCCCACCTAGTTCACACCCGCCCACAGAGTTTGATGAGCCAATGACATAAATTTATTTCAGGCGGCCACACTCGGAACAAGAGTGTAAATATAAAATGAATAAAACGTGAAATAAATAAATGTTGAAATAAATAATAAAATAAAAAAAATAAAAAATTGAAATAAATATAATATATATTGGAATAAAAAATGTTGAAATAAATAAAAATGGAAATAAAAATTGAAATAAATAAAAACTGAAATAAATAGTGAAATAGAAGCATTTTAACAACACTTGTAACTATTTATTTGTTAGAGGTGCACGATAATTATCGGTCTGATAATTATCGATCCGATAATAGGAATTATGACGTCATCCCAATAAATCTGCCAACAATATGTTATCGGGCCTATTAATTACCGTAATTTCCCGAATTTAACGCGCACTTTTTTTCCCCTGAATCAACTTGTGAAATCATGGTGCGCATTATAAACAGGTACTTGGATGGAGACAGAAATATATATATATATAATATATATATATATTATATATATATATATATATATATAAAATGATTTTTTTTTTTTTTTTTTTTTTTTTTTTTTTTTTTTTGACACGGCCACATTGTGTTGAAGAAACGTATGTGGCGACCCGTTGCCGACCATTACGGTACGTGACGTCACCATTTTGTTTCGGTAATACTTCACTCTAATCGGCCGAATGAGTTCGTCTGTGTTAAACTCTGCTTTTTTCACTCTTCATAGAGCACAGAATTTAGTTTCTTGAACTCATTTGAGTCAACGTTTAATGCAGCTCCGCAACTCGGACCATAACAAACGTAAGCACACAGACTTCCTGTGTCCGTCAACTATATCTGTCCCTCGGGAAACTCAAACCCAAATAACAATAGTTCCTATTGTTACTGTCGTGTTGACAGTGATGAGCTCTCACGCATTTCCGACTTACGTTCTCACTTTCATTTTACCGTATCAATCCATGGAAGAAACATTTATTCATCATGATGAAACAAGTTATAAAGAACCCTTTAAAAGAAAAGTCACATCTGTTTTGTTTTCTCCTAGATTCTGGTAAGTTGGAGAAGTTGTCAAATAATATTATTACCGTAAATATTGTCAGTTTAATGTAATGTTTTGAACTACCAATGTGCTATGCTTGTGCTATGTTTCACCAGTCAGTAAAATGACATTTCTGTATTGTACTCTTCTATTTATTGGGGCTGAAATTAGGGTGCGCATTATAAACGGGTACAATAATTTTCCCTAGATTTTACAAGTAAATTTGGGGTGCGCATTATACACGGGTGCGCTTTCTTTTCGGGAAATTACGGTATGTTTTTGGCACAGTGTTGGATTGGGATGTGTGCGTTTGTTTCCACTCCTGTTTTGCAAAGTTTTGTTACTGTTCTAGAGGCCGTATTTTTCCATCACTGAGTTATAAACCTTACTATAGCAATTAGCAAATATTCGCATTTTACAGTGTTATGTTTATAAGTATCTTGAGAGGCCTTTTGGTTATTGATAGGCTTGCTGTTCTATAATTGTCAGGTTAAGAAAGTTGTTTCATGGACCAAGACAAAAGTCTCCTCTCCTGTTGCACCAAATGTTTTATCTGCTGAGTAAGCACAATACCTGTTGGGTTTATGTTTGTTTTAGATCAGTGCTCATTGTTCAGGGGAACACATCGTCAATCATACTGACTGATTTATTGTGATTGACTCAAATAATATTAATTTGAAAAATATAATATTGGCACTTTATTTGGTATCAAAACTGTTCTTGTCTTTGTTTTGTTCATTTTAATAATATTCATGTCATCATGAAAATTCTGGTTCGGTCAAAGGCAAATCTATGCTGAATCAAGAACTAGTATTTATGATAGGCCTGTCGCGATAACAAATTTTAGTGTGCGATAATTATTCTCATAAATTATTGCGATATGCAATATTATTGCGCCCCCCCCCCCCCCCCCAATTTTTTAAACCAATTTACAATAACACAGTGCGAATACAGTATATATTAATAGATGAAGTACACCCATTTAAACGCGATATTTACTCTTAAATTCAAATATACTTTTTAAGAAATCACAACTAAAAACAATAGACCATACCTCTTAAGTAAAAAACAACAGTATTGATACCACACAGAAACACAGAATAAATAAAATGTGTTTAGGAAAAAAAAAATGCACTTAACTTCAGCATTTAGAAAAATGAAAACTTTTCCCGTCATAGCTTCTGCAATGGTGTTCCATAGGGATGCAATGATACAGTTAAGTCATGGTTCGGTACGAATTTTGATACGAGGGACACGATTTTCGATCCGATTCAATACATTTAATGCTCTGTAAAAAATATAACAATTGTATTTTTTTTTTTTTGTGTTTTTTTTTTTTTTTTTTGCTAACGAGCAAAAATTAAATTGCCATCATATAAACATGCATTTTAGTGCATAATATTTATGTGCTTACTTCTTACTGATATGAAAAAAAATTGTATAAAAGTGCTGAGAACAATCTTTACTGTTTGTAAAGTGAGGCAGGGCACACCGTTGATTGCTACAGCTCTCTTAGTAGCTAGGTTTACTACATGAGCAAGACATCCTATTTATGGTCCGAATCCATTTGTGTCACGTACTGAATTAACAATATTTGCAACATTATCTATAGTCACTGGTATGGATTGATTTGGCCTTCTTAACCTCATGTGACAAATGACAGTTTAGAATTCATTGATGTAGTTAGTATATGGACTACATGTCCCATCATCACTCTGGGCTCACGTAGCCAATGGCATGGGATGTAGCACAACTAGTTTGCCATTTCATGATATCTAGTTTGCCATTTCATGGTATCTAGTGTGTGCGCGCAACCGCGCATTAAAAAAGTTAGCAAGCGCCGCTGAAGTCACGTCTGCTCATTTCTACACAACACCAGCATATGAGGGCTTTCATATACAGGACGAGTTTGAAGCACAGCGCTCTTACCGGTAATTTCATTCAGCTGTTCGTTGTCAAAGTGAGGTTATTCGTAGCAGCCAAGTCGGTAACAATGTTTTGGCGGACTTCGTTGTAAATATCCAGCGTTGTGCCGAAAAATAGCCGCCCCGTGTGAAATGTCACTCCTGACGGGAGCGCCCACACGTCAACAACACCGGCGCGCCATAGATGGTCCACAGTCACTCCGGAGCACTGACGCGGCCGGTATACGTTGAACAATAGGATATAATGGGAACAATTGGCTCCGGCGCTAGTTTTTGGCGGACCTGGAACGAAGATGCATTTTGCGCAGTTGGTAACTAACTTTTAACAGCACGTCTGCCGCACGCGCACACACACTTGCACGCGAGGCAATAAATCGCAGCGGAAAAGTTACCGCCTTCATTTTTATATATCGCGCGATAAATGGAATTATTGCATATTGCGACAGGCTTAATTTATGACATACAGATGTTCAAAAACTCAGGTGAATATACATTAAAAAATTATTTATAAATTATCGGTCATCATACCGGTATCTGCCTTGAGGAGCAGGAAGTTATCGATATCGGTTTCAAAAAATGGATATAGTGCACCCCTATTATTTGTGTATTTATATATTTAATTTTTGCACTCCTGGTCCTCCATAGGAAAACAGTACATTATTTTCAATTGATTATACCTACCTGAACGGCACGAACTGTATGTAAGTAGTCTTTAAGAGTTTAAGAGGACACTCGCAGCTAGCATTAGCCTAACGCTAACAGGAATGCTCTGCTAATGCTGCGAGTTACAGTTAGTGTGTGATGATCACTCAGCGCAGACCTATAAAGACTCTAGCAACATTGCATATTCTGTCTGGCCAAGATAAGGAAACAAATCTTACCGTGTTTGCGTGGGTTTAAGGCTTGCGACTGGAGAGCACACTACGCTGGTGAGTGGGCGGGCGCAGCACGTCACAAGTGACACAACCGGACACTGCAACAATGCAGGCTAACGGCACATGAAATGTCACACAAAGTGAAAGTGATGGAAACTATTGCGCATTTTCACCTCGTTCTCGTCTTGTCAGATGAAAACTGGCATTGGGCTCGTCATTTTTTAGTCTCCCAAAACACATTTTTAGCTAGTTATCATCTCGTCATAGTCATGGAAAAAGTGTTTTTTGATGAAATATTTTCGTTATCGTCATTTTTTTACCCCGGGAATAATAAGAGGCAGTTAAAGAGCTAGATAAATAAGATTGTTAAATCGGTTGTCAACGCAATCAGTTTTTGAATTCGTCAATCCATTGATTTGCTATACCAATCATCCCATCCATCACCTGATTTAATAGGTACATTTGGGACTGATCAAGACTTGACTGACACCTAGTGATTTCTTTTCTCAACATTATATTAAAAGAAACAAAAATGCAAAGATTCTCCAATTTATATTTTTCATTTCTAATGGCTATTTACTACCGTATCTTCAAACTCCTTTGCCATTATTCATCGTTTGTTGGTTAGTCATCATTTTGACATCTGTTACTGTAGCTGGTCCTGTGATAGACTTTAAAACGTTGCTCCCTTCACCAGTTGCTGAATTTATTGCAATTTATCGTATGGGTGTTAAAGTCCCCCAAATCCCCCCAAAATTAAGACCATACAGAAAACAGATGTATTTCTGCACAAACCAAACAACAAATGTGTGCTTCTTTTCCTCGAACAACTAATATTGTCTATTTTATATTTCACACAACAATCACAACACCATTTATTTTATATTACATTAAATTTCCCTTATAAAGTCCCTTGTCCATTCATCTCCTGTAAATCAGTTCCATCTGTCATGTTTTGTTTGCTTCATTTTAGCCAATCCCTGCATTACCATCAGCTGCAAAGCCTGCCTTTTCCAATATGACAGAAATGCAGAAAGGCGATGGAGATAGCAACTCCAAAGGTAAAATACATTCCGACCTTTTGTGTATGTACTATTTATACAGTTCCCCTTTCGAATAACCACAACCTTTTCTATTAAAGAATTATGTAAGGTCACATTTGCTTTTGTGGCTACAAATGACGATGAACTGACTTTGCATGAGGACGACATAATCACCATTATAAGCAAGGTAAGATTTAGCTAACGGTCTTATTGTAAAAGTATACAAATGACCTATGCATGTTGTTTGTCGTCATACAGTGGTATGAAAAGGTATCTGAACCTTTTGGAATTGATCACATTTCTGCATGAAATGACCATCAAAATTGATCTGCTCTTGGTCAGAATCACATACGTAGATGTAAAAACAATGTCTTCTTTAACTACCCTTCCAAACATTTATACTGTAGGTTGTGGTATTTTAATGAGGATAGCATGCAAACAATGACAGAAGTACAGGTAAAGGTAAGTAACAGGTGCTGTTAAATACACAAATTACGGAAGCATCACATGATTTTTCAAAGGGTGCCAATACCTTTGTCCGGCCCATTTTCGGAGTTTTTGTGTAAAATGAGATTGATTTAATTTTTTTTTCCATTCTCTTTTGTGTTTTTTTCATTGCAAGCCAAATAATTGAAGAGATTACTACCAAAGCATTTGTAATTGCAGTCATTTTCTGGGATACATTGAGCATCATCTGGCAGCATCGCAAGGGTGCCAATACTTTTGACCAAGAGTGTATGCTAGCTATGACTTTAGTTCTAACTGTTGGGCTTTGATGCCTCTTTGTATGTTTGCAGGACATTTTTTTTTTTTTTAATTATTATTATTATTATTATTTTATTATTTTATTTTTTTTTTACAAAAATCTTTCTTTTGTCCTTAGGAACTAGCATGTTAATTAAATTGGACAAGCACCAAATTTGGCACAGAAACTTAGGACATACTGAGGAACAGTTTATTGGAAATTCAGTCAAAAATACAGACTTAAATGTGTATTATTTCCCTTTTAAAAATCATTCCGTAACATGTCATGAAGTAGTTCCATTCACATTTCTCTTTTAGTTGACTTGATTAATGCTTTGAGTTGTGCACATGCTTTAGAGTACTATGTACTTGCATTTCCACACAAGGACCTTAATGTGGCACACTGTCAGAAAACCCAAAGATCTGAGTTCAACTCCACTGCCCTTGACATATGACTTTTATTTCTCGGGTTTTGTGTGCTTAATAGGCAGTGGGTCGCTTCAAAGTCATTGCTAAGAATTTGTGTGTGAAAGTGCTGCCACCATGTGGAGCATTTTCACATGGCTCATTGCAGCAACAGTATTTTTTTTTCTTTCTTTTATACCTGCTCTGAATAGATTTGTACAATTTGAAAATTCTTTTTCACAATCACAAACTTTTCACTGGCATGAATTTGATCTAGGAAAAGGTCATACAGCATCTTCAAACAGGTGACGCCAGTGTCAAAGAATTTCAGTCCAAAAAGTTGTTTACCAAAAATGAATACTAGATGAAAGCGGTGGACCCAGAAAGTATTATGTGAATTTTCATTGCTTACAGATTTGTCATTGAGAGGAATGTCAATGTTGTGACATTTCCATCCACTCTCTGGTTGTCTCTAATAGGACACGGGAGAGCCTGGATGGTGGCGAGGGGAGGTTGGGGGCAAAGAAGGTGTCTTTCCTGACAACTTTGTAGAAATGATTTCTGATACAGAAAAAGAGGTAAGGTCAGATCTTAGTGCATTGTCGATGTTTTTTTCTTTTTAGAAAGACATTTTCAACAGTTCTGATTCAGTTCTGGACACAATATTTACTTGGTCACATGTGACCAAAAAAAGCTGTCTGTGAAAGCCTTGCTTGTTCAACACTGCTGAAAGCAATCCAACATGTGATTTACTTTTTTAAAACAAGATCCATGCATGCATGCATGCATCCATGTACAGGGCTCCAGACTGCCCCCAAATGGTTGCATTTTGCGATTAAAATTGGAGCCAGTGCGAGTATTTTTTTTTTTTTTTTTCATCTACTCACACATGCGCGACCAGTAAGATTGCGTTTTTTTGTTGTTGTTTTTTTGTTTGTTTGTTTGTTTGTTTTTGCTGACAAAGTCCTTCACAGTTAAATAGACTAGTTTGCAGTAATGTAATGAGCTGGTTTGCCAAGGGAAATACAACAGAAGAAAAAAGACTTCCGGGCCACTTCCAGGAGAGAGCGATACTCACTGAACGGCCTCTCCGAGAGGCTCCGCCTGCCTCGGCCACATTTACGAACATGTCCTCCTGGTCATCCCCAGTTTGGGTTCGCGCTTCGAGGAAATATACGCGGCGCCACACCATCTTTCTATTTGATATTTTCCAAGTGTTGAGTGCGATAGTAACATCCTACGTAACGATGTTAGACTTCGTTTTCTCAAGATTTATTTGAATCGCAACTCTGTGACTGCTTGTAATGGCAGCGCATAACTACGCTCTTCCTACCGTGTGATGCATGATGAAAGTTTATTTTTGTATTGATCCTTTAGCCTATCAAATAATTAGATTCATATTGGTGAGAAATGTAGCCCTGATCCCCGTTCACCTAATCTGTTTGGTTTTATTCATGTCCCGTCCCCAGCAAAAAGTGTACATGCAGGTTATGCTGTTATATTGTCTCTACCAATATTGAGAACAAACCTGCGCCCTTGTAATAGACCCATTTCAAGGAGTAGGAGGAAATTCTAATTGCCGTGTAAAGTGTTTTACTAGTTTCGGTGAGAAGGTGAATAGTTTTTTTTGTTGCTGTTCGTGAACTACATTTCCACACAAACGCACATTGAGGTACCAATTATCTCAGCAAGGAGAAGTATGAGAATCATTTTTCGAGTGTCCTAGAGCTAGCTAAACTTGGTTTAAAAAAATCGCTTTTATCAAGGTTTTGTCAGCCGTGACTGCGTGTATCCGTCTGCCGAAACAGCCTGATAGCACAGATATATGTACGCCTGCCCCTCTGCTATTGAGTGCTAGACATTAGTGCGGCGGCGCTCTGCCTGCCTCTCAGCGCAATTTCATTCAAACTTGCCGTTCCATCCAAGACGGCCGTCCACCGCTCACTTTAGCCGAAAAGTCGATCCAAAATACTGTAATGCCCCGGATGGGGGGAAGAAGTTTAGGAGTCTGTATTGGCTTACCCAATTTATTGTGCCAACAATAATAAAGAAAAAGAATAACAAAATAACAGTGGGCTTCCGCGACATACGACCGCTATCTCGCCCGTTCTCCTTCTCGCTTCCTTCTACGTTACAGCTCCCCGTCCGATCGTCTCTTAATGGGGGCTCGCATAGTTACGGACATTGCAATACACAGTGAATAGGTTGCTGCTGAACTTTTCACACTAGGCTGCCGCTAGTTTAAAAAAACGGCCTTTAAAAAAATAAATAAAAACGGCCTTTAAAAAAAAAAAAAATCTCTTTTGCACGGCGTGGCGGCTTTTATTTTGGTGTGGCGGTGCGCCACAATAATTAATTTGTAGGGGAAACCCTGGTTTATTGTAAAGAGGGGTGCAAGAGCAGAAACAGCTTTTCAGCGTTGTCTGTGTTTTCCGCCAAATATATTTATTCTTTGTCATGAATAGGACACTCTGCATCCATGTTACAGCAGGGTCTCCCTAAGAAAAAAATCCCATTTTCACCTAATTTGTAAGCAGTATACTGGTTGATGACAAAACTGATGGAGAATAAAATACAGATTCATAAGTTTGTAGTTTTATGCATTTATTATGAAAGTGTTTATCGGTTAAACAGTGAAAATTAGAGGAAAACTTAGCATGTCGATTTACAGTGTGCACCCCTGAATCATCTGATTGCGCCCCTAAAATTTTAAGTTAGGAGCCACTGTGCCCCTAGTAAAAAATGTTTGTCTGGAGCCCTGACTACCGGTAATTGTGTTTCAAGTAAATTGACGCTAAACGAACTAAACTTAGCAATAGCACCTCAATTTAGAAAGGTGCTTAAAAAATATGTATTGCATGGCTGTAGGAAAACATTGCAGACACTACAATATGCCAGCAATCCTATCCCATTAGTGATAAAGAAGCAGTTGCTAGTGTTAGTCTGAACATTTTTATTTACTCATGTAAAAAAATAAGTAACATTGGCGTCTCTATCAAACTTAGTGTGAAATTGGATTTTATTATCCAAAACCGGTTTGATGTCAAGTGTTCAAAGAACCCACTGCACATCATTCAATCAATGTTTGTTAAAAGCTCCATAGTCAAGACTGCGTGTGAAGGAAAAGTTGAAAAACAACACACATATATATAACAATTTTTCTCGTTCAATATTCCTACAGATAACAGGCAGGACCATTAAAACTGCATGTTAAATGCAACACGGTTGAAAATTTAGGTCCTCATAATTTTTGTGCTGGTCACCCAAAAAATAAAGTGCAACCTGTTAAAAAAAAACTTACCACCAACTATTTAAATTGATCACAAGTCGTAAAGGTCTTCTGTTAATCAATATGTATTGAAAATTTTTATTATTGCCTTTATTGTCAGAATTGTGTATTATACAACATTGATTTCACATAAATTTTTGCAGGTTTTCATTTCGAGAGGGTCACGTAAAACATCACAGAAACAAGACCCCGAGGAGGTAAGATTTCAGAAAAATATTAATAAACACATTGCTGAGCGAGTAACAGTATCTAAATACATTGTTAGAACAAATACCTAAAAGCATTTCCATACGGACCTTTCACACTAGGGCGCAAGTCTAGGCCAGCATGACCAAATATGGAATTGCTGACATAACAGTACAGGTAGTCCCCGAGTTACTAATGAGTTCCGTTCCTACGCTGGCAATGTAACCCGAATTTCCGCGTAAGTCTTAATTAATCCTTTAGGTACCCCTAAATCTCAAAATAACTATTCAAAAACATGTATTATGTCATTGTACTGTCCTCGCCAAGACGTTGGAGCTAAGTCCTTGCTAAACAGCTAAGCTCCGAAATAGGAGTGGGAACCTCACGATACGATACAATTCGCGATACAAGGCTCACGATAATGATTGTCACGATATCACGATACACCAATTATCGATATATTGGTCAGAAATTTGAAACATGATATTCTACGATACAACTGTTGATACGAGAAAAAAAATGTTTCAAAATAGAAATAAATATTGTTTAAGTCATTTATTAAACAGTGACACCTTTTCTGTGCAACATTGCTGTAAAATATAAATCTACTGCAACTTGTGTACCTGCACATATAGAGGAAACAAACCACGACCACTGATATCTCTTGGAGAGATCATGATGATAGCACCCTTAATTTCTTAAGTTTTAAATCATTAAAAAAAAAAAAAAATAACAGTGCTGTAGGTGTCAGTCAGCAGTGGGGCAATGATAAAATTGGTGGGACTTTCCTTCGTATATGACCTTTGTTGCCAAAAGCATTGGTTTGAGCACTTCCACCATCTGCTTCAGCATTTGAGATGTCGGACTCAGTCAGTCACATTCTTCCTCACCTTAAAAAAATAAATAAATAAAACAAAACATATTAGCCACTTAATAGCTTTTGAGTTGAAATCCTGATTTTTTTTTTTTTTTGTGTTGGAAGTATTGAGTGAATTAAAAAAAAAAAAAAAAAGAATGTATAGAAATGAAAAATGCAATAATTCCTATTTTTAATATGTAGGCTACATTAATTATCATGCACATCACCTTATGTATGTCTTGGAATCTATTCAATCCATTTTTATATTTTATAGCTTATTGTATCAAAATGGCAGTAGTAACAGTTAGTAAACTAGATGGAAAGTGGTTCTCAAATAATATCAAATAAATCAGTAAATTCGTGTTGGCTTGTTCAAAATTAATTTTCATCCAGTAAACAGTTTGCTGAAGACATGTCAACAAAGCACATGGATTAGTGGAACCATGTCCTATGGTCTGATGAGACGGACGGGCTTTCTTGTGTACCGTCTTCAGAAGAGGCATGACAGCCATGCACACCAATTTGATGTAGAGTGTGGCGTATGGTCTGAGCACTAACAGGCTGACCCCCCACCTCTTCAATTTCTGCAGCAATGCTGACAGCACTCCTGTAACAAGTCACATGACATTTTGGAGGGAAAATGACAAGCAGGACTCAATTTGGATATTTAGGGATGTACGTTGTTTCTATACGGTGTACTCTTGTTGCCAGGCCCCAGGGGTTTATATATTAATGGCTATTTTTTGAGTTATTTTGAGGGGAAAATAAATAACTTGTATTATATAAGCTACACATAAACTACTTTTAATTGTGTCAAAGTGTCATTTTGTCAGTGTTGTCCCATGAGAAGATATAAATATATGCAGAAATGTGAGGGGTGTACTCACTTTTGTGATACACTGTATGTGGTGGGAAAAAAATAACAGCTTAAAACCAAACTATATATTAACAATGGCATAAAAAAACTGAGGTTTGACTATGATGTGATTTCACAATTCAACGATGTCTTTCCAACATTGACTTTCCACGCGTTAATTTCCCTCAGAAATTTCCTTACTTCACTGATCAGGCACTTGAGGGTCCAGTTCATCCACGCTTGTTTTGACCCATGTTTTTTTCCACCGTGAACGATGCTGTAAAGTAAAACATTAAATTAGATTGCCCTTATTTAGACCAAATCTAATTTGATGTTCCTATCTACTGTACATGTTACTGCAATGGGATGTCTGTTTTTCTCGTAAGAATCTATCACTCTTAAAGAGTAACGGTACACTTTACACACAAAGGCCTACTTTTTTTTTTTTTTTTTAAACTAATTCTCATTTCAGAAACTAACGAAGCCACCTCCACCGTCAAAAGACTCAAAACACATAGGTAAGGACCTCTGACCTCTCATGACTCTTTAAAGTATCTCCTGGAGCAATATTCTACAATTTGAAAACTAGATAGTAGGGCTGTTTGATGAAAGGAGCTGCCAGCTTGCCTCCAGGAAGCTTCCACTTCCTATCCTTTTTCTTCTTTTACTGCTACTTCCTTTTGGCCAGTAGGTGGTGCATAATCACAAGTAACAAACATTGAAGATAACCTATTATGTCAGGTTTTTTTTTTTTTTTTGCTATTGAACAATGGCTGATCTTGAATTTTAAAAAAGTCCATATATCGACTTGATATATAGGCCAGCTGATATATCGGTCGATCTTTAGTATTTAGTACATAGTATTATGGCACAAATCTCAGCGACATTCAGTTGAAGTTGGCACACTGCCAAATGCAGTCATCCAAAGAGCCAAATCTGGCTCGCGAGATACAGGTTCACGAGCCCTGGTTTAAAGGAAGTTTTTTTTTTTTAAAATAAAAATACCCTTTTCATTAACAACACTTTATGTTGCCTGGAGGGAATACAAGGTGTGTTGACGTGTGTTTATTTTACTTTTTCAAAATTCCACAAATATATATAGCATTGGTTGAGGTAGGTATTGCAATTGGAGATTAACTAAAATTGAGGTAGGTCAATTCATCATGATTTTGATATTCACTAGTCACAACCTAAAGATAGGGCAAAGACCCCCCCCATTTCCTGACCCGGGAGTAAATGTAAGTGATTTTCCGTTCGTTACTTTGTTCCCACACACTTGTGTTGTGCTGAAGATCAGAAATCGCAGAGAACTAGACTTTTGCGATTCTAGACCAAGACAAAAACTTTTGGAAGTCAAAACCCAAGACCCTTAAAATATGGACTCGAGGCAAAGACCATGCTTGGAAGTTACAATAACACCACACACACACACAAAAACACCAATACTGTACATGCAATTTTTGTTTGTGAAAGTTTTTTTTTTTCTTCTCTCGCTTCCGTGGTATAGTGTAAAAATCAGTTGCATATAGTGTATATAAGCAGTGTTGTTTTTGGCATATTTTAGACATTTCAAAATGTGTTCGTCTTCGTCTAGTTTTAGTTGACGAAGTCTCATACAAATTTCGTCTAGTTTTCGTAGACAGTTACTGACAATGTTTTTAAAGTCTGTGAATTCAAAAGTTTTATTTCGAAAATAAAGGTTTCCAACAATTTCAAATGAGCATAGACAAACGAGCAAATACCGTACTGTAGTGTTAACAAGGACAACACCAACTAGGTGATGATAATACACACTCAGCAGGAAAAGTAGTACATCATTTTTAATTAAACCGGCCTGGAATAACCTGAAAATGTTGTCCAACATTTAACACTGGGAAGTCGTTTTTCTTAAGAGTCTGGTAATTCACAGTAATTGCTTATTTACCAAATAAAACGTCTAAAGTGGGCTATTAGCTAAATGCAGTTTCGCCAACTAGCTCTCCTCTAGATTTAATGACCAGAAAAGCCAAGTGGCTCTGCTATAGACTGGCCAGTGTTTTAAGAGGTCATTCACCATTCTGAAACTAGTGCTAACTTGAATGCTGCGCTAACGCTAGGATTTACAACCTTTGCGTCTGACGATCACTCAGCACAGACCTTTAAAGGCTAAAGCAGCATTACATATTCTCTTTTGACAAGAGAAGAAAACAAATCTTACCGTGTTTTCAAGCGAGCAAGATGGAGCGGAGCCTAGCTTTATCTTAAACTCCTGTGAAGAGAGTGAGGGAGAGACTCAGCACATCTCACATGAGTGACACGACCCAAGCAATGCTATGATGCAAGCTGACGTACTCCACGTACAATATGAAAGTGTCACACATTGTGAACATATGACAAAAACTGTCACATTTTCGTCTCGTTGTCGTCTCGTCAGACGAAAACTGGCATTTGTCACGTTATTTTCTAGTCTCCTAAGCCACTTTTTTAGCTGATCATCATCATGAAAAAATTGTTCGTTGATGAAATACTTCTTATCATCATTGTTGATGAAAACTACCCTGTTTATAAATCGTTTTTTTTTTTTCTGAATGGATTTGTGCTGTTGCGTCTTATGCTGCACTAAACAGGTATACTTTGACTTTATGATTTTTGAACAGCTCTTAAACCAGAAGTTCCCAGTGCTGACAAGAAGCCTCATGCCACCAGGCCAGATGACAAAGGTAAATTCTCTTCATTGACTTCATATTATTTGTCTAATAAGGTTCCCTATGACTGTTAATGCAATTGCTATGTTGGTGTCTGTAACTATGACAGTAATGAAAGGTGATGAAACATTGTGTGCTGTTGAATAATGAGTTGTTTTGTGGCGTCATTGTCCTTTTAATTAGCTGGAGACAATTATTATTAGTGCTGTGGCTGAAAATAATCATTGCGTCAAAAGGTGGTGCATCAAGCCATATTGTTAAGGGTTGCATCATGTTCTTGAGGCCAAATTCTTGTTGTGGTTGTTTTTTTCCCATTACTGTTTGACTACAAAAAGGGCAAATACTTAGTATTTATATAGTAATTGTTTTAGTTGCCATTATGACATTTTTTTCCCCTCGAAAACACAAGGAAAATAACAATAATATGTAGGTGTGTGATGTTCGGACTATAAGCTGCTACTTTTTACCCTCAATTTGAATCCTGCAGTTTATAGTCCAGTGTGGCTTATTTGTTGATTTATTTTTCGTTAATAGGAAACATTTTATTTGACACAAGACTGTCATAAGACCGTAATAATAATGAAATGACACTATCATGGGCATTACTGAATGCTTATGACAGGTGTCATTAAGTGACATCTGGCAAATTATGGCACTAGCTCCATTTATGTCCAGCTCAGATCTTTTATATCCATTCAAAAGTGAGCTCATTTGCCTGATGACACTAAATGACATCTGTTATTCATTATTGCTCATGACAGTGTCATGTCATGGTTATGATTCTCATATGACAGTCTTACGTCACCACTGTCAAATAGTCTTACCAAATACCAGAACTAGCAATTAATGAAACAAATGGAACAGTAACTGAAGAAATAATTAGCACTGAAGATGAATTTTGATCGTTATTTACATCTGTAGCGCTGCAGTGCATGCTAGGAGGCATGTTGAACGACAACAGTGTTGACAGCAGGTGGCAGCAGTGGTTGACGTCTCCCCCAATGGAGCAGTGATGGCCAAATGAAGCTTTGCATCCAATTGGTTCAAAGCTTCATGGTGGTTCATTTGGTTTTATGAAAGTCTTATGATGCCGCTGTCAAATAAAGTGTTACTGGTTCCATATCTTTTTGTGTAAATATTCCATAATACAGTGAGGACAGCTGCGGCTTCTAGTCCACTGCGGCTTATCTATGAACAAATGGCGTCTAAATTTAACTGCTGGCGGCTTATAGTCAGATGCGCCTTATAGTCCGAAAATTACGGTATTTGGAAATTAAAACTGGTTAAAACTTACTCTGTTTGAGTAAGGCATATATCTCCCAAATGATTACTTTAGGTTTTGGTCTGAATGTTTGATAAATGAGAGTAGACATACAGTGGGGAGAACAAGTATTTGATACACTGCCTTATAGGTTTTCCCATAGGCAGTGTATCAAATACTTGTTCTCCCCACTGTATGTTGGTTTCATATGATCAGGGTTTTATAATTACAGTTTTAAAATATAACATTTTAAAATGTTTGGGTAATTAATCTTCATTTATTAACATCAAATATGCTGCCATGAAACTTAATAGGTTTGTCTTTTACTGTCAGAAAACTGCTAACACTGAAGTAAGCTATTTATTTCAAACCTCATCTGACTCTGTATCTTTGCTCTTTCAGTATAATTTTCCTTTATTTAATACTTCTCCAACTTTCTTTGCTCCATCGCAGTTGATTCAAAACCAACCAAGCCAGGGGCACCTGTCCCACCCAAAAAACCAGCCCAACTTCCAGGCAAAGGCAAACAAGGAAGCCTCCCACCAAAGAGGCCAGACAAGCCTCTTACTCCATCACCAAATTTGAGGTATTTCTGATGCAGACTTTCATACTGCCCCAAAAGAATTTCACACAGTGCCAGTACATTTTTCATCTACTTGTGCATATGCGGCCCTGGAATTTGCAGTTTTTGAAGATTTGTTATTATTTTACTTTTATTTTAATATTCAACATTTCTTGTTGCTTTCAACTTGTTTTCACTTGTTAGCAGAATTTATCTCTTTAAATTATTCATCAGTATTCTAGTGAAAATCAGTGGAAATGTGAAGATGTACTTACAAGTCTAAATTTTTTCCTTGTGCCTGTATAAAGTAGGTTTTCTGCTAGGGACTTCCCGTTTAGACAACATGAAGTGCGGTTGAAGTAAGCAGTGTGTAGACAAAGCTAAAACTGCAAAATCAAACCTGAGGAATCCACAGAATCTCACGACGGATTCAGCATGACGTTGTAGATGAGGCTCCGGAACTTTCTGTGTTGTGCGTTTGTTCTTATCACTTCTGTCAGGGAAATTCAATTTTGAACTCCAAGACAAGTGTTACCTCAATAGCTCGATTAGAGAAATGAATACGACCCCAACCATGGATTGCTTTGCTTCGAAGGCTTTATAAACAAAAGCTCTCGGGTACAAAATGATGTGACCCAGCCAGGAGCTGTGATCACCCAGAATGTACGAAGAAGTACAATAGAGGCTGGACATTTATACTGTTGAAAGGGCGGTGCCGAAGCCCACCGTGAAATGAAACTTACTAAGAAACGAAACTCATCATCTCACAAACTTGGGTATTTTTCCATACAAAAACATCTTTGAGCTGAGGCCTTGAACACCGGTCCCTGCTAGAACGATGATAAGAAACCACAGTCCTCCCTTGTAATCATTCAGGGCATATTGAAAAACATAGGAACATAACAGTCCACATTTGGGCATATGGTGATACAGTCTACAATCGTCAAGGCCATGGGAAGGCACACTCAAACAGATTAACAATGACGCTCTTTGCTACAATGTTCATGACAAAGCATAACAAAATATGATGTGTAATGGTTGTGTTTTAAGCATAAATAAAATTCTCTCACAACTTCTTTGATCGTTCATGGACACAATTCTAACAATCCTTGCAGCCTGTGTTAAAATGAGTTATAGATTGATACGCCAGCCACTTGAGTGACCAAAATGCGGCAAAATTACAAATAATATTACAGAATGCAGAAGGGCTGACACAGATTTTGTTGCTACAATGAAATACTACAAGGTATTATTCACCTAGTTACATTATAGTTATGGTATTATGTAGGGCTGTCAAACGATTTGGGTTCTAATGTGGCGGTTGTGTTTTGCATACTGTTCCTGAACGCACCGTGTGACTGACGAGAGAGAATGAGATGTGCGGAAAAGTGGGAAGTTTTTAAGTTCTCGTTTCATTTCATGTTGTTTTTGTAGGTGTTGGCTACG
Organism: Corythoichthys intestinalis; assembly: GCF_030265065.1. Lineage (NCBI taxonomy): Eukaryota > Metazoa > Chordata > Actinopteri > Syngnathiformes > Syngnathidae > Corythoichthys > Corythoichthys intestinalis. The sequence goes on from NC_080413.1 coordinate 34,930,735, forward strand.
GTGGACAGTAGCCGAGTTGTGTTGCACAAGTTCTGAAATAAATGATTAAAAATTTGTAAAAGCTGGCATCTTCCTTCCCGTTGAACGGAGGTCAGAGGAGGGCCGTCGAGATTGTAGACATATTCTGGCTGTATTGTTGAGCCAGTTCACTGACGCAAACAACACACTCATATTTTTCTATCATTTCCATCTTAATTTCAATGGTAAGCGTCACCTTTTTTCACCACCTGCACTAACCTTCTTGGAACCCATATTGATTTCTCCCACAAGACAATCTGCCTTGCTGCCATTTCGCGAAAAACAATGAAATTGCGACGCTGTTGTAAATCGGCCAATTTCGAGCATGTCGTCATATGGCGAGTCAAATTTTACGTCTGATGTCAAAAGGGTTGTATGTGGACGTGTTTATATGTCGAGATACTAGTGTATGCTGTATACTAGTATGTAACAAGACTATAAGTAGCACTATTTTGTAGTCAGGACTTCATTTACTCTTTGGAAGATGTACACCAATAGGGGAGAAAGACAAGGAAGGCAGGGCAAATGGGCAAGATTGGGAATCTGTCAATGTCTCGTGACATTACACCATGCTTCCTTTCCAAAGACAGTTGCAGGCCAATGGACTTTGGGGCATCTTGTTCCAAGCTTCTGAATCATAAATGTATTCATTTGTTTTTTCTCCAGACATAATGGAGAAGTGCATGCATCCCGTCCAAAGCCTGATTTGGACCATGTGCTTCCCCCGAAACCCAAAACACCTTCAGCGGAGACAGGGGACAAATCCATGGAACCATGTATGTATGATTTTGTTTTTATATATATACTAGTATATATACTGTATATCGTACACATGTTAAGGTTGGAGCAGTTCACATAATCCCAGGCGTTGAGAAATCCATTATCCGTTTCACTTTTTCTCACAAGTCTATCCCAGATGACTCGAAGCAGTACAAAATATATGTTCTGGCCAGTGTTGTTTTTGGCAGCTCTTTTAATTTTCGTCTTAGTCTTTTGGACGAGAATACGCATTGTTTTAATCATATTTTAGTCATCTTAAAATGTGTTTGTCTTGGTCTAGTTTTAGTTGCCGTGTACTAAAACTGTTTTTGTCTGTTAAATTAAACCATTTCACTCCATAAATAAATTAAAGGAAGGAGCACATATACAAGGACAAGGCCAACTTGGTGATGATACACACTCAGCAGGAAAACAGTAAATTATTTTCAATGAATTACACCCACCTGTATACTACGAACTGTAGGTTTAAAAAATAAAAATAAAAAAAAAAGTCAGAAGGCAATTAGCCTAAAGCGAATGCTGTGCTAACGCTACCAGTTACATTTATTGTGTGATGATCACTCAGCACAGACCTTTAAAGGCAAAAACAATATTGAATATTCTCTCTGGCCAAGATAAGAAAACAAACCTTACCGTTCAAGCTGGAGTGAATGGAGATGACAGTGGTGACTCGCGGTGGGCGCAACACGTCACGAGTGGCACAACCAGACACTGCTACGATGTTGGCTAACTACACAAAAGAATGTTACACAATGTGAACATGTGATGGAAACTATCGCACATTTTCATCTCATACTCGTCACATTAGACGAAAACTGGCATTTGTCTCGTTACGTTTTAGTCTTCGAAAACACATTGTTAGCTTGTTATTGTCTCGCCATTGTCATGAAAAAAGTGTTCGTCGAGGAAATATTTTCATTATCGTCATCGTTGACGAAAACAACAATGGTACTGGCAAAGTTAGAATAAACCTGTGTATCTCCACGTTGCTATCGGCTCTGTGTTTAACTGGAAAAACCCATATCTCACACTGAGTAAGTAAATAAATGGCCACAATATTTTTTTTCTTAGTGTGCGTACTTGTTTACGCTGACATTTTTCTCATGAAAAATACTAGGAGCCTTAGCTCCAAAAATGATCGAAAATATAAAATACCTAATCATTTCTCTCCTAAATAAAAGCTTCGGTTATTGAAAATATTTTGTATGATGTAAATAAACCGAGGTTTTTTTTTTTTTTTTTTTAAATTGAGGTAAATTCATATCCAATAGGGGTTGCGGAGTGATTATTAACTCATTGCCTGCCACTGACAACAATAGACATCCTACAGTGTATCACAAAAGTGAGTACACCCCTGCATTTCTGCAGGTATTTAGGTATATCTTTTCACGGGACAACACTGACAAAATGACAGTTTGACACAATGAAAAGTAGTCTGTGTGCAGCTTATATCATAGATTTCCCCTCAAAATAAAGCCATTAATATCTAAACCCCTGGCAACAAAAGTGAGTACACCCCTTAGAAACTACATCCCTAAATGTCCAAATTGAGTACTGCTTGTCATTTTCCCTCCAAAATGTCACGTGACTCGTTAGTGTTACTAGGTCCAGGTGTGCATAGGGACCAGGTGTCTTCAAATTTGTAGTGGAGCTCTCACACTCTCATACTGGTCACTGAAAGTTCCAACATGGCAAAAAACTCTCTGAGGATCTTAAAAGTTGCTACTTGAAGATGGCCAAGGATACAAGAGGATTGCCAACACCATGAAACTGAGCTGCAGCACAGTGGCTAAGATCATCCAGCGTTTTAAAAGAGCAGGGTCCACTCAGAACAGGCCTCGGGTTGGTCGACCAAAGTAGCTGAGCACAGGCAAAATATTGACAGTTGACATGTTGTATGTAAATATTGACAACTTTCACTAAGGAGTGTACTCACTTTTTTTGCCTGGGGTTTAGATATTAATGGCTATATTTTGTGTGGCGTATGGTCTGAGCACTAACAGGCTGACCCCCACCTCTTCAATCTCTGCAGCAATGCTGACAGCACTCCTGTAACAAGTCACATGACATTTTGGAGGGAAAATGACAAGCAGTACTCAATTTGGACATTTAGGGATGTACATAGTTTCTATACGGTGTACTCTTGTTGCCATGGGTTTATATATTAATGGCTATATTTTGAGTTATTTTTTAACTCTATTATCATTTACCATAAGCTGCACACATACTACTTTGCATTGTGTCAAAGTGTTATTTTGTCAGTGTTGTACCATTAAAAGATGTACTGAAATATCTGCAGAAATGCAAGGGGTGTACTCACTTTTGTGATACACTGTATTCATTTAAACAAGGAGGGTTGGTTGTGAATGTTCAGATTTCAATGTCATTGATGGACTAGACCCCCAATCCATTTTGACTGGGAGTCAGTCAAAATGGATTGAACGTCTAGCGCAGTCAGTGGCAGCCAATGAGTTAATTGTATGAAATTATAAATTATAATAAATAAGGCATAAATAACATCAGTAGCATGGAAACTGAAGTATAACCAAATGTATAGCATGAGGTATTGAAAACGCGCCAATAAGTTTAACCTCACCAATATACTGTATGTACAAATGGTAACCGGCAATATTCACTTGCCTTTTTTAATAATCAACAATGATAATTTTCAGGATTGGAGTGTGCAAACTCAGATTCTCTTTTTCACTCAGAAGCCAGGTCATGTCACCACAGAGTCATGCGCATGCGTATGTACTAGGAGTGCAATGGTTTGCAGTTCAAAGCCGAACCGTACGGTTCACCCTGTACGGTTCGATACGCTTTTATGAACCGCACCTTTTCGGTTTTGCAATTTATTTATTCCGAACGCTTGTGGAATGAATTGGTCGAGCTCTGTATGCGACGTGAAGCACAGCTGTGGAAAAATTCCCGCCCCGCCGCAAGTAAATGTCCGATTGCTGTTAAGCACCTGTGAAATAGAAGCCGAGTAACGCCCTCTCTCGCTTACGAGCGAAGTGAAAGTGAAACAAGAAAGAAAACAAAAAGCTATGGCGAGCGGAGAGGAGTGGAGAGACCGAATTTTGAGGAAACACTGGCTTCTTTCAAATCAGCGGTGTGGCAACATTTCGGTTTCCCCGTGGACTACAATGCGGTGGGAGAGAAAATAGGAGGGAGCGAAAATATTGGGGAAAAAGAAAAAATTTGCAAGCATTGCTCAGCGCTTGTTCCCTATGATAATGGCAACACTTATAACATAACTCCAGCACCTTAGCCGGCATCACCCACAGATATCACTTTCTCAGAGCAGGACAACCCCGGAGATGACACCAGTGAAAACACACGGCGGGCTTCGTTAATTTATTTGCAACGCTTGACCCGCGTTACGTTGTTCCCTCGCGGACATATTTCTCCAACAACGTATTCCCCGACATTTATGAAATGGCACGCAAAGCCATCGAAGATGACTTCGCTAAAGCACATAGTTTCGCCGTGACCACTGATAGTTGGACGTCCCGTGCGACAGAGTGCTACTACCTAACTGTGACGTTCCACTATAATTCATACCTGTCAAGTTGTACGGTCTCGGCGTAATTTGTGCAAGTGAGATTTTTAAATGTGCACGCCGTACGTTACGTTCAAATTCTGTACGTTTTTCGTGCATTACGTTTTTTTCCCCCCGTTTGTTAATACGTTGTTTGAATGACGCGACAAAAGTCAGAGGCACGGAGAGGGAAGAGTGTTTGTTGCGACGCTGTAGCAAACGCGATGCTAGGCTAGGTGGCTCCAATATTTCCTGGCTGTAGCAGACAGCCTACAACCTACGCCTAGATATCTCATGCATATAGAACTACATGCGAAATGACAGACTCGGTAGCGTTAGTAAACAGCCGCCATTTTAGAGCAGTAAACTTCTCAGAAAGGCTCTGTTGTAGTGAACCTTCCTAGTGAACCTAAGTAACTTTTTATCTAAAATACTCCTAAATTGGCAAAATCTTGACTTGAGTCTCTTTGATGAAACAGTTTTAAAATGTTCACGTCAAGAGTAGACAGAAGGGAACTAATGCAAAAACGGGAGCAATTTTATCAACTTTAGCGGTTGATTCAGAACATTAAATGACCTCCAAACATAGCAAAGGTTACTATATTTTTTTTGTTTTATTTTAACATGAAAGGTAACACAAGTTATTTTGCCAACTTTTTTACTACTGTGTGTGTATTTCAGTAGTCAGTCACTAAACTAGCCAAAGAGCTAAGAGGCATTTTAACAGTCGAACATGTTTACATTTTAAGTGTTTATTTCATTTTCCTAAAAGCAAAATAAAGGCAGATTAAAAAAAAAAAAAAAAAAGCGAAACGAACCGAAACGGTGATCCCAAAACCGAGGTTCAAACCGAACCGTGGGCTAACTGAACCGTTGCCCCCCTAGTATGTACGGTATATTCGGGTAGAATGGGTTACAAAATCGGTTCATATCCATTTATTAGTCCTGATTTGTGATTCTATTCGGTATGCGATTACTTTCCGGGAAAAAAAAAAAAAAAAATCTTTCGTGTAGTGTACGTGGGTTAAAAGTGAAAGTGTATGTTATTGTTCACAGCATTATTATGAATTTGTGCTATTTTATCTTTGGATGGGGGTGTGTGTTAACATGCCAGTGGTTTAGTGCTTGGCAAAACAATTTAATTGGATGGCAAAATCAGAAAGGTTCTGCTGTATTTGTTGTATATGGTTACTGGTTATCCTGGATCCAAAACCATCACGTTTTATTTCTTAGCAGGGAAACTGTATCCACATGTGTTGCCCTACATACAATAACAGAATCTTCAGGGGCTTGCATGAACTCTAGAAACTGTCTACACAAGTTCAAACCCATCTCTACTTAAGTGGAGAATGATGTTATTGTGAAACCCATTGAGATTGATTTAATGAGTTGGCCTGCTGTTCTCTATTGCCGGTTTTAGTGTTGGTGACACATGGTGGCAACGAGCTGCTAAAACTCCCCTCTGCTCAGCAAAAGCTTGTCTGACACATTGTCATGATACAAGAAAATGCAATCTTTTCTTCAGTTGCCACCATTAGAGCACCTAACTAAAGCAGTTTAGTGCGATGTAGGTGCAAAGTACTATTGCACAACAGTCACCCAAGTTTCATGTGTGGATGAGTCATTCTTTCCCCTGTTCTTAGTTGGGCTTATAACTACTTAACTGTGAAAAAATGACATTTCGTATCATTTTCGGGTCCAGCCAAAATACATACTTTAAATCCCATTTGCCTGCCATTTTACAACAACAAGCAGGCTGACAGCTGTGCATGAATGTCCTCTACTGGCTAACCGGTAACCTACCTGCAACAAAGGCACCAAAGAGCCAGCAATTAATTAATCTGCTCTGATACAAAATTTCAAATATCGGGCTTGAGGATCAGTTCACGAACGCTGCAGGAGTAGTAGTTCAAAATTAGATTCCTCAAGAGTTTCACGACTTAAATGTTGCCTTGACAGGCGTCCAGCCTGTAACACGCACGATTGTGCCACAACAAACTACTGGGAAAGGCTGTGTACACATGCGCTCGTTCTGGCTGACTTGTAACCTTTAGGCAAATCACGCACCATTAAGTCAGTAATTAATCACTCAGCCCTGATACAAAAAAATCTAAAGTTGTGCTCCGAGGATCGATGTACAGTATATATACCCTCCTGTGCTACAAAGTTTCAAGTTTTACGAATGACAGAGTAATAGGACGTTAAAATTGGATTCCACTAGAACAACAGCAAAAACAACTGGCGGCCATGGGGCCAAAGTCCAATGTTTAAACTTCTAGATGCCCTTATTATGAAGGTACGTCACCTGAATTAGTGCTGTAAAACATGATGTACTGACACCTGATGTATAAAACAGATAACTGACAGCTTGTTGACTAATCCGAGCAAAATGACCAGAAGTACCCCGTCCGCCATTGCTGAGGTGTGTCACCCGCAGTACACAGTAAACAGCAGCTAATGTTACTGTTTACATTGACTGACACATGGCTGCTATACAGTGGCATGTAAAAGTATCTTTTTGAAATTTCTCACATTTCTGCATAAAATCACCATCAAATGTGATCTGATCTTAGTCAAAATCACACAGATCTAAAAACACTGCTTTAACTAAAACTACCCAAATATTTGTAGGTTTTCAGATTTTAATGAGGATAACATGCAAACAATGACAGAAGGGGGAAATATAAGTAAGTGAACCGTCTGCCTAAGGATACCTAAAGAGCAATTGAAACCCATTTTTACCAAACAGTTTAAGCTAGGTGTGTGCCCAATCACTGATGAGTGGTTTAAACCTGCCCTTCCCACTATAAAACACACATTGGGTAAGAATTGTCTTAATGAGAAGCATTGTCTGATGTGCATCATGGCTCGGTCCAAACAGCTGTCTGAAGACCTGCGATCAAGGATTGTTGATTTGAATAAAGCTGGGAAAGGAATATTAAATGTAATGGTTCATTTACTTATTTTCCCGCCTTTTGTCATTGTTTGCATACTATCCTCATTAAAATATGAAAACCTATAAATGTTTTGGTGGTTTTAGTTAAAGCAGACATTGTTTTTTCATCCGTGTGATGTTGACAACGATCAGATCACATTCGATGGTCATTTTGAAATGTTGAAATTTGAGAAATTCCAAAAGGTTCAGATACTTTTTCATACCAGTGTAGGTGTTCAAACACCCCAGTAATGGTGGCCAACCACTAGAGGGCAACAGAACTGCTAAATGTGTAACTCGTATCAATTAGCGACTTGAACGTTGAAAATGTTCAGTGTGATTGACTCCTTTATTATGAGGCTCATTGTCCTATGTAAAAACAATGTGGAATACAAATTAGTCTCACCCAGGAAATTTCCAGCATTGCCTCCTTCGTGTATTCTAAAATAATTTGGTCAGGCTTCTTGCTTTGGTTTTGACAACATACTTTAGAGCAGGGGTCAGCAACCCTTTTGGTGTGGAGTGCCACTTTCAAATTTTCTTGTCAATCATTGTGCCACACCAAGATTAATGACGCACATCCAAATTTTTATATCCAACAGAGCTGTAATTTTACTCCAAGCAAAACAACATGGACATACATTGAAATCGTACAAATACCATTCTTCTTTATCAGTTAACTAAAAAATAAATGCATATTGTAGAAAATATCAAAACTTGAAAAAAAGTGCAACAGTAATAACAGCTGTACAGCGGCATCATTTTATGTAAACATATTGCGCACAAACACACCCCAGCAGGAAAAGGGGAACAGCTGTGATTCTCAGTGCAGGTCACAGTACAGAGTGGGCTGTTTTAACCGTCAAAGTCAGAACAGCCGACTCTTACATTTTGTCTTGTTCAGCAACTTAAAACAGTGAATTATATGCACAATTTTAGATTTCATATTACAAATATAAAGGCTGCCTACCTTAATGTAATCCCTTGCCCTGTTTTCCATGAATTTTCACGTTTTGTCTAGTTGTGGCGTTTGACACTTGTTGTGCAACACACAACGCACAAACAGAGCTAGGGGAAGTAACGAGCCAAACAGTTGTTACCGGCATCCCCAAGGGGCCGCTATCCCCAACAAAATGACCGGCTGACTAGCTAAGCGTAGAAGAAGTAGGCGTGTGGGTGAGGAAAAGGGAGAAAGTGAAGCAAGGTGTTGAGACTGAGAGAGTTGCGCGGAGAGCGCCGTGAAAAGTGGCTGTGTCCTCTGCTGGTTTTTGTTTTGCTAATAAAAGTCTCAAGCAAAAAGCCATCCAACGCGTCACTGTGTTTTTATACACATCACCACCTCTCCGAAGTAAGCACCGGATGAATCGACGACGAGCCACATTAATCGCCGGTCCACTCCACTCAACGGCGCGGAGATGAAAGCACCGCAATTACCAGAAGTGCAGATTGGTAACACAGTGTACTTCCGCCAGCTCTCTGGTTGGTTGGCTTCGTGACACGTTAGTAGCCTGTGCTGAATTGAGCGCGTGGAGAAAAAAGAACGCGGAGCGCAGAGTTGAGAAATTGAGGGCTGGAGGTGTGCTCGAACTCCATTATTGCTCATATATAACGCCATAGGCAGAGGGAGTCAGAGGGGTGCTCCTGTAAAGCCCCTAAGTAACAGGGCGCGCAACTGAAAATGTCTTAATTTCAGGTAAAAAGGGTTCCTTTCTTTAAAATTTTGCCATGCACTCATGTGCCACTGGTTAACCCTTCGCGTGCCAGTGCTGATACGCGTGTCATAGGTTGTCGACCCCTGCTTTAGAGCATGTTGCTACTCCAAAACAATTCAAAGAAACTGACAAGACTTCTGATTGCGCCTTAGTCGTCAGTGTTAACAGTGACAAATTAGCTAAAGCCTTGAGTGGACATTTGTCAACAACATCAAATATCTGCAAATAACAATTTCACAAATTCGAAAATGGCATAAGCGCAAGTTGATACAAATTTACTGACACTGGTTTAAATTTTAGAAGTGGAATTTGACTGTAAAAGGGCAGCCTGGAGCACAGGTACTCAGTAATCATGCTGTTTACTGGGTGTCTTGATTTACCACATCTTTGAGGTTGATGGATTATCTTTTACCTATAGAGAAACATGCTTTTCGTGTGTATTGATAAAGACAGAGAGCTTCGAGGTTCAGTAATGGAAAATAGGAGGAAAAACAAAACATTGTCCCCTGTATGGAACTACACATAAATTGCCCTAACATTGCTCTCTTGTTATAGTTTGATCTTTTTCACTTTAGTCTTACTTTCTCAACAGCTCTAATCAGTTTTGATGAGGTCTCATCAAGCCCAGAAAAGCTGTCTCATCCCACGGCTAACAGACCAAAGATCACCGGCCGTAGGTTGCCTGCCCAATTTGCTGGAGGACAATCGGTAAGCACTGAGTACCAGCTATTGATTGTTTGTAATTGTTTTAAAAACTTTATATGATGTATATGTTTTGCTGGTGCAGTTTGTACATGCTCCAGGGGTGTACAGTATCTCTCATTACACGGACCTACAATTATCACATTGACATTCAGTCTTGCCCCCATGTGGTGAAACACATTTAATTGTGGTCATCTGTCCTGCTGAGGACACCCACCAGTTTTCTCCTCTCCAATAATCGTTCAGAGCTGATGCTTGTGTCAAGACATTTGTGGACTGTTTGATTTTAGTTTGCAGATAAAGTATATCTGGCAACATTTGGTCATAACACATCTTAGTTTTAATATGTATATACAGTGGGGCAAATAAGTATTTAGTCAACCACTAATTGTGCAAGTTCTCCCGTTTGAAAATATTAGAGAGGCCTGTAATTGTCAATAAGGGTAAACCTCAACCATGAGAGACAGAATGTGGAAAAAAAAAACAACACAGAATCACATTGTTTGATTGTTGAAGAATTTATTTGCAAATCAAGGTGGGAAATAATTATTTGGTCAATACCAAAAGTTCACCCCAATACTTTGTTATGTACACTTTGTTGGAAATAACGGAGGCCAAACATTTTCTCTAAATCTTTACAAGCTTTTCACACACTGTTGCTGGTATTTTGGCCCATTCCTCCATGCAGATCTCCTCTAGAGCACTGATGTTTTGGGGCTGTCGTTGGGCAACACGGACTTTCAACTCCCCACACAGATTTTCTATGGGGTTGAGATCTGGAGAGTGGCTACGCCACTCCAGGACCTTGAAATGCTTCTTACGAAGCCACTCCTTTGTTGCCCTGGCTGTGTGTTTGGGATCATTGTCATGCTGAAAGACCCAGCCACGTCTCATCTTCAATCCCCTTGCTGATGGAAGGAAATTTTCACGCACAATCTCTCGATACATGGCCCCATTCATTCTTTCCTTTACACAGATTAGTCGTCCTGGTCCCTTTGCAGAAAAACAGTCCCAAAGCATGATGTTTCCACCCCCATGCTTCACAGTGGGTATGGTGTTCTTCGGATGCAATTCAGTATTCTTTCTCCTCCAAACACGAGAACCTGTGTTTCTACCAAAAAGTTCTATTTTGGTTTCATCTGACCATAACACATTCTCCCAGTCCTCTTCTGGATCATCCAAATGCTCTCTAGCGAACCGCAGACGGGCCTGGACGTGTACTTTCTTCAGCAGGGGAACAATTCTGGCAGTGCAGGATTTGAGTCCCTGGCGGCGCATTGTGTTACTGATAATAGCCTTTGTTACTGTGGTCCCAGCTATCTGTAGGTCATTCGCTAGGTCCACCCGTGTGGTTTTGGGATTTTTGCTCACCGTTCTTGTTATCATTTTGACGCCACGGGGTGAGATCTTGCATGGAGACCCAGATCGAGGGAGATTATCAGTGGTCTTGTATGTCTTCCATTTTCTAATAATTGCTCCCACAGTTGATTTCTTTACACCAAGCGTTTTACTTATTGCAGATTCAGTCTTCCCAGCCTGGTGCAGGTCAACAATTATGTCTCTGGTGTCGTTTGACAGCTCTTTGGTCTTGGCCATAGTGGAGTTTGGAGTGTGACTGACTGAGGTTGTGGACAGGTGTATTTTATAGCGATAATGAGTTAAAACGGGTGCCATTAATACAGGTAACTAGTGGAGTCTCGTTAGACCTCGTTAGAAGAAGTTAGACCTCTTTGACAGCCAGAAATCTTGCTTGTTTGTAGGTGACCAAATACTTATTTTGCACTCTAATTTGGAAATAAAATCTTTAAAAATCAAACAATGTGATTTTCTGTTATTTTTTTTCCACATTCAGTGTCTCATGGTTGAGGTTTACCCATGTTGACAATTACAGGCCTCTCTAATCTTTTCAAATAGGAGAACTTGCAAAATTGGTGGTTGACTAAATACTTATTTGCCCCATTGTATATGTATACTTTCTTTTATTCATAGTAGTAATGACTGTAGTGTTGTTTTTCATTTTTAATCAGAAACCTCCGTTGCAGCCCAACAAGGACAGTCTTGTGGAGAAATCCTTCAAGATGGATGAGGAGGATGGTGCTAAACTAAAGCCAGTAGAACTAAGAAAGGTAATTTTATATTGTGTTTATCTGGTCTAATGCTTCAAAATACGTCACAGTAATGTTATTTATGTCACTAGCTAATGTTGCTCTGTCTTGTCAGTCCTAATTTAATTTGTGGAAGTAGGGCAGATTGGGACTGCAATGAAGTCACTTGCTTAGATTGTTATCTACCCCTTACCATGTTCACTAGATCACTTTGTGTTATTTCATGGTACTGACTTTATCAAATAATCAAAGGGGCAATTTTTCTGACATTTGTCACTGCTGAAAGGCATGCCTCGTCCGTGACAGATGCTCCCTGATGGTAAAAAGGCAAGTTATAGCTGTTGTTTTTCATTATTGCCCACCAGTAGTTGTCAAGTTTGTTCATATCAGCGTTAGTATAAATGTTTCTCAGGGCATTGTTGACCGGGTTTAGGTGTAAACCTTATCTACGTTAATAGAAATGTAATTTTTGATTAAATGCTTGGGTTAGCCTGCTATAATTTTGCTCTCACGATGTACATAAAATACTGTTTTTATATTTTTTAAAGAAAAATGGCAAACAATACCTGTTACCAAAGGAGTTCAAATAAGTCATGAACCACGCATGTCTGCTTCCATGGACTGTTTTGCACCAAAATAAAATCAGCTATTACATCACTGTATATGTTGAATGGGCTTTTACTTTTAAAGTTTTTTTCTACTGTCAGGGTTCTCAAAGCAGTGTAACACTCGTTAAGTTTACATGCAGCCATTTTTCGGGTTCAGGTTGGTATCTTTTTAATTAAATTCTCACTTTTGTTTTTCAAGCGAAAGCCAGAATGCCTACTTGTTGCGTACATAATTTCCAAGGATTGTTTTTGTATGTGGGTGTGTGTGTGTGTGTGTGTGTGTGGGGGGGGGGGGGGGGGGGATTTGTTGAGATTTAGGAGGACCACCTGCTGTAAAGCTAGTGGACATTTTATTAATTGGCCAAGATAATAATCTTATATGAATTAGTCACGGTTAACCGCAATTAATTACTTTCACACCCAGACTGCCTGCAGTTAAAGTAATGAGAAGACCACCGTATGTTGTAATTTCAGCAGCAATGCACTAACTGTGCGCCAGAAGTCATGGATCAGCCCGAGCCTTAAGCCTGAGTTATGCTCCCGCGTTGCGGTGACGGCGCAGCGACTACGGCATCATTCGATGGTTCTCCGGCCAGGTGACGCGTTGCTCTGTAATTCACCGCCAAGCCACTAGAGGGGTGTTGTGTTATGTTTGTACGCTTTTGAGGCATGCTTGTTGACTTCCTCTTGTCTAGTTTAACGGGGAAAAAAATAAACAGTGCAAAATGGAACGCTTGAATTTGGATCTTCAGCATTGAATAAATGTTTATCATACAAATATTGAGGTGCAGGCGACGCAGAAGACTGTTTCGAGGCAGTCCGTCCAACTTTTGATGCCGCATAGATTTCTTCTAGCCTTGGGTGAAAACCAGCTAGCTGTGGCAGCTAGCTTTCAAACTGGCGTCGAGCACTGTGTCCAGTGTTTTGTCCGAGGTCTGCAAAGCCCTCCAGCCCGATTTGTTTGCCGTATCCCAAAACCAGCCAGTGGGAAGCCAAAGCAGATTTCTGGCGTCTATGGAACTTCCCAAACTGCGTTGGAAGCCTTGATGTTAACGTTATCATAAAAATCACCAAGGCACTCTCAATCAGTGATGATGTATCATGTGTGAACTGTCTGTTATTGAAAATTAACTCTTTTGACACCAAACCTGTGCTTTATTCTTCATATACTTGAAGTGTGACATGTAAATCAGTCACAGACTCACAGCAAACATATGTACACAATAAATGATGAAGTGCATCAACCAAAGATACAACATAAAGTGATAAAAAGCTGGCAGTTTTTGCCCGACTGGGTCACCGCTTCGTGTGGCCACTCAATTCCGAACACACACGTCTTGGTGGTTCTTCCATTTTTTTATTCAAGCGCTGACCTTGCCATTTGGCAAACTTTATGATGTCTTGACGAGACTTGCTCTTACTCCCGTCGGCTTGGTCCATTTTTGCGTCTAGAAAAATAATGTTTTAGAATGGCAGTGATTTCGTGGTGAACCAGAATAAACAGTCTGGGCGAACCAATCAGTCCATTTCCGCCACGTCATATGCGTTGACGTGACGCTAGGGTTTGAAAAATCAATAGGACCGCGTCAGGCTACGGCGCAGGGTCGTAAATCGGGTCTTCCTTGACGGCGCAGGTCTGACTTGGCCTTTAATGTTAACAGGTTTACAGTTTCATTCATACAGTGTTTCATACAGACTGGGAACAAAATGCAAAGCAATAAAACAGCTAATGTGTCAAACAAACAAATTTTATATCCGTCTCCCTTAAAAATGAAACTGCTGAGCGCAAGGTGGCTTTGACTGTTTTTTCCCTTTAATCATTGTTTAGAAACTTTATTTTATGATTATTATTATCATTGTTGTTTTCAAACAGAAGTGGGGGGGGGGGAATCAGAATGGCGAATATATTTTTTTTCACGTCACTGTAAATAACGTACATTTCTTGTGTCCGTTTCCCACAGCCTTCTACACATAACCTATCCCCTTCGCCATCATTCCATAAACCCAGTGACGAGGCCAAGCCCAGCCCAGCAGTTCCAAACTCAAACTCGGACAGCAGTTCTCTTGGAACAGATGATCCCAAATCCCAGATGGAAGAGCTCAGAAATCAGATGAAGGATCTCTTGCTGTCAGTGGAGCTGTTCAAGGCCCAACAAATGTAATTATTACACAATTTAAGAACACAAAACTACTGAGCATGTTGAAATAATTTACCAAATGTAGATATAAATTTTTCTTTTATATGTATTGCAAGAGTTTAGGGCTGCAGCTATCGAATATTTTAGTCATTGAGTATTCGACTGAAAATTCTATTGATTAATCGAGTAATCGGATAAAACATTTTTTTTTAGGTAAAGAGCAATTATAAATCCGAGTCCTTCTAAAAATATTAGCGTATTGTGATAAAGTTCATTATTTTCTGTAATGCACTGATTAATATTAGACTTTCATATATTTTCGATTCATTACACACAACTGAATTAGTTCAAGCCTTTTAATATTGATGATTTTGGCAAAAAAGTTAAAAAATATTTTAAAAATCCTTATCTCAAAAAATTTGCATATTTCATCCGACTAATACAAAAAAGTGTTTTTTTAATACAAAAAAGTCAACCTTCAATTAACTATATCAGCTATGCACTCAATACTTGGTCGGGAATCCTTTTGCAGAAATGACTGCTTCAATGCGGCGTGGCATGGAGGCAATCAGCCTGTGGCAGTGCTGAGGTGTTATGGAGGCCCAGGATGCTTCGACAGCGGCCTTAAGCTCATCCAGCTAGAGACCTCGTTAATGCGCGTGCCACTGCCATGTTGCATGCATTGACCGTTATTCTCGTTCCTTAACACATCGTGGATTACCATATTACCACTCATTTACAAGCCCCATTTTGGCGGCGTAAATAACCGGTTATCTGACAACTTGCATCGCTCAGTATGACAAACAAAACAACACAGAAGAAGCGACCAGATCTGTCACCTCGGTACCAACGATTCTTCGGCTGTTGCAGAAAAGGCAGTACGGTCAAATTTTCAGAATCTGAATTGTGCCATTTTTCACAGGATCTCAACTGGGTGAAAAGAATTGTTTTTAATTAAAAAAAAAAAAAAATTTTAAACGTTAAAAAGCAACAAAATAATCCAGAAATACAATGGCATTGCCAAAAGAAACAAAAATATACAGTGATCCCTTGTTTTTCGCAGGCACCATAACCTGCCGCGATAAGTGAAAAACCACGAAGTAGCGCCCCCCTCCCCCAAAACAAAACAAAAAAAGTGTGTTCAATGTATTTATTCAGATTTAGCACTGGAAAGTGATATATATATATATATATATATATATATATATATATGACATGTTTTTTCACTTTTTTCCCCAAAGTATAATTTAAAAAATAAAAAGTTTTATGTATATATTTTAATTATTTTTTTTTTAAACATGATAAAACATGTTCCTGTCCCACCGAATTATTTCTAAGCAAGAATAGATCAGAAGAATGCTTGGCTTTATTGATTGCTCCATTGAGTTAGTCCACTCAAATCTGCTCAAGCTGCTCACTTACACACAGCGTTGTCACAGCAACTGTTTAACAAGTTAAACGATGATTTACGCATGCGGCGCTTTGAAGCTCGCTTCCCTGGCAACATCAAACATCAGCGTCTGTCAATCATTGTTAACTTTAATAAGCAACTGACCAACAAAGAGCAGGGAGAGGGAGGGAGGGAGACTACGCAATCGGCTCGGGACAGCTCATCCGTTTTTTGAAGAAAAAAAAGAAAAAAAAATCTGCGATGGACTGAGGGCGTTAAGTAACGAGGGATCAATGTATATGTTTTATACTCAGCAACACTCCCAGTAAAAGCGGAAGTACTATAAACATCCCTAATAGCAGAACGTTCTAGAAGTTACCAGGGGAACTTAATGGGTAGCTGCCAGAGTAGTAATATCTGCTGTGTGGAAATATTTTGCCATCAAACAGAGAGATATTGCAGCAGCGACTTGCAATGTGTGCAAAGTGGGCATTTTGCATGGTGGAAAGGATACACATTCATTTCGGGCAGGGATGTCCAAGTCCAGTCCTTGAGAGCCCCTATCTAGCTTGTTTTCCATGTGTCCCTCCTCCAATATACCTGAATCAAATAATCAGGATCGTTATCAGGTTTCCTGCAGCGCTTGCTAATGAGTTGATCATTTGATTCTGGTGTGTTAAAGGAGGGAGACATTAAAAACAAATAGAATAGGGGCTCTCGAGGACCAGACTTATGAAACTAATTGGTCCTGAAAGTAGTTTCGTAAACTGAAAAATCCGTAAGTAAAGACTCGTTTTCCATGTAAATGCCCTAATCTGTTCCAAGTCCCCCCCCCAAATTCAGACAAAAATCTTTTATAAAGCATAAAAAGGCTTCAAAACAGGTAACAAATACATGTTCCAATTATGTTATTGCACATTAAAATTACAATCTGAGGAGTAGTGCACAATATTAAAAAAAACTCACGTAAAGCTGTTAGAACACCTCATGGCCCAAGGAGCGAATGAAGAGGAGGCTGGGATACACACGTACACATGCAGTAGATGCAGACTTGGCCAATTGGATGCTAGGAAGATGCTTAGTAAAAGCCAGTGTTAGGGCAGCTATAGATATGTTACGTTCAGTAAACTCTGGTAGCAGCCCATAATGAATTTTTGCCTTTCCTATCCTAAGATTCCTTTCTTAACAAGAGGGAATATTTTCCCGTTGAGCCATGTCGTAACCTGAAAAATCCGTATGCAGAGACGTTCATAAGTAAATGCACCGCTGTATAGGGCGGGGGTCAGCAACCTGCGGCTCTAGAGCCACATGTGGTTTTCTTAGCGCTTCCCTAATTGCTCCCTAGTGTTTTTTCAAAGATGTTTGAAAATGAAAAAGATGGTGGACGGAAATATATTTTTTGTTTTGATATGGTTTCTGTCGGAGGACAATCACGACATAAATGTTGTTGTTCTTCCTCTGGCCTTCTAAATCATTAATATTGTAGTGAAGTTAAACCTGAGGCGGCATCATCTACGGTATGAAATTCTGACTATATGATAACCTTAACACTAGCAGTACCGTGGGGTTGTGGTGCTCCCTAATATTACCAAGTGTATTATTCTAAAAGCTGATGACCAGTATTATCTACTCTCAATGTGCTTTCGTCAGTCAGAAAAACAATAGTTAAAAAAGATTAATCACGATAAAAAGTGCACTAATTAGGGGTGTAATAAATAAAAAATTGACACCACTAATTGTAATGTTAATTTAATGTTCTTGTGTTTCTTCATTTGTATACATTTTGTTTTGTTTTTCAGTTTTGCTAAACGGACAAGTGCACTTAGTGCACTTTTTATCGTTGCTTTTGTTTACGTAACAACTGGCCGAACAGACTTATGACGTACGTGAGTGTAAAGAGGGGTCCCAATTCGTAGGGCTGACGTTTCAAGCCCTACTCCTTATTGCTTCATTTGAAGGGCCAAGGGGTTGGGGAAGAAAAATAGAAATGGGATGCGGCCGGTGGTGCATAAGTAATGGCCCCATTTATAAAACAAAGGCTAGGCTCGGCTTGGGGGTGGATCCCAAGGTGTCCCAAAATAGGACACCTTTGGGGATGAACCCAGGTACTTCTAGTGTTAAGCCCAAATATCAGTTTCACGGTATCACGGTATTGCAACTGCAGCTCTGTTACTTATATCTGGGTTCAAAAAAATCCATTGAACAGGATTTTTATTTTTCAAAACATATTAGCAAATTGGAGCATAAGTACAATATAAGTTAAAATAAAAATTAAAAAAAAAAATAATAATAAATGAAATATTCTAAATAAAATAAAATAAATGCAGTGCTTTAGGTGAGCCTAAACTCGTAGCAACATCTCAATATTATCACCATCAGAGAAAAATAATTGAGTTATCTTCCATAAAACGCACGTGTGTATGACTTGTATCCTGTTTACATTATACACACACACTCTTTCTCAACAGTGTTGCCAGAGAGCAAAAAAAAAAAAAAAACACATTTTACCACCGCTAGACACACTAAACACGCTGGAGTTAACTCTTGTAGCTGGTGGGAAACATTCATAACATTGTTTACTAGCCTTTAGTTTTGTATAAATGCAAAATCATATTGGGGGTATTGCCTCCTGGGGGCCCACCCTCAACAAACATGTTTTACATGTCAGTGGGCCCTCCTCCTCTAAGCCACAGCCGTCTGTAACTTTTCTGTTGCCGAAGTATTCCCAAACCAGCTATTTCGATTTCTTTGTTGGGGGAAAAAGTTCAGGAGTTTCACCTCCTCCAGCCATCGTGTAGCACAGCTGACTCATTGAAATTGAGTAACTACCGTGGGGGAGGGTTGAGCCTTGCAGCTGCAAGGGAGGGATTCATTAAGGCTCATTATGTATTTGTAGCAAACTTAGTCATTTTGATAGTAGACTTATACAGCTAATATAGATACAGTGGGGCAAATAAGTATTTAGTCAACCACCAATTGTGCAAGTTCTCCTACTTGAAAAGATTAGAGAGGCCTGTAATTATCAACATGGGTAAACCTCAACCATGAGAGACAGAATATGGAGGAAAAAAAAAAACAGAAAATCACATTGTTTGATTTTTTAAAAAAATTGTTTCCAAATTAGAGTGGAAAATAAGTATTTGGTCACAGACAAACAAGCAAGATTTCTGGCTGTCAAAGAGGTCTAACTTCTTCTAACGAGGTCTAACGAGGCTCCACTCGTTACCTGTATCAATAGCACCTGTTTTAATTCATTATCAGTATAAAAGACACCTGTCCACAACCTCAGTCAGTCGCACTCCAAACTCCACTATGGCCAAGACCAAAGAGCTGTCGAAGGACACCAGAGACAAAATTGTAGACCTGCACCAGGCTGGAAAGATTGAACCTGCAATAGCTAAAGCGCTTGGTGTAGAGAAATCAACTGTGGGAGCAATTATTAGAAAATGGAAGACATACAAGACTACTGATCATCTCCCTCGATCTGGGGCTCCATGCAAGATCTCACGCCGTGGCGTCAAAATGATAACAAGAACGGTGAGCAAAAATCCCAGAACCACACAGGGGGACCTAGTGAATGACCTACAGGGAGCTGGGACCACAGTAACAAAGGGTACTAACAGTAACACAATGCGCCGCCATGGACTCAAATCCTACACTGCCAGACGTGTCCCCCTGCTGAAGCCAGTACACGTCCAGGCCCGTCTGCGGTTCGCTAGAGAGCATTTGGATGATCCAGAAGAGGACTGGGAGAATGTGTTGTGGTCAGATGAAACCAAAATAGTTTTTGGTAGAAACACATGTTCTCGTGTTTGAAGGAGAAAGAATACCGAATTGCATCCGAACAACACCATACCCACTGTGAAGCATGAGGGTGCAAACATCATGCTTTAGGGCGGTTTTCTGCAAAGGGACCAGGACGACTGATCTGTGTAAAGGAAAGTATGAATGGGGCCATGTATCGAGAGATTTTGAGTGAAAATCTCCCTCCATCAGCAAGGGCATTGAAGATGAGACGTGGCTGGGTCTTTCAGCATGACAATGATCCCAAACACACAGCCAGGGCAACAAATGAGTGGCTAAGTAAGAAGCCTTTAAAGGTCCTGGACTGGCCTAGTCAGTCTCCAGATCTCAACCGCATAGAAAATCTGTGGAGGGAGTTGAAAGTCCGTGTTGCCCAACGACCACCTCAAAACATCACTGCTCTTGATGTGGGAAAATATTACTATTATTATTATGCTTTTGTGATGTATGATTGCTTCTGTGACATCGATTGTAACAACTTCTATTTTCACTTTGTTCCCATAGTTAGGAGACACGCTTGAGAATCTCACGAGATAACTTGTTTTCCACCATAGTATTGTTTTACTACACGCCTGGGTCCCATAGTTACACGCCTGGGTCCCATAGAGATAACTTGTTTTGCACTCATAATGTTTACCATTTGTTGGCATCTGTTGCAGCACAGCTCATTTGTCCCATGTGAAAAGCCCTGAAAAGAGTTTTCAAGGGGGCTGAACTAAAAGTAGCTTAAATGTTTCGCCGCTCGCGGGTGGAAGTTGGCCTCTCCACCTCCGAGGAGTGCGTCCTTACAAACCGGACATTTCCAGGCGACCCGTGATGTCCACCAGCGGGTCACGTACAGATCGCCTGGCTTTTGTCCTTTTGACGCTTTACTGGAGTGTTGTTGGCTTCCCACTCGTTTGTCACGGTAAGCGATTTTCATTTCTAAGGGACAACTCATTGTGCTGTAACGTAACACGGGGATTCTGAGATTGACAAACCCAAATCTAGCATCACGTTACCATTTGTTTGCTTGTTTTTGATATGTTTGCTTGCTTTTGTGGGATTGTAATCAATAAATCTCATTTATTCTGCATTTTCTAACCAATAAACATCGTCTATTGAGCAAAAGTGTGTTTGTTACTGATTCACCGTGAACCTAGAAATTTCGGAAAACAACTCTAGAGGAGATCTGCAAGGAGGAATGGGCCAAAATACCAGCACGGTGTGTGAAAAGCTTGTGAAGAGTTACAGAAAACATTTGGCCTCCATTATTGCCAACAATGGGTACATAACAAAGTATTGAGATGAACTTTTGGTATTGACCAAATACTTATTTTCCACCATGATTTGCAAATACATTCTTTAAAAATCAAACAATGTGATTTTCTCTTTTTTTTTTCCCCCACATTCTGTCTCATGGTTGAGGTTCACCCATGTTGACAATTACAGGCCTCTCTAATATTTTCAAGTGGGAGAACTTGCACAATTAGTGGTTGACAAAATACTTATTTGCCCCACTGTACATACAGAAAGTGTTGCCTTCATTATAAGGCTTATATTAGGCTTTTAATTTTTTGCGGTTCCAGACATTTTTGTTATTTTGGTCCTATTTGTCTGTTTCAACATTTTGGGTTGCCGACCCCTTGTATAGGGCAAAAAAGATTTTTTATGCCGTATCATATATATAACAAATCAGGTGACTCTGGTGCAATGATATGCGATCAGGACATCCCTAATTTTTACATATACTTAGCAATGTTATTTATTAACTAAAATTTGGCAGGTTTGTTCACAAGACTGTTCGTTGGCCTAATCAATTTTTGATTTTCCATTTTACAAAGTAATTCTGAGTCTCATTAATTCATCAATCTACAAGTTTGAAAACTCAGCTAGTGTGTTCATTTGCTAAATGATGTTTGTGCATCTTTTTAGGAAAGAAATAACAGAGCTGCGTGGCGAGCTTGATGAAGAAAGACTTAAGCGTGTGGCGCTGCAGGTAATATTGATCCCCATAACAACACATGCTGAGTTGTCTACATTCATTAAGCGCTTGAGCTCAAGCCAAATATTGATGCATTCTTTAACATACACACATTATATGAACCTGATTAAACTTGTTTAGCTATCAATGTGTTCAAACATAACAAGCAGTAGGTCACTCCTTGTTTTCATCGTTCTTCTCCTCTCTCTCCTTCCCCTACAAAATACCCCTAAAATTATCCCCTAAAATTAAGTAGAGGCAGATTCCTTCAAATTTCAGATACAGGATGCAGCTCTTAGATTTCGCTTTTCTTTGGGTACGTTGTCATGTCCCATGAATGTGTCGTTTGAGTTTAGCTCACATTGACTGGAAATATGAAATGATGGAGGGAGGGATATGTTAATTGTCAATGGCAAGGCCCTAACCTGCAGATAAGCTGGAAACCGCAATCAGGGAAGTGGAAGCCACATTGATGAAAAACATTGTTCATCCCTGGAAAAATCCGTGCTTCACAGGCTTTTAGAAAAGCTAAAGGTGGTACTTCAATGTACTAGTGGTTGATTGGGTTTTTCCAATTATTTTTTTTACAGGAATTGGTGATTTCATATTTTTTGCACTTTATCAAACAAGTTCAAAAAAACTAATACTGCCTGATGAAACGCATTCCAGCTAATGCTACGTGATCCGCGCACTAATATGTCACAAGGTGTACATCACCCAACTTCCGTCCCACGCGACGGTTGTAAAATAAAAAATGGGGCTCAGAGCATCCATACACATTCTGTAATACGTAGAATGTTCCAACTGAGTTTTATTCCGATCCGCCCAGGACAAATGGAGGAGTAGGAAGTTTTGGTACTGTTCTCAAGAGTACAAAGAATGTGACCTTTTGATTCCCCCGGGCGGTCTAAAAACATGTGCCTGACTACAACAATTTTCTTAAGGCCTTTATAAACGAGTGGTAGCAGTGCGCAGTTTGCCGCAGACAAATTCATTGTGATGTTAGTGTCTTGTGCGTAGCCGGCTCAAAGGATCTTTGGTCGGGTCTGGGTCACTCAAGCACATTCAGAGTTGTCCTGAAGAAACTCCTTTGTTGTTGGCTTGTGTGGGTCTGTGTAGCATGTTTGTCAGCTAATATGTACATTGTACATACAGTACAGGCCAAAAGTTTGGACACACGTCATTCATTGCAACACAAATGAAGGCCCTAACACCGTGGATAAAGAAATAAATTCCACTAATTAACCCTGAAAAGCATACCTGTGAAGTCAAGAACCATATTAGGTGACTCGCTCTTGAAACTCACCAAGAGAATGGCAAGAGTGTGCCAAAAAGTAATCAGAGCAAAGGGTTGTTACTTTGAAAATACTAGAATATTACACGTTTATAGTTATTTCACCCTTTTTTGCTGAGTACATAATTCCACATGTGTTCATTCATAGTTTTATTTCCTTCAGTGAGAATTTTCAATGTAAATAGTCATGAAAATAAAGAAAATGCACGAATGAGAAGGCGTGTCCAAACCCTTGGCCTGTACTGTACAGTGGTATGAAAAAGTATCTTTTGGAATTTCTCACATTTCTGCATAAAATCACCATCAAATGTTATCTGATCTTTGTCAAAATCACACAGATGAAAAAAGTGTCTAAGTTAAACCACCCAAACATTTAAAGGTTTTCATATTTTAATGAGGATAGTATACAAAAAATGACAGAAGGGGAAAAAATAAGTAAGTGACCATCGCATTTAATATTTGCGCCCCCCCCCCCTTTTTTTTTTTTTTTTTTTTTTTTTCTTCCAGCAGTAATTTCAACCAGACGCTACCTGCAGCTGCAGATCAGTCTGGCACATCGCTCAGGACTAGTCTTGGCCCGTTCTTCTCACAAAACTGCTGTCGTTCAGTCAGATTGCGGGTTGTCTGGCATGAATTGTTGTCTTTAGGTCATGCCACAGCATCTCAATGGGGTTCAAGTCTGGACTTTGACTTGGCCACTCCAGAACGTGTATTTTGTTCTTCTGAAACCATTCTGAAGTTGATTTACTTCTGTATTTTGGATCATTGTTTTGTTGAAGCATCCAACCTCTTTTTAGCTTCAACTGTCTGACAGATGGCCTCAGGTTTTCCTGCAAAAAAATCCTGATAAACTTTAGAATTCATTCTTCAACAGTCAGAGAAGTTGTCTACAAATGAAGAGAGTTTGGCACTGTTGCTTCTCTCCCAAGGAGTGGCCGTCCACCAAAGATGACGCCAAGGGTTCAGCGCAGAATGCTCAGAGAGGTGCAAAAAGAACCCTAGAGCATCTGCTAAAGACAGAAATCACTGGCACAGTCCAATATCTCTGTACACACATCAACTATATGGAAAACTATGGCCAAGAATTGTGTTCATAGGAGGACTCCATGGAAGAAGCCACTGCTGTCTAAAAAAAAAAAAAACATTGTTGCTAATTTAATGTTTGCGTAAAACACACTTGGACACTCCGCAGACGTTTTGGCAAAATATTTTGTGGACTGATGAAACCAAACTTAGTTGAATTGTTTGGGAGTAACACACGTCAATTGTGGAGGTAAAATGGAACAGCTCACCAACATCAACAACTTATTTCCACCGTGAAGCATGGTGGAGGGAGCATCATGATTTGGCATTCTGAGACAGCAAAACATTCTCAGGGCCTGGACAGCTTGCAAATAATAATGGAAGAATGAATTTAAAAGTTTAACAGGATGTTTTGCAGGAAAACCTGAGGCAGTCTGTCAGAAAGTTGAAGCTAAAAAAGAGGATGGATGCTGCAGCAAGACAATGATCCAAAACACAGAAGTAAATCAACTTCAGAATGGTGTCAGAAGAACAAAATACACGTTCTGGAGTGGCCAAGTCAAAGTGACCCCATTTGAACTTGAACCCCATTGAGATGTGGCATGACCTAAAGACAGCGATTCATGCCAGACATCCCAGGAATCTGACTGAACTATAGCAGTTTTGTAAAGAAGAATGGGCCAAGATTAGTCCTGATCAATGTGCCAGACTGATCTGCAGCTACTGGAAGCATCTGGTTGAAGTCATTGCTGCCAAAAGGGGGGCTACAAAATATTAAAGGCGATGTTTCACCCATTTATTTTTCCCCCTTTTGTCAGTGTTTGCATGCTATCCTCATTAAAATATGAAAACCTATAGATGTTTGGATGTTTTTGGTTAAAGCAGAGACTTTTGTTTCATCTGTGTGATTTTGACAAAGATCAGATCACATTTGATGGTGATTTTATGCAGAAATCTGAGAAATTCCAAAAGGTTCAGATACTTTTTCATTCCACTGTATGTTAAGTCCACGACAGCGTAATCAGTATCGGTGTGATATCGGTATCGGATTTTTTGAGTTGGTCAATATCAGGGCATCAGTTATCGGTTAAAAAGTAATGATCAGCCCAAAAAACAATATAACTCTTGACACGTTGTAATACTATTGATTTAGCAACCCAACAGAAGCAGCATTTGCAGCAGTGAACTCTCTCTCTCATCACTGGTTCACGCGGAGCGTCATTTTACACACAAGCAAGGACCCAAATGGGACATAACTGCCAGCAAAAATAGATTATGAAATTAGTGTGCAACTAATTAATTAATCAAATGAATTTAATCAATTTAATTACCGTATTTTTCGGACTATAAGTCGCGGTTTTTTTCATATTTTGGCTGGGGGTGCGACTTATACTCAGGAGCGACTTATGTGTGGAATTATTAACACATTATAATATAATTTCACATGTTATTTTGGTGTTTTGCAGTGACACTGATGGTTTTGTAAAGTTGTTAGCATGTTCTTATGCTATAGTTATCTAAATAACTTTTTATAGCTATGGCCACGTTCGTGTTCTGCCTTTGGCTGTGTATGTTCAATTGTATTATTGACTTTTTTATCTTGAAATGGATGCATTTAGTTTGTGGCGCTTTCACGCCCACGTGAGGGCGCACTCGCGCTTGTTTACGTGACACGCCAGAAGAAGACGGACAGCTACGTAGCTCTGAGTGAGTTGAGTGGGCGAGTTAGCTAGAGAGAATAGACGGCTGCGAACCTACTTTCATTGTTTATGCTTTTAAATCATCTCTACAGAGGCAACGCCTGCGTGTATCATCTTTTCTGTTGTTGTTGTGTGTTTTCCACCCGTGATCGGACACTTAGAGCCAGTTGTGTGGTTGTTTGAATGATGTGCTAATGATAGCGAACGCATGCTAACCTGTTACTTATTACTAATAGTACCTAATTATCATTTATTTACGTTGATGCGAACCTGTTTTCTATCGAGGACCAAATTGATTCAGCAAATTATACGGACGTCCAGCATTGTCTTTTGGGAGTTCGCTGTATAGCCACGACCGAGCCTTAACGTAGGACAGTATATTCACATTTCGTTGTTCATACACTACACTGTACATTTATTTAGCATGTTGTTCTCTATTGTATTTTTATATTAAATTGCCTTTCAAGATGACATGTCTGTTCTATGTGTTGGATTTTATCAAGTAAATTTCCCCCAAAAAATCGACTTATACTCCGGTGCGACTTGTATATGTTTTTTTTCTCTTCGTTGGGCATTTTATGGCTGGATCGACTTATACTCAGGAGCGACTTGTAGTCCGAAAAATACGGTAATTAGTTGTTGCAGCCTTAATGTGAAGCACTGTGAAAACTTTCCAGATGTGCTGTAATTTGAAAACCAATTAATTGTATGCAATAAATTAAGTTTTGGTGTAACCTTAGATCTCCATTTTTTTTTTTATTCTGTCCTGTCAGATGGAGCTAGATAAACTAAAGATGGCTGTCCAATCAACGTGAAGCTG
Source organism: Corythoichthys intestinalis (assembly GCF_030265065.1). Lineage (NCBI taxonomy): Eukaryota > Metazoa > Chordata > Actinopteri > Syngnathiformes > Syngnathidae > Corythoichthys > Corythoichthys intestinalis. Next base: position 34,957,268 of record NC_080413.1, read on the forward strand.
AGTCCAGGACATCAATCTATGTCTAGCTGCTAGCCTGGCATCGAACTTGAGAGCCAGTTTGGGTGATGACTGCAGCAGAGGACAACCAACAGACAGTTGAATGGGTGCAAAGAGGGTGCAATTATTTCTACATCTACAATTTAACTCCCCATAATTTTAAGATTTTAATTTTTGCACATTTTATTTTCAGGCTTGATGTAATTAAATTACAGATGTATATGATTTTTTTTTTTTTTTTTTGCCAACACAAAAACGAGGCCTTACTTCAAACTACTGTTATAATTTGCATGTCATTGTCTCACTCACTTCCCTTCATTCTTGCGCTCATCAAACGCTTCACGCCAGAGAGTCGCTCTCATTACTACTGACTATATACAAAGGGGATATACAGGAGATTCTTGTTTGTTCAGCTAATTTTCTCGCTCATGTTTTAAGCACAACTTTTACCTTTTTTTCAATTTTTGACTTATTTTGCAAAAATAATTCCCTTTCCTCTTAACAAGGCGTCCACTGCAGCTGTAATTTAATATTTCCTATGCTCATTCTTTGTATTTTTCTGCTCTTTTTGTATACATTTTCTACCATTCCTATCCAGGGAAACACTACTGTGCCTGTCAAAAAAGTTCTATTAATTGTTGTTATGGGAGCTTAACATTTAACACAATGGTGTCTGAAAATATTGCATTTCGATATTGTGTATCTTATCTATAGTATATTTTTCAACTCTACTGACATACTCTTAAGGGCCTCATCCATGTTGTGAACATTCTCTGAAATTTAACTGCAACCAGCATGAAAATCTAAAGCGACAATAACAGAACAATATATTCCATGTTTCAATTTCAAAAGCATGTTTTGAAGAAAGCCAGACTCCGCAGCTTGCTTATTGTTCTACTCAAGCGACCATATAATTCCAGGTAGTCGATTCTACCTCTTCCTATTATCTATGCCATGTTTGTGTTTCAAAGTGAGAAACAAAATGGACGTCTCGCTGTTTTTGTGGTGATGCGTAAAGCCTGTTCATTGCTTATCAATTACTCTTTTTATACAAAAGATGGGACCACATTGAAAAAAATTATAAGGAAACAAATCGCCTTTTTGTAAACTTGATAGAATCAAATCATTTGAATGAATTTGAAGACTTTTAAAATATTGATTGAAGACAAAAAAAAAAAAAAACTACGTGTTGATTATTAACTTTCTTCAAAGCTCTCCTGTGATGATTATACAAAATTAAACCAAAACATTCTCTCACCGATTTTTGCTAACTTAAAGTGATGTCCTTAACAGCCACGCAGTCTTTATAGTTGTAACATTGTAAGTTTATTCCCATCGAAATGTGACAAATCGTCTGTGTAAGTATAGATGTATATTCTCGTGTAACCACCTGCCCCACACCAGAGTTCACATTCCAAGTTTATGTAAAAAAAACAACACACACAAAGAACTCAAGAACACAGCAGTAACTAGCAATAACATTGGAAACATTACTTTTCTCTGGTAAATTTCCATTAGTTTTATGCCATTTGTACTATTTTGGTAAAGACAATCCTTCCACATTGGCTTTCCAATTTGAAGTAACAAATCAGCCGGTTGTTTGCTGTGCGCACCACCGATCTGGAGTGTAAACAATGATTCAGATGTACGTGCATGGCCTTACGTATAGAAATCCTGTCCTGTTGCTCCTCATAAAACATGAGCTAACAAATTTTTTCCAAAATTACGTTCGTACTGTTCTGAAAATTTGGAAGCCAACAATGTTTCCTGTGTTTGACATTCCATCGGTAAATTCCAAAGTCAGAATGATTTGCCTCTGATTGTTCTGAACATGTTAGCAAGCTGCCTCTTAGCCACATTGGAATCTACGCTAAGCTATAAGCTAATGAAGCTGGGCACTAATAAAAGGAAGATCAGTAGCACGATGGCACTCTGCACCTCTTGCAAATGTTTAAACCACATGCAAGTCCTGATTACTATCTTTATTATTCCTGTTTATGCTAAAAATCTCACCAGTGTCTTAAAAAAGTTAATACAAATCATCCTCATGCTTTTTTTTTTTGTCTGATCAGCTTGCACACTTAAAAGGGCGTAAACAATATTAATTTTTGTTTTCATCTGAATGCTTTGACAAGGTGGTCAGTGTCTGTCTGACCTTTGAAAATGACAGTCGCGCATTGTTCCTGTGCCTGAATTTTTTATAAAATCCCTCCCTTTTAGCCTTTAGACGACATGGCTGCTCTATTTAATAATCATTTTGTGGGGAAAGGGATCAGGGATAGCTGTTGATGTAATAGCTGTACTGTGGCTTTACTTTTATACTGTACATTCCAGAGATTGACACCAAGAAAAAAAATCTGCACATTTATGATATTAATTTCTAAATTTTGTTTACAAGAGTTGTATCCTTGCATGAGCTGAGATTCTTTAAAAAAATAAATATTTACTGTCAAACACGTATTGCTTTTGTATTTATAGAACCATGAAATGTAATCTACATTCTTCCATTCACAACCGCAAAACAATGCTGGCATGCCTGTCTCATGCTTGAGTTTTTACTTGAAATATTGACCGGAAAATATTAATGTGGCGGAGACATCATTTCTGAGGAAATGCAGGAGACCATATTATATTCCAGTGACTGACTCAAGTTTGTGTAGGCTTGGGTGATGAGGTATTTCCAAATCAGTTTAGATTCTACATGATTAAATATCAATTGGCGTGACAGCTGATTAATATCTTAATCTGTGTGAAATACATTTTAGAATTGCAGTTGCCAGTGCAGTTGGATCATATTCAGGAAATGGCTTCTTTTACTTGGCGTGCCACAAAAGCACTGAGGTCGTGGATTTCTCCTGTTTTGTTATGACTAGAGGTGGGTAGAGTAGCCAAAATGTTTACTCAAGTAAGAGTAGCGTTACTTCAAAATAGTATTACCATAATTTTCAGACTATAAGGCGCACCTGACTACCGCTACCCACCGAATTTGGCACGAAAATGGCATTTGTTCATAGATAAGCCGCACCGGACTATAAGCCGCAGCTGTCCTCACTGTATTATGGGATATTTGCATCAAAAGATATTAACCGGTAACGCTTTATTTAACAGCGGCACTATAAGAATGTCATAAAACTGTCATGACAGGACACTGTCGTGAGCATTAATGAATGCGTATGACATGTCATTTAGTGTCATCCGGCAAATTATCTCTTTTGAATGGATGTAAAAGAGCCGAGCTGGACATTAATGGAGTAAGTGACAAAATTTGCCGGATGACACTTAAGGGATCCACGGATAGAAAGACAAGTAGTTCCTAAAAGATAAATGTTAGCACAAGTTATAATAACTTTATATTAAAACTAGGGCTAAATTATCGTGTTAATGGGCGGTAATTAATTTTTTAAATTAATCACGTTAAAATATTTGACGCAATTAAAGCACATGCCCCGCTCAAACAGATTAAAATGACAGCACAGTGTCATGCCCACTTGTTACTTGTGTTTTTTGTCTCCCTCTGCTGGTGCTTTGGTGCGATTGATTTTATGGGTTTAAGCACCGTGAGCATCGTGTATTTAATGACATCAACAATGGCGAGCTACTAGTTTATTTTTTGATTTTATTAAAACGAAAACACTAAGAGGGGTTTTAATATAAAATTTCTATAACTTGTACTAACATTTATCTTTTAAGAACAAGTCTTTCTATCCATGGATCGCCTTAACAGAATGTTAATGTTAATGCCATCTTGTTGATTTGTTATAATTAACAAATACAGTACTTATGTTCAGTATGTTGAATGTATATATCAGTCTTGTCTTTCCATTTCAACAATAATTTACAGAAAAATATGGCATATTTTATAGATGGTTTGAATTGATTAATTACGATTAATTTTTAAGCTGTGATTAACTCGATTAAAATTTTTAATCGTTTGACAGTCCTAATTAAAACCCCTCTTAATGTTTTTGTTTCAATAATTGTAAAATTATTTTTACTAATACGTCGCCATTGTTGTTGACGTCACTGTGCGCTTCAATCTGTATTAATGAGGCCCTAATATCACACAGTTAAACAACAATGCAAAGAACTGGCATTCATAAATTCACAATCAAAATATATATGCATAATATGCATAAAACCTACTCAGATTTCGGTCAAATTCTATTTTAACATTTTAGTAACTCGTTTAGCTCAACAAATACACTGGATGGCAATATTTAGTCACATTATACAAACTGATGCTGGGAGCGATTGTCAGACGTCTTGTTTGTTGTGACTGACTCTACTACGGTGTCTGTCAAGGGACAAAATGCACTCATTGTCTTGAGCTCTTATTAATTTAAAACTCGCCAATGACACCTTGTGGTTTATTTAAATCACTACCTTACATAGTTAAAGAGTGACATTGTGAAGTATGGTAGCGTGGCCATGTGAAGTCACTGGCGTGCGACGTCAACAACAATGGCGAGCAACTAGTTTATTTTTTTTTTAATTTTATTAAAAGGTTTAAGGTTTAAGCTTTAAAGGTACCCTTTAAAGACATCTGTCATAAGCATTCATTAATACCCATGACAGTGTAATGTCTTAATTATGACTGTCTTATGACGCCGCTATTAAATAGTGTTACCTATTAACCCAAATAAATCAACAAATTAGCCGCAGGATTCAAAATAAAAGGGAAAAGTCCGAAAAAGTAAAGTAGCCATCCCAAAATATTACCGTATTGGCCTGAATATAAGACTGTGTCTTTTGCATTGCAATAAGCCTGAAAAAAGTGGGGGTTGTCTTATATTTGCAGTCTAGACATTATACCCATTCATGTGTCTTTTGCATTGCAATAAGCCTGAAAAAAGTGGGGGTTGTCTTATATTTGCAGTCTAGACATTATACCCATTCACGATGCTAGATGGCGCCAGATATCATTGAAGCGATGATCTGTCGTGACAAATCTCAGCTACTAGTTCAACCAGTTTGCATTATTTTATTGCAATTCATTTCCTTATTCAGATTTGTTTCAAGACTACAGTTACAGTTAGACTTCACTTTAATGGTTAATGCAGTTATTGCAATTTTGTTGTTTTATCACAATAGATTGGTTTATTTACAATTCAAAAACCAGAAGCCATTCATTTACGAATGTGATTGCACTTTAGTTTACATATTTAAATGTTCAAATATTAAGATTTGAATGAGGCAAAATAACATGCTTTTTTCTTAAATATATGATTATAATCATTTGTTTCAGATGTGCTGTAATTGTTTTCTGTATAAAAAATAATTTGGTGTTCAAAAAGTCTTTTTAATAATCAGGGCTGTCTTATATTCAGGCCAATTCGGTACTCAAGTCCAAGTATAAAAAGAAGAGGAAAAAGAATACTCAAATAATGAGTAACTTGTTACAATGGCTGATATTCACTCACCGTCCACTTTATTAGGTACACCTGTCCAACTGCTTGTTAACACTTTAATTTTAATCAGCCAATCACATGGCGGCAACTCAGCGCATTTAGGCATGTAGACATGGTTTAAGACAATCTCCTCCAGTTCAAACCAAGCATCAGTATGGGAAGAAGGGTGATTTGAGTGACTTTGAACGTGGCAAGGTTGTTGGTGCCAGAAGGGCTGGTCTGAGTATTTCAGAAACTGCTGATCTCCTGGGATTTTCACGCACAACCCTCTCTAGGGTTTACAGAGAATGGTCCGAAAAAGAAAAAATATACAGTGAGCGGCAGTTCTGTGGGCGGAAATGCCTTGTTGATGCCAGAGGTCAGAGGAGAATGGCCAGACTGGTTCGAGCTGATAGAGAGGCAACAATGACTCAAATAACCACCCGTTACAACCAAGGTAGGCAGAAGAGCATATCTGAACGCACAGTACGTCGAACTTTGAGGCAGATAGGCTACAGCAGCAGAAGACCACGCCGGGTGCCACTCCTTTCAGCTAAGAACAGGAAACTCAGGCTACAATTTGCACAAGCTCATTGAAATTGGACAATAAAGGATTGGAAAAACGTTGCCTGGTCTGATGAGTCTCGATTTCTGCTGCGACATTCGGATGGTAGTGTCAGAATTTGGCGTCAACAACATAAAACCATGGATCCATCCTGCCTTGTATCAACAGTTCAGGCTGGTGATGGTGGTGTAATGGTGTGGGGAATATTTTTTGGGCATTCTTTGGGCCCCTTGGTACCAATTGAGCATCGTTGAAACGCCACAGCCTACCTGGTTATTGTTGCTGAACATGTCCATCCCTTTAAGACCACAATGTACCCAACTTCCGATGGCTATTTTCAGCAGGATAATGCGCCATGTCATAAAGCTGGAATCATCTCAGATTGGTTTCATGACAATGAGTTCACTGTACTCAAATGGCCTCCACAGTCACAAGATCTCAATCCAATAGAGCATGTTTGGGATGTGGTGGAACGGGAGATTCGCATCATGGATGTGCAGCTGACAAATCTGCAACATCTGTGTGATGCCATCATGTCAATATGGACCAATCTCTCTGAGGAATGCTTCGAGCACCTGGTTGAATATATGCCACGAAGAATTGAGGCAGTTCTCGAGGCAAAAGGGGGTCCAACCCGTTACTCGCATGGTGTACCTAATAAAGTGGCCGGTGAGTGTTTACATATTTTTTATAGTATTTTTTTCTCAGCACTTCATCTCTATGAACTGATAGGTTATAGTCGGGGTGCACATAATTTTTTTGCACAGGTTCTCAGAGGAGGACCTGGAGATGTGACTTGGTCCTCATTGAGCTTGAGAGCCTACCCGCCTGATGCGATAAATTTATGACAAGCTTTACTTAGAGCCAATTAACTTTAATTAATTATATTAACAATTAATGCTTGATTAACATCAACTGTCACAACAAAATTGCCATTACTTTGAAGTGAAATGTAAAGAAATAAGAAGCACCAATTCAAAATAAAGGGCATTATGTGGCTCCCACATTAACTCCAAGCCTTTTTAAAAGTGGGATATCCTCCTCATAAGACCTCATTGAACGTGCATGTTTCGCTTTGTAAAATGCGAGCAAAAACACGTTTGTCAGTGCATGTCGCTGTTCATTACCTTTATTCCGCCACTTGTCCATAGGGCGAGTGGGGTCCTGTTTGACATCGATAGTTTGCTTAATTGCCACATGCTCTCTGTTTTTTTCGTGCTTTTCAAAGTTTGGATGGCTGAAATTCTTTGACCCTACATAAAATGCGCTGCTCTTATCGGCGACATTGGGATTCTCACGGCACATTTTGTACCGCATTTCCGTGCGAGCATCATTTGCTTCTAGCCATGGTACCTACTGTAGCCACTTTTTAGCAAAAGTCCTTTTTTTCGGTAGCTCCGGTGACGTCTCTGTCGTCTGTCTGTCTTTTGACGGGGGTGGGGGAAGACGGAAGTAATTTAGTGATGGCCAAATGAAGCCTCATGAAGCAATGAAGCTTTGCAGCCAATTGGTTTGCACATGTAGCAAAGCTTCATGGTGCTTCATTTACCCTATGGCGCCATCAAGTGGTCTAGAAGCCCAAGAGGTCAACATTGTTAAGAATTCAATGGCTATTTGCTTAAGACAAAGATATGAATGTGCTTGTGTTAGTAATTTAGTATGTGAACAAAATACAACAAGTGCTAAGGGTAATTTGTTATCCATTTTTATTTAGAAATAATAGCTTTCCCACAGTGGCTGGCTTTAAACAGTTTCTTTTTTTTTGGAAAATATTTCACCAGCTTTAGAAAATATTCTTTCACAAGGCACAGATGAAGCTGGGGTGCAGAAAAATGTGAGTGCCAGTTTATATAAATTTGGGTAGGTATTCTTTTGTGCCTCCCAGTACACTAATGGATTGTTCATTCTGTTGATGTTTGGTTCAGATAGGTACACACACACACACTCACATTTATATTAAAGTAGTTTTTCTCCCTTACCTTATTGAAAGCAATCAAATCAAAATGTTCCCATACAGGGGAGGATCGCTCTTTTCGCGCAGGTTCCATCACAAGCAAAGGACAAGGCTCGAAAAAAGGATTGCGCTGGTTGCACTGTTGCGCACAGATGTAACAAGTACAGGAGCCTGAAATCCACAAAATGTGAGATAACAGGCGATCGCCATCGCGTTTTGCAACCAATTTATACCGTAGTCTGTCCTGTTTTTGCAATGTGCGCCAAACGTTGGATCACTTCCGAAGCACTCACGAGATTCAACCGGCCGCCGGCGAGGCTTCCCACATCATCATTTCCGGGTTTTGACGAAATGAAGCGCGCCTCGCTACAAGCTTCGTGGAAACCCCCCTCCCATTACTCGACACAAGCTTCGGAACCTCGGCTCATTTCGTCCCATCACTAAAGTAATTACTCAGTGTGGCCTGCCTCTTCAAAATTTTGAGAAGTTATTTTCTCGTGTCCGCCGCAAATACAGTGGTCAGCCATCGGTACGCAAAAGCGTATGGAAGCCGTTGAGGGCCAGCGCATTTGTCTACGTCCAGTACGCATGCGCGCATGCGGACCACTTATGTGCACCCCTGGTTATAGTATAGTATAGGATAGTATTACATGAGGGTATAGTGTAGTATAGAATAATATTACATGACCATACTAGGCCAAAATAATCTTCAGAAATAAAACATTTCTTGTCCAAAGAGCATGAGTGCCCTCTAGTAGAGAAAACATATTTCCTACCATGATATTCAAATAATTATATCTCCGGTTGTTGGTGGTCTATTGGTGCTAAATAAAAACGGAGAGTGGTTGAAATCCACACTTTTGAGTAACGTTGATTTTATGTCACATACTGTAGGTTATTTTTTACGGTGCTTTAAAGACCCCTGATTGAACAGGCAGGCATAATCATAGGACTTCCGACTGCATTGTTATATCTGATTGGTCTAATGGAGTCATGTGATTATTGTTGCAATGTCTTATTGGTGAAACTGGGACAGCCGCTGTCTGCATATCTGGCAAAAACAAAGTAAAATCTTATCCAGTGGTGATTCCTCAATTATTACGTGTAAAGTGAAAAACCACAAATTATTGTCACCCACCCCCCACCCCCCATTTTAAACATTTTTGGTGTATATACAGTGGCTTGCAAAAGTATTCGGCCCCCTTGAACCTTGCAACCTTTCGCCACATTTCAGGCTTCAAACATAAAGATATAAAATTTTAATTTTTTGTCAAGAATCAACAACAAGTGGGACACAATCGTGAAGTGGAACAAAATTTATTGGATAATTTAAACTTTTTTAACAAATAAAAAACTGAAAAGTGGGGCGTGCAATATTATTTGGCCCCCTTGCGTTAATACTTTGTAGCGCCACCTTTTGCTCCAATTACAGCTGCAAGTCGCTTGGGGTATGTTTCTATCAGTTTTGCACATTGAGAGACTGACATTCTTGCCCATTCTTCCTTGCAAAACAGCTCGAGCTCAGTGAGGTTGGATGGAGAGTGTTTGTGAACAGCAGTCTTCAGCTCTTTCCACAGATTCTCGATTGGATTCAGGTCTGGACTTTGACTTGGCCATTCTAACACCTGGATACGTTTATTTTTGAACCATTCCATTGTAGATTTGGCTTTATGTTTTGGATCATTGTCCTGTTGGAAGATAAATCTCCGTCCCAGTCTCAGGTCTTGTGCAGATACCAACAGCTTTTCTTCCAGAATGTTCCTGTATTTGGCTGCATCCATCTTCCCGTCAATTTTAACCATCTTCCCTGTCCCTGCTGAAGAAAAGCAGGCCCAAACCATGATGCTGCCACCACCATGTTTGACAGTGGGGATGGTGTGTTCAGGGTGATGAGCCATGTTGCTTTTACGCCAAACATATCGCTTTGCATTGTGGCCAAAAAGTTCAATTTTGGTTTCATCTGACGAGAGCACCTTCTTCCACATGTTTGGTGTGTCTCCCAGGTGGCTTGTGGCAAACTTTAAACAAGACTTTTTATGGATATATTTGAGAAATGGCTTTCTTCTTGCCACTCTTCCATAAAGGCCAGATTTGTGCAGTGTACGACTGATTGTTGTCCTATGGACAGACTCTCCCACCTCAGCTGTAGATCTCTGCAGTTCATCCAGAGTGATCATGGGCCTCTTGGCTGCATCTCTGATCAGTTTTCTCCTTGTTTGAGAAGAAAGTTTGGAAGGACGGCCGGGTCTTGGTAGATTTGCAGTGGTCTGATGCTCTTTCCATTTCAATATGATGGCTTGCACAGTGCTCCTTGAGATGTTTAAAGCTTGGGAAATTTTTTTGTATCCAAATCCGGCTTTAAACTTCTCCACAACAGTATCTCGGACCTGCCTGGTGTGTTCCTTGGTTTTCATAATGCTCTCTGCACTTTAAACAGAACCCTGAGACTATCACAGAGCAGGTGCATTTATACGGAGACTTGATTACACACAGGTGGATTCTATTTATCATCATCGGTCATTTAGGACAACATTGGATCATTCAGAGATCCTCACTGAACTTCTGGAGTGAGTTTGCTGCACTGAAAGTAAAGGGGCCGAATAATATTGCACGCCCCACTTTTCAGTTTTTTATTTGTTAAAAAAGTTTAAATTATCCAATAAATGTTGTTCCACTTCACGATTGTGTCCCACTTGTTGTTGATTCTTGACAAAAAATTAAATTTCATATCTTTATGTTTGAAGCCTGAAATGTGGCGAAAGGTTGCAAGATTCAAAGGGGCCGAATACTTTTGCAAGGCACTGTATAATATCAATAAATGAATACAGAACCCTATAAATGGATATGTTATCATTATAGCATTAAAGAATAGTTTTGAACATGGACACAAAATACAAATAACATACAAGAAATAATGTATAATATAAATAATACGAACTGTACACTCATAAGATGTGTGAGTGTGGGAGTGTACATACATACATGCAGTAGATGTAAATAAAGTGTACATAAATGTTTTAAAAACTCTTTTAAATATTCTTATAACAAGATTTTTCACGCAAATCCGTGATGCAAAAAGGGTGCAAAAGTTGAGCCGCAAAGTAGCGACGGACGGATCAGTGGATGTAGAATATCGGGGGAAATGCATAAGCGGAGTTTAAGGGGGGGGCAGGTCCCCCCTGGTGGCCGAAGAGTATCATTGCATGTAATTGACTTTCCTATATATACAAGTATAAAAGTTGTAAAGCAATAAAACAAACAACAACAATGAATGAAATGGACAAAAAAAGATTTTTATAATTGGTCAAAATGATTTTTCGAACAGATCATGTGATGAGCATGTGACGAGCACCTTAGACGGTCATTTGCTTTGCATATTATTTAAAAAAATAATAATAATAAATTAGGGGAGGGCAATTTTATTTTTTAAATGATTTTTTTCTTTGTTTGAAAATATTTTTTTTGATTGAAGCAACTTTTTGGGGGATTGAATAATTTAGACACAAATGTCACACAAAAAGGACTGCTAAAATAAAAGAAAACTTTTTAAATGAAAAATTCAGTGTTCAAATGCAAATATATGAGTCTCAAAAAAATTTCGCATTCAAACTTTTATCTATGATTGAAATTTTTCATTTTTTTGTAGAAGTGATTTTTCTTTAGAAAATATATATTTTTTGTTAGAAGCAACTATTTTTTGATTGAATAATAAAGACCGAAATGTCCTGGCCAAAATGTGGCTGTGGCCCAAACGCAAAACAACATCACTTCAATCAAAAAAGTTGCTTCAACCAAATAAAATTGATTTCAATCAAAACAAAACAAAAAAAAAATTCAATGAAGTGAGTTTTTTTTTTATTGAAAATATATATTTTGATTGAAGCAACTTTTTTTTATTTTTGATTGAAGCAACTTTCTTTTTTGGATCAAATAATAAAGACACAAATTTATAACCATATGGCTCCGCCCGGCGGATACAATTTTTGACTGGGGTAACCACATAGACATGACACCGGCGGGCGAACTATATTCAATGGATGACAATCTTGGCGAAAAGTATAGCTGTCCTAAGCAGCCTGATTTAGAATTCCCACTCAAGAATGATGGGAAACAAAAAAATGCTCATTTTCAACTTATTATTATAAATATTCTTGTAAGTTAATTTTTTTGCTGACACCGCGTTTTGGGGTCATCAACATGTTGTGCCTGCCCTGCCCCAAAAGTCAAACTCCGCCTATGGGAAAATGTAACAGTTCTATTGTAGCCCAAAGTAGCAGAGTAAGAGTAGCGTTTCTATTTCACAAATCTACTCAGGTAAAAGTAAAAAGTATGGTGTGGTAAAACTTCTATTCGACCCATGTAATTGTAACGTGTTACTATCCACCTCTGATTATATCTGGTTACTCTGCTTCTTACATTCGCAAACATGCTTCCTCAGCAGTAGCGGTTTATGGCATTTGCAATATCTGCAACACATGTTAATATACAGTGTGGAGAAGAAGTATTTCCATCGCTTGTGATTTTGCAGAAAATACTTAGAAAATAGGTAAAGGTCAAAGATGCATTTCCCCTACTAGATACAGTGGGGAGAACAAGCATTTGATACACTGTCAATGGGAAAACCCATTGGCAGTGTATCAAATACTTGTTCTCCCCACTGTATATAATCTAAAAAAAAATCCGCAACTCACATTGTATGATTAAAAAAAAAAAAAAAGTTATTTACTGGAGTTCACAAGTATTTGTACCCCTGAGAAGCAGCAATTATTATGACACTAAAAAAGTTGTCAATCTACCTTTAAAAAAAGTCAACTTTTACCCCATGAGTAACCACCCACCCACCACCTGTTTGAGCTCATTATTTGTGCACCCCAAAGTCAGTCATAATCCAACTGCTACCATGGCAAGACCAGAGAGCTTTTGAAAGACACCAGAGAAAAAATTGTTGAGCTCCACAAAGCTGGAAAATGCGATGGGACAACTGGAAAGCAGCTTGATGTGAATAAATTAAAAGTTGCGGCAATTGTTAGAGAATGGAAAAGGCTAAACATGACTGATAATCTACCTCGGACTGGGGCTCGATGTAAAATCTCTTTCATAGGGCATTACTCATGATAAGAAAAGTCAGGGCTCAGCCTCGAACTATGCGGCAGGAGCTGGTCAATGACCTGAAGAGATTGGATGCACAGTTTCAAAGGCTACTCTCAGTAGAACACTACAGTGCAATGGTGTAAAATCATGCATTACTCAGAAGGTTCCCCTGTTGAAGCCAGAACATGTGAAGGCCCTTCTGAAGTTCGCCTGGGACCATCTGAATGATGCAGAGGGGTCATGGGAGAAAGTCACGTGGTCAAATGAGACCAAAATACAACTTTTTGGTGCAAACTTTACTCGCCGTGCGTGGAAAAAGAAGGATGAGTACATTCCCAACAACCCCATCCCCATTGTGAAGTACGGGGGTGGAAACCTGCTTTTCGGCAAAGGGGACAAGACAACTGTACTGTATAAAGCAGAGGATGAATGGTGAAATGTATCGCCAGATTTTGAGCCACAACGTCCTTCCCTCAGTCAGGGACTTGAAGATGAGTCATGGCTGGATCTTCCAACATGACAATGATCCAAAGCACACAACCAAGCTGACCAAGGAGTGGCTGTGTAAAAAGCATATCAAGGTTCTGGAGTGGCCTAAACAGTCTCCAGACCTTAGTCCTATAGAAAATCTTTGGATGGAACTGAAAATTTGTGTTTCTCAACGCCATCCCCAAAACCTGACAGATCTAGAGAAGATTTGTGTGGAGGAATGGGCCAAAATCCCCGTTTCCATATGTGAAAACCTGGTGAAGAACTACAGAAAGCGTCTGACCTCTGTAATTGCAAACAAAGGCTTCTGCACTTAATATTAGCACTGATTTTCTCATGGGTACGAATACTTATGAACCCCAGTAAATTACAAATAAATTCATACAATGTAAATTCCGGAGTTTTATTTTTTTATTTTTTAAGATTATGTCTATCTGTATAAGTGGAAATGCATCTATGATTGAAATTTCAGACCTCTACCTATTTTGTAAGTGGGTGAACTTATAAAATCAAAAGGGCTGCAAATACTTCTGTTCCTCACTATATACTAGTCCTTCTAAAAAAATAGCATATTGTGATAAAGTTCATTATTTTCTGTAATTTACTGATAAACATTAGACTTTCATATATTTTAGATTCATTACACACAACTGAAGTAGTTCAAGCCTTTTATTGTTTTAATATTGATGATTTTGGCAAAAAAGTCAAGAGAAAACAAAAATCCCTATCTCAAAAAATTTGCATATTTCATCCGACCAATACAAAAAAAGTGTTTTTTTTATACAAAAAGTCAACCTTCAATTAAATATATCAGCTATGCACTCAATACTTGGTTAGGGAATCCTTTTGCAGAAATGACTGCTTCAATGCGGCGTGGCATGGAGGCAATCAGCCTGTGGGACTGTTGAGGTGTTATGGAGGCCCAGGATGCTTCGATAGCGGCCTTAAGCTCATCCACAGTGTTGGGTCTGGTGTCTCTCAACTTCCTCTTCACAATATCCCACAGATTTTCTATGGGGTTCAGGTCAGGAGAGTTGGTAGGCCAATTGAGCACAGTAATGCCATGGTCACCAGTCACCATTTACCAGTGGTTTTGGCACTGTGAGCAGGTGCCAGGTCGTGCTGAAAAATGAAATCTTCATCTTCTTCATCTGCTTCTCTGTAGCCCAGGTCAGGCGCTTCTGCCGCAGTTTCAGGTTCAAAAGTGGCCTGACCTGGGGAATGTGGCACTTGTAGCCCATTTCCAGCGCACGCCTGTGCACGGTGGCTCTGGATGTTTCTACTCCAGACTCAGTCCACTGTTTCTGCAGGTCCCCCAAGGTCTGGAATTGGCCCTTGTCCACAATATTTCTTAGGGTGCGGTCACCTCTTCTGGTTGTGCAGAGTTTCCTGCCACACTTTTTCCTTCCCACAGACTTCCCACTGAGGTGCCTTGATACAGCACTCTAGGAACAGCCTATTCGCTCAGAAATTTCTTTCTGTGTCTTAACCTCTTGCTTGAGGGTGTCAATGATGGCCTTCTGGACAGCAGTCAGGTCGGCAGTCTTGCTCATGATTGCGGTTTTGAGTAATGAACCAGACTGGGAGTTTTTAAAAGCCTCAGGAATCTTTCGCAGGGGTTTTGAGTTAATTTGTTGATTCAGATGATTAGGTTAGTAGCTTCCTTAGAGTACCTTTTCATGATATGCACATTTTTTGAGATAGGGATTTTTGGGTTTTCTTGACTTTTTTTGCCAAAATCATCAATATTAAAACAATAAAAGGCTTGAACTACTTCAGTTGTGTGTAATGAATCTAAAATATATGAAAGCCTAATGTTTATCAGTACATTACAGAAAATAATGAACTTTATCACAATATGCAAATTTTTTGAGAGGGACTATTATATTATTAGATATATTTCATATAGTGGCAACATGTCATCATGGACTGACAGGTTTAGGGGAATAATGGAAAATGTAATTGCACTTTAAAATAGAAATGACTTGAAAGGCGAACTGGAACCCCCTGACTATAGATCATGCTATCAATCAAGCTAAATAGAAAACTACATATTGCGCATGAGAAACAGAAAATGTGCTGTCAAAGTTATTGACAAGTGTATAAACAGAAAAAAATCATTTGTATAGCGTGTACTATTAGAGTGTGGGGTCATTTTGTGCAGAAGGCAGTGATCCCTCATTTTTCGCGGTTAATGGGGAGTTACCCGCGATAATCCATGAAGTCTAGGCGGCGCTTATTTATATATACATATATATATATATATATTTGGGATGTGTTCAATATATTCATTGAGTTTTAACAGCATTACAAAGCGATACATACTGTTTAAGACATGTTTTTTTCCCTAAAAAAAAAAAAAACCCATATCAAGATGCAGTGGTGTTACCAGGATGCAAGGTGTAGGTGGGCATTAGTTTACCTTTTGGGTCATAGGGCTACTGCACCTTAAAACATGTTTTGTTTTCTCCTTGAGATAACTGTTGTTGTGATTTGGTCTAAACAAATAAAAGTTTATTTGATTTGATTTGACTTAGAACACATCCATAACTGAACAGTATGGACATGCAGGTGACAATGTTTTTTTAGGCAACCTATTGTGGTTCCTCGGTTTTATTATTATTATTCTAGATATTCTTTGTTCCGCAGCCCCTTTGAGCTCAATTTGACCCCCTTAGAATGCTTCAAAATGCACCAAAATCAGCAGGCAGGTCAAGACAGGTGCAATCTTTGATACCGTGTAAAGATAAATTCCAAAATACACTGTATTTTTTTTTCCCGCCGACGCTTTGAGCCCTACTTTCACCACGTCAGAATGCTTCAAAACTCAGCAAACTCAACAGCCAGGTGAACACTGGTGAAAACTTTGATAAACTGTATAAAAAATAAAAAAAAAATAAAAATATGCGTAAATCTGTGTAGCGCTCCCTAGGAACAAAACCAACATTTCATTTCATTTTTTTTTCTTTAAGGTGAAAGAGGAGGGAAACAACACAAAGGTTAGAACTTAGAACACATCAGTACTACATGAATGGGAAACCATACACAGTGCCCAGGCTGCCATTAGTACTACATCCAGTTTTGTTAGGGTGGGCAGCGCGTGTCCGTGGCTGGGCACGTAATTCGTCAAATGCAATATCAATGGTTTTGAATTTGGTTGCACATACAACAGATTTATTTCACTTTTGAACATTACAAAACAAGTACAGCGAGCATTGGGCAAAATAAATATTGCCCAGCTATAGAAGACTTGAGGCTGAAATGTAGGCAGATTTTGTATGAGGTCAGAGATGAGTAGTAACGCGTTACATGTACTGCGTTATATTTACTTGAGTAACTTTTTGAGAAAAATTTACTTCTAAGAGTAGCTTTACAAAGCTATACTTTTTACTTTTGTAGATTTGTGAAGAGAAAACGTTACTCTTACTCAGCTACTTTGGTGCTATACAAGAGTCGTTACATTTTTCCTCTTTATTCTACATATCAGATTTATTATTATTTTTTGGCCGGGTCGCCAATAGTAGAGACGTGCCTGGTGTATTACCAGTGTAGTTCTACCGATTTCACCAATGAGACGTCGCAAAAATAATCACATGACTCCTTTACACCAATAAGACGCAAGCTTGCCGTTCTAACTTCATGTCAGCCTGTTTAATCATGCGGTGTTTTTAAATCACCATAAAAAATGGAAGTGTGACTCTAAAGAGCGAACTTTAACCTCCCTCCCAGTTATTTTGCACCGATTGACCACGGAAAACCAGAGATATGATCCTTTTAATGTCAAAATAGTAATAATTATTAAGAAACTCTTCAAATGATTATAACAATATATTCAAGAGAAAAAACATGTTATTTTGCCTCATTCAAATCTTAATATCTGAACATTTATATATGTAAACTAAAGTGCAATCACATTCTTAAATGAATGGCTTCTGGTTTTTTAAATGTAAATAAACCAATCTATTGCGATAAAACAACAAAATTACAGTAACTGCATTACCCATCAAAGTGAAGTCTACCTGTAACTGTAGTCTTGAAACAAATCTGAATAAGAAAACGCATTGCAATAAAATAATGCGAACTGCTTAAACTAAAAAGAGTAGCTGAAATCTGTCATGACTAGGGTTGCAGCTATCGATTATTTTAGTAGTCGATTATTCGATGAACTAGTTAGTTCGAATAATCGAGTAATCGGATAAGGAACATAAAAATTAAAATACCTTAGCTAAACCTCAAACTAAGCCTGAACGATATATTGTTTAAACATCGCCATCGCGATGTGCACGTGCGCGATAGTCCCATCGCAAGGTTATGCGATAGTTTTTTGGTTGTTTTTTTACTCCACATACGCCTTGCTTTCTGCTCTGCACAGCCTCATTCCCTCCCTTTCCCAGTTCTTTGAACTTCACAGTCACTGCAGCAGTTGCTTATTGAAGTTAACGATGCTGGTTGTCTTTGATCTTGCCAAAGAAGCGGACATCACAGCGCAGCAAGTGTCAATCATTGTTTAACTTGTTAAACAGGAAGGAAGCCACTTTGGAATGAATGCCGGTGTGTGGAGACGTTGGAGACATAAAATAAATGCCAGAAGTGATCATGAGGAGTTTGTAATTTCTACATGTCACAGCTAAGGTAGATAAACAGAAGTATTTAATAAAGCCAAGCATTTTTCTACTACAGTATTTTATTCTTGTTCAAAAATGATTTGGTCGGACAGATATTTTTAAAACTGATCAAAAATATTACATTTGAAGTGCTTAAACCCATTTATTACTAATATATATACCTATATATATATATATATATATATATATACATATATATACACACACACACACACACTTTTTAAAATCATACTTTGGGGAAAAAGTGAGAAAAAAACATGTCTTATATGTATCTCTTTCCAATGCTAAATCCGAATAAAGGCATTGAGCACACACACACAAAAAATAAAATCTGGCGGACGGGGTGCGCAACATCGCGGTTTTTCACTTATCGCGGCGGGTTCTGGCCCCCATTAACCGCGAAAAACGAGGGATCACTCACTGTACACTGTGGTCACGGTGAGTCATCCAAAGTCTTTCCAAACAGCTATTCAAGTCATCTAGTGAAAATTAAAAAAAAAAAAAAATATATATATATATATATATATATATATATAGGCATTGAGCACACACACACACACACAAAAAATATATATATATATATATATATATATATTTATACTAGGGCTGTCAAAATTATCGCGTTAACGGGCGTTAATTAATTTTTTAAATCAATCACGTTAAAATATTTGACGCAATTAACGCACTAGGCCCGCTCAGAGAGATTTAAATGTCAGTACAGTGAAAGGCCAACTTGTTAATTGTGTTTTATGGAGTTTTTCCGCCCTCTGCTGGCGCTTGGGTGTGACTTGCATATGTTATGTGGCGTAATGTCGCCCTCTGCTGGCGATTCAGTGCAACTGATTATTTGGGTTTCGGCGCGCTTTTCTGACGTGATTATATGTCGACGCGAACTCACACTAATAGACAGTGCTATTCAGACCAGCTAACGTCCGCATCCAGTATTTAGTGGCAGTTCTCATAGCCCCATCACACTGTTTGTGTCTAATACATGCATCGCTTGTGAGTTATATTCTTCCTTTGTTTATATTCATGAGCATTAGATAGTTATTGATGATGTGTATTTGAATTTGTTCACATATATGGTGAAATGCAGTTACATTGTTAGATGCTTGTGAGCTAATTGGCTAGTGCTACTGCTAAAATTGACACGTGTGTGTACATTTTATGTTATTTTGTGATTTATGCAAGTTATTGACACATTGCCTTGTTATTTTCAGTTTTACAAAAATACAAGAAACGTGCTCCTGTCAAAAAGAGATGACTTCAGTAAAGCCCATGCAACTTTGCCACACCGTCTGATTTCTTTTTGGAACTTATGTTCGCTATCTGTCAATTTGTGCACTCACACACATTGAGGACAGAATAGGGCTACTAGTTTATTTTTTGATTGAAAATTTTACAAATTTTATTAAAACGAAAACATTAAGAGGCGTTTTAATATAACATTTCTATAACTTGTACTAATATTCATCTTTTAAGAACTACAAGTCTTTCTATTCATGGATCACTTTAACAGAATGTTAATAATGTTAATGCCATCTTGTTGATTTATTGTTATAATAAACAAATACAGTCCTTATGTACCGTATGTTGAATGTATATATCCATCTTGTCTTATCTTTCCATTCCAACAATAATTTACAGTAAAATATGGCATATTTTATAGATGGTTTGAATTGCGATTAATTGCGATTAATTGCGATTAATTAATTTTTAAGCTGTAATTAACTCAATTAAAAATTTTAATCGTTTGACAGCCCTAATTTATACATATTTTTTTAATATCGCAATATAATATCGCAAACCCCCAAAAAGTCGCAGCAATAGTTTTTTCCAATATCGTTCAGGCCTACCTCAAACGGTGTAAAAAAAAAAAAAAAGGATTCATGTAAAACAAAAGAATAATGGCTAAATTACACAGCAAAAGTCCGCTAGCTTAAATGCTATAAAACGCTAACGTTTTTTTTTTTTTTTTTCTACAGTGTTCTTAACAAATGGTTTGGACACATATTCCCACAAAAAATGGCTAAATATACCTATAAACTAAATTACGAATGCATTAAAAAAAACATTAGCTCATTTAGCTCATACAAAAACTTGGCTTATGTTGGTCTTAACATGGAACAGCTGGATTCAGCCATGTGAAATGAGGCAGACTAGAGGGCAGTGTATCCACCCAAATCAATAAAACTTAAGGCAAACACTTTTAAAATAAACCATTACAACGCCACTTTATTAAACAAATACTCGAAGCAGCAAAATTTAATTCGAATACTCGAGTTAATCGATTAATCGTTGCAGCACTAGTCATGACAGAACATCGCTTCAATGATATCTGGCGCCATCTAGCGTCGTGAATGGGTATAATGTCTAGACCGCGAATATAAGACGACCCCCTCTTTTTCAGTCTTATTTCAATGCAAAAAACACCGTCTATACCGCAAATACGGTATTTTGTATTTCTTTGGCTTAACGTGGTTATCTAATTGTTTATTGTACAGTATCATTATAACAACAGTACATATACAGTATATAACTTTGTGCTCAGAAAAAAATACCATTGTTTAGAAAATGTAAAAACTCATTACTTGAGTTTCTTTTCACCAAATACTTTTTTAGTTGTACTTGAGTACATTTTTTTGGACAAGTAATTTTACTTTTATTTGAGTAATATCATTTTGAAGTAATTCTACTCTAACTTGAATAAAAATGTTGGCTACCCCACCCACCTCTGTATAGGGTCTACATACAGTACTTCCACTCGCTCATACATTTTCCAGTCCATCCATTCATTGTCTACTGCTACTCCGGGGTCACATCCCTCAAACATGAGCTGAACAAACCCAATTTCGCAAAAATGGAAATTATAATGGATAATGTATAGGCCTTTCACACAGTTCACCAGTCAGGAGACATTAATACAGAAACAGATCTGTACACTTATCATAAATGAAGTACCGGTATATATTATGGTCATAAGCACACTTTACTTAAAGAAAAAGACGAGGTTTAGTATAAAGGATCTTCATGTGGAAAAATAGTTGCTCAAAGAATCTAAATATGCAAATTACGAATTTCTTAGAACTACCACAAGGGAGAAAATGCTTAAATGCTGCCATTCTGGGTTGCAAATGTGACATCAGTTATAGCCACGCTTCTTTGTGCTGGAGGTAACTTATGACCTGCCAGCCAGGATGTGTTTGAATGTCAGAGAAGGCTGCAAGGCAAAATAACATGGCAGATGAAGTTAAAAAAAAAAAAGACTGCTTTTGTCTACAAGCACAGCTAAACGCAACAAAAATTGACAACTTTTTAGGCCGTAGGCTGTAAATAAAAATATTTTAAAGAATGTAGAAATTAAATAAATACATCTTAAATACATTGGGGCAAATAAGTATTTCGTAAACCACCAATTGTGCAAGTTCTCCTTGAAAAGATTAGAGAGGCCTTTAATTGTCAACATGGGTAAACCTCAACCATGAGAGACAGAATGTGGAAAAACAACAGAAAATCACAGTTTGATTTTTAAAGAATATATTTCCAAATTAGAGTGGAAAATAAGTATTTGGTCACCTACAAAAAAGCAAGATTTCTGGCTGTCAAAGAGGTCTAACTTCTTCTAACGAAGTCTAACGAGGTTCTACTCGTTACCTGTTTTAATGGCACCTGTTTTAACTCATTATCGGTATAAAACACACCTGTCCACAATCTCAGTCAGTCGCACTCCAAACTCCACTATGGCCAAGACCAAAGAGCTGTCCAAGGATACCAGAGACAAAATTTTAGACCTGCACCAGGCTGGGAAGACTGAATCTGCAATAGGTAAAATGGTTGGTGTAAAGAAATCAACTGTGGGAGCAATTATTAGAAAATGGAAGACATACAAGACCACTGATAATCTCCCTTGATATGGGGCTTTATGCAAGATCTTAGCCGGTGGCGTCAAAAAAAAAAAAAAAAACGAACGGTGACCAAAAATCCCAGAACCACACGGGGGGATCTAGTGAATGACCTACAGATAGCTGGGACCACAGTAACAAAAGGCTACTATCAGTACTACAATGCGCCACCAGGGACTCAAATCCTGCATTGCCAGATGTGTCCCCCAGCTGAAGAAAGTACACGTCCAGGCCCGTCTGCGGTTTGCTAGTGAGCATTTGGATGATCCAGAAGAGGACTAGGAGAATGTGTTATGGGCAGATGCAACCAAAATATAACTTTTTGGTAGAAACACAGGTTCTCGTGTTTGGAGGAGAATGAATACTGAATTGCATCCGAAGAACACCATACCCACTGTGAAGCATGGGGGTGGAAACCTCATGCTTTGGGGCTGTTTTTCTGCAAAGGGACCAGGACGACTGAGCTGTGTATAGGAAAGAATGAATGGGCCATGTATCGAGAGATTTTGAGTGAAAATCTCCCTCCATCAGCAAGGGCATTGAAGATGAGACGTGGCTGGGTCTTTCAGCATGACAATGATCCCAAACACACAACCAGGGCAACAAAGGAGTGGCTTCGTAAGAAGCATTTCAAGGTCCTGGAGTGGCCTAGCCAGTCTCCAGATGTCAACCCCATAGAAAATCTGTGGAGGGAGTTGAAAGTGCGTGTTGCCCAACGACAGCCCGAAAACATCACTGCTCTAGAGGAGATCTGCAAGGAGGAATGGGCCAAAATACCAGCAACAGTGTGTGAAAAGCTTGTGAACAGTTACAGAAATCGTTTGGCCTCTGTTATTGCCAACAAAGGGTACATAACAAAGTATTGAGATGAACTTTTGGTATTGACCAAATACTTATTTTCCACCATGATTTGCAAATAAATTCTTTAAAAAATAAACAATGTGATTTTCTTTTTTTCCCCCAGATTCTGTCTCTCATGGTTGAGGTTTACCCATGTTGACAATTACAGGCCTCTCTACTATTTTCAAGTGGCTTGCACTTTTACTCTTCTTCACTTGCACAATTAGTGGTTGACTAAATACTTATTTGACCCACTGTAAATGAGAGTCATCAGCCAATCAAACGTGCGATTGAGGGGAAAAATTGGACCGGCACATTCAAAAAGTCAAAAGGGGTAAACGTAAGTCTTAATGAAAATAATTCACTTGATATTTCAGTTCTATTCTTACAACATATAGGAAGACAATCTAAATTACCTACTGTATATAACTGAACTCTGAAGTATATAATGGATATAAGGTTGCTTAAAATTTGGTGGGGACAATTTGAGGAACCTGAAAAGTTGGTAATCCCAGAGGAAAATTTTATTGCTCAAAGCTTGCTCTTCTATAGCTCGGGAGATAAATTTGAGATTCTCATCTTTGCCTCATTGCAGTTTCTATTTTGTCTTAACTGTTTCTCAGATGTTTCTCCTAAAATTCACTAGGAGAAATAGGTGAGACAATAAATTAGAGGGAATCATACTTGAGACTTAAGGGAGATACCTTGCTAATCTCAATTCAGTGTTTTTAATGGCTCCTTTTTCTCCTTTGAAAAAGAAAATGAGCATTATTGGAGCTACTATGGAGAAATATACGAGTCTCTCGCTCACTCTCCCTTTCATGCGTGCGCGTCTGCACGCACGCACACACGGGACACTTAAATCATGTGACCCTCTCCTCCCACCTGACTGGATTCACCATTCTAAACACAGATCATCCACTTCATAACATCTTGATGGACCAAAGAAACAATGGTGGAGACTACTCTCTCGTCACTGCAGGACAGAGGGATACTGAAGATACACCCAAAGCCATCAGACTTTATCATTCTAGAGCAAATGGCTTTAGTGAAATCCAACACAGTCATTGTATTTGAAAATTGAGTACTGCTGAGAATTTTTGTCAAAGAATGTGGGCGGGCAAGTGGTGCGGACCCAAACGCAGGCAAATGGAGGCAAGGCAAACAGGCGGGCAAACATTTTTTAATTATCACCAACAAAAAACAAAGTGCAAACAATTTACAACATTTCAAATAGCTATAATAACATCAACAGCCATAATATTAACAACAAAGTTCAACACAGTTTTTAGACAGCAAACAAAAATTAAGTCTCTAAGCCCAGCAGTATTAGGGCTTTGAACACTGCAACAAATGTCTAAGTACATCTAGAATTTATGTTGTACCCCTCATGCGACATTTGTTGATCAAGGCTTTTTTCGACTGGTGTCCAATCATCCAGCGTACTGCAGCGCATGGTGTAAGCTGCCAGTATAAAAGAAAGCACAAATTACAAATTGAACTAGAAACTGTAATTTCTGGAGAAATTACTATGGGGCTTTGCTGTGTGGAGATACAGATCTTAGCCCTGCCCAGATTGGTTTGGGGACATTTCGGGGTTGGAAATGAATGGGAAATTTGGACGTCCATGACCGTCAATGGCTTCGACTTACATATGCGTCAATGAAGTCAAAGTACATTGACGTCAATAGAATCTACATACATGGCTGTCAATGGCATGGACTAGGCCTGAACGATATATCGTTTAAACATCGCCATCGCGATGTGCGCATGCGCAATAGTCCCATCGCAAGGACGTGCGATAGTTTTTTCATTTCATTTTTTTAAATCCACAAACGTTTGTTTTGAGCAAGGAGCGAGAAAGAGAGTGCAGTCTCTCATTCTCTCCAGCTCGCAGTCATCGGCTCCTCCCCCTCCCCTGCTAGAGCGGAGTGGAGGGAGGGAGGAGGGGCCGAACAGCAGAGCGGAGGGAGGAGGGGCCGTTTTCAAAGTGAAAGCAAGCAACACGTTGAATAGGGAAGACTGTCTCCAAAAGGAGTTTTGGAAGTATTTTGGCTATCGACAAGAATATAAGGAACAAAAAACAGCCCTGTTGACAGTGCCTCGCCATGGTTGCCTCAACAAGAAGTAATCCGTCGAACATGTGGGACCATTTAAAACGCAGGTATCTATGCATTCCTGCTACGAGCTTCCCATCAGAGGCTTTTTAGTACAGGTGGGAACATTGTTACGTGCCAACGTTGTTGTCTCAAGCCTGCAATGGTGGATAAACTAGTAGTCTTGGCCAAAAACCTATGAGACCCAGTTGAGAATTGCTGAGCAAGGAAGGTGGACGATATGCAGACAAATACATAAATTTGGGAGTTAAAATGGTTCTGTTATTCATCAGTTATTTGCTGTTATTCAGTTCAATTATTTACAAGTTCAATTGAGTTTCTGTTTCTTTTATATTTAAATTAACTGTAAATCGTATTTTTCAAATAACTATAGTACAGCTGCACATAAAGTTTTGATACTTAATATTTTTAAAATATTTTTACAACTTTGTTGCAGTTTTGCAGTTTTATATTGTTATATTTTGTGTAAACAACTCAGGGGACTAATGCACTTGCACTTTTATTTGACAGATTTAATATTTAAGTTCAAATATGTTGACAACTTTATTGTTTTACTGAGGTTCTTATTTATTGTTATAGTTTGTGAACAACTCTTATTTGTCATATTTAATATTTTTGTTCAAATATGTTTACAACTTTGTTGTTATTTTACCGAAGTTGTTATTTATTGTTATATTTTGTCAAAAACTCAGGGGACGAATGCACCTGCTCTTTTATTTGTCATTTAATGTATTTGCTGCTGTTGAAGTGTCAAATATTGTGTTCAAGAAATTATCTATTTTGTGCAGACATGGCTTCCTGGATCCCTTCATAATAATACAGCAATCTTAATCATTCACAAATGAAACCGTATTATATGAATACACTGTGGTCACGGTGTGTCATGCAAAGTATTTCCAAACAGCTATTCAAGTCATCTAGTGAATATTTCTTTAAAATTATTTATTTATTTTTTTTTTTTTTACTATCGCAATATAATATCGCAATATATTGCACACCTAAAAAAAATCGCAACAATAGTTTTTTCCAATATCGTTCAGGCCTAGCATGGACGTACATAGCCCTCATCGGCAATTGTGTACTTGTGTGTCAATGCAATGTGAATGACAATGGAAATGAATGGGAAATTTGAACGCCCATGGCCGTCAGTGGAATCCAGGTACATTGGAATCAATAGATTCGACATACATGGCCGTCAACGGCATCAATGCGATGTAAATTACATTACAAGTGAATCAGAAATTAGGACGTGGCATCCCATTAAAAATGAATGGAAAGTTTTTGGCAAATTTCCGAGGAACCGTAATTTCCCCCCCCCCCCAAATTCTGTATACAACTTTTATGCCACTCATCATTCCAGAATTTATGATGCCCCAATGATTTTTTTGTTTTGTTTTTTTTTTTGTGAAAAATCAGCGTGCACATGCGAACGGAAAATTTTTCGAGGCCGGTTGAAAAATTCATTTGCAAATCAAACATATATATATATATCAAATGCATTTCATTGTATTTTTTACTTTTTCTCATTTCAAATAATGGGCAGCTAAAACAGTTCAGAAAATTGTCAAAACATTTTAAAGAATAAAGTCTAAAATTGCAATCAAGTAGTAATAGAGTTTCTGCAGGTCGCAACAATTAAAAAGCTTTTTGCAAATTGACGCTTATAATGGATTTTTTTCTTTTTCTTTCATTTTCTGAGTCGCTAATCCTCAATGAGATAATTTTGATTTTAAAAAAACATCTTTAAATCAATCAATCACCACCCCCAATGTAGAGATAATTGTACGAATGGAGTTGCAAAATTCTGTCACCAAAATATACAGTTTCAAGTGATGTTACACTCCCTTTTCTAGACATTTCTTTAAAAAAAATCCTGTAAATCAATATTTGTGCCCTAAACTGCCAATATTGATAATAATCCCAGTGATCAGACACTAATAAACAAAATGGTTATTATAGTGTCCAATGCAAGTTAAAAGTAACAATCACTTTAAAAATTAGATAAGCCGTGTAGTAAGATAATAACTCAATTACCACCTCGGTCATCTCTGAGTGAGTCAGGGTCTGGGTCATAAAAGCTCATCATCTTCGGTGGGTATCTCGCTCTTTTGGGCATCTCTTTTTTATTATTTCCTGCTGGTCCATTCAATCTGTGAAATGTAATACATTTTAATAATTTAAAAAAGTGGTTCAATGTCTTATTTGGTTTTACACTGTCATCTCATCTCATAATTTGGGACAGCAACTTCTTAATATCTTTAGATACACAGATTGTGTTCATTTAACCATATTAGACCACCGAAGGACTGAAAAATATTATTTAAAATCCCCCATACCAATCATCGTAAAACAAAGAGACATTAAAGTAAAAATCCATGATGTTAAGATTTCTTTAAGAATTGCACTTTTCTTGGACAAGTTCTTGGGCTCTTCTTTCCTGTACACTGCTCCTAAAAAAACCCTTTTTATTGCTAATATATCGTGAAAAGATGCACCTTCTCAATTCCCTATGTCTCAAGTTTATAATGTTAATAGGGTGACCATATTTTGATTTCCCAAAAAATAGGACATGCTGCTCTGCCTCGGGGTACTTAAATGATACGCAGAATTTACTCAAAGATGCCTTATAACTACAGTTTTTAAGTATGCCTTCTCTGTATGGATAGAATATTCCGTTATACAACAAAATAATCTCCATATCCAGAGACACAAATTCAGATAGGCTTCCCACATGTTTTTCAACATGCAACATTTATTTTGCCAAAAATAATCTCCCTTGGCTGTATCCAAAGAAGTCATCCTTCTCCCGTCCAATTCAGCCGATCGGTGTACTTCCGCCAGCTGTCTGGCTTCATGGCACAATTGTAACGTGTGTGTCAAACGTAGAGCTCAGAGAAAACAACAAACCAGCGAGCGCAGGGGTCGGGAGATTGAGGGAGAGCGGGAGGGGGGCATTGAGCAGATAATTAACCATGGAAAACCGGAGATATGATCCTTTTAATTTCAAATGAGTAATTATGAAGGAACTCTTCACTATTAAAACTAGGAACTATTTTCTCCACCAGAGGGCACTCATGCTCTTTGGACGAATAATGCCTCATTTATAGATTTTTTTTTTCTCATTGGAATTCAATTTTTTTCTCCCTTTGGCTTAATGTGGTTATGCAATGGGTTATTTTACAGTATCATTAAAACAACAGTTCATACAGATAATGTTGCGCTCAGGAAAAAATACCATTGTGGGGGGGGGGTTATATTATTTTGAAGTAATGCTACTCTTACATGAGTGACGTTTTTGCCTACTCCACCCACCTTTGGTCACCCCAATGTAAACTCGTTGCATGAAGCTAGAGAAAATGGGTCTCACTGCAATGAGAAGATGTTCCAATTGTACACAATTTATGTAACTCCAAGACTGTCTAGGGCCACTTTGTAGAAATAATTCCAAAGTTAATATTTTTACATGAATATGTGTACTTCAGTAAATTCATGGCCTCCCAAGCTAGCTAGCTAGCTTCACTATTTGCCACTTAATACCGACCAGCCCCCCCCCCCCCCCAAAAAAAAAAAAAACTATCAGAACTAGCATAAACACAAGCCATATAAATTATACCCAAATTCCGTTCGACAAAGATGTTACTTACCCTCTTTTTTGTCCTAAAACGGTTTCTTCTTCCATTCCTCCTGACACCAACTTCATAAGTACGACTTGACGTCGTTCGGTCAGCCTCCCCCTTATGAGTTAACCAATGACGAAGCAGCATTTGTGACTGATGGCGCTTTCTTCCAATGTAGACGTTAGGTCTGCATTATCTTCAGGGTTGAAAGTTCACAGTGTTTCGCGCCACATACAGCTTGACAGTGCATGAAGAAAACAGCGCTCCGGCGCCGGTCAACGCTGAGTGGTTTCAGCTGCATTTTAAGTAAGAATGAATTTACAAAAATGTTCTTTATATACGCATGACTACATAAGGCTAATAAAAATAAAAAATAAAAAAAATCTTTTTAAAAAATCGTTATAAGCTTTATTAATGTACAATACATTTTCAGTTCTTGGAGTTTTTAAAGCCTTGTTTTCATTTTAATTTAAGCTAACTGAAATGTTAACATCTTCATTAATTCGATATCATATTTCGTTTTTATGAAATTTAATGACCTTATAATACCATCATAATAACAATTTTAGAAGGGTAACATTATTACACGTCAGTAAGAGTTTTCCTTTGTGCATTTTGTACCTACCGGTTTGTAAATGTACCACCGTGATCGTTTTCATTATGATTATTGATTTTTTTCTAACTATATGTTAATCAATTTCTCTTTATATATAATAAGTATCTCTTCATATATAATATACTTTATAATCATTCAATTACTATAACCCTTTTCATTCTGAATAAATTGCATACCATATTTTGTGCACTTCTATATGTAAAATCATATTTATGAACTATCTATGCCTTTATATCCCATCATCCCCAACTTCATTGACCCTGCAGCTCCATTTCTAACACCCGTAAAGCATGAATATTGCTCCGCTATAGAGGATACAGATAAGTTTGATTGTACGGTTCATTTTCAGAAGATTGGACTATTGCAGCAGTATATTTACAGGTCTTGATTTTTAAAAAAAAAAAAAATTAATCAGTCAGGACGCTGCAGCTAGTACAGAATGCTGCTGCCAGAGTCCTTACATATACAGTACAAGGAAACTGGACATCATTACACCAGTTTTGGAAATCATTACACTGGCTTCCAGTGAGTCAAAGGATAGGCTAGAAATTGATACTGCTCGTCTATAAAACACTTTCATGGCCTTGGACCAAAAGAATCATAGAGACCCCTAAGGTCATCTGGAACCGATCTGTTGTATATTCCAAGAACAAGAACCAAGCAGGGTGAGGTAGCATTTAGTATTATGCTCCTCACCTCTGAAACAAGTTACCTGAAGGTCTGAAGTGTGCTCAAACTGTTAGCTCCTTTTAAATCAGGACTAAAAACGCTTTTGTTTATCACAGCATATCCATAACGGTCTATATATTTTAACCTTCAAGCAATTTGCTTTTTATTCATTTTAAGTATAATTTTATTGCCTGTTTCAATTCTTTTTTTTTCTTTTTTAATTTCATTTAGATTCTCACCAATAATATACTGTACATTGTACTTACAACAGTGAATGACGATAGTCCATTTCTCGATACATTACTTTTTTTAAGAGAAACAACAACAAAAAAGAAATTAAATAAATAATAAATAAATAAAAAGAGTACATAAATAAACAACATACAGCAACTTAAAACATTTGGGAGCACATCTGATATTGTTTTCTTACCCCCCAAAAAGTAAGGAGGTACTTTCTCTGTTGAGCATCAATTGAAATCCATTCTAATTGGTTTCACGTTTGTCCATTTGGACCATATCAAATAAAATGTATCAGTCTCTAATTTAAGTTAAAATGACAGCTTCTCCATGATGTAAATTTCATGTACAATATCTATCCATTCCTCAACAGTTGGTGATTTTTTTTAAGCCATTTCCTAGAAATAGATTTCTTAGAGGCTGCTAATAGAATATTCAACAGTTTTTTTATCATTGACTTTTCATTGTTTTTGTTATAACTTTCTTTTGAACTAATGTTTTTAATTTAAAGAAAATCATTTTATCTCTGATTGTGGTTATTCATGTGATGTAAAGCACTTTGAATTGCTTTGTGTTGAATTATGCTATACAAATAAATTTGCATCGCCTGAGAATTCAACGAGTGCTTGTGGAGAGCTCTTCATTTGCTCTGTCTGAGTTCAGTATGAGATGCATGAACGGAAGCTGTGATAAGAGTAGACTGAGTTCATCGAGAGATCTCTCTGATTTCTCTGCCTGAGATCACAAATAGACACAAAAGTTGAGAAACTCTGAGAATTATATGAGAGCTCGTTGAGATCTCTTCTGAAACTTAAAAGGAGACTAAATTGAGATTTAGTGCATTTTATTGCTCCAGAGAAAAAACTGAGACACAGGAGAAATAAACCTTAGTCTCAGTTTGGCGTCACACAGATCTCACAGTTGTCTAGGAGAAATAAATGAGATATTTTGGAGATCTCTTTTCAGATTTTCTTTTCCTCTGGGATGTCCTTACTGTCCCTATGCAAACCTTCGCCCTGGTTCTTGCGAAAGTTTTCAGAGGCTTGGTCTTAACACCATTTTGGTTTAAAATAGCCCTAAGAGACATTCATTACAAAGTTCCATGATAGGATTTTTTAATTAAAAGTTCAAGCATGTTAAAAATTAAAATGAAAAATTCTGGTCAGCACCTTTCTTTAAAACAGAAGTTTCACAAATGTTCTTTTCCATAGGCCACTTTAAGAATGCTGGCGATTTACCTCTTAGCCAAACGCCGCACGTTCATCTTGTTGTAACCACTATCTTACTCCAAGGACACAAACTTTGATCATTTGAAGAAAAGCTTTAATAGCGACTTTACAAAATTGAATCTAAGTCGAGAACACTCAAAAATAACAAGGACAACAAGCTCTCAGGCAAACGGTGAAAACTGGGTGCAAACTTGAGCTTGGTGGCAGTTCTTGGAAAGAATCTGTGGAAAGTGTCCCTACGAGTTAGCGTGACATGTGATGTCACTCCCAAATTCAAGAGAAACATTTTCTATTCAAAATGGTCTTCATATGTTACATGACTACATTCTAGAGTGGTATGAAAAAGTATCTGAACCTTTTGGAAATTCTCACATTCCTGCATAAAATCACCATCAAATGTGATCTGGTCTATGTCAAAATCACACAGATGAAAAAAACAGTGTTTCACTAAAACCACCTAAACATTTATAGGTTTTCATATTATAATGAGGATAGTATGCAAACAATGACTGAAGTGGGAACAATAAAAAGAAAGTTAACCATCGCATTTAATATTTTGTGTCCCCCTAACCCACCTTGGCAGCAATAACTTCAACCAGACGCTTCCAGTAGCTGCAGATCAGTCTGGCACATCAGTCAGAACTAATCTTGGCCCATTCTTCTCTACAAAACTGCTTTAGTTCAGTCAGATTCCTGGGATGTCTGGCATGAATCGCTGTCTCCTATGGCTTCCCACCGGGTGGTTGTAGGACACGGCAAAGAAATCGGACAAAACACTGGACAACACAGCTTGCTAGCTTCCACCCCCCGATGCTAGAATTCGTAATGTGACTGCCAGTCTCTGTGCAGCATCAACAGTCGGACAGACCACCTCCACAACCCTATTCTGCGTCGCCTGCACCTCAACATTTGTATGATCAACGTTTTTTGTTCAATGTTGATGAGCTGAAGATCCACATTCAAGCGTTCCATCTTCGTTGGCATCGCTGTGTAACCGAAAGAAAACTAGAAAATTTGACAAGAGTCCTCCAAAACCGTACAAACAGTTTCAGTTTCAGTTTATTCGCACATCATCAAATATCAAGTACATGATCATACGCTAGCAGTCCACATGTTAAGATGGGCGAATAGCACACTCCAAAGAAGCAAACACAACGCCACACCCCTCTAGTGGCTTGGCGGTGAATTACAGAGCAACGCGTTCCCTTGCCACAGACCTATCAAATGTTCATTGACGCCGTAGGGTCTACAGTGGTATGAAAAAGTATCTGAACCTTTTGTCACCATCACTATCAAATGTGATCTAATCTTTGTCAAAATCACACAGATAAAAAAAAAAAACAGTGTCTGCTTTAAAAAAAAAAAAAAAACACCCAAACATTTATAGGTTTTCATATTATAATGAGGACAGTATACACACAATGACAGAAGGGGGGGGGGGGGTGATAAGTAAGTGAACCATCAAATTTAATATATTGTGCCCCCCTTTGGCAGCAATAACAACCGGAACAGTCTGGCACATCGATCAGAATTAATCTTGGCCCATTCTTCTCTACAAAACTGCTGTAGTTCAGTCAGATTACTGGGATGTCTGGCATTAATCGCTGTCTTTAGGTCATGCCACAATATCTCAATGGGGTTCAAGTCTGGACTTTGACTTGGCCACTCCAGAACATGTATTTTGTTCTTCCGAAACCATTCTAAAGTTCATTTACTACTGTGCTTTGGATCATTGTCTTGTTGCAGCATCCATCTTCTTTTTAGCCTCAACTGCCTGCAGATGGCCCCAGGTTTTCCTGCAAAACATCCTGATAAACCTTTGAATTCATTCTTCCATTAATGATTGCAAGTTGTCCAGGTCCTGAGGCAGTAAAACAGCCCCAAATCATGAAGCTCCCTCCACCGTGCTACACGGTGGGGATGAGGTGTTGATGTTGGTGAGCTGTTCCATTTTTCCTCCACACATGACGTTGTGTGTTACTCCCAAACAATTCATTTTTTGTTTCATCAGTGCACAAAATATTTTGATGTGTGCACAGAGATATTGGACTGTCCCAGTGATTGTTGTAAGTCATTAGCACATGCTGTAGGGTTCTTTTTTACCTCTCTGGGTATTCCGCGCTAAACTCTTGGCGTCATCATTGGTGGACGGCCACTCCTTGGGAGAGAAGCAACAGTGCCAAACTCTATCTATTTGTAGACAACTTCTCTGACTGTCGATTGATGAACATCCAGACTTTTCGAAATGGTTTTGTATTGTTTCCCAGCTTTATACACATCAACAATCATTGATCACAGGTCTTCAGACACCTCTTTTGAACGCGCCATGATGCATATAAGACAATGCTTTTCATCAAGACATTTCTTACCAGGTGTGTGTTTTATAGTGGGAAGGGCAGCTTTAAACCACTCATCAGTGATTGGGCACACACCTGACTTCAAGTGTTTGGTAAAAATTGGTTTCAAATGCTCTTGAAGTCTCCTTAGGCAGAGTGTTAACTTATTTTTCCCCATTCTGTCATGGTTTGCATGCTATCCTCATTAAAATACGAAAACCTATAAATGTTTGGGTGGTTTTCGTTAAAGCAGACACCGTTTTTGCATCTGTGTGATTTTGACAAGGATCAGATCATATGTGATGATATGATGATTTCATACAAAAATGTGAGAAATTCTAAAAGGTTCAGATACTTTTTCATACCACTGTATATACACAATACAGGCCAAAAGTTTGGACACACCTTTTCTATATTTTCACTACTATCTACATTGTAAATTCTCGCTAAATATATCAAAACTATGAATGAACATGTGGAACTCTGTACTTGACAAAAAAAAGTGAAATAACTGAAAATAGGTTTTCTATTCTACTTTGTCCAAAGTATTCAGCCTTTTCTCTTATTACTTTTTTGCACACTTTTGGCACTGCCTCAGTGAGCTTCAAGATGCACACCTGAAAAGGTTTTCACTTCACCTCAGGGTTAATAAGTGGAATTTGTTGCCTTTTCAATAGTGGTTGGGATTATCATGAGCAAAAGGAAGAAACATTTGTAAAAAGTAACCGATATATTACTTTTAAAGTAACTTAGTTACTCTGATAATAAAGTAATCAGTAAAGTAACTAAATTACTTTTTTTAGGCATAATCAGTAATCAGTCATTTAATGAGTTTTTCAAGTAATCTGTGACAACACTGACTAGTTAATTTTTTTGGCATGATTAACTTAGTTCCAAATTTTAATGAGGAACTATGAACTGAGCAAGTTCACTTTAAAAATTGTGAACTGAACTTTGATCTAGACAGTGGTTGTGGGGATAAATTTTGGCTCTATTCTTTTGTACAGAAGCAGAAAGGACAAGACTGCAGAGGGTAATCAAAACATCACAAAAGGTCATCGGCTGCCCCTTCCTCCTTTGTCCACCTTCCACAACTCTTAGTGCATGGAAAGGTCAAGGAGCATCATAAAAGACATACACACATCAGCTTTCATCTCTTCAACCTGTTGCCCCCTGATAGATACTACCTGAAATTAAAGGCCATACCAGCCAAAACAAACAGAGTATTGGAGTTGAAGTGATTCATGCCAGTCAAGCAGTTACATCGGCCTACGTGTCTGAAGCCCATGTTAGCCGACGTGTTACATAGTGGTCAGTTGTTTGTTCCGAGGACCTGTGACAACTCAATTAGGTCGTCTTGACCTGGGCGGCTCGTGTAAACATTTCCTTTTATGAAAAAGTCCAGATGTCTCCTGTTGTTACCAGGTAAGGCCAAGTGCCCGGGTGGTCTACGTCAGTGGCCCCCAAACTTTTTTGCATGACGGACCGGTGTAATGTGGGCCTTTTTTTTCTGAACCGACAATGTGTGGCAGAAAATTAACTAATTTGCTCCCAAAAACGTATAAATATGTTCTATTTTTAATTGTTTCCGTGTCCCAAAGACGTACTTATACAAGTTTTTTACATTTTTTTTTTTCACAAGAGACATCTCTGGGTTCTGATTCAACATAGGTCCAAAGCACAACGCTGAAAATCTATTTTAAAGTAATAAAACTGGCCACTGGAGGGCAGTAGCGCATTTGGTAAGACCCGCATCCTCGATCCAACGGATTGAACGGTCAAGCAGCACGGCCGGGGCGCCGGCGGAAGATGACCGCTTGGACGTCCAGGATGCCAGGCGGCGGACGCCCAGGATGCCTGGCGCTGGATGACCGAGCAGAACGACCGGGACCACCAGTGCAGCGGATGATGCCGTTGAGTCCGTGCTGCTCGCCGAGCAGAGACAGGCGGCGATGAGGGAAAAGTTTACCCCGCTGTCGCGGCCACAACAACGTCATCTCTCAGTTAGTTATGTGTAAATAAATTGTTACTTTGCTATCAGAAGCTCTATGTGTCTTGTTGTTTATGTTATTTTGTAAAAGGAAAACATTATTCATATGTTTGGGATGTAACTAAAGCAAAAAATAGTTGTGTTAAAGTCAAAGTTGTGTTCGAAATGTATGCTTTCACAAAAAGCTCAATTTCTCTGTTTTTTCATCAGAAATTAGAAAATTGCTCAAACTAAGCTATTTTCTAATGCTGATTTCTAAAGAATGGAAAAAGGTATGAACTAACTTTTTTTCCTGCTGAAAGAAGAGAGTCTAATCTTTCTTTTGGTGGGTTCCATGTTTATATAGCAATAGAAAATAATTTTCTGTGGGCCTTGCAAAATCAGTCAAAATCCAGTAAAACGGCCGGGAGCGAAGGGGGTTGCACCGGTGAAAATGGCTCGAAGTGAATGAGTTAAACTAAATATATGATAACACGACGAGGCTAAAAACAAACATTAAGTGCAGGGAAAATGTAATTCACCATATGCTAAATCAAACTTTTTTTTTTTTAACAGCGGCCTCTCCTAAAACTTCACAGCAAATATCCTTGGTTGGAGGCATAATGAGTTCTTCTCCAATCAGGAAAGGTTTCTTGGCTTTACCGATACGGTTCGCCACGAGGTATGATGCTCTTAGTGCATTTGCTATATTGCTTCGTTTGCTAGCTTTTAGCCACATATTATGCAGAATAGACTTGGTTGTAGGTTCCTCTTCTGGCTCAGCAGTTGGCCTTTTTACCATAAAAAAAGACACACAAGAGCAGCTAACGTTACTGTTTGTATTGACTGAGGCTGGGCTGCTATAGGTATGCAAACACCCCAGTAATGGCGGCCAACCACTAGATGGCCATGTACACAAATCTCTACTCAGATTAGTCAATAGAGTAGACAGTCATACTAATGTGTCAAGAGGCACAGGCCAAATTGCAGTCGTTAACAAATGATTTATTATTTTTCTGCAGCCCGGTAGCAAATGTGCCATGGACCGGTACCGGTCTCCAGCCCGGTGGTTGGGGCTCACCGGTCTATGTCATATTTTGTTCGTGAGTTTGCCTGACTTCCGGCTTCTCGGGTTGAAGAGGAAGGCGAATGTGATGTCAATGAATGAGATCAACTCCACTATACAGCCATACTAATGTATGCAGAAGGACTGCGGATTCAGCTGATTTTGCGGATTAATTTGTTTATTTTTCACGTCACGCCAGCCCAATGTGCTGCAGGCTTTTGTTGCTACACCAGAGAGAGCGGTGTGAGCCTTTTTAGGTTTCCAAAAGATCTTGTTCACAGCAAAGAATGGGCAAAAGAAGTTCGACAATCAAGGGACAGTTGGACGGACAAGAAAGTGAGTAAGGGACGTGTTTTATATTATGTTAAATACTGGGATGTTTAATAAGGAAGTGGCTTGCATTTTGTGGGTGACAATACTCCCTGTCGATCGATGAAAGCGGGAGTGCCCGTCCTCATCGGCCAGCGACTGGTGGCTTGTTGCATACCAGAAGGAGCGCCCGTGCTCTGGCAGCCACTCGGCATCGTCTCCGGTTCTCGATTGTGTTGAGACTTCCACCCCCCTCGGCCCTGCTCACGTGCCCACCTAGAAAGAGCTATCCCCGGCTTGGGCCCGGTGAGCCCCCGCTCTAGTCTCCTGTTCTCGATTGTGTCGAGACTTTCACCGCCGTCGGCCCTCTTCGCGTGCCTGCTTAGAGAGCTCTATACTCAGCTTGGGCTCAGGGAGCCCTTCGCTCTCATCTCGGTTCTTGATTGTGCCAAGATTTCCACACCCCGGGGCCCTCTTCGTGTGCCCGCTTAGAGAGCGCTATACACTGCTTGGGCTCGGGGAGCCCCGTGCTCTCGTCTCGGTTCTCGATTGTGCTAAGATGTCCACACCCCACGGCCCTCTTCGCGTGCCCGCCTAGAGATCCCTAGCCTCGGGATGGGCCCGGGGAACCCCCTGCTCTCATCTCCGGTTCTTGATTGTGTTGAGACTTCCACCCCCCTCAGCCCTCTTAGCATGCCTGCTAAGAGAGTGCTATACCCGGCTTGGGCTTTTGGAGCTCCCCGCTCTCATCTCTAGTTCTCGATTGTGTTAAGACTTCCACCCCCCTCGCCCCTCTTTGCCTAGAGAGCACTATTCTCGGCTCGGGCAGCCACGTGCTCAGACATTGGCGGGTTGTCCACCGAGATTGCGCCATTTTTGGCGTTCATTCCCCTGCAGTGTCCCTGACATCAAGCACTCCCGCCGGACACCCACTGTCATTGCCCTGGGTCTGGCGGGGACTGCCTGCTGGGAACAACGAGTCGAAACTTGCTCGCCGCCGGGGGCTGGCTGATCGGTGAAGGTAATCACTCCCGCTGCCGTGTGTGACATGAGTCGGGGTAGTTTTGTGTGATTTTTCACGTTTGAAAGGAGAGGAAGAGACTTGGAAGAGCCGCTCGGTTCAGGTTAGCATGTAGCCTAGCTCTCATGCCTCCTCTTTTGTGTATGCTCTTTCCTCTGTCTCCACTGCCACGGCAGGTAAATGACAAGAGCCGGACTAACTCCGGTGGCCATTTGGGAGGTTTAAGAAGTCGGCAGTTTTGACCTTTATGCAGTAATTTAGCTCTGTCGTACTGAATAAATTTTTAATATTTCATATACCATTTAGCAAAAGACTTACTTGTCATGACCACACAATTTGTATAGCAATCGGGGTAAATATACTTCGATACAATGAATATCCTGTAAAAATATTGGAGTAGAGATAAATGAATGATGACGTTTTGTGTTGCCCATGCAGTCTGCTCTCGTCATAAGCCTTGTGTTTGTTGTCTCTGTTGCCTTTTTCTCATTCTGAATATTTCTCCTCCTCGAAATATGACTCAAACATATATGCCACAGGCTTCCTCTGGATCGACAATATCACTTGAAAGATCCACGCTTGAACCAGAATCGCTTAAAATCGAATCGTCAAAACATATGATTTTAATTCCAATAATAATGCTATTTAAGAATGTTATTTGTCGTGTCACATACACTTTAAATCTCGTTGTACTCTGTACAATGACAATAAAGATGTTGTGTTGTGTTTGTGTTCTTCATCCTTAGAATTTGTTGCTTCAGTCAATTGTTATCCACACAGCTTATTTTCACGAGGATGGCGGGATGCTAGCGCCTATCTTAGCTGACTGTGGATACACTCTGAACTGGTTCATAGTCAATTGCAGAATGCTTCTTGACTGAATAATTGAAATTGTGTGAATGGTTGTTTGTCCTGACGTGCCCCGTGATTTTCTACCAAGCACTTCAGTGTGTACTCCGCCTCGTGGGATAAACGCTATCACACCGGCAACCTGTGTAAGAAAGAGCCGTTCAGAGAATGGAAATTTGGTCAATGTTACATAGAAAAGACAGACTTGTGTGTGGAAAGAGGGTATAGATTTTTTTAAAATATCAATGGCAAAATCCAGCAATGTTTTACAGTTTATTGTATTATTACTGTATTATTCAGTTTTTGTGACATGCGCGTCATAATAAAAAGATCTCAATGGTTCCTCTGAAGTCATGCATGTTGCTTTTTTTTTCCAAGTAAAATGTTCACAGGCCAAGACCCACGACAAAATATGAATGGCTTCCATTGTGATGATTCTTTGGAGGGAAAAAGTATTCAGTATCATACCACATATTTCGTCATCTTTTATTGAGTCCCGTTTTACCAAGAACCTCTAATCGTAAAATCATATGAATGTAGCCCAATGACTTGCTCCATCTGATCGTGCTATTGCTACAGGGGTCATCCTTACAGAGAAAGAAAATACAACTCTTTTTGGTTGCTATTAACACAATGAATGCTTTGAACTCCTGAAGAGAGCCAAATTGGAAATAATTTGACTTGTATCATAATCATAATAATATCTTTGAAAGACGGCCCGGAAAATAATTACTGTACTCCTGAAACTCAAGCATTGCTGCGAACAGACTACAATGGCGCCGTTTGAAGTATATTGAGAGCTAAGGGCAGAGACAAGCAAGTGGAGTGGACGCAGGTGTTACCGGCACCCGCCAAGGGGGCCGCTGTTATTTTCAATGTGACCGGCATTGTCAGATTGAGCAGTGAGGAAGAAAGTGGTCGAGCGACAGAGGGAGCGAGAGAGTAGAGAAAGTGCGCAGTTGGCGCAGGCTCAAGTGCTGCGCCCCCCACATGCTTTTGTTTTATTAATAAAAGCACCCACAAAAAGCCATTCAACGCCTCTCGGTGTTTATATGCACGCCACCGTCTTCCTCAGGAGGAAATCGGATGAATCGAGCCAACATGAATCGCCGGTCCATAGCACCGCCAATTACCGAGAAGCGTGAATTTGTAACGCAGGCATTTATTGGAGCCTATTTAATGGAATAAGCGGTGGCATCTCTTCCATAATAGGTATAACTATTGTGGCAAGCGACATGGGGAAAAATAACTGGAAATGATCTTTTTCATATCACAATGTATTGTACGCAACGCAGACAAGATATACCATTTGCAGCAACCACTGTGACTCATGGTTGCTCAAATTCCCATCATGCATTTGGGCAGTTAAGAACATTAAGTCGCTACAGTATCATTTAGTGAAAGCACAACAAAAATAATATTCATATCTCTCAAAATAATGTTCACAAAACGAAAAGCGCTCAATGCAAAGAGATCTGGCATTCCCAATCAAAATAGCTATGCAAAAATAATACTCCATTCATACATTACGTTTAGCTCAACAAATACACTAGATGGCAATATTTAGACACAATATACAAACTATCAAAATTACTATAACTTGTACTCACATTTATCTTTTAAGAATTACAAGTCTTTCTATCCGTGGATCCCTTTCACAGAAAGAATGTTAATGTTAATGCCGTCTTGTGGATTTATTGTTATA
This sequence comes from Corythoichthys intestinalis, assembly GCF_030265065.1. Taxonomy (NCBI): domain Eukaryota; kingdom Metazoa; phylum Chordata; class Actinopteri; order Syngnathiformes; family Syngnathidae; genus Corythoichthys; species Corythoichthys intestinalis. Next base: position 34,997,858 of record NC_080413.1, read on the forward strand.
ATAAACAAATACAGTACTTATGTACAGTATGTTGAATGTATATATCCGTCTTGTCTTATCTTTCCATTCCAACAATAATTTACAGAAAAATATGGCATATTTTAGAGATGGTTTGAATTGCGATTAATTGCGATTAATTACGATTAATTAATTTTTAAGCTGTGATTAACTCAATTAAAAATTTTAATCGTTTGACAGCCCGAATGTAAACTAAAGTGCAATCTAGGGCTGCAGCTATCGATCATTTTAGTAGTCGATTAATCGATGAACTAGTTAGTTCGAATAATCGAGTAATCGGATAAGGAACATGAAAAATTAAAATACCTGAGGTGAGCCTCAAACGGTATAGAAAAATAAATAAATAAGGATCTATGTACAACAAAAGAACAATTGTCTAACTTACATAGCATAACGCTTCTAGTTTAAATGCTATCAAATGCTTTTTTTTGAAACAATGCTCTTGACAAATGGTTCAGACACATTCCTACAAAAAAAAAAAAAAAACGGCTAAATATACATATAAATTAAATAACGAATGCATTAAAAAAACATTAGCTCAAACAAAAACTTATGTTTGTCTTAACATGGAGCAGCTGGATTCAGCCATGTGAAATGAGGCAGACTAGAGGGCAGTGTATCCACCCAAATCAATAAAACCTAATACACTTTCAAAATAAATCATAACAACACCACTTTAATTAAACGAATACTCGAAGCAGCAAAATTGAGTTCTAATCTTTTTTTCTAATCGGATACTCGAGTTAATCGATTAATTGTTGCAGCACTAGTGCAGTCACATTCGTAAATGAATGGCTTCTGGTTTTTGAAATGTAAATAAACCAATCTATTGTGATAAAACAACAAAATTGCAATAACTGCATTAACCATCAAAGTGAAGTCTAACTGTAACTGTAGTCTTGAAACAAATCTGAATAAGGAAAAACATTGCAATAAAATAATGCAAACTGGTTAAACTTGAGAGTAGATGAGATCTGTCATGACAGAACATCGCTTCAATGATACCTGGCGCTATCTAACGTTGTGAATGGGTATAACGTCTAGACCGCGGATATAAGACGACACCCACTTTTTCAGTCTTATTTCAATGCAAAAAAACACAGTTTATATTCGGGCCAATACGGTAGTAAATTTGTCAGGTTGATATGGCTACCTAAAAGCACTTATCTGGCTTGGAAATCTTGTCTATGTGATCCTTTGATGAATTAGCTTCAGTTTGCTCATGTGTAAGTCCAACAATTTGAAAAAAGCTCAAACCTGTCATGTTTTACTGTTTTGGTCATGTTCCACATTGTCCATTTCTGTGAATTTACACTCCCTTTGTTTGTTGATTCCTTTTTTGCGTTTTTTGTTGATGTCACACTTTTTCCTGTGCCGCTGTCCGAGCATTGTGTCTGGTTCTTAGTAATTTGACACCCAATATTTTGTTTGTCACTTGAGTTTTTGTTTTTTCTTTGTTTTCATTTGCCTGGCCTCACCCAGAGCAATGTAGAAAGAGACATGCTACACTTTTTAATCTCGCTGCGGGTGGTCTCGTGGTTCATTAAAGCGTGAATAGTTCCAAGCACAAGCAGCGCTGTAATGGTTTTTCAATGGAACTGTCATTGATTGTGACATTTACATGAAAATGCACAAAATCTCGTCTCCACAGTGCTGGCCAAAAGTATTGGCACCCCTGCAATTCTGTCAGATAATGCTCAATTTCTACCAGAAAATGATTGCAATTACAAATGCGTCGCTGGTAATATCTTCATTTATTTTGCTTAAAATTAAAAAACAGAAAGGAGAATGAAAAAATATATCATTATCATTTTACACAAAACTCCAAAAATGGGCCGGACAAAAGTTTTGGCACCCTCAGCCTAATACTTGGTAGCACAACCTTTAGACAAAATAATCTTCCGGTATCCATCAATGAGTTTCTTACAATGCTCTGCTGGAATTTTAGACCATTCTCCTTTGGTCAACTGCTCCAGGTCTCTGACATTTGGAGGGTGCCTTCCCTAAACTGCCATTTTCAGATCTCTGCACAAGTGTGCTATGGGATTCAGGTCCAGCCACTTCAGAAGTCTCCAATTCTTTCTCTCAAACCATTTTCTAGTGCTTTTTGAAGTGTGTTTTGGGTCATTGTCCTGCTGGAAGACCCATGACATCTGAGGGAGACCCAGCTTTCTCACACTGGGCCCTACATTATGCTGCAAAATTTGTTGGTAGTATTCAGACTTCATAATGCTATGCACACAGTCAAGCAGTCCAATGCCAGAGGTAGCAAAGCAACCCCAAAACATCAGGGAACCTGCGCCATGTTTAACTGTGGGGACCGTGTTCTTTTCTTTGAAGGCCTCGTTTTTTTTCCCCTGTTGATGCGTTTTCCCCAAAATCTCTACTTTTGTTTCATCTGACCAGAGAAAATTCTTCCAAAACGTTTTTGGCTTTCTCAGGTAACTTTTGGCAAATTCTAGCCTTTTTTATGTCTCTGGGTCAGAAGTGGGGCCTTCCTGGATATCCTACCATAGAGTCCCTTTTCAGTCAGACGCAGACGTACGGGTTGACACTGTTGTACCCATGGAATACAGGACAACTTGAACTTGTTTGGATGTTAGATGGTGTTAGGTTTTGTGTTGGTTTCTCCTAGTGTGACTTGTCCCTGTGATTACCCATTGCTCTCACCTGTGTGTGTTTTCCCTGTGGATCCTGCAATCTGCATCCACCTGTGTTACCCAGCTGTTCCTCGTCTCGTTACCCCTTGTCTGCGTATATAATGACCCAGTTTCTTGTCACTCCTTGTTGCGTCATTGTCTATGTCCGTCTTTGCCAAAGTCAAGTCCGTTCCACGCCCTCGTGTACCAGTCCCTCTGCTTAAGTAAGTTTTGGTTTGAACATTGCTTTTTTGATCCCTAGTCCTTTTGTTTGTACTTTGTGCTTTTGGTTAGTTCTTATTAAAACGTGTTTTGAGTTCTCCTCCACCTGCCTCGCTGCCTTTTTTGTTTCCCTGCAATTGGGTCCACACAACCTGCCTGCCTGCCCGCACTCCCTGACAGATGGTTTGGATGGTTCTTTATCCACCATCTCTCATCAATTTTTCGTCCGCATCTAGGGAGGTTAGCCACAGTTCCATGGGCTTTACACTGATTAATGACATTGCGCACAGTAGACACAAGAACATTCAGGTCTTTGGAGATGGACTTGCAACCACGAGATTGCCCATGCTTCCTAACAATTTTGCTTCTCAAGTCCTCAGACAGTTTTTGATCTTTTTCTTTTCTCCATGCTCAATGTGGTACACACAAGGACACAGGACAGAGGTTGAGTCAACTTTAATCCATTTTAACTGGCTGCAAGTGTGATTTAGTTACTGCCACCACCTTTTATGTGCCACAGGTAATTAACAGGTGCTGTTAATTACACAAATTAGAGAAGCATCACATGATTTTTCAAAAGGTGCCAATACTTTTGTCCTGCCCATATTGTGCTTTTGTCATTGCAAGCAATATACATGAAGATATTACTACCAAAGCATTTGTAAGTGCAATTATTTTCTGAGAGAAATTGAGCATTATACCCTAGTGAGGAAAAAGCGGCATGGAAAATGAATGAATGACTGAATTGAGCATTATCCGACAGAAATGCAGGGGTGCCAATACTTTTGGTCAGCAGTGTATATACATTTTTTAAAAAGTATACTTTGGGAAAAAAAAGTGAAAAAAAAAATCTTATATGTATCTCTTTCAAATGTTAAATCTGTATAAATACACTGAACACATTGAAATACATTGAAAACACACACACACACACACACAGAAAATAAATAAATAAAATGGGAGGGTGGCGGTCGCTACCTCATGGTTTTTCACTTATCGCGGTGCGAAAAACGAGGGATTACGCTATATGACTGTATGTTATTAACCAGATACTAAATTTCTGTATATGTATGCACATGAGTCCAAAAAAATTATTTGATTTCATCTCCTATGGTCTCTAACCGGAGCCTCTGTAGTGGTCAACAGATCTAAGCCAATTAGTCACAAGTAGCATCTTCCACACTTTTGTTATTATTTCTATAATATTTTATTAATGTTTGTGGTGTTAACTTAAAGTGCCTGTGACAGCATTAAAAAAAATCTTAAATAGCATTATTACGTGAATTGGAATCATATTTTGAGACGATTCGACGATATACAACAATTTGGCAAAGCGCAGATGACGAAGAAGTAGTCATTTAATCTGCCGTTTAGCCCCACCTGTCATTATAGTGCTCTAGCATCCCCAGCTGGAGGATGACATCGGCAGGGTCACGCTTTCATCCGATTTAGAATTCAGCCCATTGAGGGGGAAGATTCAGAATGAGGAAAATGCGACGAAGAGAGCAGCAAAATGTCATTGTTTAATCTCTCTACTCCAATATTTTTACAGGATATTCTTTTTATTTAAGTTTCTTTCCCCAATTGCTAAATAAATTGGATGGTCATGACAAATAACAGTTTTGTGCTAAATGGAATATGAAATATTAAAAATGCATTCATTCAGTACGACAGGGCAAAATTACTCCCTAATGCTCAAAACTGTCAACTTCTTGCACCTCCCGAACGATATTTTATGCCACCGGTGTTAGTCTGGCTTTTGTCATATCCCTGCCCCGGCTTCGGCGAGCGTAAACAAACCAGCAGACGTGACAGCTGGCAGATTTGCTAACCTAAGTCTTTTTCTTGCCTTTTGAAAACGAAAAATCACACAAAACTAGCCTGGATCATTTCACACGGCGGCAGGGTTGTCGATTGTCTTCACTGATCGATAAACTCCCCGTCGGCGTGCAATTTACAGCTTGTCATTCCCCTGCTGTGGGCAGGAGTGCTCGTTGCCGGGGAAGAAGCTGGAGAAATGTCACCCACAAAATGCAAGCCACCTTATTAAAACGTGTTCCATGATCCCAGTATTATACATAACACAAAACACAATGTTTACTCACTTCCTCATAATTCCAATCGTCCCACAGGACGTGTTTTGGCCAATCTCCGTGAACGGGAATTTTATAAAACCCCAAAAGGCTCACACTCCTCTCCCTGGTGCAGCAACAAAACCCTGCAGCACATTTGCCTGGAGCGATGCGAATTAATTCACAAAATCATCTGAATCCCCAGTCCATATGCATGCTATAAAGCAATGCTGACGTCACATTCGAATTCCTTCTCAATCCAGGAAGTCATTCATTTTCATGGTGCAGGATTAAAACAATTCAATATATAAATCAATTGCTTCCACACACATCCAAGCGGTCCATTTCATTCAGGAGCATAAAATACTGAGTGAAATATGGAATAAACATGCTTTTTGCTGTCATAGGCACTTTAATATCCTCTTGCACATATTTATTGCTATACACTTTCAACTAGTTTGATAGCATTAACATATAACATTCTTCGTAAATACTGTGTTTTGTTTGTTGGGTTGTGCTAAGTATACTCCATGCGCTGTATTTTGTGGGTCAACCGGTGGTTTGCTCCGATTGTTTTTTTGGGGTGGGGGCAAAGCGTCTAGTCGCCCAGGGGACCATATACTGTAGCCTAGGAATGCCACTGGTCTTAACAGAAGTTACAAACATATTTCACTATAAAGTGGAAAACACTCAGGTGACTTGAAGTTCCGCTCTGAGACCCCTATTTTGGCCACATTTCAAAATTGTGCTATATGCATGTGATACATCATTGGAAAGCTTAAAATCTCAATTTTCAGGGGGAAGAAAAATTTTGAACGAGAGGGCATTAAAAAAAATAATAATAATAACAGCAAAACCCTCACTGGAGCTGAGAGCATGCGAGACCATACTTAAAAAACGATTTTAACGAGATATTATCACGCACTTAAATCTCTTTTCGAGCCAAAAACTCCATGTAGCATGTATCACCGAGTGTCAAGACACAGTTGTGAATGGCCACACCCGGATTTTTTGGGTATTTTATGGGTGAAACACGGTAATATATCAAGGGTCGCGATGCAGGAATCACAGATATCAAGGAGTGGTCGAGAGTTTCATTTCCATATATTTACCCTTTTAAAGTTTTTTTTTTTCCCAATTTTTCTTTGTTTGGATCGATTATTTATCATATAAAATATTATATATATAGGGAAAATGCGGCAGTAAAGAAAAAATACAATTAAGCAATAGTTATGAGGTAGATATTCATGACTTATTCAAAGATGCTAAATTTTTCATTGTGACGTATTTTGCTTAAAAGTTTAAAATATGCGAGTGAATAATTTTTTAGTATTTTTTTTTTCTTAACTAAATATTAGACATCAATTAATGATTCTAAGCTAAAAATGACAGACATTTCAAATAATAAATACAATTGCTTAACTTCTTTTTATAGCTAGGTTGAAACAAAAGCGTTTGCGCTATGTCTGTAAACAGGGGTTTCAAGGGTAAAACTGACAAATTAAAAATAGTTCAGGGGCTCAATAGGCCATGAATCTGCTATGGCAGCATTTAGACATATTCTATCAAACACAACAGTTCTTTTGGCTTAAAATACAACAGTATATTTTAAAGAGTGGTTCAAGAGCAGAAACTGCTTTTTCAGCCTTGTCTGTGTTTTCCACCATAAACATTTCAAGTCTGTTTACATAGTATGTTTGTATAACAGTCTCAAACGGCTTTAAGGTAAACAGGCCTACGTCCAATAATGTTTTTTGTTATGTTTATATACGTATGGCTTATCAGTTAATAATGATAAAAAAATCAACATGCATCAGTCATTAACAGATTATTTGACAGCACAATGAATAATTTGTAATTTTCAATTGGCCTGACTCACTATATCATCGTTTTCTGCCGATGTAATAGGTCAAATTTGATGTTTTTTTTCCCCTTCAAGTCATTTTCTACTGCATACCTAATTTATGGTTGCTCACAGCTGGAGCCATCCCAGCTGAACTTGACTGAAATTCAACTTTGCTCCAGAGCTCCAGTTCTATTTAAAGTATTAGGAATTTCCATGAAGGCCCTGTTTCAGTCCTGTCACTTTGTATTCAATTCACATACGTTTGTGTCGGCCTCACATCCATGTCCATGCCTCACATGCTTATCCTTTTCCATATATTCATCATATCAGTAATAAACCCAGCACCTGCAATGGTAAGTCTCAGTTGTTGTGAACAAAGAGCAGAACCTCACAGATGAGAAGCCAAGCAACCGTTGCTAGCGCCGCCTTGGGAATGTTTCGGGCCACGGCACACTCATTTTCATCATCAGTGACTTTTCTAGGATGTCACCAGAGTCACAGAGTTGATTTTTGTGTTGTTGTTTCTTTTTGAGGATGAATCAACTGTTTAGTATGCTGCCGTGACAGCAACAGTTACTGTGCTGAAAATAAATAAAACAGCTAGAAAAAGAAACAAAAAACACCAGCTTCGTTTTTCCTATCCTAAAAAATATCACACTATAGGTTGTGGCTGTTATCAAATTCATGACATTTCATCATATGATAAAAACCCTGTTACAAGCAGGTAATGATGTTTGTCTTCCCAGGCATGTGTATACATTTTTGAGCATGCAATAACTGAGGTATTAGATAACCCCAAATTGTTGAATATATTCATTGTGTAATGTACCTATAAATATTTAATGTACAATGTATCACAAAAGTGAGTATACCCCTCGCATTTCTGCAGATATTTAAGTATATCTTTTCATGGGACAACACTGACAAAATGACACTTTGACGCAATGAATAGCAGTCTGTGTGCAGCTTATATAAGAGAGTTAATTTATTTTCCCCTCAAAATAACTCAAAATGTAGCCATCAATATATAAACCCCTGCCAACAAAAGTAAGTACAGGTACACCCCTATGAAAAATACATACATCCCTAAATGTCCAAATTGAGTACTGCTTGTCATTTTCCCTCCAAAAAGTCATGCCACTCGTTACAGGAGTGCTGTCAGCATTGCTGCAGAGATTGAAGAGGTGCAGGGGGTCAGCCTGTTAGTGCTCAGACCATGCGCCACACTCTACATCAAATTGGTGTGCATGGCTGTCACCCCAGGAGGAAGCCTCTTCTTAGGACGGTGGTGGTGGTGGTGTTATACTTATATAGCACTTTTCCACCTTTCAAGGCACTCAAAGTATACAAGAAAGCCCACTCATCTCATCAGACCAGAGGACATGGTTCCAGTAATCCATGTGCTTTGTTGACAAGTCATCAGCAAACTTTGCGGGCTTTCTTCTTCTTCTTCTCCAACTTAAGAGAACCCAGGAGAAAACAAAACAGCTCTATCTGTATTATACATGAACATCGAAAGCATTCTTATAAATCCTCAGTACTGAATCCGTCAAAAGAACAATCTGACTCACAGTCAAATACTGTAGTTGTCTGATATGCTGTTCATCCTCATCAGTGATGCTGTTATCACTAAAGTCCTGCTCGTTGCTGATTTCTTTATATGCCTCTGTTACAGTTGTGTCCTGCTCTTGCATTCCCTCTTCCTCCCACAACAGATCATCCTCAGTACTGTCCAAGGCGTTTGTCAGTCAGCACTTCTTGGATCCAGTGCATCCCATGCCTCTTTCACTTATTGCACCATAAGGATGAGGTCTGGCTTCTTCCTCATTCCTCCTGCGCTGTACCGGTGGTCATCACCAGCCATCCAGGAGCACCACCGTCTGATCACGTCATTTTCAAAGTATCGGAATCAGCAAAAACTATCGGCCATGCCTTTTTTTAATATATATATACGTATATATTTTAATTAAGTCGTTTTCTAATTGTATTTAACGTTACAGACATAATATGTTACACTTATCCAGAGTCTTTAGTTTAAGCTTAAAGTAGGGTTATTCAATTTATCCCAATAACGGCGGTAATTAATTTAAAAAAAAATGTATCACGTTAAAATATTTAACGCAATTAATGCATGCGCTGCACGACCCACTCACGCATTGTCACGCTCTATCTGTAATGGCGCCGTTTTGCCTATATAGAGAGCTAAAAGGCAGCGTAAAATGAGTAGAGTGAATTTTGGCAACCTTTGGAGCCTTATTTTAATTGACTATGCCTTACAATCCCTCTCCCTTCGATTAGAAATATCATGGGAAGCAATGTGGGGAAGCAAGGTAGCAATTCTTAACACCTTATATAATTTCCCAACGCAGAGAAGATATATGAATTGGTAGCACGACGCACAGTCATGGTTCCACTTCCCATCATGTATTTGGGCATGGCCTTCAGTATCATTTACTGAAAGCTCAAAAAATACACTAGCTGGCAATATTTAGTCACAATATACAAAGTCACAAGTCTTTCTATCCATGGATCCCTTTCACAGAAAGAATGTTAATAATGTAAATGCCATCTTGAGGATTAATTGTCGTAATAAACAAATACAGTACTTATGTACTGTATGTTGAATGTATATATTTGTCCGAGTCTTATTCATTTTTTTCTTAATGCATTGCCAAAATGTATATGATCGGGAAAAATTATCGGGAATGATTGAAATTGAATCGGGAGCAAAAAAAAAGCAATCGGATCGGGAAATATCGGGATCGGCAGATACTCAAACTAAAACGATCGGGATCGGATTGGGAGCAAAAAAACATGATCGGAACAACCCTACTTGAAAGGCTTGTTGCACACAACGTCCATTACCTGAAGCTGTCTTGTCATCCCCCCAGGGATTATCACCAGATCTGTGCGGTCCTCCTTTAAGATTTCTTTGATTGATGGCATTGTGTTACACCTGAATGCATCCAAAACCAGCATTCGTCTCCTTGTTGATGGACCACTGCACCACACCGTCCTGAGCCATTCCTTGGTCAAGTCCTCATCCATCCAGTCCTTTGGATGATACCGTACAACAACTCCAGAGGGCCATGAAGCATTCTTTGGCAGAGTTGTCCGCTTGAAAATAATGAAGGGCTTGAGCTTTGTTCCATACCTCTTTGCTCCAAGCATCACTGTGAAGCGGTTCCGCTCATTGCCAGTTGACTTTGTTGTCACAGATTTTTCCTGCTTGTATGTTAGAGTTTGAGCGAATGGCAAATCAAAAGTAACAGGGGTTTGATCTCCATTTGTCATATTACCCGGTGCATAAGAATGTTTTTTTCTTAGCTTTATTACAAACTTTTGAAAATCCATAAGTTTCTTTTCATTATCCTCAGGCATTTTTTGGGCAATTGATGTTCTCCTCCTAACTGAAATGTTGTTTCGTTGCATAAATCGGAAACACCAATGCGCTGAGGCTTTGAAGTCAGACTTTGGGTACATCCGTTTCATTCTTTTTAATCTTTTCAGACTCAGTTCTAATGTGTTGATGGGAAGACCCCGACATCGCCTATCCTTCACAATATCCATGAGTTCTTTTTGTGGATCAGGTTGCTCTGCTTTTCTACCTCTACCAATTACTTTAGCTGATGACTTTTCTTATTCCAGCTTCTCCTTCATTCGTCTCCAGTACCGCACACTCGATTCTCCAACATCATACCATCTTGCTGCTTCACGAATTCCAGCTTCCTCAGATATGGAAATTACTTTCCATTTGAAGGCTGCGCTGTAGCTTGCTAGTTTCATTATCGTGAAACACTGTAAATGTATATTCTTTGGAATTATACTGTAAAGTAAAAGTGACGACTGCGACTGAAGTGGGAAATCGAAAGGAGCTCATAACATTGCAGAGGAAACGAACTCACGGAAATCATTCGACCAATTAGAGTGAAGTAGTACCAAAACAAACTGTGACGTCATATACCGTAATGGTCGGCAACTGATCGCCAAGTACGTGTCATATCTGTATGCCTTCTCAGTTGTTTTTTTCTTTCCAGCATCTGATTCAGCTGGATGGGCGGGGCCGTGGCCGCACACCTGTGGCGCATTAGGAGCGCTCACTATTTAAGGATTCCTGTCACCGTCTGCGAGTGTCGGACTATTGCATATGCTTGTTCCTGCCTTGCTTACCGCTGTGTGCTCATCGTCATCCTCGGTGCCTTCCGACGTTCTTCGGTCGTGTTCTGGTTTGATCTTATTTACTTTTGTGCTCTTCTGGTTTTTGTAGTTAGGATTTTGTACTCTGTTATATTCACGCCATCTTGGGTGCTCTTTTAGTTATACTTGTTATATCCGCGTTTTCTAGCGTGCTCCCTAAGTTGTACTTGTTATATCCGCGTTTTCTAGCGTGCGTCCTAAGTTGTACTTGTTATATCCGCGTTTTCTAGCGTGCGTCCTAAGTTGTACTTGTTATATCCGCGTTTTCTAGCGTGCGTCCTAAGTTGTACTTGTTATATCCGCGTTTTCTAGCGTGCGTCCTAAGTTGTACATGTTATATCCGCGTTTTCTAGCGTGCGTCCTAAGTTGTACTAATTAAACACAAACATTTGTTCTATTGATCTCCTGGTCTGTGTTTTTGGATCCACATTAACGGCTTGCCGTCATAACAGTACGTTTTCTTCAACACAACATGGCCGTGTCAATAAAGAAGAAGTCTTTATGTATATACGTATATATATATATATATATATAGTGGGGCAAATAAGTATTTAGTCAACCACTAATTGTGCAAGTTCTCCCACTTGAAAATATTAGAGAAGCCTGTAATTTTAAATATGGGTAAACCTCAACCATAAGAGTCAGAATGTGGAAAAAAAAAAAAAACAAACAGAAAATCACATTGTTTGATTTTTTTGGGTGGAAAATAAGTATTTGGTCACCTACAAAAAAGCAAGATTTCTGGCTGTCAAAGAGGTCTAACTTCATCTAACGAGGTCTAACGAGCCTTCACTTGTTACCTGTATTAATGGTACCTGTTTTAACTCGTTATCAGTATAAAAGACACCTGTCCACAACCCCAGTCAGTCACACTCCAAACTCCACTATGGCCAAGACCAAAGAGCTGTTGAAGGAAACCAGAGACAAAATTGTCGACCTGCACCAGGCTGGGAAGACTGAATCTGCAATAGGTAAAATGCTTGGTGTAAAGAAATCAACTGTGGGAACAATTATTAGAAAATGGAAGACATACAAGACCACTGATAATCTCCCTCAATCTGGGGCTCCATGCAAGATCTGACCCCGTGGCGTCAAAATTATAACAAGAACGGTGAGCAAAAATCCCAGAACCACACGGGGGGACCTAGTGAATGACCTACAAAGAGCTTGGCCCACAGTAACAAATGCTACCATCAGTAACACAATGCGCCGCCAGGGACTCAAATCCTGCACTGCCAGATGTGTCCCCCAGCTGAAGCCAGTACACGTCCAGGCCCGTCTGTGGTTCGATAGAGAGCATTTGGATGATCCAGAAGAAGACTGGGAGAATGTGTTATGGTCAGATGAAACCAAAATAGAACTTTTTCGTAGATAGATAGATAGATAGATAGATAGATTAGATTTTTATTAACAGACTCAAGGTCCAACAACAAAACACAGTAATCGATTAAAAAAAAATAAAGAATAAAATAAGAATGAAGAAATAGTAAAACACATTGACCACAGAGTCCAGTCTTTTATTCCATAAAACCGCCACGCCACCAGGTATTCTACCCCTTCTTATGCCCAGAGTGAGGTCAGTAGATGACTCACCGGCGCCATGAAAGTGATCATTGAGCGTATTTAGCCCTTCTAAGTCCTGCTTTGCCAGATAAGTTTCCTGTAGGCACAGAATATCACAGTGCTCCAGCAACTGATCCACAACAATGCGGCGAGCTGTATCCTCTGCGCTCTGACCCAAGCGCAGGCCACAGCAGTTGTAAAACAGTACATACAGTACAGTAGAAACACAGGTTCTGTTTGAAGGAGAAAGAATAGTGAATTGCATCCGAAGAACACCATACCCACTGTGAAGCATGGGGGTGGAAACATCATGCTTTGGGGCTGTTTTTCTGAAAAGGGACCAGGACGACTGATCTGTGTAAAGGAAAGAATGAATGGGGCCATGTATCAAGAGATTTTGAGTGAAAATCTCCTTCCATCAGCAACGGCATTGAAGAAGAGACGTGGCTGGGTCTTTCAGCATGACAATGATCCCAAACACACAGCTAGGGCAACAAAGGAGTGGCTTCGTCAGAAGCATTTCAAGGTCCTGGAGTGGCCTAGCCAGTCTCCAGGTCTCAACCCCATAGAAAATCTTCGGAGGGAGTTGAAAGTCCGTGTTGCCCAACGACAGCCCCAAAACATTACTGCTCTAGAGGAGATCTGCATGGAGGAATTGGCCAGAATACCAGCAACAGTGTGTGAAAAGCTTGTGAAGAGTTACAGAAAACGTTTGGCCTCCGTTATTGCCAACAAAGGGTACATAACAAAGTATTGAGATGAACTTTTGGAATTGACCAAATACTTATTTTCTACCATGAATTACAAATAAACTCTTTAAAAATCAAACAATGTGATTTTCAGGTTTTTTTTCCACATTCTGTCTCTCATGGTTGAGGTTTAACCATGTTGACAATTGCAGGCCTCTCTAATATTTTCAAGTGGGAGAACTTGCACAATTAGTGGTTGACTAAATACTTATTTGCCCCACTGTATATACATATGAATATATATATTTATTTCTGTCTCCATCCCTGTACTCATGTATAAAGCGCACCCATGATTTTACAAGTGGATTTTGGGAAAAAAAAGTGCGCCTTATTTTCAGGAAATTATGGTAGATTACTCACTACTGACAGAAATAACGCCGTTAGTATTGCCGTAATACTGTAACGCTGTTATTAACAACACTGGTAGTAAATCACAAAAACATTTAATCATCGTTTATAATGTCGGAGAATTAGAATTTTTAAACATTTTACTGGGACTGAAACCAATGAAAACCCAGTTTTTGCATTAAGTCCCAGTTCATACCAAGTTGTTAAATTTCCTTTTACTTTCACACTCATGCAGAATAAAAACACCCTGCTTTTGAAGCTAGTTTTTACCAAGTGGCAGCAGGGGTTAATTTGTGCTGGATCCTGCCGGAACAAGATTCGGAACCTCTTGATCTTGGCATCCCTGTGTTCCGGAACTTATATGGGCAGATCAGGCACTTCTCGTGTATAGAAAATGATAATAATACAAAAACGTTTTTAAAGAATGTGTTGTAATATCCCCGAATTGGGGGAAAGAACAAGAGGAGTCCTTGATGGCCTTCTCCACTTTATTGTTGCAACAATACGAAAACAATAAACAAAATAACAGCGGACTGCCGGCACATTCGGCCGCTAACCTTTGCTTCTCGCCCGTCTCCCCCTCACTTCCTACTACCTCACAGCTCTCCAGTCCCAGCGTCCCTAAAAGGGACCGTGCTTAGTTACGGACATTACAGTATAAAATACAATAATAATATGCATAAATTAATTTACAGAACAAATCCCAAGAATTGCATGTTGTTTATAAAAATTTAACGTCATTTGAACGAGTTGGATGTTTGTTGATCCACTGAACAGCTGGACCAATCAATCAAGCCCCTGACATAAAAATAAATAAATATATATATATATTTTTTAAATTAAAAAACGTTGGAAATTTGCGGCATCTCGGGAGCAAGCAGTCAGGATCAAACGGTATTTCAACATGCCATAAAGACAGATGCATGTACTGTCTTTTTTCAAAAAGAAGGAAGATGGTTGAAAACGAGTCAGAAAAGCAACACCCGGCAATGAGGGAAACTGCAGCAATCATGCTAACGAGTGCAGCAGGAGGCTTGCGCCACAGCAGCTAGCCAGGTTCACGGAGAGCCAGCCAAGCCGGGGCAGGAGGCTGCTACCGTGGCAGCAGCTGGTCAGCTTCAGCGCCACCAGGAGTGGAGGCTAGCTACAGCGCCAGCAATCAGCCAGGTGGACCACCAACAGCCGGAACAACAGGCCGGTACCCTTATGGGAAATTCGGGTATGTTCGCACAATTTGTAAGGCGGTGGGAACTTTGGGGCCAGAGAAGATGTGGGGGATGAAACTCGCAAAACAATGGGTATGTGTTATTGATTGTAAACTTAGATTTTTTTTGTTTTGTTTTACAAGTCAGACTGTACGTTTCCGTAAGTCCCACCTGTGGTTATGTGTGCAATTGCCCTTGCTGTGTAGAGTATAGCTTAAATAATTGTAAATTGTTGTCGTAACATTTATACCATGGATATTATCTGAAATTGAGGCTTGTAAGTTCCACAGCATGGCAAGTGGGCATTTGCGTGTTGTTTTCAGCACCATTTTCTGCGTACGTTCCAAGACCTGTGCCCGTCTCGTCATCCCTGCGCTGTCGTATGTACTTTGCGTTCCGGCACCTTATGATTTACAAATTAAGCACTGAGTGGCAGGTATTACCTTCCAGGTAATACTGTCCTATGAGTTAGAAAGTCTGCTACTTTAAATGAAATTACAATACAATTTTCATAATATAACCACTTAAGGATTTTTTTCTGCTTATGTGCTTGTTTTCGTTGCTCCAATGGTTTGGGATGTTCCTAATTAATGCTCTAAATCAGCTTCGTGACATATCCCATCAGATAATAATTTTTTAAAAAAACAACATAATATGCTATTTTGAAGCCAGCCTTAATTTGTGTTGCCAGGAAAAATCGACGAGTGAATTAGTTATTGTCCGATAACATCACTGTGTCTGGGAGAGAACTGTCAGGCACCAAAATGTAAAATGGTAGATACTAAGGACGGTAAGATTAACTGTTATGTTTCAATCCTCGGAGGTGCTTGTGCATAGGTGTGAATTAATGCAGTTTTGGGATGCAGTCAAAATAAAAGAACCATTAATTTTACCATGTTATAAACCAGCGAAAACGGACACATTTCAGCAATGTCTAAATAAGTATATTACAGTTAATCAGCGATTGGAATCGTTTTTTTTTTTTTTTTTTTTTTTTTTTTTTTTTTTTTAATATAGCCGTTTACAAAAAACTGAGACATCCTCAAAGTAGTTTACAACAAAGCAAAAATGTAGTATGAATATAGATTATACATATACAGGTATATGTATAGTATATACAGTACATTTACTGTATATATGTATAACACACATATATATATATATATATGGCAGAAAACACTCAGGTGACTTGAAGTTCTGCTCTGAGACCCCCCAATTCAGCCAAATTTCACAAAATTGTCCTATATGCAACATTGGAAAGCTTAAAATCTCAATTTTCTGGGGGAAGAAAAGTTTTGAACAGGAGGGCATTTAAAAGAAAAAAAAAAATTAAACCCCTAAAAAACTGAGACGTACGGAGCCCCCCGGGTGCCAGGATAGAAAAAATAAAAAATCATAGCTAATCTGTACCCACAGTTTACTAATCTGTGGGTACAGTTTAGTAATCTGTACAGTTTACTAATCTGTACCCACAGATTACGAAACTGTACCCACAGTTTAGCAATCTGTACCCACAGTTTACTAAACTGTACCCACAGATTACTAAACTGTACCCACAGTTTACTAATCTGTACCCACAGTTTACTAATCTGTATCCACAGTTTAGCAATGACCCAGAAACAGTAGTCACCAATGTTTGGCGGGGACTCCGAGTCCAAATGCCGAGGGACCAGCCAAGCAACCATCTGCACCATTTGCCCATGGCGAACAAAGGGGTTTTAAAAGGTAACTATTGCACGTTTTCTTTGGTAGGCGTCTTTCAGGTGTCATTAATCAATATGGCATGTTGTGTTTGCACATTTTCTGTGCTGCTGTCGTGTCCGTGCGTGCTTAATTCAAGTAGTGTTCATTTGTCAGTTAGCTATTTTTAGTAGCCGCATTAGCGGCTACTAACACACAACATGCCATATTGATTAATGACACCTGAAAATGTAGACGGCTACCAAAGAAAATGTGCAATAGTTACTTTTTAAAAACCCTTTGTTCGCCAGGGGGAAAAGGTGCAGGTGCTTGCTCGGTCGGTCCCTCGGCGTTTGGAGTCCCCGCCAAACATTGGTGACTACAGTTTCCGGGCCATTGCTAAACTGTGGGTACAGATTAGTAAACTGTGGGTACAGTTTAGTAATCTGTGGGTACAGTTTAGTAATCTGTGGGTACAGATTAGTAATCTGTGGGTACAGATTAGCTATGATTTTTTTATTTTTTCTACCCTGGCACCCGGGGGGCTCCATAGAGACGTCCTCAAAGTGGTTTACAACAAAGCAAAAATGTAGTATGAATATAGATTATACATATACAGGTATATGTATAGTATATACAGTACATTTACTGTATATATTTATAGTGATTAAATACACACACATATATATATATGTGGCAAACACTCAGGTGACTTGAAGTTCTGCTCTGAGACCCCCCCAATTTAGCCAAATTTCACAAAATTGTCTTATATGCATCATTGGAAAGCTTAAAATCTCAATTTTCTGGGGGAAGAAAAATTTTGAACAGGACGGCATTTAAAAGAAAAAAAATTAAACCCCTAAGACATGGTGGTGAGAGCATGAGAGAGCATAATTAAACACACCATGATTTTAACAAGATATTATCACGTACAGTGTATCACAAAAGTGAGTAGACCCCTCGTATTTCTGCAGATATTTAAGTATATCTTTTCATGGGAAAACACTCACAAAATGACACTTTGACACAATGAAAAGTAGTCTGTGTGCAGTTTATATAATAGAGTTAATTTATTTTCCTCTCAAAATAACTCAAACTATAGCCATTAATATATAAACCCCTGGCAACAAAAGTGAGTGCAACCCTTAGAAACTACGTACATCCCTAAATGTCCAAATTGAGTACTGCTTGTCATTTTCCCTCCAAAATGTCATGTGACTCGTTATAGGAGTGCTGTCAGCATTGCTGCAGAGATTGAAGAGGTGGGGGTTCAACCTGTTAGTGCTCAGACCATGCGCCGCACTCTACATCAAACTGGTGTGCATGGCTGTCACCCCAGGAGAAAGCCTCTTCTGAAGACGGTACACAAAAAAGCCCGCCCGTCTCATCAGACCATAAGACATGGTTCCAGTAATCCATGTGCTTTGTTGACATGTCTTCAGTAAACGGTTTGCGGGCATGTTTATTTCATATTACATGAGGTATTTTAGGTGAATGAAATAGACGGCTTGGATGTGTGTGGAAGGGATCAATATATTTATAAAAAAAATGTTAATCCCGCGCTACGAAAATGAGAGACTTCCAGCCACGGTCTCAGATTGGGGAAGGTGAATGTGACATCAGCGACTAATCACCTTCACAATACAGCCATTACTATCGTATGCATTCGTCAAACTTTTTCTTTTATCCCAGGCAATAGTAGGTGGTTTTATTTACCTGACATGTTTCGGCGAGCACTTCTGTCTGATTAATCAGCCATCACTGCAAAAGGGAAAACCACATCATGGACTGGGAAAAGGCCAGAGTCGTCCGCACCGAAGAAAACAAACATCAGCGCTGGATCAGGGAGGCCATTGAGATCCGCAAGCGGGGCCCGAGGACCATCAACAGAGACGAGGGGGCATAGATGCTCTCTACGACCTGGAACAGCATCTTGGAAGAGTGAATGGGCAGCAGAGGGCGTGACTCGCCTGTCAGAATGACAGGCGAGTCACGCCTTCATCCATCAGCTGATAAAGACGCGTCACACCAACATCAGTGACCCTCTGACGAAGGCGGAAGTGCTCGCCAAAACATGTCAGGTAAATAAAACCACCTACTATTGCCTGGGATAAAAGAAAAAGTTTGACGAATTTATAAGTGTAGGCAAAATGAACTCTATACAGCTACTATCGTATGCAGAAGGACTGCGGATTCAGCTGATTTTGCGGATTCATTCATTTATTTTTTTGCGTCACGCCAACCTAATGTGCCGCAGGCTTTTGTTGCTACACCAGGGAGAGTGGTGTGAGGCTTTTTGGATTTCCAAAAGATCCTGTTCACCGCAAAGAATGGGCAAAACAAGTCTGACAATCAAGAGACCAGTGGACGGATGACAAAGTGAGTAAGCTACGTGTTTTATGTTATGTCAAATACTGGGATCATGGCAAACATTTTAATAAGGAGGTGGTTTGCATTTTGTGGGTGACAATGCGCCCTGTCCACCGAGAAGGCAACTCGGCCGACGACCGGTGGCTGTCGCACACCATGGTTGCCGGCCGATAAAGGCATCCCCGCCTATAGAGCGCTATCCTCGGCTTGGACTCGGGCAACCACCCGCTCCGATGTCGGCTTATTTGTCCACCGAGAATGCGCATTTTCGGTGAACATTCCCCTCTGCGTCCCCGGCAACGAGCACTGCCTGCTGGGCCTGCAGCAGAACAATGAGCCGAAACTTGCTCGCCGCCAGGGGCTGGCCGATCGGTGAAGACGATCAAACCTGCCGCCGTGTGTGACATGAGTCAGGGTAGTTTTGTGTGATTTTTTGTTTTCGAAAGGCGAGGAAAAGGCTTAAAAGAGCCGCTCAGTTCGGGTTAGCATGTCGCTTAGCTCTCACGCCTCCTGTTTTGCGGACGTGCTTTCCTCCGTCTCCGAAGCCGGGGCAGGGAAATGACAAAAGCCAGACTAACTCTTGTGGCATAAAATACCGTTCGGGAGGTTTAAGAAGTTGCAGTTTTGACCATTTATGCAGTAATTTAGCCCTGTCGTACTGAATAAATGCATTTTTAATATTTCATATTCCATTTAGCACAAGACTGTTATTTGTCATGACCATACAATTTATTTAGCAATTGGAGGACAATACTTAGATAAAAAGAATACCGTGTGAAAATTTTGGAGAGATAAAAACAATGATGACATTTTGCAGCTCTCTGTCGCATTTTCCTCGTTCTGAATCTTCCCCATTGGGCTGAATTCTAAATCAGCTGAAATCGTTACTCTGCCGACGTCATCACCCAGATGGAAGCGCTAGAGCGCTATAATGGCAGGCGGGGCTAAACGGCAGATTAAAAGACTAATTTCTAGTCTTCTGCACTTTGTCAAATTGTTGAATAGAGTCGAATCGTCTCAAATTATGATTTTAATTCACATATAAATACTATTTAAGATGTATTTTTATGGTGTCACAAGCACTTTAATTCTTTCGTGACAAGGAATTACGAACAATTCATGGCTTAGGCAAAAGATAGCAATGTGACAAATTCACATAGCTTTAAGGTGTATTGTCGGTCTGGCACCTTTTTTTTGACACTTCTCGAATTTTGCCACACTATATGGATTCTTTCCATTATCTTCTACTCTAGCCAGGACTCAAGGGATGGAGTGTAAATGGCTTTTAGTGTCTTGAAACTTAGGGTATTAGATTGACATAGTTGTCACTTCCAGTAAATGTCGACCTCTAGCAAGGACTTGTGTCAAAAGGACTTCTGTCACGCTGTATAAATTTCACAAGAATGATTTCATATTTTCTTCCAACATTGCTGCCCTTCAGCTATATTCGCTGTCTTTTACAATTTAATTATTCTCATATATTCTGTCGACGGGGAAGGCATGGAGGTATGCTGATTTGGATTATTTTACTAGATCAATTTTTGCATTAAGATATTCTGAAAAAAACTTTCCCAAATTAACAATTGAAGATATTAAAAGTCCTGACCAAAAAAACACCTAACAAAAGTTCATTGGGGTGATTAGACAAAAACAATTGGTCGACAGAATCACAATTGTTGTATAGAATTGTTATTTTATTTTGATAAATAAGTTCAGTTATACTCGTAGAGACTTGATGGGGGAGCTTGTTTTCATCTAAGATGTTCCCTTCTTGTTTGTTTTGAGAACCAAAGAGAAGTAGGTCACATGGTGGTCATTGGGGACACTTGAGAATCACATGACTCATCCTGCAACTTTATCAATAGACAGTAATCTAACAGAGAAACACTCATATACTTAGGCAATGGACAAATACAGTTTCCTTTCTACCAGTGTTATTTTTGGCAGCCCTTTTAATTTTCGTATTAGTCTTAGTTTTTTGGACGATAATACCGATAAGTTATAGTCATATTTTAGTCAGCTCAAAATGTGTTTGTCTTCTTCTAGTTTTTGTTGATGAAAACTCAAGACGAATATCGTCTAGTTTTAGTCGACGTTGAAAAAAACATGTTTACGTCTGGAAAATTAAAAAATTGTACTCCAAAAATAAAGATTTCAATTCATTTCCAATAAACATTGACAGACGAGCACATACAGTGGGGAAAATAAGTATTTAGTCAACCACTAATTGTGCAAGTTCTCCCACTTGAAAATATTAGAGAGGCCTGTAATTGTCAACATGGGTAAACCTCAACCATGAGAGACAGAATGTTGGAAAAAAAACAGAAAATCACATTGTTTGATTTTTAAAGAATTTATTTGCAAATTATGGTGGAAAATAAGTATTAGGTCCATACCAAAATTTCATCTCAATACTGTTTTATGTACCCTTTGTTGCCAATAATGGAGGCCAAATGTTTTCTGTAACTCTTCACAAGCTTTTCACACACTGTTGCTGGTATTTTGGCCCATTCTTCCGTGCAGCTCTCCTCTAGAGCAGTGATGTTTTGGGGCTGTCGTTGGGCAACACGGACTTTCAACTCCCTCCACAGATTTTCTATGGGGTTGAGATCTGGAGACTGGCTAGGCCACTCCAGGACCTTGAAATGCTTCTTACGAAGCCACTCTTTTATTGCCCTGGCTGTGTGTTTGGGATCATTGTCATGCTGAAAGACCCAGCCACGTCTCATCTTCAATGCCCTTACTGATGGAAGGAGATTTTCACTCAAAATCTCTCGATACATGGCCCCATTCATTCTTTCCTTTTCACAGATCAGTCGTCCTGTTCCCTTGCAGAAAAACAGCCCCAAAGCATGATGTTTCCACCCCCATGCTTCACAGTGGGTATGGTGTTCTTCGGATGCAATTCAGTATTCTTTCACCTCCAAACACGAGAACCTGTGTTTTTACCAAAAAGTTCTATTTTGGTTTCATCTGACCATAACACATTATCCCAGTCCTCTTCTGGATCATCCAAATACTCTCTAGCGAACTGCAGACGGGCCTGGACGTGTACTTCCTTCAGCAGGGGGACACGTCTGGCAGTGCAGGATTTGAGTCCCTGGCGGCAAATTGTGTTACTGATAGTAGCCTTTGTTACTGTGGTCCCAGCTCACTGTAGGTCATTCACTTGGTCCCCTCGTGTGGTTCTGGGATTTCTGCTCACCGTTCTTGTTGTCATTTTGATGCCACGGGGTGAGATCTTATATGGAACCCTAGATCGAGGGAGATTATTCGTGGTCTTGTATGTCTTCCATTTTCTAATAATTGCTCCCACATTTGATTTCTTTAAACCAAGCGTTTTGCCTATTGCAGATTCAGTCTTCCCAGCCTGGTGCAGGTCTACAATTTTGTCTCTGGTGTCCTTGGACAGCTCTTTGGTCTTGGCCATAGTGGAGTTTGGAGTGTGACTGACTGGGTTTGTGGACAGGTGTCTTTTACACCGATAATGAGTTAAAGCAGGTGCTATTAATAGAGGTAACAAGTGGAGCCTCGTTAGACTTCGATAGACCTCGTTAGAAGATGTTAAACCTCTTTGACAGCTAGGAATCTTGCTTGTTTGTAGGTGACCAAATACTTATTTTCCACTCTAATTTGGAAATAAATTCTTTAAAAATCAAATGTGATTTTCTGTTTTTTTTTCCCACATTCTGTCTCTCAGGGTTGAGGTTTACCCATGTTGACAATTACAGACCTCTCTAATCTTATTAAGTCGGAGAACTTGCACAATTGGTGGTTCACTAAATACTTATTTGCCCCACTGTATTGAGGGGTGGACCGGAGCAACTTCGTCTACTTTTATTGTCTTTTACTAAAAGAAATGCTGCAGTAATTCGAGACCTGTTTCAAAAGTAGGGTTGCCACCTTTCAGAAATAGAAATAAGGGACGCCCCCCTTCGTGGCCAAAGCCGTACAGGTGACGAAGAAAAAGGGACATCCCCAAAACTCCTAAAATGCACTGAAATGTATCTATTTATATATATTCCGTATTGGTTCAACACAGAACGCAACTTTTAATTCCCAATTTGGAACGATTCCTTATTTCAATGGGCGGGGCAAGCCTATTCAAAAGTGTTGTAAAAGTAAGCAAAGTAAGCTAAGCTACAGTGTATAACAAAAGTGAGTACACCCCTCGCATTTCTGCAGATATTTAAGTATATCTTTTCATGGGACAACACTGACAAAATGATACTTTGACACAATGAAAACTAGTCTGTGTGTAGCTTATATAATAGAGTTAATTTATTTTCTCCTCAAAATAACTCAAAATATAGCCATTGATTTCTAAACCCCTGGCAACAAAAGTGAGTACACCCCTTAGTAAATAAGGACATCCCTAAATGTCCAAATTGAGTACTGCTTGTCATTTTCCCTCCAAAATGTCATGTGACTTATTACAGGAGTGCTGCCAGCATTGCTGCAGAGATTGAAGAGGGGGGTCAGCCTGTTAGTTCTCAGACCATACGCCGCACTCTACATCAAATTGGTGTGCATGGCTGTCACCCCAGGAGGAAGCCTCTTCTGAAGACGGTACACAAGAATAGTCCTTTATTGAAAGAAAGTGTGTAGTGTTGACTTTGTAATGGCTGTATTTGCGGCCATTTTTAACACAAAGTTGCATATTCTGATGGGTTTGAAAATGTGACAGAACACTGGGCACACGAAGGGGGCAAAAAGCCGAGTATAGCGCTTTCCTGTGAAGGTAAAATAATTTCATAACAAGAGAAAACAGTGTTTTACCATGCATAACTTTAATCAACAGTCAAAAGTAATGGCAGAGGTATTTATACAAGTTCCAGGAAATAACAGATGTGTGTGAAGGCACAATTACAAGACTTGTAGAATAAGCCCACAGTCAATCACAGTAAGGGGGGGCAGATGCTCCCTTTTGTCTCAAAAGGCGGCCGCTCCTTTTTTTCTCAAAAAGGCGGGAAAACAACTCGGCTGACCCCCACTGAGAGGGACCCCCGGAGATAAAGAGAGAAGACCCCGCCATCCTGCAGGGGAATTTAAACCAATCAGAGCAAGCTAAGAATAACTGCAGGTATCACATAGCCAATCAATAGTCGCTAGGAACATGTATTTGCATATTGTGTAATTTGAATCATTCTTGGGCAACACAGGGTGTGTGCTTCTCCTGATAGACACAGGGGAGTACGAGACTGTACTGAGAGGGACCTGTGCCCCGAGTGCTGTATTAGATTTCCGTGTTAGGAATAAATCCACTCGTGTGTGAAAATGCCGGCTTCCTGACGCCTTTCTTTTCAGAACGAATACGCGTAATTGTTGGAAGAGTGTTTGGTGATAAGGTAAAACTTATATAACACTAAAACGGAGTCAGGTAATTATTGCGTAATATTTGAAGGTACGAATTATTCCCAACACCTGGCCGAGGGCTTTGCGACAAGCCGCCGGTCGTCGGCCGAGTGGCATTTTCGGTGGACAATCAGCCCCAAAATGCAAGCCACCTCAGTATTAAAACATGTGTCATGATCCAAGTATTTGACATAATAAAAAATACAATGTTTACTCACTTCCTCGTAAGTCCAGTGGTCCCACAGTTGGAGGGCTTGTTTTGACCAATATCCACTGTGAACGGGAACCTTTTGAAACCCAAGAAGGCTCACACGCCTCTCTCTGGTGCAGCTACAAAAGCCTGCAGCCCTTTGGCTGGCGTGATGTGAAAAATAAACGAATTATTCCGCAAAATCAGCTGAATCCGCAGTCCATCTGCACGCTACAAAGCAATGCTGTATTGTGAGATGCTTATCCATGTGACGTCACATTCGCCTTCGTCCTAAACCTGAGACTGAAGCCGGAAGTCACTCATTTTCATTGCGCGGGATTCAAAACTTGTATACATAAAACGATCGCTTCCACACACATCCAAGCTGTCTATTTCATTCAGGAGCATAAAACACTGCTTGAAATACGAATGAACATGCTTTTTGGTGTCATACGCATTTTAAAATACTTCAGTATTTTGTGGTGAAGTGAGTTTCTCAACCTCAAATCAAAATCTCAAACCAAATTAAAGCTACATGTGGGAACAGAGCTATCTACGATGGAAAAAGGCCCGCACTGTCTTGGTGTTCAATAAATTAATTTAGACGAGGCTCGATTGTGTAATCTTTAGCGATTTTAGCTCTTGAATTAGAAGGAATTTAGTCCGCTTGAACTTCTACTTAGCTTACATCCAAGCTAAGTAGGTCTTCACTTGAATGCCAATCACAGCAAATGCATAGTTTCTTACAATTTTGGCAACTTTGTCACATTGTGTCAGGCAAAGGGTCTTATATACAAGTAATAATGACAAACACGCTTCTTTCTACTGTTGGACATCATTGCTGTTAAAGGCTCTGAAAAAAGCGCAGCAGGCTTACCTTTAAAATAAATATGGCTATCCATAAATGAAGCATTTCCAGTGGAGTTCGTTCGAGGTGAGTCACTGTCTTCCCGGTCAACAAAGAACACAACTATTTTTCGACCAAAACTCCCTCTCATCCATAATTTGATGTCTTTTCAATCATATTTCCCGGTCATTCATAAAGCAACTATTTGTATACATTAGCTCATCAACTATAAAACAATGTTAACCCAACCATCGCCTGACATACCATAGAACAATGTTGTTGTAACGTCACTGCCATGTGTCATTGGTATTTGCAACATTGATTCAACATTGTTTACTGTTGAAAATTTCGATGTCAACCCAACGTTTACTCAATGTCAATCTGCTATCTGGGTATACTTTTGTTCAAATTTGCTAATTATTCAGAAAAATAAAAATCCTGATGAATGGATTTTTTTTTGAACCCAGACATCTCAAAATAACACATTTTTAGAACTGTAATTGGAATCCCGTGAAACCATGATATTTTTGCTTAAGATTGTCATACTGTCAGAATCTCATACCGGCACATGCCTAGTTGCTACTGAAGGAATCACGCCCGCCGTCCAAGCTGCACAGAAACGGCGACAGCCGAACGAAGTGCTGCTCCGTTGATGTCGCCTCCGGGAGGGCCGACATTCCGCGTGTTCACTTCCTGTGTTAACCCTTTGTACTGACTCCATGTTCCAAAAGTTTGAAGAAGGCTCACCGAAAACAGGTTGACTATTTATTCGTCGACAATGGTCCAAAGCAACGCAAAAACAGATGGCGGAGGGACAATTCTGGATCCAATACAAGGCTACATAGAAGTGTCCGAGCAGCAAATCTGTCTGTTATCTCAGTGTCAAGTGTTTTTGAAGGCTGCGGTGGAGTGGGCCGGGCCGAAGGGTGTTGTTTCGGGATCATCCCTCTGTGGCCGGTTTTGGGCGGTTAGGTTCGTGCGTGGATGGGACGTGGTTGCCACAGCGACCAACGCTGGTCTTGATGTCCCAAACACCTGCTATCACCATTGTTATCCTGGCTGGGCGAGACGCTACTTGTTTTAGGACAGAGCGCCCTGCTCTTTGTCCTTGGAGTGGCCAGGAGAACTGAATGCGATAGTTGGTGCGTCAATCTTGCTCGTGACGCACACGTTGGGCTTCTGTGATAAAATGGCATTGTGTATCTATTCTGCTTCTTTTCATTAAACTATGGTGTGCTATTTATTTAGGTGTTTTAAAGTAGTACAAACAATCCTACAGTATACATAAAAATGATACTATTCCCTGATTGATTGTATTACGTGTGTTAGAGTAATGCAAACAGTTAGACGGTGCCTAAGAGAAACGGTATCATTTTTTTCATTTCCCTCTCATGAGCCCTGATAAGGTGATTCACTTTACTGTGTCCAAGGGCATAGAGTGAAGTCTGCCTAAACTATTGTTAGATGAATGTGTTAGACTAATGCAAACAATTATATGGTGTGTGCGAGAATGGTACCTATTCCCTCCACTACCCACTTCTGCTTATACTTAGTAAAATTCATGCATTTTGTACTCATTTTTGTAGTGTATTTTGTTTTGAAGGCAAATAATACCATAGTGACCATGCAGAGTCAGAAAGTGGTGTTTGCCAACAGGTGGGATTGTTCAAACTTTATTTCAGCTATTGAATAAAGCTGCATACGAGTACACCGGTAATTATTAGATTTGCAATACAACCCCTCTGAATTTTGTCAAGAATTGACTGGTCCACAGAGATTAAAAAGGTTGGGAACCACTGATTTGGAGTATTCAATGAACCTAATGTGGCAGGACACCCACAGAGTACGAGGAGAAGGTAAGGCAAACCACAATCCCGCCACGTTACCTTACCATGTACTATAATGTTGCTGAATGTACATTACATTGTATCATGTTGACCATTTCAGGTTTTCTCCACTGCACTGACAGAGACAGTATCAACGTTGGACTAATTTGCTGCTTTGCCACTGCTCAATACCAGCTCGGATTAACTCTAATTGGCTCAGTTAGTCCTGTACTTCAAAACAACACCGCAGGGCACTGTGAAATCCGTGCAATCAGTTGAAACAAGTCATGTTAACAAAAAGCACCAGAGAAGAACAAGGACTCCTGGATGTACCGCTCTGCATGTGGTTGTTTGCCAGTGTAACGGGTCAAATATGACATGAGATAAATAAATGTGACTTGACAAGAATCAAGGCAGCAAGAAAATTCACTAATACTAAAAGAGGAGACGCATAAAAGTATGAAAATGCAGTTCGCAGAGTTGAGGTATAGCAACAGGGTAAATGAATATTGTTAATGTGTTCATCTTTTATCATCTGGAGCAATGACAAATTGAATTCTAAATTTGTTTGAAGAGATTTAAGCTGTGTTATCAGTTATTCAGTATGTGTCATTCAGTACCAGTAGCGACACATAATTAAGGTATTTCATTCTAGAAGGTATAGATAGGCACTGCAAGGGCGTAGGTTTGCATAGGGACGGTAAGAACATAACACTACCAACTTATCAGGATGCTCAAATTGTCCCCACCAACTTTTAAGCAACCTTATTTGCATTAAATAATGACCTCAATTATATTGGTAATTTAGATTGTCTTCCATTAGTAAGTGAATTACAGTACTTGTATTATGTTCAGGCTTACATTGACCCAGAAATACAACATGCCGCCTCCTCCGCCCCCTTCAAAGACGAGGGGTATGAGATTTTTTTTTTTTCCACCACCGTCTGAGGTTCGCTAGAGAGCATTTGGATGATCCAGAAGAGGACTGGGAGAATGTGTTATGGTCAGATGAAACCATAACAGAACTTTTTGGTAGAAACACAGGTTCTCGTGTTTGGGGGAGAATGAATACTGAATTGCATCCAAAGAACACCATACCCACTGTGAAGCATGGGGGTGGAAACATCATGTTTTGGGGCTGTTTTTCTGCAAAGGGACCAGGACGACTGATCCGTGTAAAGGAAAGAATGAATAGGGCCATGTATCGAGAGATTTTGAGTGAAAATATCCTTCCATCAACAAGGGCATTGAAGATGAGACGTGGCTGGGTCTTTCAGCATGACAATGATCCCAAACATACAGCCAGGGCAACAAAGGAGTGGCTTCGTAAGAAACATTTCAAGTGGCCTAGCCAGTCTCCAGATCTCAACCTCATAGAAAATCTGTGGAGGGAGTTGAAAGTCCGTGTTGCCCAACGACAGCCCCAAAACATCATTGCTCTAGAGGAGATCTGCATGGAGGAATGGGCCAAAATACCAGCAGTGTGTGAAAAGCTTTTGAATAGTTACAGAAAACGTTTGGCCTCCGTTATTGCCAACAAGGGGTACATAACAAAGCATTGAGATGAACTTGTGGTATTGACCAAATACTTATTTTCCACCGTGATTTGCAATAAATCCTTTAAAAATCAAACAATGTGATTTTCTTTTTCTTTTTTTTTCACATTCTGTCTCTAATGGTTGAGGTTAGCCATGTTGACAATTACAGGCCTCTCTAATATTTTCAAGTGGGAGAACTTGCACAATTAGTGGCTGACTAAATACTTATTTGCCCCACTGTATATAGAAAATTAATTATATATAGAAACACTGAAAATTAAATCATTTTTTAAAATGTATATTTTAAATAAAAAGTGGAATTCATTTAAAAATATATTATTCAATTAACTAATTAATTGTATTAATAATCTTTTTTTTTTCAATTCAAATTAATTTTCTATATTTACTTATTCCCCTATTATTCTTTTGATATTTTCATGATTTATTTTCAGAATTTTAGCTGTATTCATCTTTTTATGCATATCATTTTAATGTTAATTCAGGCATCTAGCGGTTAAGGCCTTTTAAGGCTATCAAAATTTCCCATTCATGGTTTTGGCCTAGTTTTCTTGTTAAGGCCATTATTGTATTAAAGTTGAATGTCGAAGACTACTCCAAGTAGAGAGCACAACATTGTTACCACATGACAGATTCATAAAACAGAAGATGTGATATTAACTCTCCAGTGTGCCAATTGATGCAGTCAAATGACATTTACTGTACCTCGTATTAAGCGTGGCATGGGAGCTGTGTCTCACACATGGGAGCAACCACAGGTTGGTAGTAATGTCTTACGTTTACTCCGTTACATTTATTTGAGTAACCTTTTGCGAAAAATTTGTGATTTTGTGAAGAACAAACACCATTCTTACGCCTTATAGAGTCGTCGCAACAATAATCACATGACTCCATTTTACCAATCACACGTAACAATGGTCACATTGACCACACACAAACTTGCATTTGGAAGTCCTATGTTCACGCCGGCCTGTTCAATCATGTGGCGTCTTGAGAGCACTGTAAAAAATAAACCATTGCAGTTGAAAGTGTGGATTAAAACCTCTCTGCCAGTTTTTATTGGCGACGATAGACCACATAAAACCAGAGATATGATCGTTTTAATTTCATGGTAGGAAATACGTTTTCTCTGCTCTCATGCTCTTTGGACGGGTGATGTTTCATTTCTGTATGTTTTTCTAGTCGGAATTTGATGATCTATGTCTTTTTTTTTTTTTGCCTAATATGGTCACGTAATAGATAATAGTACAGCATAATTATAACAGTTTAAATAAATGGTGTTGTGCTGAGAAAAAAAAATACCATTGATTAACAAAAATGAGATATTGTTAGCAATTACTCGCAATGTTACTCGTTACTTGAGTATTCTTTTCACCGAAAACTTTTTTACTTGTACTTGAGTACATTTTTGGGTTAACTACTCTTACTTTTGTAATATTATTTTTAAGTAATGCTACTCTTACTTGAGTAAAATGGTAAATGGAGAGTACTTACAGTGCCTTGCAAAAGTATTCGGCCCCCTTGAATCTTGCAACCTTTCGCCACATTTCAGGCTTCAAACATAAAGATATGAAATTTAATTTTTTTGTCAAGAATCAACAACAAGTGGGACACAATCGTGAAGTGGAACAACATTTATTGGATAATTTAAACTTTTTTAACAAATAAAAAACTGAAAAGTGGGGCGTGCAATATTATTCGGCCCCTTTACTTTCAGTGCAGCAAACTCACTCCAGAAGTTCAGTGAGGATCTCTGAATGATCCAATGTTGTCCTAAATGACCGATGATGATAAATAGAATCCAACTGTGTGTAATCAAGTCCCCGTATAAATGCACCTGCTCTGTGATAGTCTCAGGGTTCTGTTTAAAGTGCAGAGAGCATTATGAAAACCAAGGAACACACCAGGCAGGTCCGAGATACTGTTGTGGAGATGTTTAAAGCCGGATTTGGATACAAAAAGATTTCCCAAGCTTTAAACATCTCAAGGAGCACTGTGCAAGCCATCATATTGAAATGGAAGGAGCATCAGTCCACTGCAAATCTACCAAGACCCGGCCGTCCTTCCAAACTTTCTTCTCAAACAAGGAGAAAACTGATCAGAGATGCAGCCAAGAGGCCCATGATCACTCTGGATGAACTGCAGAGATCTACAGCTGAGGTGGGAGAGTCTGTCCATAGGACAACAATCAGTCGTACACTGCATAAATCTGGCCTTTATGGAAGAGTGGCAAGAAGAAAGCCATTTCTCAAAGATATCCATAAAAAGTCTCGTTTAAACTTTTTGGCCACAATGCAAAACGATATGTTTGGCGTAAAAGCAACACAGCTCATCACCCTGAACACACCATCCCCACTGTCAAACATGGTGGTGGCAGCATCATGGTTTGGGCCTGCTTTTCTTCAGCAGGGACAGGGAAGATGGTTAAAATTGACGGGAAGATGGATGCAGCCAAATACAGGAACATTCTGGAAGAAAACCTGTTGGTATCTGCACAAGACCTGAGACTGGGACGGAGATTTATCTTCCAACAGGACAATGATCCAAAACATAAAGCCAAATCTACAATGGAATGGTTCAAAAATAAACGTATCCAGGCGTTAGAATGGCCAAGTCAAAGTCCAGACCTGAATCCAATCGAGAATCTGTGGAAAGAGCTGAAGACTGCTGTTCACAAACACTCTCCATCCAACCTCACTGAGCTCGAACTGTTTTGCAAGGAAGAATGGGCAAGAATGTCAGTCTCTCGATACGCAAAACTGATAGAAACATACCCCAAGCGACTTGCAGCTGTAATTGGAGCAAAAGGTGGCACTACAAAGTATTAACGCAAGGGGGCCGAATAATATTGCACGCCCCACTTTTCAGTTTTTTATTTGTTAAAAAAGTTTAAATTATCCAATAAATTTTGTTCCACTTCACGATTGTGTCCCACTTGTTGTTGATTCTTGACAAAAAATTAAAATTTTATATCTTTATGTTTGAAGCCTGAAATGTGGCGAAAGGTTGCAAGGTTCAAGGGGGCCGAATACTTTTGCAAGGCACTGTATATAGTGCGTTTATCAACATGTTTACCATGCCCAAAGCGCTTCACATTAGCACACATTTACCCTTTCACGCACACCACTGGTGCTGCTGCAAACCCATATGGGGCAAATTAGGTTTCACTGCCTTGCTCAAGGGCACTTTGACAGTGGGCAGTGAAGGGAATAGTATATTTTCTCGTATTTACTGTTTCACTGTTTGTATTACTCTAACACACTTAATATAATCAATCAGGGAATAGTATCCTTTCTTGTATTTATTGTTTGACTGTTTGTATTACTCGAACACACTCAATATAAAATAAATAGCATTTATATCATAGTTTAATATAACAAGCACAACATATTTGATATTATGAGTAGTTGGACTTGGAATGATAAGAACTTGCAGCGCCAAGACAACGTGCAGATAAGGCCAGAAAGATACAGGACACCTTCTGACCACGAAAGCCCAGGGCACGCGTCCTGGAGCTTACTGAGCAAAATTGACGCTGACAACCAGGTGATAGGCCAGAAATCTACAAGCCCACATCTGCACCACCAAATCCCGCAATCAGCTCTTCCGGACAGTCCAGAACAAATGGCAAGTCATCTTGTCTTGCCACAAGGAACATCTGATATGGAGGAACCCGTGACTGAGAAGTGAACACTCAGCACTCACGTGGCGCTGAGGATGGCAAAATCCTTAACTCTCGTAGCCCTGACAACAGTAACGACTGTATCCTCCTGTCCAATCCACAAACAGACAATAATCCTAAACAACGCCCAAACACACCAACAGTAACGACCGTATCCTCCTGTCCAATCCACAAACAGACAATAATCCTAAACAACACCCAAACACACCCTTCTTTCGGACCACAGCCCCCCCCACCAGAGCCTTTAAAAGATCAATGTTTAACTAATCGTCGTAATTTTTCTCAGGAATCTTTTTTGGACTTGTGATATGGTGACCCTGGATCCTCGCCAGAGTCTCTCTGTGCTGTATGGTTGCCGTGGACTTGCAATAAATTGTCAACTTCTGTTTCGAAGCTTTTTTCCAGCTTTTAAAATGGAGTCAGTACAAGGGGTTAAGACTAAGGTGAACAAGCGGAGTTTGGCCTTTTGGCCGGATTGTCAGTTTTTGCTGGCCCAGGCCATTAGAATCGTGCTAGTGCGGTTCCGACGGTTCAGCTGGCGTGATTCCGGCAATGAGGGCAGATTCCTTTAGCAGTCATTGCCCTACCAACTGCACCATGGCCGCCCAAAGCTTTTGGCTTATCTACCCACCTCTGGGAGGAACCATAAGTAGTTATTGGAAAATGTTAGTTGGGCCTGCTCACTCCTGAGGACAGTAGAAAAACAAAGAAAAGATCAAGAAAAATTCTCTTGGGCTCACCCCACCCAAGGCGTGGTGCCTTGTTTCCTTCTTTTCTGGTAGAACAATACAAAGCCGGAAGACATTTCAATGGCTCCTTTCCTGATATAACGCACTTACTTAAACAATGGTTTTATAGCGGCACTTTTTGCATGTACATTTGTGCTCATTCTAGAGCTACCACAGCATGTAATTGATCAGCTGTGTATGTGTTCTTTGCACAAAACCACTGCGCTGTCCAAAAGAGGCTTGTTCTTTTCGAGTCTTAAAAAAAAAAAAAAATAAAAAAAAAAATAGAATGCATTAATTATTGTCATTAATAGGGATGGATCCTCTGGGTGCCTCACAATACAATACGATTTGCGATACAGGGCTCATGATACCGATTATCTCACGATGGGGCAAAACAACAATTATCAACACAAAGGTTAGGAAATCATTTTACGCTCTTCAACAATACAACAATCAGAAAAAAATTGCTTTTTTTCATCCTTCTGCTATGAATTTCAATGAGTTTATCACAAGTAGA
The DNA here is from genome assembly GCF_030265065.1 of Corythoichthys intestinalis. Classification (NCBI taxonomy): domain Eukaryota; kingdom Metazoa; phylum Chordata; class Actinopteri; order Syngnathiformes; family Syngnathidae; genus Corythoichthys; species Corythoichthys intestinalis. Next base: position 35,031,471 of record NC_080413.1, read on the forward strand.
TGTCCAATGAGTTTGAACATCCCTCCCACTTTAAATGGGTTGGACATCTATGGGCTGTCAATGGCAGCCCTAGAGTTAACTTTGCGACATTTCAGGTCATTTCCTTTTGATTTTTTGTTACTGAACAAAAAATTACCATGTATTGTCCCAAAATGAATAGAAAATAAACTGAGAATATTCCAGAATCAACAGGAAGTGACCTGTAATTGCCCCCCAAACCAGGAAGACTGGCTGTGAATGCTTTGGCTTCTGTGCCAACAGCAGTGCTGGACATCTGATCTATTTTGATTGGGAGAGGCAATTGAACATTTGTACAGTGGCTGCCAATGAGTTAACATAGAGACTATTCCAGTTTCAAATTTTGGTCGCAACCTGTACATTCCTTTTATTATTATTTTTTAACAGTGACATCTTTTCAAAACGATTTATCGATTCTTGGCTTGAGCATATCAATGACTTTTTGGGATACAAAGTATCGCAATATAGCACCATTTCGATATATTGTTACACTTCTAATTATTAAGATTATTGGCACTAACATTTTGAAACATTCACACATTTTCTGGACACGTCCGCCATAGTGGACTCAAAAGATCGCTGCATCTGTTTTGGCCCACTAGAGTAGATCAAGCGCTAGTTGCTAGATGCATGTTCATTTATTTTCAGTAGCATAGGGTTATTTTCCCCCCAATTTTTAATATTAAAATAGAAAGGAATTATATTTTACATGATGATACATATTTGTTCGTAACTGTTCTATTACGTTGCTTCAACAAATACTTAAGAAGTAGCTTTCCCCTTTTTGTAAACAAAATGAGGAAACACTTTACAATAAGAGTCCCTTAAATAGCATTAGTTAATGCATTTTTACACAATAACTAATGTTTAAGTAACATTATAATGATTTATATAATCCCTTATAAAACATTCATTAATACATTTATTAACATTATCCATCCATCCATCCATCCATCCATCCATCCATCCATCCATCCATCCATCCATCCATCCATCCATCCATCCATCCATCCATCCATCCATCCATCTTCCGCTGCTCTAGGGTCGGGTCGCGGGGGCAGCAGGGAAGCCCAGACTCCCTCTCCCCGGTCACTTCAACCAGCTCCTCCAGAAGGATTCCAAGGGGTTCCCTGGCCAGCCTAGAGACATAGTCTCTCCAGCGTGTCCTGGGTCGTCCCCGTGGCCTTCTGCCGGTGGGAAATGCCCGGAATACCTCTCCGGGGAGGCGTCCAGGTGGCATCAGAACCAGATGCCCGAGCCAACTCAGCCTGCTCCTCTCAACGCGGAGAAGTAGCGGCTCGGCACCGAGTGCCTCCTGGATTACCGAATATATTCTTCCAAATTAGGAAACATTGCTCTGTGAGTCATTGGGTGCTGCCGACCTAACTTTAAGTTACCTAATATTAATCTTGAAATATGCATAGTGGTGCCTCATAAGTATTACTTCACCATTGTTAACTACTACTGAATACTGTTTTGACCCTTATTTTAAAATGTAGGACGTGTGTCCTTTAACTAAATTATAAATGCTTAAGTGCCTTCCCTTAACCACAATTAACTATTACTGGATGCTTTTTGGTCCCTTATTGTAGAGTGTAGCACATGTGTCCCTTAACTAAATTACAAATGCTTAAGTGCCTCCCCTTAACCATAATTAACCATTACTGAATACTTTTTGGACCCTCCTTGTAAAGTGGACCATATGTAACCCTTGGGTAGCAGATAAACTGAACCAATAACAGTTAAAAGGAGTGAAGGTGAAGTAATTGCAACCAAATGGTAAATGGTAAATGGTGTTATACTTGTATAGGACTTGTACATATTTTATTGAGAACAACTAAACATTATTCGAGGTGGCATCTTAACTTCAACAGTTACAGGCAGAAAATCCACTTTGGCACTTATCATTAGTTACTGCATTAACTCATGTTAATTCACATATTAATTAATTTTAAGATAAGAGATTATATGAATTATTATAATGTTACTTAAACATTAGTTATTGTCGAAAAATGCATTAACTAATGTTAATTTAGGGACTCTTATTGTAAAGTGTTATCCAAAATGAACTCTCCTCCTCTGAGATATGATAAGCAGATAAGCATTTATTGTTCATACAGTGGTACCTCTACTTAAGAACGTCTCTACATACCGAATTTTCAGGTTAAGGCCCGAACGGGAAAATATTGCCTCTTGTTAAGAAAGAATGGCAAAAATACAGTATGGCTGATTGGGGCTGGTTAATAGGAGTGCGGATGGCCTGGGGGACAATCCAGAATCCTGGGGGGATGATGGCGGCCCCCTTGCTGGGCTGCAGGAGGGATAGGCTGCGCTAGCTCGCCCCCCTGATTGGTTGGCTCCCGTGCGGCATTTCCACTCGTCTGCAGAACTATAACATGTCTGATGGGATTCATGCATGACTAGGTGCAATTAGACACATTCAAGTAGAAAAACTGAGGTCTCAGGATTGGCGATCAGATAGCATAGAATACGATGGGAACATACTCACACTCATAAGGGATCCACGCAAATACTGGGTTCTACACCTTACACGGCTGATTGTGTACACTCCACCCTTCCCAATCACTTATCTTTCTGCCCCCCCCCCTCCTTCTTTTTTCCTTAGTCATCAGGCCCCCCACATTGTGTCAACCGAAAATACAACTTGCTAATGATAGTACCGACATATTCATAGTTAGTGTAGGCGTTCAATGTACCGTATTTTTCGGACTATTAGTCGCAGTTTTTTTCAGTTTGGCTGGGGGTGCGACTTATGTGTGAAATTATTAACACATTATGATATCATTTCACATGTTATTTTGGCGTTATGGAGTGACACTGATAGTTTGGTAAACCTGTTAGCATGTTCTTTATGCTATAGTTATCTGAATAACTCTTAATAGCTATCGCCACATTCGCGTTCTGCCTTTGGCAATGTGTGTTCAAATGTATTGTAATTGACTTTTTATATTGAAATGCATGCCATTAGTTTGTGGCGCTTTCACGCCCATGTGGGGGTGCACTCGCACTTGTTTACGCGAAGAAGAGCGCTCACATGCCAGCGTCTCTGTCTGAGCGAGTAGGCGAGCGAGAGAGAGACACGGCTGCGGACCTACATTCATTGTTTATGCTTGTAAAATATCTCTACAGAGGCGACGCCTGTGTGGATCATCTTTTCTGTTGTTGTTGTGTGTTTTCCACCCGCGATCGGACACTCAGAGCCAGTTGTGTGGTTGTTTGAACGATGTGCTAATGCTAGCGAACGCATGCTAACCGTTTTTGTCATTGCTATAATAGCACCTTATTATCATTTATTTACGTTGATACGAACCTGTTTGGTATTGTGGACGAAAATGATTCAGGAAATTATACGGACGTCCAGCATCGTCATTTGGGAGTTTAGCTCGCTGTATAGCCAGGACCGAGCCGTAGCATCGTGGTGAGGACAGTATGTTCGTATTTCGTTGTTCATGCACTGTACACTGTACACTTATTCAGCATCTTGTTCTCTATTGTATTTTTATAATAAATTGCCTTTCAAGATGACATATCTGTTCTATGTGTTGGATTTTATCAAGTAAATTTCCCCCAAAATACGACTTATACTCTGGTGCGACTTATATATGTTTTTTTTTTTTCTTCGTTGGGCATTTTATGGCTGGTGCGACTTATACTCAGGTGCGACTTGTAGTCCGAAAAATACGGTATTTTTTGTTGTTGTTTGTACTTCTTCTGTCGCTCTCTCCTTCTTTTCTTCTTTCCCCCCATAATCCCTTCCTGTTCGCTGCTCTCTTCTAATAAATGAGGCTTGTTGAACGATCACAATGGGAGGATGTCATACTTCCACGTGATACATTAAAACTGTTCAGACCAATCGGACACTCAGATTTCCAATATCCGTGTCAAGCAGCTGAACAGGACAGGTTAAAAAAAATACAGTATGGCTATTGCCTAGCATCACTGGCATCCAATTGGCTAAGAGGTACCTCTACCGTATGTGTACAGGGGTGGTGGAAGTCATTCACAGCAGGTTTTTCCCATCTAAAAACAGCTTTTTCGGTTCAAATTTGTCATTCTAGCACGTTTTCTCCATACAAGGCATGCACAATGGCAGTACACAGGGATTCGGGATTGTTTACGTACTACTACTGGGCTACAACAAAGTCCGCGTTCTATTTCACCTAAAGTGTGTGTTGGAAATTTTGAAATAGAAATAAAAGTGTGCGTGTATTATAATAAAAATCCCCACAGCTAGTCAGTGCAATGACACACGAACACATTTGAGAACTAAAAGGGCCAATATACGTCAGTTTACAAAACACTAAAATAAAATTGCACACGAATATCCACCAGCGCTCTGCACGGCGGCACCTCAATGCAAGCATGTCTTCCCCATTTGAAGAAATCAAAGGACAATCATCTTCATTTTTGGCCTCAAATTGAATTTTAGAAAATTTTGCTGTCTTTGTAAAGAAAATTTTGCCGCTTTTATCAACAGTTGACTTTTCCCTTCCAATAGTGCCTTATTCAACGTGACCTGGTAGTCACCAAGGTGTCAGGTGATGTTTTTGACAAAAAAAACCCCCATATGTTTAATCACCAAAGTTAACTCATTTGCTCCCAAAAACGTATAAATCTGTTCTATTTTTGTTTCAGTGTCCCAAAGACGTATAAATAGGTCTTTTACATTTTTTTCCCCACAAGAGACATCTCTGGGTTCTGGTTCAACTGAGCTCCAAAACACAAAGCTGAAAATCAATTTTATAGCAATAAAACTGGCCACTGGAGGGCAGTAGCGCATTTAGTAAGACCCGCAACCCAATTCAACGGCAACGCCGGTGGAAGGATGCCAGGCAGTAGACGACCGCGCAGAACGACCGGCACCAGCAAGGCAGCAGAAGATGCCGTTGAGTCCGTGCTGCTCGCTGAGCAGACCCCTCAGAGACTCAAAAAAACCCATCATTATGACACAGGCAGCAATGAGGGAAAACCTTTCCGGGCTGTCGCGGCGACAACAGCTTCATCTCGGCAACAACAGCGTCATCTCTCAGTTATGTGTAAATAAATTACTTTGCCATCAAAAGCTCTGTCTTGTTGTTTATGATATTTTGTAAAAGGAAAACATTCAGATGTTTGGGATGTAACTAAAGCAAAAAATAGCTGTGTTAAAGTCAAAGTTATGTTTGAAATGTATGCTTTCATAAAAAGCTCAATTTCTCTTTTTTCATCAGAAATTGGAAAATTGCTCAAACTAAGCTATTTTCTAATGCTGATTTCTAAAGAATGAAAAAAATATGAACTTACTTTGGTTTCCTACTGAAAGAAGAGAGTCTAATGTTTCTTTTGGTGGGTTCCATGTTTATATAGCAATAAAATAGAATTTTCTGTGGGCCTTGAAAAATCAGTCAAAATCCAGTAAAACGGCCGGGAGCGAAGGGCCTTGCTCTGGTGAAAATGGCTGGGAATGAACGAGTAAATAAGCTTTTGTTTCAATGTTTAATTGATTTATTTATTTTTAACAACAAAAAAAGATTCTACCAAGACTTCTTTTCTCCCCAGCACCAGGAGGTGCTGCAGCACCCTCAGCACCCCACTTCCCACGCCCCTGTATTTGTAAGTGTGTATCCCAGCGTCCTCCTCATTCGCCCCTCATGTTCTGACTTTACATGAGTGTATTAACTTTTATTCTTTACTCCATTGTTGGTTTTCTACATTATGCACAACTCATATTTTATGTTCATTGTGCAATAATCTAATTGTAACATGTATTTGTTACATGTTTTGATGTATTTTTATGCATTATAAAAGATTTATGTCTGAATTTTGGGGGGCTTGGAACGGGGTAGGACAGTTACATGGAAAACGCGTCTCTACTTACAGAATTTTCAAGTTTAGAAACGACTTCCAGAACCAATTGATTTCGTAAGTGGAGGTACCACTGTACCTTGGGAATTTTCACTAGTGAGTCTGACAGAGTGCCCTTACAGGGATAACTCCTGGGCTTGCATCAGCCTGCCAATTTGTCACGAGGGAGATGCATGGATGCATCCCAAATGCAGGGAAACAAGGGGAGGGAGGCGAGGCAGCGTGACGGTGAACTCAAATTGCTTTAATGATGAACCAACAAAAACACAAAGTACAAACAAAAGGCATCAAAAACACAGGATGATAAACAGAGGATGCAGGAACATTAGGGTGATGGACAGCGAAATAGACATGAACAGACCGTGGGATAGACAGTGACCGAACAAGAACAGACAGCACATGGGGAATTTAATACAGACATAGGGTAACGAGACAATGAGACACAGGTGGTTGATACAAGAGGCAGCGGATTGGTTAAGACACAAGGAGCAGGTCAGGTGAAATAGATGGACAATCACATGGACAAGAAACACTAGGGCACAAACTGAACTCAACTCAAGCCATGGACTTCATAATGTATTGACGGCTCAGATCAGCCATGCATTCAAGTAGGGGGTCGCACACATCAAGAGGAGCTATTCAAAAATACCCCCACGCAGCGATCTAACACCAGATTTCTGTTGAAAAAACGAAAGCTGTACCGCATACAAACAGGATGGATTGTCTCAGGAGAGATTTGTTCGAGGATTCAAGGGAATTATTATATTTTTCATAACATGCATGTATTTTGAAACTTTGTCAAAAAAATTAATGGGCGAAATTAGCCGCTGCTGCATTGGCATCATAGCTCGCAATATTTATGTAAAATAAATGCTAGCTGCACGTTTTTTTTTTTTTGCTTTTAACCAAGAATCGAGACTGTTTTACGTCCATATCCAATTTGGGGATTTAAGCATTTATTCACATGAATTTTTACCGGAAAAGCTCTTTTTAGATCAGGCAGCCGCTAGCTACATTCACTAACAGACTAGCATTGTACTTCGACATATTTACGTAAAATAAATGCTGACTGCACATTTTTTTGTGCTTTTATCCAAGAGTTGAGACTATTTTACGTCCATATCTATAAAGAATTCGGGGATTTAAGTATTTATTCACAAGAATTTTCACCAGAAAAGCTCTGTTTACATCAGCCGGCCGCTAGCTACATTTAGACTAGCATTGTACTTCGACTTATTTACGTAAAATAAATGCTAATCGCACGGTTTTTTTTGTTGCTTTTAACCAAGAATCAAGACTATTTTATGTCCATATCTATAAAGAATTCGGGGATTTAAACATTTATTCACGGGAATTTTCACCGGAAAGCTCTGTTTACATCAGGCAGCCGCTAGCTACATTCACTAACGGACTAGCATTGTACTACGACATATTTACATAAAATAAATGCTGACTGCACATTTTTTTGGTGCTTTTAACCAAGAATGGAGACTGTTTTACGTACATATCTATAAAGAATTCAGGGATTTAAGACTATTCACAAGAATTTTCACCAGAAAAGCTCTGTTTACATCAGGTGGTCGCTAGCTACATTTGCTAACAGACTAGCATTGTACTTCGACATATTTACGTAAAATAAATGCTAACCGCACGTTTTTTGTTGTTGCTTTTAACCACGAATCCAGACTATTTTATGTCCATATCTATAAAGAATTCGGTGATTTAAACATTTATTCACAAGTATTTTCGCCGGAAAGCTCTGTTTACATCAGACAGCCGCTAGCTACATTCACTAACGGACTAGCATTGTACTACAACATATTTACGTAAAATAAATGCTGACTGCACTTTTTTTTTGGTGCTTTTAACCGAGAATGGAGACTTTTTTACGTACATATTTATAAAGAATTCAGGGATTTAAGACTATTCACAAGAATTTTCACCAGAAAAGCTCTGTTTACATCAGGTGGTCGCTAGCTACATTTGCTAACAGACTAGCATTGTACTTCGACATATTTACGTAAAATAAATGCTAACCACACGTTTTTTGTTGTTGCTTTTAACCACGAATCGAGACTATTTTATGTCCATATCTATATAGAATTTGGTGATTTAAACATTTATTCACAAGTATTTTCACCGGAAAGCTCTGTTTACATCAGACAGTGTCAGGGCCTCAGGCCCCTGAGCCCTGCTCCTCCTTGTTTGTGTGTGTGTGTGCGTGCGTGTGTGTCTTGATTGCAGGTTTGGGCAGATGGGTGAGCCTGGGACCAGGTGCAGTCGACCATCGTTAGCAGCTTACTTAAGCCAGTCCCTGGCATCACTTCATCGCCAGATCAACTACTCTACTTGACGAGTTTGTGACGCTAGCATTTGCCTTGTTCCAAGTATTTCTGATATTCTACTCACTTTGCATTGCTTACAGATTCTACATTGCTCGCCTGCCTTGACAACTCACCTGGTCACTCAACAACTGCCGCCTGACTTTTTGGACACGGACCATCTTTATATTCTGCAATAAACATTTGTTAACTCTGCCACCTTGCCTTCCTCTCTGCATCTGGGTCCCCTGCTCACCCAGAAACGTAACAGACAGCCGCTAGCTACATTCACTAACGGACTAGCATTGTACTACAACATATTTACGTAAAATAAATGCTGACTGCACTTTTTTTTGGTGCTTTTAACCAAGAATCGAGACTGTTTTACGTCCATATCTATAAAGAATTCAGGGATTTAAGACTATTCACAAGAATTTTCACCAGAAAAGCTCTGTTTACATCAGGCGGCCGCTAGCTACATTTACTAACAGACTAGCATTGTACTTCAACATATGTACCTAAAATAAATGCTAACTGCACGTTTTTTGTTGCTGTTGCTTTTAACCAAGAATCGAGACTGTTTTATGTCCATATCTATAAAGAATTCGGGGATTTAAGCATTTATTCAAAAGAATTTTCAACGAAAAAAGCTCTTTGTCTGTGATTCACTCGGTCAGCTTTGACAGCCTGGCCAACAATGCAGGCCCCCTATTTATCCGCCCCGCGCCCCGTCAATACATTAAGAAGTCTATGCTCAAGACATAACACTATTCGCATATGAATAATAAAAGTGAGGGTCAAAGGGGGGTCAAGACTGAATCGACTTTTAACTGTTCATTTATTGCTAAATAAGTGTTGATGTTTGTTTCTTTTTTCTCCTTAATTGTGTCAACACCTTCTGTTTATTTAAGAGAATTAAAAAAACAATAAAAATAGAAAGTCGACTCCGGCTATCTTTGCCCCAGCTTTTTCCCTTTCATAACCCAACAAGCACGTCAGCTGAAGTGAAGTCCAACAGCTGTTTTATCCATCAATTTGTAAACACGAGTGTGTTTTGGTCGCTCCCAACTCACAGAAGCACAGACAGATTGCTACATCTCTGTCATCCTATTAAGTTCCTCTCTTCCTCTTCCCCAAAACTCGTCTGGGATCGGCTTCAAGTCACCTAAAAGCTAAATAAGGACAAATAAAATTGAACATTTACTTGGTAATTTTAATTGAGACGTTAATGGCAAATGTAATGCTACAACAGATGAAGAAGTGCTTGTGTGATTGCTGATAACAGATTAATTGCTGCAGACATTTTCTGTTATAATTAGGCAGTTATATAAAGAATAATATTGCGTCACACGTTTGCAAATTTGCACTTACTTTTAATGTAACAGGTGTTGTATCAGTCACCTGTAAGCAATATTTTAAAGGTGCCAACACAAGTTGCTCTCACTTCTGTTATTATGGTGTCAGAGGCTAAAAATGTGTTTGGGCCTTTTTTAATCATGAATACAGTACAGTGTTACCTCTACTTCAGAAATTAATTGGTTCTGGAAGTCGTTTTATAAACCTGAAAATCGTTAAGTAGAGACAAGTTTTCCGATAAGTTTTTTGTAAATGCCCTAATCCGTTCCAAGCCCCTCCAAATTCAGACACAAATCTTTTATAATGCATAAACATGCACCAAAGCATGTAACAAATACATATTCCAATTAGATCATTGCACATGTAAAAAAACAAGAATCGAGTAAAGAATAAAAGTTAATACACTTATGTAAAGCTGTCGGAACACAAGGGGCAAATGAACAGGATGCTAAGTACACACATACACATACAATAGAGGTCCCTCTTAGCCAATAGCATACCGCATGAATGCGGTATGAATTTTTTTTTTTTTTAGACCTTGACGTTGCCATCTTAACGCGTGCTACCAATTCGCCCTTCTTGGTAATTCGCGGTGCTTTCAACTCCTCACCGTAGTGAGGAGTGGACCGGCGATTCACGTTGACTCGTTGTCGTCGGTTGGCTCGGTTCGTCCGATTCCCCCCTCTGGAAGGCGGCGGCGTGCATAAAAAAACCGAGAGGCGTCGGTTGGCTTTTTGTGGGTACCTTTATTAACAAACAAAAGCATGGGGGGACACTGCCACTCGAGTCTGCGCTAACTGCGCACTTTCTTCACTCTCTCCACGCGGACGTGAGTCAACATAGACACCCCCTCGCATAAGACTCATGTTATTACTGCTGTTTTTCTGCCGGTAATCTTTCAAAAACAAACATGCCGAGGAAACACTGCTGCTATGGAAATTGTAGAAACGACTCTAGACATTATGACATATGTAGGATGTTTTCTTCATTCATTTCCCGAAGCCAAAAAAGAGGGGAAAAAAAGAGGAAAAATGTTACCAATGGATTAACTTGTACGGGCATCCAAAAGACCAGTTTAACGCCAGCAAGCTAAAGCCATATGCATCTGCATATGCAGTAAACATTTTGTTGGGGGCCATGGTCCTACAGAGAACAAAGAGGTAAGCCATTTTGATATTTTTACTTACTTTTTAGCGTGGCGTTTTGCCGTGCTACTTCTGTCTGACAATGAATGACTTGAAAAAAATTAAAATAGTATCTGACTGCCACTGTTGTTACCTTTTCTGTTGTAAAAAAAAAAAAAAAAAAAAAAAGAACTTTAGTAAGGGGGAAGTGTAAATAAATTATAGAATTAAGATTTGTTATAAATGAAAAAATTAAAAGTGTTCGTTGGCTGTCACTGAGTAGCGTTTGCGATCGCCACACAAAAATAGCAATGTGAATTACCCCCAAAAACGGCCAGAGATTTAAGATAACCAGTGGATATAATATATAAGAAAGACAGGGTATATGGTGGTAAAGGATAGATTGTTGAAACAGGAGAACGTCATTGTCAGTGGCGTAAGGCCATGTACACAAGAAAAAGGTGTCAATAAAAAAGCTACCTCTGGATCAGCTCGGGTCTTTTTGCCGTCTTTTTCTGCCCTCGACACTCAAGCCATCTCTTGAATTGAACATTTGTATTTTCTTCCACATCTTTACCAGTGAATTTGGCACCAGGGACATCATTTTCAGACAGAATTGGTAGGTTTAGCTCAGTAATCTCCTTCGTACACTATTTACAGGCATTTAGCATTGGGACAAACGCGAGCTTGACCTGCCTAGCAACAATAGCTAACATCATGAATATTAATGAGCAAAAGTGACGTGTTGCGTGCGGTACGCCATTGGATGCCAGGAATGCTAGGAAATAGACAAGTTTCCGAGGTACAGTACTTCCGCATTTCTGCTCGCGACTTCCGTTTTACACTTTATCCATCCAAAACAACAGTGGGGCTGGAGTAACATCACTCATCAAAATCCCTCAAAAAAGACAATTTGGAAATACCGCATCCATCTGCCATTATCATGACATGGGAGGACAACATGTTCATGAAGGCAGATGTGGAACCAAGACTGTGCCACCACACAGACCGGATGTTTATGTAGCCATGTCGCCGCCAGTGTTGTGGAAGGTATGTTCTTCCCATCCCTGCATTTTCATGTGTCCGGTACTGAAAAAAATACATAAGCTAAAATCTTGCGCACGAAACGACTTGTTGTCTTTGATATTGTTATTACGATGATGACTGTAATTATGATGATGTTTAATATTATTTACTACAACTACTGTACTGCTGTGGCTGCAACGCATGCTATATGCCTGTTGCCAATCACTACGTGTAGGATGGCACAATTATGTAAACACATAATTGCAAGTGCTACAAGTTTTTTTGTTTGTTTGTTTACATGTGGAAAACGCTTTTAGGTAAGGGGAAGACAAATTGATGTGCCTCAGTACAACACTTGCTGTGCGTCGATGGACATAAGTCGAGACTACGTGCGTTCTACTTTGATGATTGAAGGATCGACTTATGCTCTACCTTTGTTAATATTTCTGTAATAATTGTATAAATTGTGATTTATTGACCTGTTTTGCACATGCACGAATCATTTTAAATAAAACAAGAAATTGAATTATGTTGTCCAAATGTTTTATTGTGATCAATATCTGCAATAAAAAGGAATGACATACTATTTTTGTTTATATGTACATACCTTGTAGTATTTCATTCTAACAACAAAATTCGTGTCAGCCATTCTGCATACGGCAACTGTAATATTATTTGGAATTTCACCTCAGTTTGATCACTCAAGTGGCTGGCGTATGAATCTACATCTCACAGGTTATAATTTTGTCCACCAATGATCAACAAAGTTAAAAGAACAAACATACAATCTTTTAGGCAGATCCTCAGATTTAAAGCACATCCTTAACCTATTGTCTGCAGCTGGTTTCGATTTAAAGAGTATACAACAGGAGATAAAAAGTCTTAAACAGCATTATTACGTGAATTAGAATCATATTTTGAGACGATTCGACTATATACAACAATTTAGCAAAGCGCAGATGACGAGAAATTAGTCTTTTAATCTGCCGGTTAGCCACCCCTACCAGTATAGGGCTCTAGCGTCCCCAACAGGTGGATGACGTCAGCGGGAGACTGGGCTCATCGGTTTTACCATTCAGCCCATTGAGGGGGAATTATTCAGAACGAGGAAAACGCGACGAAGAGAGCTGCAAAATGTCATTGTTTCTGTCTCTTTACTTCAATATTTTTACAAGATATTCTTTTTATCCAAGTATTTTCCCCAATTGCTAAATAAATGGCATGGTCATGACAAATAACAGTCTTGTGCTGAATGGAATATGAAATAATAAAAATGCACTTATTCAGGACGACATGGAAAAATTACTCCATAATGGTCAAAACTGTCGACTTCACCTTTACTGTCACACCTCCCGAACGATATTTTATGACACCTAAATCGGACATAATCCATTTCCCTTCCCCGGCTTCGGAGAATGTAAACAAACCAAGAGGCGTGACAGCTAGCCGACATGCTAACCCGAACCGAGTGATGTTTCAAAGTCTTCGAAGCGGAAAATAACTATAACACACATCACTAGCCCGGATTATTTGACATGACGACTGGGTTGTCGACTGTCTTCGTGGATCGGCAAACCGCCCGGCGGAGAGCAATTTACAGTTCGTTCCCCGGAGGAGGGCGACTGCAGTTGTTGTGCAGCTAACGTGCAGCTAATGTGCATGAGGAGCGCTTTTTATATGCCTATAAAAGATCAAATGTAAGTAGTCCTTTATTTAAAGAAAGTTTGTAGTGTTTACTTTGTAATCGCTGTATTCGTATTTGACATAATACAAAACAAGATGTTTAGTCACTTCCTCGTAAGTCCAATGGTCCCACAGTAGCAGGGCTTGTTTCGGCCAATATCCACGGTGAATGGGAACCTTTTGAAACTCCAAAAAGGCGCACATGCCTCTCCCTCATAAAGCAAGATTTTTCCGCAGCCTTTGGCTGGCGTGATGCAAAAAATAAACGTATTAATCCGCAAAATCAGCTGAATCCTTAGTCCTCATACACAACAGTTCGGCTGTTTAGTGAAGAGGACGCCTTCACCCACACGTCACAGCGCCCTCCTCCTCAAAGCAAGACCGAAGCCGGAAGTCACTCATTTTCATGGCACGGGATTCAAAAAACTAAATAAATATAGCGATTGCTTCCACACACATCCAAGCGGTCCATATCATTCAGGAGCATAAAATACCGCGTGTATTATGAAATAAACATGCTTTTTCGTGTCACATTCACTTTAAGGCTTATGGCAAGGTAGATCCACACAGGCGCTTTGAAGCTGGACACTGTTCAAAACATTCCACTTCCAACCATATATATACAGTATATGTATGTATGCGCTTCCAGGAGTTCACGCACAGCACAGAAAGTCTTGCAGTGTCATCTACGTTGTTCTAAATCCATTTTTGGAGATTCATTGGGTTTCTCTGGTTCGATTTTGCAGTTTGACTTACTTCAACCGCATTTCATGTTGTTCTGTCTAAATTGGAAGTTGGGAACAAAAATTAACAAAGATGGCGCCACCCATGTTTCACTCAGGAAACTTGTCTATAGCCAATGGCAGAGTAGCTATAAAAATGTTATGTTCAATAAACTCTGGTACCTGCGAGTACCAGCCAAACAGTATTTTTGTCTTTCATATCCTGAAATTTCTCTCGTATATTTTCCTGTTGAGGCGTGTCTTAACCTGAAAATTGTGTATGTAGAGACGTTTGTAAGTAGAGGCACCACTGTACTAACATACAAATGAACAATGTATCTGAAACACATTCCTTGTTTCTTCTTTTTTTTTATTTTTATTTTTTTTATTTTACAAACATTTTAAATCTAAATTTACAGTGGGTTTGAAATGGCGTGGCTTTAAAAAAAGCCATACAAGACTTGGTAAAGTAGAAATTCCAAACAGGTAAATGAGAGACACTGAGAAAAAGGCCGTGAACGAATGTGTTTACCCATGTTTCTGCTTCCTGGCAAATTTGTTTTGGATTGATCCTCATCTCAATCAGTTATCTTGACACAGAGTCAGCTACAAGATTAACAACTGCACTTGTCCAAAATTGAACAACACACAACTCATTGCTGATTTTTTTTTAGAAAACATTATTCTGTGGAAGCAGTAGATGCAAAACTCGATATACATTAGAGGAAAATTAACATTTTTCTGTTATCGTCTAATCAAAATTGTTATTTTCTATCAAGCTGCAGAAAATGTCGACAGTATGTTTGGGAAGGAAGGAAATGAAGGCAGAGGTAAATCTGATATGTTACAAACCTAGATTACTGACTGCAGGTCAACACAAAGTCAACATGACTCAGGGGCAGAATTTAGGGGGGTGCCGGGGGTGCGACCGGGCCCGGTCCTCTAAGGCACTGGTCCCCAACCACCGGGCCGCGGACCGGTACTGGTCCGTGGCTCATTTGCTAACGGGCCGCGGAGAAATAAATAATTCATTAACAACTGCAATCTGACCTGTTGCTTTTAACACATCAATATTCCTGTCTACTCTATTAAGTAATCCATGTAGAGATTTGTATAGGTTGCCATCTAGTGGTTGGCCGCAATTACAAGGATGTTTGCACACCTATAGCAGCCCAGCACCAGTCAATGTAAACAGTAGGTTTAGCTGCTTTTGGCTGTGTGCGGTCGGTGACGTCTTTGGACAGCTTTTTTACGGGGAAAAGGCCACCTGCTGAGCAAGAAAAGAAGCCTACAACCAAGTCTATTCTGCATAATGTGTGGCTAAAAGCTACCAAATGAGGCAACAAAAGCGCATGCACTGAGAGCATCATACCTCATGGCGAACCGTATTGCTAAAGCTAAGAAACCTTTCACTATTGGAGAACAACTCATTATGCTTGCGACCACGGATATTTGCCGGCAAGTTTTAGGAGATGCCGCTGATAAAAAAAAAAAGGTTGATTCACTGTATGTTGAGTCCCTGCACTTAAACGGATCCTCGATCTTTAAGACAAGTAATTCTTAAAAGATAAATGTTAGTATGAGTTATAATAATTTGATATTAAAACCCCTCTTAATGTTTTCATTTTATTAAAATTTGTAAAATTATTTTAAGTGATAGGTCGCGATTCTTGTTGAGGTTGGAGTGCGGTGATGTCACCGGGGCCCGTTACCGAACTTCCAGCGTGTTACTCGTTACATGTAGTTGGTTCTGCCCTTCCAATTTGAACCAGATCGGAAAAGTGAAGAGCAGGACAGCACTGTTGGTCGTTCACAAGACGAGCAGCAAAGGCAAAATGCATAGCAGGAAATACCTGATAAGACAAGAGTTGGGCAAAACTGGTGATGTACTCGTGGCAAGTGCGTCTGAATGACAACGGAGCGAGAGAGTGTATGCTGTTTAGAACTCCGGTTTTTGTTTGCAGATCTTCAAGGTAAGCTATTGCGTGATCAAACTTTTCCCAGTATAATTATGTAGATTGTTAGCATCCAGAGCTGTCGTGTGCTTTACATACAGTACAGGCCGAAAGTTTGAACACACCTTGTCATTTGTGCATTTTTATTTTCATGACTATTGACATTATAAACTCTCACTGAAGGTAATAAAACTATGAATGCACACGTGTGATAGTCAGGATCGGAGTCGTGTTGTGGCTGTCCTCATTAAATTTGTCATCTGGATCAAGTGTCCTCCATGTGTTGTACATCCAACTCACGTTTAGCTACGTAAGGGTGGTCCATATTAAGTGCTCAGCGCATCAGCTGGCCACTGTACCATTGCTTCGGACGTGTTTGGATCAGTTTGAGTCGCAGCATCACTCATATTAGGTGAATACTGAACAGACACGCTTACTGCCTGATGAACTGCCAGTAGAAGTGAATCATTAGCTTCCTCTGTGACTAGCGGTACGTCCCAAGGTTCGCCTACCGCTGTTTTAACAGGAGCGGCTTGGCTGCTTAAGAGAGCGGCCAGAGTGTTTTGTCTTTGGCGCTTTATTGCGTGCATTTCACTTGATATCCGAGGCACGTTGAGGCTTCTTGTGAGGGAAAATAGTTTGAACAGTATTTGGTTTTAGTCTGCGCTTATGTCTAGCCACTCCGGTGAGCTCTTTCATAAGTTGTCCTCGACTAAAAGCCTCGAAAGCGGGAAGAGAAAAATGGCGAGAACAAAGCCTTGGGTCCTTGGGAAGTTTTACCAGTCAGCAGGCATTTTCCCAAACCTTTCTTCTCTTCTTGTCAACAGGAAATCTGCAGAGGCTCACGTCACTCCCCTTGTTTCCATTTGACTGGAAATTGCATCCACAAGCAGCACATTGTGGCATTTTACTTCGCAAGTTTAGGCAGCAATACGCAATTGTTGTACACACTACACAATTGGAAGCATCCCATTTACGTCATCACTCCGAGCCCGCAAAACATGGCGCCAACTATTGGTCAAAATATGTACTAAATATTATAAAATATTGCCATTGATTTGACATTTTATGTGTTTCTAACAACATATTTTAGTAGGTGAGAACAATTGTGGTTTATTAGAGCCTACTTGCATTTAACGTCGAGGAGCCCTTTCATATTCTTTTTTTAGGCTCAACATGTTTATATTTACTGTTATTTTCCAGCACACATTGCCAGTCTGTAAAAAAAAAAGGCCAATATTACACCGATCGGTGATGCTAAAAAGGTTAGGGCCCCTGGCCTCGGTTTATTTGCAACTGAAAGCACGGAACACGACAACTGTAAGTCGCAGCTGATGTCAACAAAAACGAAACAGAAATGACGTGGTGTATTCAGGGCCAGCATTTAAATCACTCCCCACATCAATATTGCTACCTGAAGAATAGATGTACCGTATTTTTTGGACTATAAGTCGCAGTTTTTTTTCGTAGTTTGGCAGAGGGTGCGTCTTATACTCTGGAGCGACTTACAGTATGTGTGATTATTTACGGTCGGGTCGGGCCGACTTCTCTCTTGCTAACTTTTTTATATTAAATACTGTATATATTCATATATTTATACTAAAACGATGCCCTCCGGCGCCCTCCGCAAGCATCCTTTTCGATATAGAGCAGCTATAAGAGTTAAAAAACAAACTAAAGACATAGGAATTGAAAAGCAAACAACTGCGGTAGGAGTGGGATATGGAAAGGATTCAAATTGATTGTTGAAGGTGCTATACGGAAACCTGTGTCAGCTTTGTTGAATGTAAACGAATGTGGCACTTTGGTCTCATATGAGAAATATATTTAACAAACCTTTCCAGTGTTATTTCGTTGTGTAAATGCATATATAATGATCATAAAAATATGTAGAATATTTAAACATTGACAAAACTTACTTTTTTTTCCTCCCAACTCGAGGAGATTAAAATAAATGTCAACTCCATTATCCGCCTGTTAGAACAGACACGCAAATATAAAAGATATACCGTATTGGCCCGAACATAAGACAGCGTATTTTGCATTGAAATAAGATTGAAAAAGAAGTGGTCGTCTCATTTTCGCGGTCTAGACATTATACCCATTCATTCGCGATGTTCTGTCATGACAAATCTTAGCTACTCTCCCCATTCACGATGCTAGATGCCGCTAGATATCATTGAAGCGATGTTCAGTCATGACACACAGTATCTCAGCTACTAGTTTAACCAGTTTGCATTATTTTATTGCAGTGTTTTTCCTTATTCAGATTTGTTTCAAGACTACAGTTACAGTTAGACTTCACTTTGATGGTTAATGCAGTTATTGCAATTTTGTTGTTTTATCACAATAGATTGGTTTATTTACATTTCAAAAACCAGAAGCCGTTCATTAACGAATGTGATTCCACTGTAGTTTACATATTTAAATGTTCAGATATTTAGATTTGAATGAGGCAAAATAACATGCTTTTTCTCTCAAATATATTGTTATCATCATTTGTTTCGGATGTCCTGTAATTATTTTCTGTATAAAAATTAATTTGGTGTTCAAAAAGTCTTTTTTCAAACTCGAGTCTTGAAAAAGAGGGGGTCGTCTTATAATCAGGGCCGTCTTATATTCGGGCCAATACGGTACATCAGGGGCATCTGTGGCACGTCAACGCAATGAAACGCGGCCGTTAAAGTCAAGCAGCAAGTGCGCACCAGTTGCAGACCGGCTGCGTTTCAGACATGTCCCAGAAGCGGTTAAACGCGTCACACCCTAAACGAATGGCAGCGTTTATTATTTGTCGCAAGACGCAACCCTCCTGCATCAATCAAACTAAGATCGGGCAGACCGGAAGTCAACGTAAAAATATGGTGGATCAGGTCGCTTTTCAAAATAGTATGCGATTTGACTGATTTCTGCGTGGAACTTTAACGTGAGAAAATTAATCAGTAAATATTTTTAAACCCTCTCATTAGAAAAATTAAGTCTTTGAGGGATTTCAGTTGTGATATACATGTTAAAATCTTTCTTTGTTATTGCAATTGTATTTCTCTTTTGCTCAGGACTTCCTTTTTCTTCTTTTTTTTCAGACAGAAAGCTGACCAACATGAGGTGTCTGAAAGCCAAATGGTTGTTTTATTGTTACCTTTAAATACCCGCTACTCTCAGACTCTTGCGCTATCTGGCAATCCTTGCGTGAACCGATCAAACCTCTCCACAGACGCTCTGCTCCTAAAACGCATCCTGTTGAACAGTGGGGTTTTTTTTCGTCAACGATGACGATAATGAAAATATTTAGTCAACGAACACTTTTTCCAATGACCAGACGATAACTAAAAACGTGTTTTGGTAGACATACCAACATAACGAGCCCAATGCCAGTTTTCGTCTGACAGGACAAGAACGAGAGGAAAATGCGCAATAGTTTCTGTCACGTGTTCAAACTGTGTGACATTTTATGTGTAGTTAGCGTGCATCGTAGTAGTGTCTGCTTGTGTCACTTGTGACCTGCTGCACTCTCCCAGCCAGTACAGTGTCCGCTCCAGTCGCAAGGCTTGCACCCACGCACACAAGGAAAGATTTGTCATAGACTTCATAACCTATTGACATGACACGGGAAACAGGGCCGATTTGTAGGGGGCCTATTTTCAAAAACTTCAAATTCAAATATTTACAAAACCAACGCTGCTACTGACCTAAAACCAAAACAGGCACCTACATTAGCCATGTATGAGTCTCCATGAGCAGCGGCATAAAAAAATTCAAAGTTGTTTTCTTACAAAATCCCGGTTAATTGTTTTTTATATAAGTATAACAAAACTTAAAATGGCTATAAAAGTCTCAGATTTAACAATAAATGCACAAAACCCACCAAATGCAGAGATATTCTCCTATATTTTCAGGATCAATAGCAATATTTAACATATCATATAAGTTTTTGACCAAAATGGCGACTTATTATTATCATTATTTTTTTATTTACTGCAAGTTTTCAACAGCTAATAAATCACTCAATTTAAAATCAAAAACTTGCACATGCAGAATCAATAATGAATAATATTTAAATAGATTATTAATAAATTCTATATTCATTCACAACTTATTATAGAATAGAATAGCCCTTTATCATTATTATACACTATATGCTGTTAGAAAATGAGGCTAGCGGCCGGCCGTAACAGGAGCTTTTCTGATGAAAATTCTTGTGAATAAATGCATTCATTCATTCATTTTCCATGCCGCTTTTTCCTCACGAGGGTCACGGAGGTGCTGGAGCCTATCCCAGCCACCTATGGGCAGTAGGCAGGGGACACCCTGAACTGGTTGCCAGCCAATCGCAGGGCACAAGGAGACATACAACCAATCACGCACACACTCATACCTACGGACAATTTAGAGTGTTCAATCAGCCTACCATGCATGTTTTTGGGATGTGGGAGGAAACCGGAGTACCCGGAGGAAACCCACGCAGGCACGGGGAGAACATGCAAACTCCACACAGGAAGGCCGAAGCCCGGGATTGAACCCTTGATCTCAGAACTGTGAGACAGACATGCTAACCACTCAGCCACCGTGCCGCCTGAATAAATGCATAAATCCCCAAATTCTTCATAGATATGGACGTACAACAGTCTCGATTCTTGGTTAAAAGCAAAGAAACCAAACAGTTAGCGTTTATTTTATGTATACTTATCCTTCTCCAAAAATTGGCATATTGTGATAAAGTTAATTATTTTCTGTAATGTACTGATAAACATTAGACTTTCATATATTTTAAATTCATTACACACAACTGAAGTAGTTCAAGCCTTTTATTGTTTTAATATTGATGATTTTGGCGAAAAAATAAAACACACAAACAAAAAAAATCCCGATCTAAAAAAATAAGCATATTTCATCCGACCTTAACAAAAAAGTGTTTTTAATACAAAAAAAGTCAACCTTCAATTAATTATATCAGCTATGCACTCAGTACTTGTTCGGGAATCCTTTTGCAGAAATCAGCCTGTGGCACTGCTGAGGTGTTATGGAGGCCCAGGATGCTTCAATAGCAGCCTTAAGCTCATCCACAGTGTTCGGTCCGGTGTCTCTCAACTTCCTCTGCACAATATCCCACAGATTCTCTATGGGGTTCAGGTCAGGAGAGTCGGCAGGCCAATTGAGCACAGTAATGCCATGGTCAGTAAACCATTAACCAGTAATTTTGCTACTGTGAGCAGGTGCCAGGTCGTACTGAAAAATGAAATCTTCATCTCCATAAAGCTTTTCAGCAGATGGAAGCATGAAGTGCTCCATAATCTGCTGATAGCTAGCTGCATTGACCATGCCCTTGATAAAACACAGTATACCAACACAAGCAGCTGACATGGCACCCCAGACCATCACTGACTGTGGGTACTTGACACTGGACTTCAGGCATTTTAGCCCAGGTCAGGCGCTTCTGCCGCTATTTCAGGTTCAAAAGTGGCTTGACCTGGGGAATGCGGCACCTGTAGCCCATTTCCAGCACACGCCTGTGCACGGTGGCTCTGGATGTTTCTACTCCAGACTCGGTCCACTGTTTCTGCAGGCCCCCCAATGTCTGGAATCGGCCCTTCTCCACAATCTTTCTCAGGGTGCGGTCACCTTTTCTGGTTGTGCAACGTTTACTGCCACACTTTTTCCTTCCCACAGGCTTCCCACTGAGGTGCCTTGATACAGCACCATGGGAACAGCCTATTCGCTAAGAAATTTCTTTTTGTGTCTTAGCCTCTTGCTTGAGGGTGTCAATGATGGCCTTCTGGACAGCAGTCAGGTCGGCAGTCTTGCCCATGATTGCGGTTTTGAGTAATGAACCAGGCTGGGAGTTTTTAAAAGCCTCAGGAATCTTTCACAGGGGTTTTGAGTTAATTAGTTGATTCAGATGATTAGGTTAGTAGCTATTTTAGAGTACCTTTTCATGATATGATAAGTTTTTGAGATGGGGATTTTTGATTTTTCTTGACTTTTTTTTTCTGCCAAAATCATCAATATTAAAACAATAAAAGGCTTGCACTACTTCAGTTGTGTGTAATGAATCTAAAATATATGAAAGTCTAATGTTTATCAATACATTACAGAAAATAATGAACTTTATCACAATATGCTAATTTTTTTAGAAGGACTATATGTCGAAGTACAATGCTGCTCTGTTAGCGAATGAGGCTAGCGGCTACCTGACGTAAATAGAACTTTTCTGGCAAAAATTCTTGTTAATAATTGCTTTAATCCCAGAATTCTTCTGGATATGGACGTAAAACAGTCTCGATTCTTGGTTAAAAGCAAAGGAACCGTGCAGTTAGCGTTTATTTTACGTATATACATCGAAGTACAATGCTACTCTGTTAGCGAATGAGGCTTGGAGCTGCCTGAAGTAAACAGAGCTTTTCTGGCAAAAATTATTGTGAATAAATGCTTAAATCCCTGAATTCTTTATAGATATGGACATAAAACAGTCTTGATTCTTGGTTAAAAGCGAAAAAAAAAAAAATGCATGTAGCATTTATTTTGCGTAAATATTGCCAACTATGAGGCTAGACAGTTACGAAAATTAGCCGCCTCCATGTGTAAACAAAGAAAATTCCTGCGAATAAATACTTCAATCACTGAATTCTTTGTAGATATGGACGTAAAACTGTCTCGATTCTTTGTTAAAAGAGCAAACCAGGCAGTTACGCATCTATGTTATATATGTCGAACAATGAGGCGTCAGTGGTGCGTTGACGCATGGGGACTGCCGACGCTCCGCAGACGTGCCTAGTGTAAAACCGGGGCAAGCGTTAAAATATCTCTGCCAGCCGCTTGGCTGGTTGCCTGGACGGGCCTGCGAACAAACTACAATTTTCTGACACCCACACCGGATGATCGTCTTGAGGGGCCTGTGAAAATGTGGAGGGGCCCACGAATAGCTGTCTGTTAGCACCCCCTCCACATTGGACGGTCCACTTGGGGTCTCATTGCACCCGGGCCCTGTTCACCTTTGTTCCGCCACTGGTGCAACTTGATTTTTTTTTTTATTTTTTTTTTTGGTAGTCTTTGAATAAAACGAGGGGAAAAGTCAACTGAAATGTTGACTTGAATTGGGAATGGAAAATAATCTGGGTCACTGTTAGATGGTCAAAAACATAAAAACATGGGTAAAAAAAATTAGGACTGTAGTGTATATTACTCTGTTTTTTGGTTGGGCTTTAGTTTAATCTGACTGCTTGCTTATTGTTACGATATTGGTGACTGTCTGACCCCATGTTATGAAAATTTATGCAGGACTTCCAAAGGGCTCACAATTATTTTTTCCCTTTTACATATGTAAAGCATTCCACCAACAACAAAAATTAATTCATTTTCCGTGCTGCTTATCTTCACAACTGACCTGGTGGATAATTTGAATTCTTTTTCAAAACTAACTTAATAATTACTTGGCCACATAATATTTAGAGCGAACTGTTGTTAATATGTATTAATTATTAAAGTGCCTGTGACACCAAAAAAATCTTAAATACCATTATTATGTGAATTAAAATCACATTTTGAGACGATTCGACAATATACAACCATTTGGCACAGTACAGATGACGTGAAAGGAGTCAATCTGTTGTTTAGCTACTCCTGTCATTAATGCGCTCTGGCGCTGCCATCTGGGTGATGATGTCGGCAGAGTAACAATTTCAGCTGATTTAGAATTCAGCCCAATGGAGGATGAAGAAGAGCAAAATGTCATCATTGTTTTATCTCTCTACTCTAATATTTCACAGGATATTCTTTTCATCCAAGTATTTTTCCCCAATTGCTGAATAAATTGTATAGTCATGACAAATGACAATCTTGTGCTAAATGGAAAAAGAAATATTAAAACGCATTCAGTCAGTACGACAGGGATATATTACTGCATAATGGTCAAAACTGCTGACTTCATAAACCTCCGAATGGTGTTTTATGCCACTGGAGTTAGTCGGCTTTTGTCATTTCCTTGCCCCGGCTTCGGAGATGGAGAAAAGAGCGTAAACAAAACACGAGGTGTAAGAACTAGGCGATATGCTAACCCGAACCGAACGGCTCTTCCTCGCCTATCGATAACAAAAAAATCCCACAAAACTACCCCGACTCATGTAGCACACGGCAGCGGAGGTGATTGTCTTCACCGATCGGCCAGCCCATGGCGGCGACCAAGTTTCGGCTTGTCATTCTGCTGCAGCTCAGGCAGACAGGCAGTGCTCACCGCCGGGGACGCAGAGGGGAACGAACACCGAAAATGACACATTCTCGGTGGACAAAGCGGCTGACATTGGAGTGCGTCGCTGCCCGAGCTCAAGCCGACTATAGCGCTCTCTAGATGGGGACATGAAGAGAGCCGAGGGGGATGGAAATCTCGACAAAATCGAGAACCGGAGACCAGAGCGGGGGACCCATAGCGCTCTATAGGTGGGCATGCCTTTATCGGCTGGCAACCATGGTGTGCGACAAGCCACCAGTCATCGGCTGAGTGGTCTTTTTGGTGGACAGGGAGCATTGTCACCCACAAAATGCAAGCCACCTCCTTATTAAAATGTTTGCCATGATCCCAGTATTTGACATAACATGAAACATGTAGCTTACCCACTTCGTCATCCGTCCAATGCTCCCTAGATTGTCGGAGTTGTCTTGCCAATTCTTCGCGGTGAACAGGATCTTTTGGAAATCCAAAAAGCCTCACAACCCTCTCCCTGGAGTAGCAACAAAAGCCTGCGGCACATTGGGTGGCATAACGAAAAAAATAAACAAATTAATCCGCAAAACTGTGACACTTGTATTGTGAAAATGATTAGTCCGCTGATGTCATATTCGCCTTCTTCCTCAATCTGGACTCTGGTCGGAAGTCACTAATTTTCATGGCGCGGGATTAAAAAAATTGAATAAATATATCGTTCACATCCACACACATCCAAGCCGTCCATCTCATTCAGGAGCCTAAAATACTGCGTGTAATATGAAATAAACATGCTTTTCTGTGTCACGGGCACTTTAAACTTCAGTTGAGACTGCACTGTTTGAGCATCACATCCGGCCAAGAATAAAGGGAGCTAAGAGCAGCAACAGCTACCATTTCTTTCTGTCTTCTTTAGTACATGGGATATGTAATACTTTTTGTATTTAGACTTTGATTGAAGTGCAGTTCTGGCCAGGGTTTTCCCCCAGCTTGCTTTACCTGCTTTATTGGTGCTTTAAAATGAGGACAGAATGCATGCAGACCAGATTGACTTGAGCTTGTGAATGAGCCTTTGTCATGATGAGTTGCTTTATCTTCGACGATGAAGTGGAAAAGTCATCCCTCGCCTCAATGGGCTGAAGTGTCCCCTCACAGACATTTGTGGCTGGATGTTAAGTCAAGGATTACCCAGAAACAAGACCAATGTTTAACTGCATCTCACCAGCTCTGATTTTGTAATCAGAAAAACTTTGACATTTTGAACAGGTATGCCAGGCACAAGATAAGAAATATAATTTAATCTCACACGAAGAATCTGATAGATCTGTAGTTCAAAGAAAGGGATCATCATGGAGACTGTCATTGTACTTGAGACAGAATAACCACCCACAAAACCCCAGATAGTGAAATGGCATGATTTTTTTTTAATACAGAGGACTTTCATGATACGAGCACCAACGACCAAGCTTGTAATGTGAATGCGCTTGTATTATGAATTGATTTTCTCCATTAGAAATAACTGAATTCCAGTTAATGCGTCAGTGGTGGATGAAGTACACTTTTTTTTTTTTTTTTTTAGTAAAACTACAGATACAGCTGCAAAAAATTACTTAAGTAAAAGTATACGTATCTAAGGACAAAAAAGTACTTTTACAGAAAAGCACATACACAGAAGTACAAAAGCTTTAAAATTGACTTTACAAGTAAAAGATAAAAGTACTTTCTCCCGATGCAAAAATGTGTTATACACACACACACACACGCACACACACACACACACATATATACATATATATATATATATATATATATATAGTATATATAATATGTATATATAATATATATGGTGAAAAACAGACAAGACTGAAAAAGCAGTTTCTGCTTTTGCACTCCTCTGCTGTATTTTAAGCCAAAAGAACTGTTGTGTTTGATACAACAATATGTCTATATGCTGCCATAGCATATTCATGGCGCAGTAAGCCCCCAAATTATTTTTGATTTTTCCGTTTTACTTTGGAAACCCCCGTTTACAGACGTGGCGCAACCGCTTCTGTTTCAACCCAGCCATAAAACGGAGGTAATTAATTAATATTCAAAATGTCTGTCGTTTTTAGTTTAGAATAATTCATTGATGTGTAATATTTCGTTAGAAAAAAAAAAAAAGCGACTTTAAATTATTCACTGACATATTTTAAACAAATTACGTCGCAATGAAAAAAATGTCCGTAAAAAAGTCACGGATATCTACCTCAAATTTATCGCTTAATTGTATTTTTTTCTGTTACTGTCACATTTTCTCCAATATGTTAGATGATAAATAATCAATCCAAACAAAGAAAAAAAAAACCTTTAAAAGAAATATATGGAAAAGAAAATCTCAACCACTCCTCGATGTCTGCAATTTCTGCATCGCGACCCTTGTTATATTACCGTGTTTCACCCATAAAATCCCCAAATAATCCAGCTGTGGCCCTTCACATATGTGTCTTGACACTCAGTGACACATGCCACATGGAGTTTTTGGATCGAAACAATGTAAGTACACGATAATATCTCGTTAAAGTCATGGCGTCCGTAAATCTGCTCTTGCATGCTCTCACCTCCAGATATATTTAAAGCACTCAAGTGACTTGAAGTTCCGCACTGAGACGGCCAATTTGGCTAAATTTCAAAATTGTCCGATATGCATGTGTGATACATCATTGGAAAGCTTGAAGTCTCAATTTTCTGGGGGAAGAAATATTTTGAACAGGAGGGCATTTCGAGAAAAAAAAAAAAAAAAAAAAAAAAGCTTTTTAAACAGCAAAACCCTATCTGGAGGTGAGAGCACGCGAGAGCAGAATTACAGACGCCATGACTTTAACGAGATATTATGGCGTTAACACCAGACGCCTATTTCCCACCTAGAGGGACACGAAGACCTTGTTTCGATCATAAAACACGATGTAGCATGTATCACTGAGTATCAAGACACTCAGGATTTTTGGGGGATTTTATGGGTGAAACATGGTAATATAACAAGGATTGCGATGCAGAAATCGCAGATATCAAGGAATGGTCGAGATCTTCTTTTATATTTACCCTTTTAAACATTCTTTTTTCAATTTTTCTTTGTTTGTTTGTTTATTTATTTATTTATAACTGAATTCATTATATAATGCAAATAAGGTTGCATAAAAGTTGGTGGGGACAATTTGAACATACTGAAAAGTTGGTAGTGTTATGTCCCGACCGTCCTTATGCAAACCTACGCCCTTGGAGATGCCTATATCCCACCTAGAGGGACACGGAGATATGTGATAAGTGATAGGCCAAATGATTAATGCAAAATAAATCTATTGATTTATACTAACTTTCATGTGTATTGGTACAGGTAATACACCATTCGATTCAAACCTTGGTTTTCAAAAACTACTATAGAAATATTTTGAAAACTTCCAGAATAAATGTCTGGATTTTATTAGCAAATTTAAATTGCAATATTTGAACACAAATTCTATTAACATACACAAGAAATACAAACCTGTTAATCATCGATCATCTATAAGGGGTTGATCCTTAGTTCACTACATTTCTTAATAGTTTAATCAACATTAACAGTAGAAAACATGCAAGAGGATATTTATTGACACCGTTTCCTCCTCGAGTTCGAGAAATTCTGATGGAGGTCGAACTTTCAATAGCAAAATTAGTGGTGTGTTCCCCACCTCCACCACATTGACGTCTTATTACATTACTTATGGTGGCTGCTGCTGGCGGAAAAAAAAACTTCTAATATCCCTCGTCTTCGAAGGGGGTGGAGGAGGCGGAATGTTGTATTTTTATTGGACTGTGAATGAGTGTATGTGTGGAGGGGAGGGGGGTCATGTCATCAGCCAATCAAACGTGTGTTTGAGGGGAAAAAGTGGACTGGCACATTCAGCAAGTAAAAAGGGGTTATTATAAGCATGAATATAATTAAAGTACTGTAGATAACTTAATAATGGTCGGGTCGGTTCTATCCTTACAACATATGGGAAGACAATCTAAATGACCTATATAACTGACTCCATTATATAATGCAAATAAGGTTGCTTAAAAGTTGGTGGGGACAATTTCAGCATCCTGAAACGTTGGTAGTGTTGTGTCCCTACCGTCCCTATGCAAACCTATGCCCTTGTATCAAAGCCATTGATTCTTGCAGTGAGAGTGTCGTACAGGGGCCATGTTTCTGAGCCATAAAGCCGGTTGGCGAGTACTGCGGAGTTGTAAATCAGAAACTTTGTCTTGCGTGAGATGGTCCAGTAAGAAAGACTGCAGAGTCGATGCTTCCAGGGCAGGTCTGCGAATAATCTCTGGTTTTAGGTCCTCGTTATCTGTCACCACGGACTCCAGATACTAGAGGTGTGCGAAATTTCCGATTCTTAGATTATTCGCGATTCGGCTGTGGAAGATTTAAGAACGATTCACAAACATCCAAATTCCGATTATTGAAATATGTCAAGTAAAGCGGAAATAATACACAGTCAGCGCGGTCTTCGGGATGCAATGACGAACGGACTGCATTGCGTCCTGAGAGTAAACATCATGCTTGCTCAACTCAAGGCTCTGGCTCAACTCATGCCGCTAGATGAAAAAACAATAATACCTGATTGCAGCCGACAGCCGCTACAAACTACGTCCACATCATGCTACGGTAGAAAATAGATATATGTATATATAACTAGATGCAAAATGACAGACTCGACGGCGTTAGCAGAACATGTATTGAAAACTAGATGCGAAATGACAGACTTGCCGGTGTTAGTAAGCCGCTGCCATCATAAAGCAGGCGACTTCCCTAGAAGGCTGTTGTAGCTTCTTATCTAAAATACCCCTAAATCGGCAAAATCTTGACTAGAATCTATCTTTAAAACAGTTTTAAAACTTTCACATGTTGAAAGTAGACAGAAAGGATATTACAAAATAACGGGAGCAATTTTAACAACTTTAACGGTTGATTCACAACATTAAATTATTTGAATGTTATTTAAAGCTGCTGATACAGAATCGGGACTTGAGTATTGTATTTACGGTTTGGGACCGTAAACTTGATACTGAAATAGTCGTTTATTTGAGTCTGAGAGGCTTTTTGTAAAATTTTTGTAACTAAAGTACGAAACAATAAAAGCAGCTAATAGCTTTGGGGGTTTGCGGGTGTCATCAATAATCGATTTATAATCGAATCGTAGCCTCTGAATTGTAATTGAATTGTTAGGTGCCCAAATATTCCCACCTCTAGCGAACCTAATCAGCTTTTTATCTAAAATACTCCTAAATTGGCAAAAATCTTGAATCGAATCTATCTTTAACTCATTTGCTCCCAAAAACATATACATACATTCTATTTTTAATTTTTTCATTGTCCCAAAGATGCATTTATACGTCTTTTACGTTTTTTTTTTTTTCACATGATACATCTCTAGGTTCTGATTCAACCTAGCGCCAAAGCACAATGCTGAAAATCCATTTTAAAGCAATAAAACTGGCCACTGGAGGGCAGTAGTGCATTTGGTAAGACCCCCAACCTGTTATAACGGAACGAACGGCCAGGCCGCATGGTCTGGGCACCGGTGGAAGACGACCGAATGGACGTCCAGGATGCCAGGCGGCGGATGACCGAGCAGAACAACCAGGGGATACTCGGGATGCCAGGCGTTGGACGACCG
This sequence comes from Corythoichthys intestinalis, assembly GCF_030265065.1. Taxonomy (NCBI): domain Eukaryota; kingdom Metazoa; phylum Chordata; class Actinopteri; order Syngnathiformes; family Syngnathidae; genus Corythoichthys; species Corythoichthys intestinalis. Next base: position 35,061,419 of record NC_080413.1, read on the forward strand.
AGCAGAACGACCGGGACCACCATTGCATCAGACAATGCCGCTGAGGCCGTGCTGCTCGCCGAGCAGAGCCTGCGCCGCCCGCGTGCCCCACACCCTCCAATGTCCCGCGACTCAGCCGGAAACGCGCACGGCCAAACCACTTCCCCCCCAGGGACACAAGTTCCCCAGGTGAACTCCGCCACCTATCTTTATGAGATAGGCGGCGATGAGGGAAAAGTTTACCCCTGCTGTCGTGGCCACAACAGCGTCATCTCTCAGTTAGTTATGTGTAAATAAATTGTTACTTTGCTATCAAAAGCTCTATTTGTCTTGTTACCTGGGTCTTTCCCATAATGTTTCTCTGCAACTTTATTGTACTTCTTTATTATCATTATTCAATAATTGTCGACGTTTTTTTCGGCGCGCCGCGCAGTCCACACCATAGCACCGATCGGCACCGTTCAAGTATCGGCGCGACCGGAATTTTCGCGCGACGCAGGGACTTTTTCAAATGTCCCCAAAAAATTTTCAGTTCACCTGTAAAAGGCAATTTTCTTTTTTTTTTTTTTTTTTTTTTTTTTTTTTTTTTTTTTTCCCCGGATTCTGAACAGTTTTAATGTTTCACATTGAGAGTCTGACATACTCCCATTGTGATCATTCAAAATACCTTTTTATTATGACAAAGCAGCGAACAGGAAGGGATTATGGGGGGACAGAAGAAAAGAAATACAAGAGAAGAAAGAAAAGAAACACATACACAAACAACAACAAGAAATACATTGAACATCTAAACTAGTTACTAATATGCTGGTGCTATCGTCAGCGAGATGTATTTCCGGTTTACACCATGTGGGGGCCTATTGGCCAGTGAAAGAGGAGAATGGGGGTGGGGGTGTCTATAAGTCTATAGACTAAGTGATTGAAAGGGGTAGAGTGTACACAAATCAGTTCTGTGATCTAGAACCCAGTAATCGTGTGAATCTCTTATGAGTGAAAGCCCGTTGGCGACCAACCCTACGCCGCCGCATCGCCAATCCCGGCACCGGAACCCCCAACCCGAGCATGCCCTACCACATCCAGCAGCACGCAAGCCCCACCGGGCGCGCGACAGCCACGCAGACGGGCGGAGAGACCGCGCGGGCACCAACCCAGGGCCACGGCCCACACCCAGCCAGCCCGGGGAGGGAGGGCGGGCGGGGGGGCGGGGGGATCCATGCGCAGCCCATCCCTCCTCCAACCGCCCAGCAAAGGAGCCACCGTCACCCCCCCCCGGGACCCAGGGTGGTCCCCCGGGCCACCCGCGCGCCCATCAACCGGCCTTCAGGGATGGCAGGAGGGGACGCATCACCAACCCCCACGCCTACACCCACCCCCGCCCGCCCACCCGGACCACGAGCCACAGCCCCCCAACCGGCACGGCACGCCACGGGACCCCCAGCGGCCCACCAAGCCCCAGGCAAGGCAGGGCCCCCCGCCGGTGCAGGCGACACCCCGCTGATACACCGGCGCCCAGCCAGCGACCCGCGACGGAGCGCAGGGCGGACGCCCAGCCAGAGAAGAGAGGGGAAGGCGGAGGCAGGAGAACGCCCAGGGACTGCCATGGGGCGACGCAAGATCGGAGACCCGACCCCCCAACCCACTCCCGCGGCCGGCAGCCGAGGCAGAGGGGAGGCCACACCCCGGGAGCCACGCCATATAGAAAAAGTGTGGGACCCACCTACCACCCTATTACTGTGGCTGCCAGGTTCCCGACTGGCAGCCATCACCCAGCACCGTGATGGGGGTGTGAGGGGAGGGTAGTGCAATGTATGCATTAAAATAGGAGAGCTTGGCTTGGGGCAGTGGGACCGCAGCATGGAGTTTCTGTCCAGCCGCCCGTCCCACCGCCCTTTGCCAGAGCTCTCCTGTGGAGTATGATGTGTGTGGTGCATTTAAAAAAGGTGCAGGGATGGCGGGGCCTGTGGTGAGGAGGCAGCCGTGAGGCCCCCCCCCCCCCCCAGCAGGTCCCAACCATCCCACAACCTTGGTGTGTGGTGCATTAAAAACAGGGGGGAGTCGGGCTGGGACTGTAAAGCCCCGTCCCAACTCTCCCCGGAGAAATGTATGAGCATGTAAGTGCCAGGGTGAAAAATATTTACAGTGCCGAAGTGAGAAGTGCGTGAGTTAAGAGGCAGGCTCCCGCGGGCGTGGCCCCGTCCACCAGAACCACCGGCCCCAGGGCGGAAGAAGCGTCAGGGCCCCGATCAATCCCCGCCCCAGAACACCCACGGCGCCTCCGCGACCGCCCACCCCCCTCCCACCCACCGAGCACCCACCCCGCACCCCGAGCAGGCGCCACACCAAGCGCCGGCGACCAGGGGGCGTCCACCCCACCGGCAAGGGACAACAAGCCTCACCCTAGGCCCCGCGGGCCCCAAGAGGCCCCGCTAACGACCCCGCCGGCCGGGGGGCAGCCGCGGCCGCCGCGGCCCAGGGAGGCAGACAGGGCCGGAAACAGACCAAGGGGAGAGAAGCGCACCCCCCACAACCCACCCCCGGGCCAAGAGGGGCGCGCGGTATGGCACCAGAGGGCACCTCCCCGGCACCCGGTACAGGGAGACGCGGCTCCGGCCGGGCGGACCTGGGAGGGAACCATGGCTGCCGCATACACCCCCCGGCCCCCACCCCAACCCCAACCCCAACCCGGCCGGCCGGGGAAGGGCCGCGGCCCCGGACCGGCACCCGCACGGCCCCCCCACCCGCCCACGACACCAGCGCGCGCCCGACGGGACCCCCCGCACAGCCAGACGCAACCGGACAAGCCCCGGCCGAAAATCCCGGGGGCCAAGACCGGCGGCGGGACGGCCCAGGGCAGGACGCCAACAAACTCCACCTGTAAAGCTGATAGAAGAAGAGGTTTATCAAACACCATTAGATGTATGCCAAGGACCAGTGAAGTGTATTATTTACGCATAGTTCCTTAATTGTTCCAAGTCTGATAAGTAATATATAGGGTGTTCCAAAAAAAGTTGCATATGATCCCCAGCAGCTGGAAACCAAATTGTCCATGAGTATCCTTGTAAAATAAGCCAATTGACCGACTAAACTGTGAAGGAAGAAAAATTATTTATTACATGCTGTTGGGAGTGTATAAAACAATTCGGATTTAAACATGTCCAGTTTCCAGCTGCAGAAGGATGCATACAACTTCCCTGGACACCCCGCATACATCCATTTATGTATACAATTTTATTATTTTTGTGGCATTCCTTCGCAGGTGAGAGAGAATCCTTAGTCTATGTTCATCATTCTTGCGACCGTTTCCCACTGTTGTTCGTATTTGTCCATTTTATTTGTCTGTTTGGCAGATAATTTCTCTAATGTTATATATTCAATGATTAGATTTAGCCATTGGTTAATGCTAATGTTTTGTTTGTTTTTCCAATTCAACAATATTGTTTTTTTGGCTATCGTTAGACTTGCTAGTAGTGGACGGGTTTGATGGATAGAGATATTCACTGTATTCAGATCGCCAAGCAGACAAAGAGTTGGAGACAATGGAATCCTGCAGTTCAATAGGCTGACATTCTTGCCCATTCTTCCTTGCAAAACAGCTCGAGCTCAGTGAGGTTGGATGGAGAGTGTTTGTGAACAGCAGTCTTCAGCTCTTTCCACAGATTCTCGATTGGATTCAGGTCTGGACTTTGACTTGGCCATTCTAACACCTGGATACGTTTATTTTTGAACCATTCCATTGTAGATTTGGCTTTATATTTTGGATCATTGTCCTGTTGGAAGATAAATCTCCGTCCCAGTCTCAGGTCTTGTACAGATACCAACAGGTTTTCTTCCAGAATGTTCCTGTATTTGGCTGCATCCATCTTCCCATCAATTTTAACCATCTTCCCTGTCCCTGCTGAAGAAAAGCAGGCCCAAACCATGATGCTGCCACCACCATGTTTGACAGTGGGGATGGTGTGTTCAGGGTGATGAGCTGTGTTGCTTTTACGCCAAACATATCGTTTTGCATTGTGGCCAAAAAGTTCAATTTTGGTTTCATCTGACCAGAGCACCTTCTTCCACATGTTTGGTGTGTCTCCCAGGTGGCTTGTGGCAAACTTTAAACGAGACTTTTTATGGATATCTTTGAGAAATGGCTTTCTTCTTGCCACTCTTCCATAAAGGCCAGATTTGTGCAGTGTACGGCTGATTGTTGTCCTATGGACAGACTCTCCCACCTCAGCTGTAGATCTCTGCAGTTCATCCAGAGTGAACGTGGGCCTCTTGGCTGCATCTCTGATCAGTTTTCTCCTTGTTTGAGAAGAAAGTTTGGAAGGACGGCCGGGTCTTGGTAGATTTGCAGTGGTCTGATGCTCCTTCCATTTCAATATGATGGCTTGCACAGTGCTCCTTGAGATGTTTAAAGCTTGGGAAATCTTTTTGTATCCAAATCCTGCTTTAAACTTATCCACAACAGTATCTCGGACCTGCCTGGTGTGTTCCTTGGTTTTCATAATGCTCTCTGCACTTTAAACAGAACCCTGAGACTATCACAGAGCAGGTGCATTTATACGGAGACTTGATTACACACAGGTGGATTCTATTTATCATCATCGGTCATTTAGGACAACATTGGATCATTCAGAGATCCTCACTGAACTTCTGGAGTGAGTTTGCTGCACTGAAAGTAAAGGGGCCGAATAATATTGCACGCCCCACTTTTCAGTTTTTTATTTGTTAAAAAAGTTTAAATTATCCAATAATTGTTGTTCCACTTCACGATTGTGTCCCACTTGTTGTTGATTCTTGACAAAAAAATTAAAATTTCATATCTTTATGTTTGAAGCCTGAAATGTGGCGAAAGGTTGCAAGATTCAAGGGGGCCGAATACTTTTGCAAGGCACTGTACATGAACTTGGTTTTAGTCCAGCTCGTTTGGAGGCCGAGCTATGCCCCCTCCTCACTGTAAATGCCCAGAGCGTCTCTTAGGTGAATGTAGGTTGTGGTGAGCAGGATGGGATCATCAGCATACTACAGGTCAGTCATGTGGATGTACAGAAAATACAAACAATATCGTTAGGAATAAAACAAAAATAAACATCCTAATTTCTTTTGCTGGATTTTCATTTCCACTTTTTAGTGAATGTCAGTCTTTCCCTGAGATTCTTGACCTTTTGACTGACGTCTCTGTCCAGCTCTTGACACAGTGGATCAATAGATTGATCTTGCATCTTATCTTTTAAGCAACCGTCATAGCGCTTCCCTTTTGACCACTGGTTCAAACTCTTTGATGTCAGCTTCAAAATAATGTATATTCAATAGCGTGTCCTGTTTAGATTTAGCTTGAGTCCTTTTGGTGTCCAATTGGAAAGGTGTTAAATCTTGTATATCCAACTGCTGCAGAATCACAGTGTCCATGTGGGCCCTGCTTCAATGACTTATAATGTGGATGTCTCTGCCACAGTATGCCTAAAACTACACTGCTCCTTTGAAGAACAATCACTTTGAAGTCACGTCAATTTCTTGCTGTTCTCTTGTTATTCTATCCCCAACTGGTCAGAATATGTTGTTCAATTTTGGCACTGACCGGATACGTTTTTACCTGTAACTGCTGCGGAGTTGTCTTTGTTTGAAACAATGTTACTCTCCCACTGATGTTTTGCCAGGTTTAATTTTGTTCATTAATCTTCACTGAATTCTGAACCTCTGCTGACAAACCAACATGAAAAACTACAAAGGATATACATAAAATGCAAACGGACATGGGATGCTGGTTTTGACGGACCCAATTGCAACCAACTGATTATACAGTGATCCCTCGTTTTTCGCTGTTAATGGGGCCCAGAACCCGCCGCGATAAGTGAAAAACCGCGAAGTAGTAGCAATTTTTTTTTTTTTTGGTTCAATGTGTTTATTCAGGTCTATCATTGGAAAGAGATACATATAAGACTTTTTTTTTTTTTTTTTTTTACATTTTTCCCCTAAATATAATTTAAAAAACTTTCATGTATATGTATTTTGAGAAATGTTTTGTGAGCACTTTAAAAGTAATAATTATGATAAGAAAAAAAAGTATAAAAATGCTTGTCCATATTAAATGCTTCATTGGGTGTCCACTCAAATCCCCTCCAGCTGCTCACTTACACACAATGAGATGCCACAGCAACTGTTTGACAAGTTTAACAATGATTGACACATGCGGCCCTTTGAAGGTCAAGTCTCTGGCAAGATCAAAGCTTAACCGTCTGTCAATCATCGTTTACTTTAATAAGCAACTCCAGTTCACTCTCTGATGAACAAAGAGCAGGGAGAGGGAGGGAGCGAGCGTGAGACTAAGCGAACAGCTCGGTACAGCTCATCTGTATTTTTTTTTTTTCATTTTTTAATTGAAAGAAAAATCCACAATGGAATGAGGGCACAAAGTTTGAAGTGTGAAGTAGCGAGGGATCACTGTTTGTAATAGTTGGGAATGTCTCTGATGACTTAGGTACCCACGGTAACACTTGGGGGAATATGGACAAATACAGAGTCCTCGATGTCCTCCAGTACAATTTTTCAATTTTCAGCTCCTCCTCCATCATTTAGTCCCCAGCAACAGTATTTCTGCTATTTCTGCTAAACTAGTGCTTAGTGTTTGTCTGTCTTAGTGTGCCGGAGTATCTTAGCTTTTTTTTTCGCCCTCCCTTTTTTTTTTTTTTTTAATTTATTTTTTTTACATTGTGGCCCCAAAGAAGAAAATTGGGCCTTTGCAATTACCATGGAAACAACGCTTAACATCATAAAAAGATTGGAGGAATGAGAGACATCGATGAACATCTGTAAAGATATGTTGCGTTCAGATCAAAAGTCGGTGCATCCACAGAAATAGCTCCCACAGCCTCCTCCTTCTTCTCCATTCATCTCTCAGCAATAATAGTAAATAAACATCTTATTTGTTCTACAAGGACATCGGCAAATTTGTTAATTTTCAACGGTTTATTTGCAACTGAAAGCACCGAACACGACAACTGTAAGCCGCAGCCGTCAACAAAAACGAAAAAGAAATGACGTGGTGTGTTCAGGGCCAGCATTTAAAACACTCCCCACATCAATATTGCAACCTGAAGAATAGATGTACCGTATTTTTTGGACTATAAGTCGCAGTTTTTTTCATACTTTGGCAGAGGGTGTGTCTTATACTCTGGAGCGACTTATGTGTGATTATTTACGGTCGGGTCGGGCCGACTTCTCTCTTGCTGACTTTTAAAAAAAATAAATACTGGATATATTCATATATTTATACTAAAACGATGCCCTGAGGCGCCCTCCGCGAGCATCCTTTTCGATATAGAGCAGCTATAGGAGTTAAAAACAAACTAAAGACATAGGAATTGAAAAGTAAACAACTGCGGTAGGAGTGGGATATGGAAAGGATTCAAATTGATTGTTGAAAGTGCTATAAGGAAACCTGTGTCGGTTTTGCTGAATGTAAACGAATGTGGCGCTTTGGTCTCATACGAGAAATATATATAACAAACTTTTCCAGCGTTATTTCGTTGTGTAAATGCATATATATAATGATCATAAAAATATGTAGACTATTTAAACATTGAGAAAACTTACTTTTTTTTCTGCCAACTCGAGGAGATTAAAATAAATGTCAACTCCATTATCCGCCTGTTAGAACAGACACGCAAATATAAAAGATATACCGTATTGGCCCGAATATAAGACAGTGTTTTTTGCATTGAAATAAGATTGAAAAAGAGGGGGTCGTCTCATATTCGTGGTCTAGACATTATACCCATTCACGACGCTACATGACGCCAGATATCATTGAAGCGATGTTCTGTCATGACAAATCTTAGCTACTCTCCCCATTCACGACGCTAGATGGCGCCAGATATCATTGAAGCGATGTTCAGTCATGACACACAGTATCTCAGCTACTAGTTTATCCAGTTTGCATTATTTTATTGCAATGTTTTTCCTTATTCAGAATTGTTTCAAGACTACAGTTACAGTTAGACTTCACTTTGATGGTTAATGCAGTTATTGAATTTTGTTGTTTTATCACAATAGATTGGTTTATTTACATTTAATAAACCAGAAGCCATTCATTTACGAATGTGATTGCACTTTAGTTTACATATTTAAATGTTCAGGTATTAAGATTTGAATGAGGCAAAATAAGATGCTTTTCTCTCAAATAAATTGTTATAATCATTTGTTTCAGATGTAATGTAATTATTTTTGGTATGAAAATTAATTTGGTGTTCAAAAAGCCTTTTTTAAAACTTGAGTCTTGAAAAAGAGGGGGTCATCTTATAATCAGGGCCATCTTATATTCGGGCCAATACGGTAAATGTTTATTGAATATCCATCTTACAGTCTTGTTTAACTGGAAGAATTCATTACAAAAGACAGGCTTTAATTTGTTATCATTATGCATGTATTCACCTCATCTTCACAAACGTGATCACACAAAATGCAACCACGCATCGCATTCCCGCATTTCCTCCTTCTCCTTAGTCCTCACAAATAAAACATAAAATTTTGTTTTTTTTTTTGGGCTCCTGCCTACAAATAAAACATAAAATTTCGTTATTTTTGGGCTCGGCAAGCAAATCAAGTTAATTGATCGTGCTCTGGCCGTGTCAGGCTTTAATACATACGGGCCGGTTGGGCCGGGCTGGATTTTTTAGGCCCGATCTAACTTCTAGCGTCATGTAATGTTAGCATACCATACACCTTCAGCCTGTTGTTCTCTATTGTACAGTGAGACAAATAAGTATTTAGTCAACCTCTAATTGTGCAAGTTCTCCTACTTGAAAATATTAGAGAGGCCTCTAATTGTCAACATTGGTAAACCTCAACCATGAGAGACAGAATGTGGAAAAAAAAAAAACAGAAAATCACATTGATTTTTAAAGAATTTTTTTGCAAATCATGGTGGAAAATAAGTATTTGGTCAATATCAAAAGTTCATCTCAGTACTTTGTTATGTACACTTCGTTGGCAATAACGGAGGCCAAACGTTTTCTGTAACTCTTCACAAGCTTTCTGCACACTGTTAGTGGTATTTTTTCCCATTCCTCCATGCAGATCTCCTCTAGAGCAGTGATGTTTTGGGGCTGTCGTTGGGCAACACAGACTTTCTACTCCCTCCACAGATTTTCCATGGAGTTGAGATATGGACACTTGCAAGACCACTCCAGGACCTTGAAATGCTTCTTATGAAGTCACTCCTTTGTTGCCCTGGCTGTGTGTTTAGGATCATTGTCATGCTGAAAGACCCAGCCACGTCTCATCTTCAATCCCCTTGCTGATGGAAGGAAATTTTCACTCAAAATCTCTCAATACATGGCCCCATTCATTCTTTCCTTTACACAGATCAGTCGTCCTGGTCCCTTTGCAGAAAAACAGCCCCAAAGCAAGATTTTTCTACCCCCATGGTATGGTGTTCTTCGGAGGCAATTCAGTATTCTTTCTCCTCCAAACATGAGAACCTGTGTTTCTACCAAAAAGTTCTATTTTGGTTTCATCTGACCATAACACATTCTCCCAGTCCTGTTCTGGATCATCCAAATGCTCTCTAGCGAACCGCAGACGGGCCTAGACATGTACTGGCTTCAGCAGGGGGACACGTCTGGCAGTGCAGGATTTGAGTCCCTGGCGGCGCATTGTGTTACTGATGGTAGCCTTTGTTACTGTGGTCCCAGCTCTCTGTAGGTCTTTCACTAGGTCCCCCCGTGTGATTCTGGGCTTTTTGCTCACCGTTTTTGTTATCATTTTGACGCCACGGAGTGAGGTCTTACATGGAACCCCAGATCGAGCTAGATTATCAGTGGTCTTGTATGTCTTCCATTTCCTAATAATTGCTCCCACAGTTGATTTCTTTACACCAAGCGTTTTAACTATTGCAGATTCAGTCTTCCCAGCCTGGTGCAGGTCTACAATTTTGTCTCTGGTGTCCTTCGACAGCTCTTTGGTCTTGGCCATAGTGGAGTTTGGAGTGTGACTGACTGAAATTCTGGACAGGTGTCTTTTATACTGATAATGAGTTAAAACAGGTGTCATTAATATAGGTAACGAGTGGGGCCTCGTTAGACCTCTTTGACAGCCAGAAATATTGCTTATTTGTAGGTGACCAAATACTTTTTTTCCACTCTAATTTGGAAATAAATTTTTTAAAAATCAAACGATGTGATCCTGTCTCTCATGGTTGAGGCTTACCCATGTTGACAATTACAGGCCTCTCTAATCTTTTCAAGTAGGAGAACCTGCACAATTAGTGGTTGGCTAAATACTTATTTGCCTCACTGTTTTTATAAGTAATCTAAATTTATATATAAATGGAACTTTGTCTGTGTGTGTGTCTGTTCGTTCCCTATGGACTTTCTTGATAATTTACACATTTGTATTATAGTGTGAGTGCCTACAAGTGTTTGATCTCTGTAGGCCTCCAGAAGACCTCCAAAAAATAGCATAGAAAATCCCTTATTGTAGAGGCGACAGGCGACATGCAAAAGACGTGCCACTAGCGACTGCAATGTCGCAGTTGTTTTTCAAACTTTACAGTTTCATGGACAAATTTCAATGTGCTGTAATAATACGTTGTAGCTTTGAGTACTTCCTGACAAGGAAAAAAATTGTAGAATTTTCCGGAATATTACTACGGGGTTCATTTCGACTGGGTATTCATACTGTACAAAGTGATGGAAAAGCGATCGCGCATTAACCCCTTTATGGTAAGTATGACAAAACTTAAATTGGCTATAAAATTCTCCAATTTTACGCTAGATGCACAAAAATTACCAAATACAGGGATAATCCCCTATATTTTCAGAATGAATAGCAATATTTAACATATTGTTTTAGTTTTTGCCCGAAAGAGCAAATTTTTTTTTTTTTAATTTAGTGCAAGTTTTCAACAGCTAATAAATCACTCAATTTTCACATCAGAAACTTAATAATAGAGGAAAGCATGCAGAATCAACTTAATTTTACTCAGCAAAAGCAAAATTTGCATTTTTATTTATACAATCATAACTTATTTAGGTTGAATTTTGATGTTACTATTGCCTCAGCACGTCTTGCTGGGTATCTTGCCCTTGTTGTTTTTTAGATTGACATGTTACATAAAATAAAACATGTAAAAGGCAAATTTTTTTGTATGGACTAAGAAATGTCAAAACTATTAATTTTTTGCCAAAAACGGGCAGTTGACTGAAAATTACCTGATCATTTGAATGTAAAGTTACGCTATTGTGCATGGATACAACATGGCGGCCATCCATAGACTTCATAATGTATTGACGTGACACGGGGCCGATAAATAGGGGGCCTGCATTGTTGGCTAGGCCGTCAAAGCTGACCGAGCGGGAACACTGCCAAAGAGATTTTTTCGTTGAAAATTCTTGTGAATAAATGCTTAAATCCCTGAATTCTTTATAGATATGGATGTAAAACAGTCTCGATTCATGTTTAAAAGCGAACAACCATGCAGTTTGCATTTATTTCACGTAAATACACACAGGTATTTCACAGGTAACGAGTGGAGCCTTGTTAGAAGAAGGGGCCATTTACATGGTGACTCTCCGAGAATACGAAAAATGTCAAATTTGCATTTGCATTTGCGTCTCCATTTGAACAATGTCGCGATTCCGCATGAAAACGATGTAGTATTCATGCCAGGCCCTAGTGGGCAGTGCAGATTTACTGGGCGACAGAGAATGATGCACTTTGACCCCACCAAGCTCCCTCAGCCCGGAAAAAAAATATGCCCGCCCACTCGAAGCAATGACATTTTTCTTTTGCTCAAAAAGGCACAAAAATTGAAACGTTCAACATATTTAATTTAAAGATATTATTAAAACAGTAAATTAAAGCTGACATTCCGCCATATTTGCTGTTTTTAATGTTTAGTAGCACCGCTGCGCACGCCCAATGTGACGTGTACTAGTGCTGACGATAACGACGCTGTCTCGCGCCGCCGAGGAAGCCCCCCTCAACCCCCCGCAATCGGATTCTTCCACTTTGGAGGTAGGATTCAGAATTTTTCGTCTTCGCCGACACCATATGCACGCGAGGCGAGTCCGCAACTCAGTCATTGCGTCTTTGTGTCGCAGAGTCGCCATGTAAACTGCCCCGAAGTTAGACCTCTTTGACAGCCAGAAATCATGCTTGTTTGTAGGTGACCAAATACTTATTTTCCACTCTAATTTGGAAATAAATTCTTTAAAAATCAAACATTGTGATTTTATGGCTTTTTTTTTCCACACTCTGTCTCTCATGGTTGAGGTTTACCCATGTTGACAATTACAGGCCTCTCTAATCTCTTCAAGTAGGAGAACTTGCACAATTGGTGGTTGACTAAATACTTATTTGCCCCACTGTACTTGTCTCAGTGGTTCTTCCATTTTTTTATTCAATCGCTGGCTGACCATCAGCAATCTCCTCCCACGAATTGCTTGCCATTAGGCAAGCTTCATAATGCCTTGACGAGACATTGTAGAAGTTGTCGTACTTGCTCTTCGTTGATACTCTCATCGGCTTGGTCCATTTTTGCGTGTAGAAAATTCATGTTTGACATTCTCGGTAATTTTGCGCTGAACCCGAAACAGCAGTCTGAGCAGACCAATCATAGTCCATTTCCACCACGTCACATGCGTTGACGCGACACGAACTCAGAAAAATGAGAAGGAGCCAGAGAGGCTACGGCGGAGGGTGTAAATCGGGTCTTCCTTGACAGCGCAGGTCTGACGCGGAAGCATAACCCGGCCTTCAGTCCCATAATATGCAGTGCGCGTGACGTAGGACAAAAACCCGGAAGCAACCGACTGGTTGCCATGGGAACAAACATATAAACAGGGACCTTTTCTAGCAATGTGCAAGGAGGAAAAACCTTTGCTCTCCAAGAAGAACATGAAGGCCAGACTGAAGTCTGCCAGAGTGAATGTAATGCCAGTGCTTGGAATAATGTTCTTTGGACTGATGAATCTAAAATTGAATTACCGTAATTTCCCGAATATAAGGCGCACCCGTGTAAAACGCTCACCCCAATTTTACTTGTAAAATCTAGGGGAAATTATTGTACCCGTGAATTACGCGCACCCTAATTTTAGCACCAATAAATAGAAGAATACAAGAAAACAGAGCTTTTGTACAGATACAGAAATGTCATTTTACTGACTGGTGAAACACAACACAAGCATAGCACATTGGTAGTTTAAAACATTACCGTAAACTGACAATATGTACGGGAATAATATGATCTGAAAACTTCTTCAACTTACCAGAATCCAGGAGAAAACAAAACAGATGTGACTTTTCTTTTAAAGGCTGCTGTATAACTTGCACGCTTCATCATGATGAATAAATGTTTCTTCCATGGATTGATACGGTAAAATAAAAGTGGTGATTTAGGTCGGAAATCAGAAGAGTGCATCGCTGTTGACTAGAATGTAACAATAGGAACTATTGTCATTTGGATTTGAGTTTTTCTAGGGACAGATATAGTTGACGGACACAAAAAGTCTGTGTTGTGTTGCGTTTGTTACGGTCCGAGTTGCGGAGCTGCAATAAACATTGTCTCAAATGAGTTCAAGAAACTCAATTCTGTGCTTTATGAAGAGTGAAAAAAGCAGAATTTAACACAGACGAAATCATTCTACCAATCATAGTGAAGTATTACCGTGTAGCGAGTTATAACAGAATTCACCGGCGGAACTCATGTTGGCATGTTGTATAGTTCCCGGGGGGAGGTATTTTGTTGAGGGAACAGCCGGAAACATAGGTATATTCCTCGGGTTAAGACAGACATTGCTACAGTATTTTGTTGCAGCCTAAATGTCAATAAAGCAACGCACATTACCTCCGTTGTTTGATACTCCGCCTCCTTCCCTAGCTCGCCACGACCGAAACTAAATGGTGACGTCACGCACCGTAATGGTCGGCAACCGATCGCCACATACGTTTCTTCAACACAACATGGCCGTGTCAATAAAAAAAAAAAAAATCGGTCTTTATATATATAATATATTTATGTTTTTGTCTCCATCCCTGTACCCGTTTATAATGCGCACAATGATTTTACAAGTTGATTTTGGGGGGAAAAAAATTTGCGCGTTATATTCGGGAAATTACGGTATTTGGACACCAGAACAGAGGACATGTTTGGCGTAAACCCAATACAGCATTCCCGGAAAAGAACTTCATACCAACTGTAAAGCATGGAGGTGGAAGTGTCATGGTTTGGGGATGCTTTGCTAAAGCAGGACCTGGCCAGCTCACCATCATAGAACCCACCGTGAATTCTATCATGTATCAGAGGGTGCTTGAGGAATATGTGAGATCATCTGTGGAAAAAATTCAAGCTTAAACAAAACTGGACCCTGCAACATGACAGTGACCCAAAACATATCAGTAAATGCACCAAGGACTGCCTGAAAAGAAAGAAATGAAGATTCCTGCAATGGCAGAGTCAAAGCCCAGATCTTAATCCCATTGAGATGCTGTGGGATTAGTTGAAATGGGCTGTACATGCAAGAAACCCCTCAAACATCTCACAGCTGAGGAGTGGGGCAAACTTTCTTCAGACTGATGTCAAAGACTGGTAGATAGTTACAAAAAGCACTCACTTATGTTATTTCAGCCAAAGGGGGTAACACCGACTAATAGGTGGTAGGGTGTCCTAACTTTTTCCTCAGTTAGAATATGAACTTTTGTTAATATAATTGATTTAATAAGTAAAACAATATTATTTTTTTGTTGTTTACCTGGAATTAAATCACTTTCTTTTCCAGAGATAAAGAAAAACAAGATCGGACTTTGATATGTGAACATTTTGTAATTAAGAACTGAATATTAAATAAAGTGTCCTAATTTTCTCACATGACTGGATTTTTAACTTTTTATGATAGAACTCAAAAAAAAAAAAAAAAAAAAAAGAAGAAGAAAAAATGCTCGCTCACCAGTGCCCCACTGTGCCACAGGATTGTATTAGGTATAGTGACGCTCTACGGTGTTACCTGGCCACCTTTCTTTCGTTTGTGGCCGTTTTACCGTGTTTACATTTTCATCAAATCACCACAGATTTGCATTACCCCACATCAATTTTTCAAAGTGGATTTCACTGTCTAAAGCAAAAAAGAAAAAAAGAAATAAACAAAAGAACATTTCATAGCAAAAGCTACAACAAAAACATTAAAGGGTTCAATCCCGAATTTAGAAAAAAAACAAAAACAAGAACTTTCTGATTTCATACACCTGTATCACCATATGCATTCATTCTCTTTAACAATTGCCATCAAAGGAGTAGAAATCTGAGTTTATGGACTAAACCTTTGTAGCTTTACAGTGGTTTATTAGATACCCTCACAGGAATCATGCCGAGCTACAATGGTTTTGTTAAGAAAAAAAAAAAAAATAAAATAATAATAATAATAAAATCCTCCAGTTGTGCTAATCTGATCTGCAGCTTCAGGAAACATTTGTTTGAGAGTTATTGCTGCCGGAGGAGGGTTAACCAGTTATCAGTCACAGGGGTTCACTTATGTTTTCATCCCTGTCCTGTTTTTTGTTTCTAATAAAAATATGAAAAAAAAAATGTTTGTATGATTTTAAGTAGATCGTAGTTGTTTGTTCTTGTGATTTTGTTGATAACAAACAGAACAGTACATTACCTGAGCAGTTCATGCATAAGTTTAAAAAAGCTCATAGGGTTCACACAGTTTTTCTTCCACTATAGAGTATAGTATAATAGAAGAGACTGGTGCCAATTTGTCTCTGATGTGCTATGTGGTTCTAAATAATCTGATGTCACCAATGAATAGGTGAAAGCCTTTTTTCTTTATAACAAATGTAGAAAAAAAGTAAATGTAACCTCTACTGAACTGCATGTCTTGTCATTCTTTGGCTACATCAGATTTACCGGTAGGTCAAAGGTCCCACACTACCTTCACCCAAAGCAAAGGTGTGATATTGATGATTGCAGAGCTGATGATTGCAGAGAAAATAACCTTTGCACTTTTAGACATCAAAACAATTCTGAGACCACGCTCCAGTGTCACGCTCTTCAATCCAAAGGCAGCATCATAAATAAACAGAGTAGTGTTCAATGTCCTCGTCAAAGGCCTTATACAACTTCAGTTATTAAAATAATCTCTAACCACGCTGTACTGAAATAATACCAAGCTATTTGAGATAAGGGCATTCACTTCCAAATATTTGGACAACTATTTGTAGGGTGGCGTGGCTCAGTGGTAGTGTAGTGTTTCCCTTACCCAGTTTTGGTTTTGATTCTCCACCCTGGTGATCAATTATCAAGAAAATCTATGAAGCGCAGAAAAATAAAATTCAACAGAAACGTATTGTAGCGCCAATAGGACTACTGTCTGTTAGCGCTGCAATGATTTGTCAGCGCGACACTCCTATTGGTGTGTTCCATACGGCAACGCGGCGCTACCATTGTTGTGTTCGATATGGCAACGCGACGCAACCATCGTTGCTTTTGATACGGCAGCGGGATGCTCCCATTGGTGGAGAAAAGTGAGTTTGACTCCTCTGCTGATTTACTGAGGCAACATTCTGCTGCCAATCTTTGCCAGCACTACAGTGTTAATTAATATGTAATTTTAGAACTAATCTAGTTAATTACCATATTGGCCCGAATATAAGACGGCCCTGATTACAAGACGACCCCTTCTTTTTCAAGACTCAAGTTTGAACACCAAATTATTTTTTATACAGAAAATAATTAAAGTACATCCGAAACAGATGATTATAACAATATATCTGACAGTAAAAGCATGTTATTTTGTCTCATTCAAATCTTAATATCTGAACATTTAAATATATAAACAAAGTGCAATCACATTCGTAAATGCATGGCTTCTGGTTTTTGAAACGTAAATAAACCCATCTATTGTGATAAAACAACAAAATTGCAATAACTGCAATAATCATCAAAGTGAAGTCTAACTCTAACTGTAGTCTTGAAACAAAACTGAATAAGGAAAAACATTGCAATAAAATAATGCAAACTGGTTAAACTTCAGAGTAGCTGAGATCTGTCAGGACAGAACATTACTTCAATGATATCTGGCGCCATCTAGCGTCGTGAATGGGTATAATGTCTAGACCACGAATATAAGACGATCCCCTCTTTTTCACCCTTATTTAAATGCAAAAAAACACCATCTTATATTCGGGCCAATATGGTATTTAGACCAATCAAAAACAAAATTGTTTTCTGTACCATTATGCAACGTAACTCAATGAGCGACAGTTGTCTATAAAAATGCTTTCAAATAATGTGTTGAACAATATCTATTCTTGAATTAAGAACATTTCTGACCTTTCAAAGCTTTTTAAAGAGTAAATATACTAATTTATTGCTAAAAAATATGTATTTTAAGCTAATTTTCCGCTAGCTATTATTCTTATCTTAAGGAATCTGAGTAAAAATTTACTCGAAGCACTGGCAGATAATTGCACTTATTTCTTGTAGATTTACACTGAAATGAGGGACTTTAACTAGTTTTAAGGAGGTGTGTTTTTCCAGTGTAGGTGCTCAGACACAAAGAATAGGAATCTTGAGTGTCCTTATTGTCAGAACAATTTTATTGTGGTAGTGATAACGCGTGATACATCGTGGTTGATTATTAGGTTTTATTTACAACCCCTAGCAAAAAGTATGGAATCACCAGTCTCAGGCGAGCACTCACTCAGACATTTTATCATGTAGAACAAACTCAGATAAAAAGCTTGAAAAAATAAAGAATTAGTTCAAAAGTGCAACTCTTTAAAGTTCAAAGTTCCAGCATTATCACCTTGTCAAGAGTCAAGAATCTGCATTGGAAAAGGTGTCAAGAGTCAAGAATCTGCGTTACACAAGGTGATGATGCTGGAACTTTTGTTTGGTGCTGTTCCAGGGAGATTTACGAAGATGACTGCTCGAAGAGATCATCGAAATTCCCTCAGTCCTTGATGATATGGGGCTGCATGTCAGGCAAAGGCACTGCGGAGATGGCTGTGGTTAAATCTTCAATAAATGCACAAGTTTACATTGAAATTTTAGACAGCTTTTTTATCCCTTCAACTGAAAATATGTTTGTCATTTTCCAAGATGACGATGCATCATGCCACAGAGCTAAAACTGTTAAAGCATTCCTTGGACGCATCCAGTCAACGTCATGGCCTGCAAATAGCCCAGATCTAAACCCTATTGAAAACCTGTGGTCGAATTTGAAAAAAATCCACAGCAAGGCTGCAAGGATGATCTGGCAACTGCAATCAAAGAGAGTTGGCACCAAGTTGATGAAGAATACTCATCAATGCCTCAGAGACTGCAAGCTGTCATAAAAGCCAGAGGTGGTGCTACTAAATACTAGAGATGTGTTTTGATTGTTATTTCTTTGTTTGTTTCTCATGACTCCATATTTTTTTCCTCAAAATGGAGTGACTCCATATAGATTTCCCTGCACATGCTCTATAAAAGAAACATTTACTGACCACCACAATGTTTTTTATTCATTTCTTTTAGTGTTTCTGAATGCTAAAGAGTTACATTTTTGAAGTAATACATTATTTTTTTTTCCAAACGTTTTATCTGACTTTGTTCTACTTGATAAAATGTCTGAGTGAGTGCTCCTCCGAGACTGGTGAATCCATACTTTTTGTATTAACACACCCATTCCACAATTGGACCTTACCCAGGCCAAAGCAGGACTCTCCTATGGTTAAAGCAGGACTCTCACATATAACATAGTACACATCTCATGAACAACGAGATCTTGGTCTTTTTCATTTTAAGTGGGCCAAATCAGTTATACTGTATTAAAAGTATACAATTGAAAATTATACAATGAACCTATGATCCAAGGTTCTGAATAAGCGAGATACTGGTGTGTTGCCTTCGTGTACACATCTGATGTTGCTCACCGTGGTCCGCAGTGTGCTCAGAGAGCTTGTGTGTCTGCTCAGACACATGATAAATTAGAGGGAACATTGCTGGTAACCTTGTTTAAGTATCCTTGAGCAAGATAGTGAGCCCCACGTTTCTCCTGGTGCTGCGTACGTCATCTGTAAGTGAATGAGGATATAGCAGCAACATGCTTCGAGAGCCTAAAAGGTGAAAAGATTCTATACAAGCATAACTCCAAATAAGAACTCTAATAATTTGTCTCTCTCCCATTTATTGAAGTGTAGCTCCTTTCTGCCTCAGTCAAACGCATCATTTAATGCAAAACCCAAACCAGGTGCATAGCTATAAGAAAGAAAAAGAAAAAAAAAGAACATTTAGTTAGCATTTGGGCTTTCTTATCTTTAGGCTCGAAGGAAACTGATTGCCAAAATGAGTTTAGTTGAACTTTTAATCTCGGTAAACCTAATTAAAAACACCTTCAATGTTTTATTAAAGGGATCCACGGAGAGAAAGACTTGGAGTTCTTAAAAGATAAACGTTATTATGAGTTAAAAAACCTTGAAATTGAAACCCCTTTTGATGTTTTCATTTTTATACAATTTGTAAAATTAGTTTAACTTGTAGGTCTGCATTGTTGTTGATGACGCAGGGTGGTGATGTCACATGGTTACGCTGCCGAGCTTCCAGAGTATGACTCATAAACATGTCATCTGTTCAACCCTTTCAATTTGAACCCAAGAGGAACATCAATGAGCATAACAGCACTGTCAATATTTCACAAAACAAGCAGCAAAAGCAAAGTGAACAGGAAAGACTGGATGATACGACAGTAGACAAAACCGGTGTTCTGCCAACAGAGGCGTAGCAAGGGTCCCCGGGGGCCCTAGGCAACAAGCAACATGGGGCCCTTCGAGCATGTGCAAGCAAGGGGGACAGTTGGACTTAGTAATAGAATATTTAATAAAAGTATAATAACGCCTCGGTCTCAGAGAGCGCTTTTTAGGACACTCAGAGTGCCCGGCTTCTACTACATTAGGACATAAAACTACAGTAACATAGTACACTCGCCGCTGTCTTGCTTCCTTTTCTCATCTTCTGCTTTTTTTTCTTTCTTTTGTCGCTTCCAGAAGGATAACTTCTCTTCATTTTGGATATACGCCAATTAAAAAAAAGCCAAATCGCCACTCACTCTCACTCTACCCCTTTCACATATTCCAAACCACTGGGAATATCGCGGGACTTAACCGTGCAGCAGTTGTGTGTGAAAGCAATTTCCTGTGTCGATTGACACTGCGTTTACGCGGACATTTCACGGGTCGTGTCCTAGTATCATGTCCGGGACTTTCCCGGGAAGCGGTGTGCGTGAAAGCAGGCGTTAAATTCCCGGGTCACAGCAGATGGCTGATGATAAAATATCATGGCGGGCCGATGTCACTTCCTCCCTCTTCGCAGTAAGAGGAAGTAAAGAAACATCGCAATTATAAACATAGCAAACTGGAAACAGCTAAATTAAACTGAAAACATGACGAAAGGAAAATGTCAATTATTACGTCCGGGTCAGGCCGGGCCAGGGTTCTCTCTCGCTAACTTTTTAAAATAAATATGTATTTATATATGTATACTAAAACGATGTATGGATGTTAAACTAAGGAATACTTGTTATAAAATAAATAATTTGGGGAAGAAAAAAAAAAAAGAAGTCGCTGTATGGTGATTGCAGAGCCAGAGCGTGCCAAACGCCCTCTTTAATCTTCCCCTCTGCGAGTCAAACTAACAAACTACTCCAGCGTTATTTCATTGTATAAATACATTTATTATGATCCTAAAAATATGTAGAATATTTAAACATTAAGAAGATTTTTGTTTTTTTTCTGCCAACTGAGAATTCGTTATAAAAGACCAACATTGTGACAGCCGATGCCGACCAAAAATGACATAATATCCAGAAATCACGCCAGCAGCCCTCCCCGCACAGAGAACGCCACTGGGCAACACGGGTCAAGTCTGTGAAAGCTCCAACCCGCTTCATTCTTGGGACATCTTTTTGTGAGTGAAAGCAATGACGAGGGTAAATCCCAAGTCACCTTGCACGGGAATTTCCCTGGATATGTGTGTGAAAAGGGCTTCTGAGTCACGTGAGGGAGGGGGGGGGGGTGTAGAGCAAGTGAAGGGGCCCCTTCAGGGAACTCAGACACAAGGCTTTCACTGGCACTGTCGCATTTGTTCCTGCGACAGTGCAGTAAAGCTGCGTGTGCTAAATCTGTTGGCCCTCTGGGGGCCCCCTTCTGGCTGGGGGCCCTAGGCAATTGCCTGGTTTGCCTAATGGGACGTGATGCCTCTGTCTGCCAAAATGTCCTACACCGGCGAAGCGTCCGACAAGAGGCAAATTTGACACCCAAAATACTACTGTGTGCTTTCAGCTTGTTTTGTTTAGATGCATTCAGACAGAACGTACTAAAGATGCCTTAAGAAAATACTTAAACATGGTAATATCAAATAAAGGTGGTTTAAATATGCTCGTGACTAATTTGGTCAGCAGATCAACAATCTTAAGTTTATTTATTTTTTTTTATCCCAGACAATGTGTTTTAGGTTCTTTTATTCACCTTTTATGTTTACTGTAATTTCCGGACTACAAGCCACTACTTTTTTCCCTCATTTTGGGTCCTGTGGCGTGTGCAATGATGCGGCCAATTTGTGTATTTTTCTGACGGCCGCCAGGGGCGCTCGAGCATGCAATGTGCGAATGAGACACGTGGAATATATGTGTCGAGGAAGACACTAGTTTGCACTACTACCGGTAGTTTAACTTTGTGCGTTGTGCATTAATAGAGGTGGTGGACCCTCGTCTTTGTGCATGAGTAGACTTGGCAGACCTGCATCATGGAAAATGCTAGAAGAAATTAAATTGGCCATCTGAGTTGTATGGGAAGCTTTGATGACGAGCGGCAAGAGATCGTTTGCCAAGACTCGCCGCATGCGAAGAGCAGCTTTTGCACAGGTTTGCCGGGGGAGCCTGGCAGCATGAAGCGCTGTGAAAGAGTCCGCCATCACCAACGGGTTTCGAGAGGCAAGTCTGCTGCGTGACGAGGTGAGGAGGACGGCACAGGCTGGGAGTGAATATGCCTCATTATGGGAGACATTGAAGGCGAAGGAGAGACAGTAGGTGCGTGGCGAAGTGCATCTGAGCGTCTTCATATCCGACACTGAGGGTGAAGACTTCCATGGTTTGAATGCACAGGAGGAAGATGAAGATTGCTAACAAAGACTTTTCCAGCACAATTAGTGCTGCACCGCCATGCTGATGCTATGTAACTTCCATGCCGCTGCTATATAACTGCCGTGTTTGCCGGCGCTGTTTGGAACGAAAAGTTAAGGTGTGTTATTAAAAGTTTGAAAACTGTATTTCTTTGTCAATGTCTCTTGTTACTAAGTGGGCACACGCGGCTTATAGGCAGGAGAGGCTTAGGTATGTACAAAATGGTTTTTCCTTTAAAAATGTACTGGGTGAGGCTTGTAATCAGGGGCGCCCAATAGTCCAGAAATTACGGTACTTTTGTGTTTCGGCAACTACTTCCACCTTCATCAGAGTGTCACCGATGTTGGTTTGACGCGCCATTTATCAGCTGATGAATGAAGGTGTGACCCACCTGTCAGACCACAAGGGCAAGTCACGCCCTCCGCTGTCCCTTCACTCTTCCAGGATGCTGGTCCAGGTAGTAGAGAGCATTAACGCCCCCTCGTCCCTGTTGATGGGACTAATTGCAAACGGGACACTCAAAAAACGCACAAATCTAAAGCCTGAGTTATGCTCCTGCGTTGCGGTGACAGCGAAGTGACTACGGCGTCAATGAGCATTCGATAGTTCTGCAGTGAGGGAACGCGTTGCTCTGTAAATCACCGCCAAGTCACTAGAGGGGTGTGGTGTTATGTTTGTGCGGTTTTAGGCCATGCTTGTTGACTTCCGGTAGTCTAGTTTAACGGAGAAAAAATAAACAACGCAAGATGGAACGCTTGAATGTAAATCTTTAGCTCATCAATAATGAATAATTGTTGATCATACAAGTGTTGAGGCGCAGGCGACGCAGAAGACGGTTTCGAGGCGGTCTGGCCAACTTTTGATGCCGCAGAGAGTTGTAGACTCAGATGGAGACCAGCAAGCTGTGACGGCTAGCTTCAAACTGGCATTGAGCACAGCGTCCAAGGTCAGCAAAGCCCTTCAGCCCGATTTGTTTGCCGTGTCCTACAACCAGCCAGTGGGAAGCCATAGCAGATTTATGGCGGCTATGGAACCTCCCAAACTGCGTTTGAAGCCTTGATGTTAACGTTATCATAAAAGCACCGAGGCACTCTCTATCAGTGATGATGTATCGAGGTTGAACTGTCTGTTGTGGAAAATTAAACATCAAAACAACTCTTTTGACACCAAACTTGTGCTTTATTCTTTACGTACTTGAAGTGTGACAAATAAGTCACAGACTCACAGCAAACATATGTACACAATAAATGATGAAGTTCACCAACCAAAAATACGACATAAAGTAATATAAAGCTGGCAGTTTTTGGCTGACTGGGTCACCGCTTTGTGTGACCACTCGATTCCGAACACACACGTCTCGGTGATTCCTCAATTTATTCAATCGCTAACATTGCCATTTGGCAAACTTTATGATGTCTTGACGAGACTTGCTCTTCGATGATACTCCCGTCCGCTTGGTCCATTTTTAGGTCTAGAAAAATAATGTTTTACAATGGCGGTGATTTCGCGCTGAACCGGAAACAACAGTCTGAGCGAACCAATCACAGTCCATTTCCACCACGTCATCTGCGTTGACGTGACGCTAGGGTTTGAAAAATCAATAGGACCGCGTCAGGCTGCGGCGCAGGGTTGTAAATCGGGTCTTCCTTGATGGCCCAGGTCTGACACCGAAGTATAACTCGACCTTAACAGTACAGGACATCACTGAGTTACACCGTTTCTGTTTCCCGGCAATAGACCACTGTCCTCGGGTTGGGCTTGGGCAGCTACGCACTCCTTTGACGTCGGACGGGTTTTCTGGCGGTCATTCTCCAGCTGCTTCCCCGGCATAAGAGCTCTCCTGCCCGCGGCAGGGGAAAGACGAGCTGTAACTTGCTAGCCGCAGGTGGAGTTGCCGATCACTTACTGTAAGACAATCGACAACGACAATGACAGAGGTAGTTTTGTGTGATTTTTCGCATCGAAAGGCGAGAATAAGGCTTTGAAACGCCACTCGGTTTGGGTTGGCATGTCGGCTAGCTGTCACGCCTTCAGGTTTGTTTACGCCCTCCGAAGCCGGGGCAGGGAAATGGCAAAAGCCGGACTAACTCCAGTGGTAAAAAATATCATTCGGGAGTGCAAAAAGTCGATACTTTTAACTAAAGATGTCACGATCGATCGGGAAGCCGATCGATCGGGTCCGATCACGTCATTTTCAAAGTATCGGAATCGGCAAAAAAATATCGGACATGCCTTTTTTAATATAAATATATATTTTTTTGATTACATCATTTTCTAAATGTATTTAACGTTACAGACAAAATGTCTTACACTCATCCAGAGTCTTTAGTTTTGCCTTAAAGTAGGGCTATCAAATTTATCGCGTTAATGGCGGTAATAACATTAAAATATTTAACGCAATTAACGCGTGCGCTGCACAACCCACTCATGCATTGTCGTGTTCAATCTATAATGGCACCGTTCTACGTATACATAGAGCTAAAAAGCAACGTAAAATGAGTAGAGGGAATTTTGGCAGTCTTTGAAGCCTTTTTTTTAATTGGCTGAAGCCTTACAATCCCTCTATCAACAATTAGAAATATCGTGGGAAGCAATGTGGGGAAGAAAGGTGGTAGTTGATCTTTTTTTAAACACCCCATGTTATTTCCAACGCAGAGAAGATATATCAATTGGTACCACTACGCACAGTCATGGTTGCACTTCCCATCATGCATTTGGGCAGAAGTTAAATAGCTTCGGTATCATTTACTGAAAGCTCAACAAATACACTAGATGGCAATATGTAGTCACAATATACAAAGTCACATTTATCCTTTAAGAATTACAAGTCTTTCTATCCGTGGATCCCTCTCACAGAAAGAATGTTAATAATGTAAATGTCATCTTGAGGATTTATTGTCATAATAAACAAATACAGTACTTATGTACTGTATGTTGAATGTATATATTCATCCGAGTTTTATTCATTTTTTTCTTAATGCATTGCCAAAATGTATATGATCGGGAAAAATTATCGGGAATGATTGGAATTGAATCGGGAGCAAAAAAACATGATCGGAACAACCCTAGTTTTGACCATTATGGAGTAATTTTGCCATGTTGTACTGAATAAAGGCATTTTGAGCCCACCCGTCTCATCAGACCATAGGACATGGTTCCAGTAATCCATGTGCTTTGTTGACATGTCTTCAGCAAACTCTTTGCAGGGCTTTCTTGTGTACCGTCTTCAGAAGAGTCTTCCTCCTGGGAGCAATGCACACCAATTTGATGTAGAGTGTGGCGTATGGTTTGACCACTAACAGGCTGACCCCCCACCTCTTCAATCTCTGCAGCAATGCTGACAGCACTCCTGTAACGAGCCACATGACATTTTGGAGGGAAAATGACAAGCAGTACTCAATTTGGACATTTAGGGATGTATGTAGTTTCTAAGGGGTGTACTCACTTTTGTTGCCAGGGGTTTGGATATTAATGGCTATATTTTGAGTTATTTTGAGGGGAAAATAAATTAACTCTATTATATACACAGACTACTTTTCATTGTGTCAAAGTATCATTTTGTCAGTGTTGTCCCATGAAAAGATATACTTAAATATCTGCAGAAATGCGAGAGGTGTACTCACTTTTGTGATACACTGTATGTTACAGTCTTCCGGAAAATGCAGAGGAGCAATGGGGCTATGTTATCATCAGTTTCCATCACAAGAATGTATGGAGTTAAAATGAAAGCACGTGCTATCGGACCATCTGGCTGCTGCTTTGATTTTCAATCAAATTCTTGCTGAAGCTTTAAAAGAAAATGCATAGGTTCTCAGGTGACCCCTGACTGAACTTTTGCAGATGCCCATTTTAGGTGTGAAAGGGAGCTGGAGTGTGAATGGGTCCTTGACATCCAAGAGTCAAAACCCCTCAATGCTTGATGAGCCAGAAGTAAAGAGTAGGCAAGTCTCATGTTAAGGATATGGCTCGGTGATGTAACACTTTGCTATCATGACATCTACCTTGCAACAGTGTGCGCTGCCACCAACACTGAATGGTTGTAAAGTGTCGTGTGATGTGGTCCACAACAACCTCTCACTAAATCCTTTAATCCCTTCGTAAGGATTATAATATTCACTTTCATTGAATCAGCTCTGCTGATTTGAATTGCCTCTTTGGAGATTAGAAGTGAGGTACTCTTTAGATGTGCTAAAAAATAACTAAAAAAAAAAATAAAAAAAAACAGAACGTTTCATCCCAATCATGACGCCAGAATACATTCATTCATTCATCTTCCATCCTCACTTGGGTTGCGCCAACACACAAAAATGATTTAGTTTTTAAAAATACAAAAGAAAAACCACAGCACAACGCAGAGTCCAGGAGTTTGAAGCTCCACGCTGCCACATAGAAAAAAAAGGGGTTACATATGCATTTTGAGAAACGACCAATGACAAGAAACACAGAGAAACAAGACCAGGCCACAAGCAAACTATTTAAGATCATAACCAAAATGGACCCTAAAATACTTAAGGCCCTTGCAAACACACCTGAACACCATTTACAGATTTAAACGGACAGCCCTCATGTGTGAAAGCGATTTCCCGGGTCGACTGCCACGGTGTGTACGCGGACGAGCTAAAAAAAAAAAAAAAAAAAAGAAACATGGAATTTATGCAAGAACCTTATTTCAATTGGTTTCACACAACGGCTTTAAGTAACTATTAAATTATGTCATTAAAAGAAAAATGCCTAAAGCCTGAGTTATGCTCCCGCGTTGTGGTGACGGCGTAGCAACTACGGCGTCATTCGACATTCGATGGTTCTCCGGTCAGGCCAAGCCAGTAGAGGGGCGTGGCGTTATGTTTGTACGGTTTTGGGGCATGCTTGTTGACTTCCTCTTGTCTAGTTTAACGGAGAAAAAATAAACAATGCAAGATGGAACGCTTGAATGTGGATCTTTAGCTCATCAACATTGAATAAATGTTGAGCATACAAATGTTGAGGCACAGGCGACGCAGGAGATGGCTTTGAGGCGGTCTGTCCAATTTTTGATGCCGCATAGAGAGTTCTAGCCTCTGGTGGAAACCAGCTAGCTGTGGCGGCTAACTTCAAACTGTCGTCGAGCACTGCGTCCAGCGTTTTGTCCGAGGTCTACGAAGCCCTCCAGCCCAATTTGTTTGCAATGTCCTACAACCAGCCAGTGGGAAGCCAAGAAGATTTCTGGCGGCTATGGAACTTCCTAAATGTTAACCTTGATGGTAAACACGTTATCATAAAAGCACCGAGGCACTCTCAATCAGTGATGATGTATCAAGAGTGTGAACTTTCTGTAGTTGACGATTAAACATCAAAGCAACTCTTTTGACACGAAACCTGCGCTTTATTCTTTATATACTTGAAGTGTGACACGTAAATAAGTCACAAACTAACAGCAAACATATGTACACACTGAATGTTGAAGTGCACCAACCAAAATACGACATAAAGTGATTAAAAGCTGGCAGTTTTTGGCAGACTGGGTCACCGCTTCGTGTGGCCACTCGATTCCGAATCCACACGTACTTGTCTCGGTGGTTCTTCCATTTTTTTATTCAATCACTGGCTGGTGATTTCGCGCTGAACCGGAAACAACAGTCTGAGCGGACCAATCACTGTCCATTTCCGCCACATCATATGCGTCGACGTGACGCTAGGCTTGAAAATTCAATAGGAGCGCGTCAGGCTACGGCGCAGGGTCGTAAATCGGGTCTTCCTTGACGGCGCAGGTCTGACGCGGAAGCATAACTCAGCCTTAAATGATTTAAGTAAGACATAATGAACTATTTTTTACATGCAGAATATGTAACCACCTT
This sequence comes from Corythoichthys intestinalis, assembly GCF_030265065.1. Lineage (NCBI taxonomy): Eukaryota > Metazoa > Chordata > Actinopteri > Syngnathiformes > Syngnathidae > Corythoichthys > Corythoichthys intestinalis. Next base: position 35,089,377 of record NC_080413.1, read on the forward strand.
TTGTTTTCTTACAATAGGAGTGTTAATTTTAAATATTCCTTGTGATGTTGTTAATATTCTGGATGAGTGGGAGACCCTAGTGAAGAACATGGGCCTAACATTGTACCCTACTGTTGCGCTCGCTGGAGGTAACAGAGGGACTTTGCATCCCCTAAGTAAGCACAGAAGTCAGGCTCATTCATAGACTTCACAATGATATTGACGGGAGACCTTCCCCAAACACTGCGCCACGCCTTCAAGTATGGGGCCGTACCACACTCCGCTTCAGTCTGTCGAAGTCGGTCGCAGTTATTCTTAAACACTTGCAGCGATCCAACGGTGGATTTAGGTTGAAAATGTACGAAAACTGTACCGCATACAAACAGGAAGGATTGTCTCAGGAGTGATTTGTTCTAGGATTTAAGGTAATTATTTTATTTTTTCGTACCATGGATGCTTTTTGAAACGTTGTTAATAAAATCAGTGGGAGAAATCAACCCCTACGGCATTAATGCCATAATTCGCAATATTTACGTAAAATATGCTAACTGCCCGTTTTTTTCTTTTGACCAAGAATCGAGACTGTTTTACGTTCATATCTATAAAGAATTCAGGGATTTAGGTATTTATTCACAAGAATTTTCAATGTAAAAAGCTCTTCGTGGTGATAAGGCGGCGATACAGTGGCTTAAAGACTAGCAGCACATTTGACATATTTACAATGGGGACAACAAGTATTTGATACACAGTCAATGGGAAAACCCATTGGCAGTGTATCAAATACTTGTTCTCCCCACTGTACATAAAATAAATGCTAACTGCTCAGTTTTTTTTCTGCTTTTAACCAAAAATCGAGACTGTTTTACGTCCATATCTATAAAGATTTCAGGGAATTAAGCATTTATTCACAAGAATTTTTAACGTAAAACACTCTTCTTGGTGATAGGGCGGCGCCACAGTGGCTTAAAGACAAGCAGCACATTTGACATATTTACATCCCTCCTCCCGCCGCCCAGCAAAGGAGCCACCGCCCCCCCCCCCCCCCCCCCCCGGGACCCAGGGTGGTCCCCCGGGCCACCCGCGCGCCCATCAACCGGCCTTCAGGGATGGCAGGAGGGGACGCATCACCAACCCCACGCCTACACCCACCAGGGCCACGAGCCACAGCCACAGCCCCCCAACCGGCACGGCACGCCACGGGACCCCCAGCGGCCCACCAAGCCCCAGGCAAGGCAGGGACCCCCGCCGGTGCAGGCGACACCCCGCTGATACAAATCCCTAAATTCTTGATAGATATGGATGTAAAACAGTCTCGATTCTTGGCTAAAAGCATAAAAAACAGTTAGCATTTATTTTAGGTAAATATGCCGAAGAACGATGATAGTCTGTTAGTCAATGTGGCGGCCGCCTTATTCAAACTTACTTTATTCAAACGCCTTATTCAAAGAGCTTTTCTGGTGAAAATTCTTGTGAATAAATGCTTAATAAATCCATGAAGTCTTTATAGATATGGACGTAAAACAGCAGCCTTACAACAAAAAGCTTTTTACCTTGATAATTCTTGTGAAAAAACGAAAAGTATAATTATTACCTTGAATCCTCGAACAAATCACTCCTGAGACAATCCTTCCTGTTTGGATGCGGTACAGCTTTATTACTTTTTCAACCTAAATCCGGCGTTGGATCGCTGCATGTGTCGCTGCGACCGACTGCGAATAACTGAAGCTGCTTGTGGGATGACCCCCTATTTGACTTCATTATGAAGTGTATGGTATAATGTCCAGGACTTTCCCGGGAAGCGGTATGTGTGAAAGTAAGCGTTAAATTCCCGAGTCACAGCATTTAGGCAGATTATGTAAATATTGTTGCGGGCCGATCATCATTTGGTCTTTCTTTGCAGTAAGACTAAAAAAGGTAAAGAAGCATCACAATTATTAAGATGGCAAAGTGGAAAATTAAACTGAAAACATAACAAAATTAAATTGCTCCTGGATCGTAAAACTAAGGACGAGAGTCCATCGTTCATCTTTGGAAATGTGTAGTTTATTTTGTTGCCGATGCCGACCAAAACTGGCCAGTTTATAAAATCGCCCCCGACCCGCACAGAAAGCGCCGATTCGGCAACCCCGGACAAACCTGTGAATGTGTCCAACGCGTGTTATTCCCGGGGTATCTCCACATGTCTGAAAGTCATGACACGATCAAATCCCGCGTCACCTTACATGGGAATTTACCGGGATATCTGTCTGAAAGGGGCTTTAGTTTGGGATAAGTTGTCTTCAGCCCTTTTCACACTGCATTTGCCCAATGTTAAAGACTCGCACAGCAGCACGAACATAGGACGTGAAGGCAGTGTGCTCATGTTTGAAAGTCTTGACGGAACATAAAAATCAGAGCTTTTCTGAGATAAGAAGTTCCACCAAAACAGCGTAGAGATATGTAGTATTAAAGCTGAGTAGGAAACCGTTTGAACTCCTGAGTCCCAAAACTCGGAAAACTGAGACTGTGCATTTCACAAGACTTCCTTCATTGTCCTCATGCCCTTACCTGTAAATACGTCAATCAAAATAACACTAAACTGCTCCACCGGCTCCTATGCTCTTAGGGGTGTTTTCTAACAACATGGCAAGACATTGTCAAATGTTCTATGCAGTTTTTAGGGATTTACTCTTTAACATGAGGCAAAAAACCCATTGAACATTCAATGAATCATTTGCAATTATTTAAGTATCTCTTTAACTCATTCACTTCCAGCCATTTTCACCGGATCAAGGCCCGGCCGTTTTACTGGATTTTGACTGATTTTGCAAGGCCCACAGAACATTTTTTTCTATCGCTATATATCAATCGAGCCCACCAAAAGACAGATTAGACTCTCTTCTTTCATCAGAAAAAAAGTTAGTTCATATATTTTTCCATTCTTTAGGAATCAGCATTAGAAAATAGCTTAGTTTGAGCAATTTTCCAATTCTGATGAAAAAACAGAAATTGAGCTTTTTGCAAAAGCATACATTTCAAACATAACTTTGACGTATACACAGCTATTTTTTGCTCTAGTTACATCCCAAACATCTGAATAATGTTTTCCTTTTACAAAATAAGATAAACAACAAGACAAATAGACCTTTTGATGGCAAAGTAACAATTTATTTACACATAACTAACTGAAAGATGACAGTGTACTGGCCGCGACAGCGGGTTAAACTTTTTCCTCATTGCCATCTGTCTCATAAAAATGAATTTTTTTGAGTCTCTGCGGGCTCCGCTCACGAGCAGCAAGGACTGAAAGGCATCGTCCGCTGCACTAGTGGTCCAGGTCGTTCTGCTCGGTCGTCCGCCGCCTGGCATCCATTCGGTCGTCTTCCGCCGGCGCCCATCGTTTACGTTGGATCGGGTTGCGGGTCTTACCAAATACGTTACTGCCCTCCAGTGGCCAGTTTTATTGCTTTAAAATGGATTTTCAGCTTTGTGCTTTGGAGCTAAATTGAATCAGAACCCAGAGATGTCTTTAAAAAAAAAAATCTTTGGGACACTGAAACAATTAAAAATAGAACGTATTTGTACGTTTTTGGGAGCAAACGAGTTAATTTACATCTTTGCATTTGCCGCTTGGCCATATGGACACATTTTTGGAGGAGACCGAGGACAGCCAGAAAACAGACAGCCAAAGTATAGCATGGAGTATAAAACTGCATACATAAACATAAGATATAAAAACATTTTTTAAATACCAAATCAGTTTAAGCCAATCTGTAAGAGACCATGTACAAATCTGGACGTCATTGGATGTACAGTGGGGCAAATAAGTATATTATTTAGTCAACCACCAATTGTGCAAGTTCTCCTACTTGAAAAGATTGGAGAGGCTTGTAATTGTCAACATAGGTAAACCTCAATCATGTGAGAAAGAATGTGGAAAAAAAACAGAAAATCACATTGATTGATTTTTAAAGAATTTATTTCCAAATTAGAGTGGAAAATAAGTATATGGTCACCTACAAACAAGCAAGATTTCTGGCTGTCAAAGAGGTCTAACTTCTTCTAACGAGGTCTAACGAGACTCCACTTGTTACCTGTTTTAATGGCACCTTTTTTAACTCATTATCGGTATAAAAGACACCTGTCCACAAGGTCAGTCAGTCACAAACCAAACTCCGCTATGACCAAGACCAAAGAGCTGTCGAAGGACACCAAAGACAAAATTGTCGACCTGCACCAGGCTGGGAAGACTGAATCTGCAATAGGTAAAACGCTTGATGTAATAAAATCAACTGTGGGAGCAATTATTAGAAAATGGAAGACATACAAGACCACTGATAATCTCCCTCGATCTGGGGCTCCATGAAAGATCTCACCACGTGGCGTCAAAATGATAACAAGAACGGTAAGCAAAAATCCCAGAACCACACGGGGGAACCTAGTGAATGACCTACAGAGAGCTGGGACCACAGTAACAAAGGCTACTATCAGTAACACAATGCGCCGCTAGGGACTCAAATCTTGCACTGCCAGACGTATCCCCCTGCTGAAGAACGTACACGTCCAGGCCCGTCAGCGGTTCGCTAGAGAGATTTTTAATATTCATATTTTGGCCCTGACTGAAACTTGGCTTCAGCAGGGTTACTTTGTTAGACTTAATGAAGCCACACCCCCAAGTCATGGGCCGCGGAGGGGGGGTGGCAGTAATATTTCACTCTTGTCTAGGTATGAGCCCAAAAAGTAAAGCTAATTACATTTATAACTCATTTGAAAGTCTAGTACTATCAATTATAGATGCTAACTGGAAGAACCAAAAACCAATTCTTTTCATAGTGGTTTACCGTCCCTCTGGTCCCTACTCACAGTTTTTGTTAGATTTCTCTGAGTTTTTATCCAGTATTTTGCTAAGCTGGGATAGAATTATAATTGTAGGGGATTTTAATATACATGTTGATGATGACGGTGACTCTCTTGGTAAGGCTTTTAATGACCTACTAGACGGGACTGGCTTCATTCAAAATGTAAATAAACCAACTCATAGTCACAAGCACACCCTGGACCTGATTTTAACCTACGGTACGGAGATTAGTAATCTTAGTGTCCATCCCCACAACCCCGTACTGTCTGATCATTTTCTAATTACCTTTCAGTTTGTGCTTCAAGATAATCCGTCACTAATGACTAGAACTCAGATGAAAAGGACATTATGTGATCGCTCTGTTTCAGAGTATAAACAGATAATTCAGCCAATATTTGCCTCCATGTCATCTGATTATGAAGGAATAATGTACGGCCCTGCTGTTAATGACTAGTTTGTTGATAGTGTTATGTTTACTTTTCGTACTACACTCGATGTTGTCGCTCCCTCCAAATTAAAGTTTGTCAAGCCGAGACGAGCCTCTCCTTGGTACAATGCTGAAACACGCTCTCTTCAACAATCGGCACGTAAATTAGAAAGACTTTGGCGCCGTTCCAACACAGAGCACACTCTCTCTGCCTGGAAACACAGTTTAGTGACCTATAAACAAGCCTTGCGTACGACTAAAACCAGATATTACTCATCCTTAATAGATGAAAACAAAAAAAATCCTGGGTTTCTGTTCAGCACTGTAGCAAGGCTGACAAACAGTCACAGCTCAATAGAACCTTATATACCAATCACCCTTAGCTGCGATGACTTCCTAAAAATTTTTAACAATAAAATCGCAACTATTAGAAATAAAATAAATGAATTACTTCCAACTATTAGGTCTGATAAAGTGCAGACTAAAAATTCAGAATCTCCTATAAACCCCTCTAAAATATTAAATAACTTTACCACTGTAGACCAAATTGATGTAATTTCAATTATAATGTCCATCCAAACCATCAACGTGCCTCCTAGACCCGATCCCAACCAAACTTTTTAAAGAGACCCTGCCTCTAACAATTGATATTATCTTAAATATAATAAATACCTCATTAGTTACTGGCCACGTGCCGCAGTCCTTTAAATATGCAGTTATTAAACCGATTTTGAAAAAACCTTCTCTTGATCCTGATATTTTGGCCAATTATAGACCTATCTCTAATTTACCATTTCTCTCCAAAGTCCTTGAAAGAGTGGTAATGAAACAGCTCTGTCAGCACCTACAGGACAATAGTTTATTTGAACATTTCCAGTCTGGCTTTCGAGCTCATCATAGCACTGAAACTGCATTAGTCAAAGTAACTAATGACTTGTTGCTAGCCGCTGACGTTGGATTAGTCTCGATCCTGGTTCTGTTGGACCTGAGTGCAGCCTTTGACACAATCGACCATAATATCTTATTGCAGAGATTAGAATGTGACAGGCATTAGAGGAGCAGCCCTCTGCTGGTTTAAATCATATTTATCTAATAGGTACCAGTTTGTCAATGTAAACCAGCAATCATCACCATACTCTAGAGTTAGTTATGGTGTGCCGCAAGGATCGGTCCTCGGGCCCATCTTGTTTACGTTGTGTATGCTTCCTCTTGGTAATATCATCAGAAAACATAGCATTAACTTTCATTGTTACGCTGACGATACACAACTGTATTTATCAATTAAACCTGAGCAGATCAGGCAAGTGGACAAACTAAGCACCTGCGTCCGAGATATAAATACCTGGATGAGCACTAACTATCTTCTACTTAATCCTGAAAAGACAGAAGTCCTTATAATAGGCCCGAAAAGTGTGAGGGACTCTTTAGCTGCCCAGATAGCCACTCTGGACAATGTAAGTGTAGCCTCCAGTACCACAGTAAAAAAACCTAGGAATTTTTTTCGACCCTGACTTATCGTTTAAAGCTCACATTAAACAAACCTGCAGAAAGGCCTTCTTTCACCTGCGAAACATAGCCAAAATTAGAAATATTTTATCTAAAAGCGATGCAGAAAAATTAATTCACGCGTTCGTTACGTCGAGATTGGATTACTGTAACTCCCTATTTGCAGCTTGTCCTAAAAGTTCTCTAAAAGGTCTTCAGCTTGTCCAAAACGCAGCAGTAAGACTTTTAACAGGAACCAATAGAAGAGAGCACATCACCCCTGTGCTCCAGGCCCTTCACTGGCTTCCAGTCGAGTTTAGAATTCAATTTAAAATCCTCCTTCTTACATTTAAGACCATTAATGGGTTGGGGCCATCTTATCTCATCGATGCTCTGGTTCCATGCCGCCCCAACAGAACACTCCGCTCTCAGAATGCAGGTCTACTGGTAGTTCCCAGGGTTTCTAAAAGTACTGTCGAAGCTAGAGCCTTTAGCCACCAAGCCCCTGTTTTATGGAATCAGCTTCAAGCTAAATATTAAAAAAGCCGAGACAGTATGCACATTTAAGATTAGATTGAAAACGTTCCTATTCAACAAAGCTTATGGTCAGGCTAGTTGAAGTCGGAGTAGATTCAAAGTTTAGTCTAAGCTGCACTAGAAGCTATAAAGCTGGGGGAAGTACAGCCACTGAGTTCTATCTCCTTTTTCTCACTCTACCTACCACTTATCTTTATTTCTATTTTCCATTGTTAATATCTAGTTGTCTAGTCTCTTCATCACTAGTCACCCGGTGTCCCCTTTCCCCCCTCCCTACTGGGGAAGGGCTATTTTTCAGCTGCAGCCTCCTGACTTTCCAGACCCCACGCTGGATGGACGTCCTCGTTGCTACCCCCGTCTCATCTGGCTAGAAGGACCGCTTCTTGTTCCTTTACTCCACTGCATCTTTAGGGACTGTAACTTCGCCTGCTAATTCCTATTAGCGGTCCTGGGGCTTCCTGTCTATCCGTCCTGGGAGTGGATCTCTCCTGACTGTGGTACTCCCCAAGGTTTCTCATTTTTCTCCCGAAGACTCAGGAGTTTTTGGAGGTTTTCCTTGCCGACATGGAGGGTCTAAGGATGGGGGAAACCCAGGACTTGAATTTATTTATTCATCTTTGTTGCTTCATATGCTGTTTTTGATTGTGTATCATATTGCCTCTGCAAAGCCCTTTGAGACAACGTTGTTGTGATCAAGGGCTATACAAATAAAATTGAATTGAATTGAATTTGGATGATCCAGAAGAGAACTGGGAGAATGTGTTATAGTCAGATGAAATCAAAATAGAACTTTTTGGTAGAAAAACAGGTTCTCAGGTTTGGAGGAGAAAGAATACTGAATTGCATCCAAAGAACACCATACCCACTGCGAAGCATGGGGGTGGAAACATCATGCTTTGGGGCTGTTTTTCTGCAAAGGGACCAGGATGACTGATCTGTGTAAAGGAAAGAATGAATGGGGCCATGTATCGAGAGATTTTGAGTGAAAATCTCCTTCCATCAGCAAGGGCTTTGAAGATGAGACGTGGCTGGGTCTTTCAGCATGACAATGATACCAAACACACAGCCAAGGCAACAAAGGCTTCGTAAGAAGCATTTCAAGGTCCTGGAGCTGCCTAGCCAGTCTCCAGATCTCAACCCCATAGAAAATCTGTGGAGGGAGTTGAAAGTCCGTGTTGCCCAACGACAGCCCCAAAACATCACTGCCCTAGAGGAGATCTGCATGGAGGAATGGGCCAAAATACTAGCAACAATGTGTAAAAAGCTTGTGAAGAGTTACAGAAAACGTTTGTCCTCCGTTATTGCCAACAAAAGGGTACATAACAAAGTATTGAGATGAACTTTTGGTATTGACTAAATACTTATTTTACACCATGATTTGCAAATAAATTCTTTAAAAATCAAACAATGTGATTTTATGTTTTTTTTTCTCCACATTCTGTCTCTCATAGTTGAGGTTTACCCATGTTGACAATTAAAGGCCTCTCCAATATTTTCAAGTGGGAGAACTTGCACAATTAGTGGTTGATTAAATACTTAATTGCCCCACTGTAGGATCTTGAGAGTATGTTCTAAGAACTGTCAAAGCGCATCCCATCAAAGACAATTTTTACATAGCTCTGGGTGTTTTGCTCAGTGATCCAGATACAAGAGACAGAAATAATAACAAAAGGCAACAGAAAAGAGCAGAAAGCATGTAGAGTTCCATTTTGTTTGAAAAGGAGTGTTTCTTTCCCTGGCACTGAGATTCAGTACATAATAGAAAAGTGTACACACTTATCCAGTTTCAAATTATTTCATACCTGTCAACTCATTTGTTCGTATTGTGTATGGGATTTGCAATGTTTTTAAGCTACAGTGAAAAGTCATACAGTTCCCCGGTAACACACCAGAAACGTCTTGTTGCCGCCGCAACAATGCGGTGAAACGCGGCCGTTAAAGTCAATCAGCTAATGCACACCAGTCGCAATGCAGCCGCTTGTTAGACGCGTCCCAGAAGTGGCTTAACGCGTCGCACGCGAAAAGAACGGCAGAGTTCATTATTTGATGCAAGACTTGGCCCTCCTGCGTCAATACTACTAGGTACTGTAGGATCGGGCAGACCAGAAGTCACTCGTGCAAAAATACAGTGGATCCAATAAATTTTCAAAATAATATGCATTTGTAACCCTTACTTTTCCAGCCCATCAGATCTCTTGAGGCCAATGTACCCTCTAAGCTGCGCACGTGCGCACTGCTTGCACAAACTTGGCACACAAAAAAAATATGCAGAGTATAAAATAAAATTCAATAGAAACATATAGTACAGTAGTGTCACTAGGACTACTGTCGGCGCCACAGCATGACACTCTCATTGGTGCGTTCGATACGGCAATGCGTCGTTCCCATTGGTGGGTTACTACACCACGATTGTATACAGTTGTGAGGTGCATGACCTGGGTGGGTGCGGTGAAAAATAAAGAGTGAAAAGTGAGCTAGACTCCAATGCTTATTCACAGAAGCAACATTCCACTGCAAATTTTTGCAAGCGCTACAGCAGTAATTATTATAGTTAAAGGGTATGTCATGCCCTGGGAAAATGTTAATATTCCATCATTTATCCATAAATGCATGCCTTTTGTATTCATATCATGCCACTTCGTGTAATTACACACAAGAAAATGAGAGAAATTTGGCTCGATAGTCAAGCTAAAACGACCGGCGCCCGAGATCCGGCAGATTGTGTGCGTGACGTCACGACAAGTGAAGAGAGTGCCACCGGCCACTAGGGGGGCTACGCCTGTCTGCATCAATATAATTCCTTCTAGTGAGGGGGAGAATTAGGGGTGTTTTGAGCTGTTTATGCTGATGCATTCATTGCATTGTGTTCGTCCTGCACATATTCTAGGTTCCATCATGAAGAAACACCCCTCGCTGTTAATAATAGAGAATTCAGAATTGACAGTGAGGGGTGTTTCTTCAACAAGAAAAAGGCTCAGTGCTTTAATACTGAATGGCGGCGATGATGGCAGACAATTTCGTTTCTAGTTTCAGTGACGAATCTGACGTAGAAGGACGTAACGAATGTTCATCTAATGGTGACGAGGAGAGTTACGAAGCTTTAATCAGTGTTTTACGTTACCAATTTGAGCCCAAACGAACACCAATGCAGCGTAATGAAACGGTCATTGAGGGGAGCAATGACACTGATGAAACATCGGCAGCAGATCGTGTGGGAAACACCAATGATTTGTTTTGCATTTCTTTTTGTGAAGCTGATACACCATGACTGCAAAATAAAGGAATGCATAGAATAATTATCATTTATTGCGCTATCATAGCTTTTCGCTCTGCCAACAGACACAAATATGAATGGGATCAGAGGATTTGTTCTATACATTTTACGAACGATAATTTACACATGTGTCCAGTCCTGTATCCAATGCGTGACATTTTTTTATTATAAAAGAGTACTCACTCTGGCCATTTCGAGCTTGGATGCTCCCCTCCTTTGCTTAGCCTTAGCCTCCTTTGCTAGTCATAGTCCTCTTTCTTGATATCTCGGGACATTTAGGTCGCTGCGCGTGTATGTTCGGCACTGCATCTCCTTTGAGCAGCAATCTTTTAGCAAAATCCGATTTCACTTGTCCATAGTTCGAGAAGCTTTCAGGTGGAAAATGCGCACCACAGAAAAGCGTGCCGGAGGCTGTGTCTATAAAATTAGCCCTCTTTGCATGGACGAACTTTACCCATTGTCTGCGTAGTCCAGCTTTTTTTTTTCGCGTTCGGGAACTCATGGATACTATATTCCGATAAATAACTATTTGTACACCACGTAGCACAGCAGTTTTGAACCATTTTTGTGATGTTTTCGTCAAACAAACCCCAACGCTACTCTCTCGTCGTTAAAAAAACAATGGCACCTGGCTCCGCCTTGACTGTCAATCACTTGTCGTGACGTCCCCGCCCCATTCGGCTCTTTCCGGAACACTTTCGGGAATGTTCGTCATTTTCGATCTATTTTCGATAATTGCTCATTAATGTGATTGATTTTTTTTTTGTTAACTTTATCAATATTTGTTATCTTGGCACATAACGGTTCTATTGATGTCTCACACCCCCTTTGCCGCTACATACCCTTTAATTAGACCAACTATCTTTTTTTGGTAACATTTTGCAATGTAACTCAATGAGCAACAAGTGTCTAGCCAATAATGTGACACAGTGAACCTCACTTACGCTATGCAGCCCATACGTGCCTTGCAGGTTAGCTAGCCAACAACAGTGCAGCGGAGTAGAGACGCAGATGCTAACCCCTTATCATGGCGAAAAGAATGGGCAGCGATAATACACTCATCAAGCCAAAGTAAAAAAGAATTGCGGTTCTTTTAAGATGGAATGGCCGTCAGAGTACAGTATGTGCAAATAGAAGAACAAGCGGTGAAACTGAGTGATATATATATATATTTTTGTATTTATTTTTTTAGGTCCTGTCCTGTATAGCTGCTAAGACAAGGAGAATAGGAATCTTGAGTGTCCTTGTTGTCTGAACAATTTTAATGTCGGAGTTTTATATACTCCCATTGTACTTGCCTGGTATACCAGACTCACCGCTGTTCCAGCGATCAAGTCTGGCGACCGTCCGGCGGATCAAATTCTGAGGGCGGCGCAAGCCACAGCAAACAGACAGCGGAGTGGACCAATCAGCAACGGGCAGACGTGATGTTGTTAAAGCGACAAGTAATTAGCGTGAGCGGAGAATGGAGAAGTTTATTCAACACGGCTAGCGCGAGCCATGTTGACTGTTGTCAATGACTTGTTTCGATGTGTTTTTGGTCATTTAAAACTGGTTTTACCGCAGATTGGAGCATATTCTCGGCTCTCCCGTTCGCCATCTGTGTTGTTATAGACACGACTTTCGGCGCGCAAGAGTGACGTTACTCGTTAAGAAGACGTCACGCAAATAAATGAATCTTATTGGACGATTGATTTTGTACCTTGCGCAAGAGGCCGTTAATGGGCTGGGTCCCAGACTATCTCTCACAGTGTTTGAAAAATACAGGGAGAATAGTCTGGCTGTGCCAGGCAACCATTGTGCTTGTTCATTATGCTTTATTTATTAACTCACCTATGCCACAATTGGCCTTTTTCCAGGCCAAAGCAGGACTCTTCCCATGGTTGTCAGAGGACTCTCAAATATAACATAGTACACATCTCATGAACAATGAGACTTTAATCTTTTTCATTTTCAGTGGGCTGAATCAATTATATTAAAAGTAAACTGATGTAAATTGCTGCTGTATTTTCATTCTTTTAATAAGCCATGGAACTTATGATCCAAGGTTTTGAACAGGCGTGATACTGTTGTGTGTGAGGCCACAGCGTACACATCTGATGTTGCTCACAGTGGTCCTCAGTGTGCTCAGGGAGCTTGTGTGTCTGCTCAGACACATGAACAATTAGAGGGAATATTGCTTGAGGCAGTGGGTAGATCGGGTCACAGTTTACTTGTCGTTGTTGAATTTCTGCTGTCTATTCTGCTATAATAATAACCAACACGGCAGGACAATATCAATTCTGCTTTTAATCTCGGCGCATCAGTTACCCCGTGTTCAATACAAAACCCTCCTACCACAACAAAACAAGTAGGAACGAAGATTCATATAGGAACTAAAAATATACAACATTAAATATAGAATATCAATGAATACTACATCACATTTGTAAAACATAAATACATAATAAAATAAATAAGAGCCTATATAGATCAAATAAATTGAAATGAGCTAAAACACTTGTAATTAAATAATAAGAAAATACACAAATCCTGCTTACACAATTAAGTTGATTCATTTCTGCTTGGTGCTTTCGAAAAATGTTCATAAGAAAAAAAAAAAAAGATTCATTGAGGCATTTCATTTGTAAAATACATGTTAAAATCTTTGTCATTGGGATTGTTTTTCTCTTTAGCACAGGACTTCTTTTTTCTTCTTTCTTTCAGAAAGAAAGCTGACCAATAAGTAGGGTCTAAAAGGGAAATGGTAGTTGTATCATTATCTTTAAATACCCGCTACTCTCACGTGATCCTGCAATCCTCGCGTGAACCGATTGATCCGCTCCCCAGACGTGATGCTTGTAAAGGCATGGTTATGCTTCTGCGGCAGACCTACGTCGCCAAGGCAGACCTGATCTACGACCCTTTGCCATAGCCTGATGTGCATCTCCACAATTTTCTGACTGGTCGACACGTCAACGCGTGGTGAAGTGGCGCAAATGAACTGTTATTGGTCCACTCAGACTGTTGTTTCCGGTTCAGCGCGAAATCACCGCCATTTTCAAACAATGTTTTGCTACACGCAAAAATGGACCAAGCCGACGAGAGTATCATCGAAGAGCAAGTACGACAACTTTTACAATGTCTCGTCACGACATTATAAAGATTGCCAAATGGCAAGGTCAGCGACTGCATAAAAAATGGAAGAACCACCGAGACAAGAATGTGTGTGTTCAGAAGCAAATGTCCACCCGAAGCGGTGACACAGTCGGCCAAAAACTGCCAGCTTTTTATCACTTTATGTCGTATTTTTGGTTGTGCACGTCATCATTTATTGTGTACATATGTTTGCTGTGAGTCTGTGACTTATTTAAATTCCACACTTCAAGTATATGAAGAATAAAGCACAGGTTTGGTGTCAAAAGAGTTGTTTTGATATTAATATTCAACAACAGTTGAGGTAAAAGCCTCGGTGCTTTTATGATAATGAATGGGGAGAAGAAGGAGAGGAGTCGATGATGGCTTTCCCCACTTTATTGTGGCAACAATAAAATAAACAAATAAAATAATAGCAGGCTGCCGCAACATGCGACCTCTAACTTTCGCTTTTTCCCGTTCTTTCCACTCGTTACCGCTCCCCAGCCTGATCGCCTCTTCTTAAAGGACCCGCACATAATTACGACATTACAGCAGGGGTCCCCAACCTTTTTTGCACCACGGACTGGTGTGATTTGGGTCTTTTTTTCACGGACCGGTGTTCTGTCAAATTTTGCACCCTTATAAAATTTAGCTCCCAAAGATTTTGTGGCGGTGAAAAAAGACCTCTTTTATATTCAGTTGGACTCTCAATGTTATCCAACGGTGCTAAAAAACTATTTACATCATAAACATACATGTGTAACATGATAATGGCGTAAATTAATGCTTAACAATATGGCAAAGTCGTTAAGTGGGAGAGCTGTGAGCAGTTGTGTGCAGTTAACATTGCAAACGTAAGTTAATATTCCTTTCTTTAAAGAAAGTTTGTAGTGTGTAGTTTGGAATCGCTGCATTCGCGGTCATTTTTAACGTTACACGCATGCCAAATTTGTCAGAACACCGGCAATGTGCGGCAGAAAAATACAGCAAATATAAAATAACATTTGTTTTTAGCCCCGTCGTGTTAAGTGCAGGGAAAATACAACTCACCGGCTGAATCAGTGGGAGGCCTGAGCTTGTATCGTTGTGATAAGATGGTCCCCAGATGGGAGATTGAGAGAAGCTAGCTTCACAAAGATACGATGTTGGAAATTGTGGCACAGTTTTTAGTGCACCCCTAGCGATGTCGGGATATTCCGAAATGACTTTAATCCAGAACCTCGGTAGAGTTGTTGTCTCAAATGTACGTTTAAGGTCACCGTGATTTGCGCTCTCTACGAGCTGATATTCCTGTTGCACAGACATGCTCGAATCACACGGTTTTATTCACATATGGGTCACGAATCCACTTCTTCACAATTCGTGGGTCTTTAGTGATTGGGAAGTAGCATAGATTTTGTTTTCTTCGAGGTTGTAGGCTCATCTTCTGGCCCGTCAGGTACCCTTTTCCCCGTAAAAAAATCTGTCCAAAGACGTCTGTTTTTCAGTCATTCTAGTGTGGGGGCTAATTATTTCCGTGATGTGTCCGCCCTACGTCATACGTTATTATCGAGGCCAAGCACACATAGATATACAAAACAAGATGGACTGCTAACAGTCCAATCAATGCATTTCTATGACGACCTCCTATTCTGTAGTTGTATATGTAGAGTAGACAGGGATATTGGTGTGTTAAGCGGCACAGGCAAAAGTCAATCGGCCAGAATGCAGGGACCGGTACTAGTCTGCGGCCCGGTATCTGAGGACCCCTGCAATACAGTATGACCAACATTTGTTGTTCAATGTTAATGACCTGAAGATCCACATTCAAGGATTCCATCTCCGTTGGCATTATTGTGTAACCGGAAGAAAACTAGAGGAAGTCGACAAGAGTGTCAGGGAATGCGGGCAGGCAGGTGGTGTGTGGACCCGAGTGCAGGGAAATAGAGGTGAGGCAGAAAAAGCGATGCAATAATGTTTGAATTAATGCCAACAAAAAAACAAACTACCAACAAAACAACCAGGAGATCCAAAAACTCTTAACAAACAAAAATCAGGCTAACAAATCAACTTACTTTCAAAGCAGGACGAGGAACACGAGGAACTGGGAGAAAACGCTGTGGACATGCACATTGAAAATGTCGCGACAAGGAGTGAAAAGAAACTGGGAGCTTAAATACACACACACAATTAAGGGGTACAAGACAACGAGGAACAGGTGGGTGGCACAAGAGGATGCAGATTGAAGGATACAATAGGAGCAGGCACTATAGGTAAAAACAATGGGCAATCACAGGGACATACGAGGAGGTAACCAACACTAAAATTAACAAAGAGTCCCCCCAAACCGTACAAACACAACGCCACACCCCTCTAAACGCTTGGCGGTGAATTACAGAGCAACGTGTTCCCTTGCCGCAGAACTATCGAATGCTCATTGACACTGTAGTAGCTTCGCCGTCACCGCAACGCAGAAGCATAACTCAGGTTTAAAACGCGTCTTATGGAAATTGACCGAGCGTCACTGCTGCGTTGACGCGGCGGCATTGCTCACGTGCCGTAGAGTCTGACATTTCTAGTGTGTTACCATGGTAAAAAATAAACGTAAAAACAAAACAAACAAACAAAAAAAACGTCTAAAAACATACATATATTATATTATCTATAAGGACAACGCTAACTTCGTTAGGTTTTTCAATGGTTTATTTGCAACCAAAAGCGTAACCACATCTACTGTAAGCTGTAGCTGACGCCAACAAAACGAAAAACAACAGCCTTCTTGCTCCCGGAAATACACCTCTCTCTCTCTCTCTCTCTCTCTCTCTCTCTCTCTCTCTCTCTCTCTCTCTCTCTCTCTCTCTCTCTCTCTCTCTCTCTCTCTCTCTCTCTCTCTCTCCTGTCAGTCACATGGTGCGTTTCAGAACAGCGTGTAAAACACAACATGCCACACATAAACCATTTTTCCAAACTTAACAATTGCAATGGTATTAAATTTTTGTTAATTAAATAATTTCTTAGTAGTAAATAGAGAATATTAGATTTTGTAGATAAATATGATATCCAATTAAACTTTAATTATTTGTCAACATTGCTAACACTGTGAGCAATCACATTCAATATTGTGTTAAAATTGAATTTGAAAAATTATGAACTGTAAAATTAAGTCTCCTTAATGTGTATTAACCACTTACGTTGGTACTTACCACGTTTAGATGTGTAAGAGTTTTGTTTAAGTGTTAAGGTAAATTGGTGAAGTTTCATAAGGGAAATCTTGGGTCTAAGTTGACAGGTATGTTATTTGACAAAATTAAACATCCATATATATTTTGGTTATACTGTGTAGTTGATACATCGCTTAAGGGCAATAACAGTAGTACTGTACAGTGTTATTAATAACAACGCTTCTAACGGAGTTATTTATTTCAGTAATGAGTAATCTAGTTAATTACTTTGCCGTCTTTGCAATGGCGGTACCGTTACTGAGGATGTGAAGGCACGCATTACTACAATTTGGTAGAGTGAAGCGCAAGTTATCTGATTTTGACAGACATCAGCTAACTGGTAGAGAGCAGAACGGGAGGGGGGATGATGGAAGGCGGCGGGGACGTGGTTGCAAACTCAATGATGATTGGCAAGTTGAGCGGCTCATGCCCTGCTTCACTGCACACTCTGGCAAACATAACAAGACAGCGATAATGCGACGGGCCAAGGAATTTCAAAGGTAGTGTTCTCAAACTTGAATGATTTTCAATATTTAATATTGTTACTTTACGCAATATTTAAAGATAGTGTTCTGCTTAGTGTGCAGGAGGCCCAACATAAAGTTTCAGAAATTTGCAATGGTTAATGGTCAGGTTACATTTGTGTTTTTTTAACAGCCTAATATATTTGTTTCAAATAAATACCAAATGTTCTAAAATACTGTATATAGCGTTTTTATTCTTCAATCAGTTACTATAAACATCTTTGATGTGAAAGATGTTATTGAATGTAGAATGTAATGAAGTGTAGAACATGAAAAGTAATGTCAGTTTGTAACTAATGGCTCACATGTTATACATTGTCAGTTACAATGAGGTAACTGAGTTACTAACTCAATTACTTTTTGGGAGAAGTAATTTGTAACAGTCACAAATTTTTAAAAGTAAGATTAACACTTCATTATCACTGGTACTACTGTAGTAGTCATAAGTCACTTACCGATCTATCCATTACCTCCTCTTCCTTTACTGCTTTTCCTCATTACAGTCATGAGTCGTCTTTTTTTCGCTACTAACTTTCTGCTATCTCACAAATGCATTGACAGACATAGTCACATAGTTGTTTTTGGCAGCCCTTTTAAATTTCATCTTAGTCTTTAGGACTATGTAATACTTTTTGCTTTAGTCATTACAAAATGTGCTTGTATTCGTGTAGTTTTTGTTGACGAAAACCCAAGACTAAAATCTTCTAGATTTAGTCGACGTTTACTAAAAATATTTTCTTCTGTACAATTAAAGGTTTTAACTCCAAAAATGATTAAATAAATCAAGGTTTCCAACTACTTCGAATGAACATTGACAGACGAGCACATATTGTAGCGTCTTCAAGGACAACTCCAACTTGGTAATAATTCAGACTCAGCAGGAAACCAGTAGCCTACATTATTTTCAATTAATTATACCCACCTGGACGCCACAAACTTTATGTAAGAAAAAGTTGTCAGAGAGTTTAATAGGACGCTCGCCGTTAGCATTAGTCTAATGTGAATGTGAATGCAATGCTAACTCTATGAGTTACATTTAGTGTGTGATGATCAATCAGCATACACTGCTGGCCAAAAGCATTGGCACCCCTGCTATTCTGTCAGATCATGCTCACTTTCTCCCAGAAAACGACTGCAATTACAAATGCTTTGGTAGTAATATCTTCAATTATTTTGCTTGCAATAAAAAAACACAGAAGAGAATGGGAAAAAAATGAAATCATGATCATTTTACACAAAACTCCAAAAATGGGCCGGACAAAAGTACTGGCACCATTTGAAAAATCATGTGATGCTTCTCTAATTTGTGTAATCAACAACACCTGTTACTTACCCATGGCACATAACAGGTGGTGGCAACAACTAAATTACACTTGCAACCAGTTAAAATGAATTAAAGTTGACTCAACCTTTGTCCTGTGTCCTTGTGTGTACCACATTGAGCACGGAGAAAAGAAAAAAGACCAAAGAACTGTCTGAGAACTTGAGAAGCAAAATCGTGAGGAAGCCTTGGCAATCTCATGGCTACAAGTCCATCTCCAAAGACCTGAATGGTCCTGTGTCTACCGTGCGCAGTGTCATCAATAAGTGTAAAGCCCATTGCACTGTGGCTAACCTCCCTGGAAGGGACTCTATGGTAAGAACCCAGGAAGACCCCACTTTTGACCCAGAGACATAAAAAGCCAGGCTGGAGTTTGCCAAAACTTACCTGAGAAAGCCAAACACGTTTTGGAAGAATGTTCTCTGGTCAGATGAGACAAAAGTAGAGCTTTTTGAGAAAAGGCATCAACATAAGAGTTTACAGAAGAGAAAAAAACGAGGCCTTGAAAAGAAAAGAACACGGTCCCCACAGTCAAACATGACGGAGGTTCCCTCATGTTTTGGGGTTGCTTTGCTACCTCTGGCACTGGACTGCTTGACCGTGCGCATGGCATTATGAAGTCTGAAGACAACCAACAATTTTTTCAGCATAATGTAGGGCGCAGTGTGAGAAAGCTGGGTCTCCCTCAGAGGTCATGGGTCTTCTTCCAACAGGACAACAACCCAAAACACACTTCAAAAAGCACTACAAAATGGTTTAAGAGAAAGCACTGGAGACTTCTCAAGTGGCCAGCAATGAGTCCAGATCTGAATCCCATAGAACACCTGTGGAGAGATTGGAAATGGCAGTTTGGAGAAGGCACCCTTCAAATCTCAAGAGACCTGGAGCAGTTGGCTAAAGAAGAATGGTCTAAAATTTCAGCAGAGCAGTGTCAGAAACTCATTGATGGATACCTTAAGCGGTTGTTTACAGTTATTTTTTCTAAAGGCTGTGCTACTAAGTATTAGGCTGAGGGTGCCAATACTTTTGTCCGGCCCATTTTTGGAGTTTTGTGTAGAATGGTCATGATTGTTTTTTTTATTCTCTTTTGAGTTTTTTCATTGCAAGCAAAATAAATGAAGATATAACTACCAAAGCATTTGTAATTGCAATGATTTTCTGGGAGAAATTGAGCATTATCTGACAGAATTGCAGGGGTGCCAATACTTTTGGCCAGCACTGTATAATTGCAATACCGTGATACAGTGAAACCACGGTATTTTTGCTTAAGGTTAGCATACAGTCAAAACCTAATACCAGCACATGCCTAATTTGAACTAATGATTCGATTTGACATGATTTGAAGTAGATACATAGCACATAGTACTTTCTCAGTTTGATGGGAGACTTCTGTTGCTGGTGTTAATACATCAAATAATTATCCTGAGATGTTTTTTTTCTTTTACTATGTCCAGCCCTAAACTGACTCCACGTCTCCACTTACAACCCTCTGTGTGGGATTTTTGTCATGCTGACCTTTATGCTGATTTGAAATTGCTTACTAAAATAATCTTTAGTTAGAAGTGTGGAATGCATTGAAAGTAATTAGAAGGAATGTATATATATATATGTGTATATATATATATATATATATATATATATATATATATATATATATATATATATTTTTTTTTTTTTTTTTTTTTAAATGGGTTATGATCCCTCATACTGGATTTTTTTTAATGTATCTTTTATGGTACAGTATCAATTTACCTTTTGTCAAATGAAGTATAGAATAAATAGTCTTTATTTGTCATTGCCTTGACAACGAAATTGGATGAGCAACTCCAGTTATTTAGACATAAAAGAGAGATAAACTGTAAAATTAAAAAAAAAAGAAAAAAATGCAACCACAATACAAGTCAAGCCAGATTTAATAACATAGCCCTAATAGACACCGTTTATGTTAAATTATTAAATAACAAAATTAATTACCTAATTAAATTTAATGACGATGAGAATAAATATATTCATGAGTTTGGCTTTCGGTGGCTAACCAATCAGAGAACAGAAAAACAGGTTATTTTTGGGTGGCTTGGGGGGCCTTTGTGAAAAGTTCGATTGACTGGTGTTATCTAAATTGTATTGCATACAGAATGGTTGCTATTGTCTGTTATAAAATAAATGCATTATACATTAGTTTGGTAAGAATATATCACGCTGTAGCAAACTGTTTGACATGAAATGTATAAGTGCATACTAATTTTAATTTCGGAACAAACAAATTCTTGTGAGTGTCTATCCTTTCTCAAATTGAGTTTCATGGATTTTCATATTTTTAAATATCTTCTTGCTGTTTTGACATTTTCTCGGTGCAAACGTTTCAAAGCAATATGATACAATTTGTATACCTCCCTATGAAAAATATGCCATAAGGATGGCAGCCAACATGTTTACTGATCGCGATTTCAAACTGTTAGGTTGTTGATTTAAGAGTTTTATCTGACGCCAGAATGTTGTTGTATAACATAAACAGCTCCCTGAAGACTGCCACAGCAGGGATTTCTTCCCTTCCCTTCCCTTCACTTCTTTTTTTTTTTTTTTTTTTTTTGATGCAAGTAAACGGATTGAACAAAGGTGAGCAAGGTGAGAAGCGACATGTTGAAATCACATACAGAATTGCATATAGAGTACATGAAGCCAAAATGGAAGACGGGAATGAAAGCAAGATCTAGATCATTATTTATGTAGTGGTGGAAAGAAGAAGCCAGCTGAGGTAAAAGAGAGTGACAGACAGGTAGAAATAGTGATATGACAGTTTCCCTCCGGGTAAGTCTGATGCACTCATCTGCAAAGTAAGTAAGTAAAAAATTAAGTAAGTAAAAACTTGTGTGAAGCATCATTAGCCTAAGTGGGAGCCAGTGGCTCCTCCAGAAATTTTTCACAGGGGTGGCCAGATGGGCCCACTTAAAAATGTTGGGGTGGCAGGCCAAAACTTATAGCAATCATTTCAGTTTTTATTGTGTTGTTGAACAGGTAAACAGGCTAGTGGATCACCGTCAGAAAGACTTACAGTGGTATGAAAAAGTATCTGAACCTTTTGGAATTTCTCACATTTCTACATAAATCACCATCAAATGTGATCTAATCTTTGTCAAAATCACACAGATGAAAAAAACAGTGTCTGCTTTCACTAACACCACCAAAACATTTATAGGTTTTCATATTTTTATACGGATAGCATTCAAACAATGACAGAGGAGGGAACTGTTGTGAACGGCAAGCCGTTGAGGCGGATCCAAATCACAGACCAAGAAACAGAAATAGTGAACGTTTGTATTTAATAAGTACAACAAAAGGAGCACGCCAAAAATGCGGGTTTAACAAACTGAGAGAGCACGCCAATAAACGCGAGTGTAATAATAAAGTACAACAAAGGGAGCACGCGAAAAATGCGGATATAACAAACTGAGAGAGCACGCCAATAAACGCGAGTATAATAATACAGTACAACAAAGGGAGCACGCGAAAAATGCATGAATATAACAGTACAAGAATCTAACTACCAAGCCCAAAAGAGCACTAGTGTAAAAATGACCAAACCAAAATACGACCGTAGAACGTCGGGAAACTCGAAGGCTGACGATGAACACACAGGCGGTAAGCAAGGCAAGTAGTAAGCAAACAAGCAATAGTCCGACACTCGCAGACTGTGGCCGGAGTCCTTTAATAATGAGCGCTCCAAATGCGCCACAGGTGTGTTGCCACGGCCCCGCCCATCCAGCTGAATCAGATGCTGGAATGAAAAAAGAACTGAGAAGGCATACAGATATGACAGGAACAATAAGTAAGTGAACCAACACATTTTGTGCGCTCCCCTTGCCAGCAATAACTTCAACCAGGCGCTTCCAGTAGCTGCCGATCAGTCTGGCACATTGATCAGGACCAATCTTGGGCCATTATTCTCTACCTAACTGCTGTAGTTCAGTCAGAATCCTTGGATGTCTAGCATGAATCGCTGTCTTTAGGTTATGCCACAGCATCTCAATGGGGTTCAAGTCTAGACTTTTGACTTGGCCACTCCAGAACTTGTATTTTGTTCTTTTTAAACCATTCTGATGTTTATTTACTTCTGTGTTTTGGATCATTGTCTTGTTGCAGCATCTATTCTCTTTTTAGCTTCAACTTTCTGAAAGACACCTTCAAGTTTTCCTGAAAAACATCCTGATAAACATTTGAATTCATTCTTGCGTTAATGATTGCAGGTGTCAAGGCCCAGAGGCAGCAAAATAGCCCCAAATCATGATGCTCCCTCCACCATGCTTCACGGTGGGGATGAGGTGTTGATGTTGGTGAGCTGTCCCATTTTTCGTCCACACATGACATTGTGTGTTACTCCAAAATAATTCAACTTTGTTTTAATCATTTCACAAAATGTTTTGCCAAAACTTTTTGGCATGTCCAAGTGCCTTTTTGCGAACATTAAACGAGCAACAATGTTTTTTTAGACAGCAGTGGCTTCCTCCGTAAAGTCCTCCCACGACCACCATTCTTGGCCATAGTTTTACATATAGTTGATGTGTGTATAAAGATATTGGAATGTGCCAGTGATTTCTGTAAGTCTTTAGCAGACTCTCTAGGATTCTTTTTTTTACCTCACTGAGCATTCTGCGCTGAACTCTTAGCATCATCTTTGGTGGATGGCCACTCCTCGGAGAGAAGCAACAGTGCCAAACACTCTCCATTTGTAGGCAACTTCTCTGAATGTTGATTATGAACATCCAGACTTTTAGAGATGGTTTTGTGTCCTTTCCCAGCTTTATACAAATCAACAATACTTAATCGCAGGTCTTCAGACAGCTCTTTTGACAGAGCTATGATGTACAGTGGGGCAAATAAGTATTTAGTCAACCACCAATTGTGCAAGTTCTCCTACCTGAAAAAATTAAAGAGGCCTGTAATTGTCAACATGGGTAAACCTCAACCATGAGAGAAAGAATGAGGGAAAAAAATAGAAAATCACATTGTTTGATTTTTAAAGAATTTATTTCCAAATTAGAGTGAAAAATAAGTATTTGGTCACCTACAAATAAGCAAGATTTCTGGCTGTCAAAGAGGTCTAACTTCTAACGAGGTCTAACGGCTCCACTCGTTTCCTGTATTAATGGCACCTGTTTTAACTCATTATCGGTATAAAAGACACCTGTCCACAATCTCAGTCAGTCACACTCCAAACTCCACTATGGCCAAGACCAAAGAGCTGTCGAAGGACACCAGAGACAAAATTGTAGACCTGCACCAGGCTGGGAAGACTGAATCTGCAATAGGTAAAACGCTTGGTGTAAAGAAATCAACCGTGGAAGCAATTATTAGAAAATGGAAGACATACAAGACCACTGATAATCTCCCTCGATCTGGGGTTCCATGCAAGATCTCACCCCGTGGCATCAAAATGATAACAATAAAGATGAGCAAAAATCCCAGCCCCACATGGGGGGACCTAGTGAATGACCTACAGAGAGCTGGGACCACAGTAACAAAGGCTACTATCAGTAACACAATGCGCCGCCAGGGACTCAAATCCTACACTGCCAGACGTGTCCCCTTGCTAAAGAAAGTACACGTCCAGGCCTGTCTGCGGTTTGCTAGAGAGCATTTGGATGATCCAGAAGAGGACTGTGAGAATGTGTTATGGTCAGATGAAACCAAAATAGAACTTTTTGGTAGAAACACAGGTTCTCGTGTTTGGAGGAGAAAGAATACAGAATTGCATCCGAAGAACACCATACCCACTGTAAAGCATGGGGGTGGAAATATCATGCTTTGGGGCAGTTTTTCTGCAAAGGGACCAGGACAACTGATCTGTGTAAAGGAAAGAATGAATGGGGCCATGTATTGAGAGATTTTGAGTGAAAATCTCCTTCCATCAGCAAGGGCATTGAAGATGAGATGCGGCTGGGTCTTTCAGCATGACTATGATCCCAAACACACAGCCATGGCAACAAAGGAATGGCTTCGTAAGAAGCATTTCAAGGTCCTGGAGTGGACTAGCCAGTCTTCAGATCTCAACCCCATAGAAAATCTGTGGAGGGAGTTGAAAGTCCGTGTTGCGCAACGACAGTCCCAAAACATCACTGCTCTAGAGATCTGCATGGAGGAATGGGCCAAAATACCAGCAACAATGTGTGAAAAGTTTGTGAAGAGTTACAGAAAATGTTTGGCCTCCGTTATTGCCAACAAAGAGAACATAACAAAGTATTGAGATGAACTTTTGGTATTGACCAAATACTTATTTTACACCATGATTTGCAAATAAGTTCTTTAAAAATCAAACAATGTGATTTTCTGTTTTTTTTTTTTCAACGGTCTGTCTCTCATGGTTGAGGTTTACCCATGTTGACAATTAAAGGCCTCTCTAACATTTTCAAGTGGGAAACTTGCACAATTAGTGGTTGACTAAATATTTATTTGCCCCACTGTACATAAGACAATGCTTCTCATCAAGACATTTATTACCAGGTGTGTGTTCTATAGTGTTCAGATCAGCTTTAAACCACTCATCAGAGATTGGGCACACACCTGACTTTAAATGTTCGGTAAACTTGGTTTAAATTGCTCTTTAAGTCACCTTAGGAAGAGGGTTCAGTCACTTATTTTTCCCCTTTCTGTCATTGTTTGCATGCTTTCCTCATTAAAATATGAAAACCTATAAATGTTTGGGTTGTTTTAGTTAAAGCAGACACTGTATTTTCATCTGTGTGATTTTGACAAAGATCAGATCACATTTGATGGTGATTTTATAAAGAAATGTGAGAAATTCCAAAGGGTTCAGATACTTTTTCATACCACTGTAAGGACATGCCTACTGAATTACTTGGGTATATTGTGTTATAAACAAGGTTCCAAGGTACTTAAGCTTTGCTGAAAACTTCCATTTTTAGAATTTCTCCATCCAAAACAACAGTCGAGCTGCAGTAACATTACTCATCAAAACCCCTAAAAAAGGTCAATTTGGAAATACCGCATCCATCTGTCGTCACGACAGGGGAGGACAACATGTTCATTAAGGTAGATGTTGAACCTAGCTCGTGCCACCACAAAGACCGTGTGTTATTGTAGCCATGTTGCCGCTGTGTTATGGAAGGTATGTTCTTCCTATCCCTGCATTTTCATGTGTCCAGAGCTCAAGAAATACTCAAGCTAAAATCTTGCGCATGAAACAACTGGTTGCCTTTGATATTGTTATTACGATGATGATTGTAATTATGATGATCACTAATATTATTTACTACAACAACTGTACGCTGCTGGCCAAAAGTATTGGCACCCCTGCAATTCTGTCAGTTAATGCTTAATTTCTCCCAGAAAATGATGGCAATTACGAATGCTTTGGTAGTAATATCTTCAATTATAATTGCTTGTAATGAAAAAACACATAAGAGAATGAAAAAAAAAAAAAAATCATTATCATTTTACACAAAACTCCAAGAATGGGCCGGACAAAAGTATTGGCACCCTCAGCCTAATTCTTGGTAGGACAACTTTTAGACAAAATAAATGCGAAAAAAACGCTTCCGGTATCCATCAATGAGTTTCTTACAATGCTCTGTTGGAATTTTAGAGCATTGTTCTTTGGCCAACTGCTCCAGGTCTCTGAAATTTGAAGGGTGATCCCTCCACAGGTGTTCTATGGGATTCAAGTCTGGACTCATTGCTGGCCACTATGGAAGTCTCCAGTGCTTTCTCTCAAACCATTTTCTAGTGCTTTTTGAAGTGTGTTTTGGGTCATTGTCCTGCTGGATGAACCATGATTTCTGAGGCAGACCCAGCTTTCTCACACTGGGCCCTACATAATGCTGAAACATTTGTTGGTCGTCTACAGACTTCATAATGCCATGCACAGGGTCAAGCAGTTCAGTGCCAGAGGCAACACAGCAACCCCAAAACAACAGGGAACCTCCACCATGTCTGACTGTGGAGACCGTGTTCTTTTCTTTAAAGGACTTATATTTTTTTCCTGTAAAGTCTATGTTGATGCCTTTTGCCAAAAATCTCTACTTTTGCCTCATATGCCCAGAGAACGTTCTTCCAAAACGTTTTTGGCTTTCTCAGGTAAGTTTTGGCAAACTCCAGCCTGGATTTTTTATATCTCTGGGTCAGAAGTGGGGTCTTCCTGGGTATCCTACCATAGAGTCGCTTATTATTCAGATGCCGACGGATAGTATGGGTTCACACTGTTGTACCCTCGGACTGCAGGACAGCTTGAATTTGTTTTGATGTTCGAAGTTCTTTATCCACCATCCGCACAATCTTTTGTTGAAATCTCTAGTCAATTTTTCTATTCTGTCCACATTTGGGGAGGTTAGCCACAGTGCCATGGGTTTTACACTTATCGATGACATTGCGCACAGTAGACACAGGAACATTCAGGTCTCTGGGGATGGACTTGTAGCCTTGAGATTGCCAATGCTTCCTCACAATTTTGCCTCTCAAGTCCTCAGACAGTTCTTTGGTCTTCTTTTTTTCTCCATGCTCAAAGTGGTACACACAACGACACAGGACAGAAGTTGAGTCAACTTTAATCCATTTTAACTGGCTACAAGTGTGATTTAGTTCGTGCCACCACCTGTTATGTGCCACAGGTAAGTAACAAGTGTGGTTAATTACACAAATTAGAGAGGAATCACATGATTTTTCAAAGGGTGACAATACTTTTGTCCGGCCCATTTTTGGAGTTTTGTGTAAAATAATAATGATTTCCTTTATTTATTTATTTTTTACATTCTCTTTCGTATTGTTTTATTGCAAGCAAAATATATTAAGATATTACTACCAAACCATTTGTAATTGCAATCATTTTCTGGGAGAAATTGAGAATTATTTGACAGAATTGCAGGGGTGCCAATACTTTTGGCCAGCAGTGTACACCTTAAGGATTCTTTTCCAACTAAAGTAATAAGTTCTTTTTGCCTGCTGCTTCTAGTAAGTCACAACTAGGGGAAGCCAAGCGCACATAGCAAAACCCAAAAAAAACTGTAGAGCCCTGTGTTACAATAGTGACATTTTGTGGACGAATGAACAATATATCAGAATAGTAAGAAATCAAACTTAAAAAGTAGACAACTTAAGATCAAGGGACAGAACACTTTGTCAGCCCTTAACTAACTGGTAGAAATACCACCTAAAACAAACGATGCAATACAATAAATGCCCGCAGCATAAGACACTCTAAAACATAGGCAAAAGAATATGTGTAAATGCTTTCTCCGTGAGCTTTTGAAAAATAAACATCTTTGTGAAAGTGCACTCCTGTGAAAAGAAACTTCATCATATTCAAGTTCAAAGACTGATATTTACAGTATAAACAAGCTAAAAATAGCCCTGTGAGAGATTCATAGCAAAGTTAATTGAAAGTTCACATAATTTTAAAAAATAATCGAGAAGTTAAGAAATTAATATAAACTATGCAAGTTTTTTTACCCTTCCTATTATAAGAATTGGAACTGAGAATCGTTTGGTACCAGAATCGAAACGTGGCAATGGAATAGGAATGGGAACCATTCAATTTCAAACCATGCCCAATCCTAGTGTTTACGTCTTGAGTTAAGATCCCTGTCAAGTCCCTACTGAGTTTGAGTTGTCTTCTCTACCGTTTCTACACCAATCAAAACAATCCAGCATAGAATTCTTATCATGTACTCTGATAGGTCTATATGGAAAATGAATGAAATTTTAAGTTCTGCCAAATCATTATTATTATTACTTTTTACAGTGTTGGACAGTTTCATCTTGTGTTCTGCAGCCTAACCATGCCTGCCTAAACATTGTTGACATCTTGTATGTGTGTGTGTGTGTGTCTGTATCTCTGTGTGAGTCCAGCTTGGCCTCCTGCCGCTCTCGCTTCCACAGAGAGCAAGTCGAACTCCCTGAAGGCAAAGCAGCAGCACAGAACAAAAAGTTGATGCTGATGTAAACGACAATTTCAAGTCTGGAGAGTGGGGGGTGGACCAAGTTATTGTGTACATTTTATGTATCAAACGATAACTGGATATAGGAATATTTTAGACAAACCAAATTTAGTTTGTAATTTACCGGAATTTCCGGACTACAAGCCACTACTTTTCCCTTCATTTTGACTCAAGCGGCTTATAGTCCAGAGCGGCTTATTTGTTGATTTATTTCAGTTAAAAAGTAATACTTTTTTTGACAGTGGCGAAATAAGACTGTCATAAGACCGTCATATTCATGACATGACACTGTCATGGGCAGTAATGAATGTTTCTGAAAAATGTCATTACGTATTATCTGGTAAATTTTGTCACTAACTTTATTTATGTCCAGCTCGGCTCTTTTACATCCCTTCAAAAGTGAGATAATTTGCCGGATGACATCAGTCATAAGCATTCATTAATGCTCATCACAGTACCATGTCATGATTATAACGGTCTTATGACAGTCCAATGACACCACTGTCAAGTAAAGTTTTACTCGTTAATATTTTTTGGTGTAAATATCCCATAAAACAGTTAGGACAGCTGCGGCTTATAGTCCTATGAGGCTTATCTACTGTATGACCAAATGCCGTCTTCGTGTCATATTTGGTGGGTGGCGGCTTATAGTCAGGTGCGCCTTATAGTTTGAAAATTAAGGTAGTTAGTTAGTTAGTTAGTTAGTTAGTTTAAACAAGGATATGTCGCTTGTGCTTCGATTGCTAAAAATCACACAACTTGCATTATGACACAGCCGTGAAATTGAAAAAAAGCTTAATGCTAACTCTTAAACAATTTAGAATTAAAATATTCTCAGTCTTTGCTTTCTTTCTGCCTTCAAGCTTTATTTGTGCCATCAGAAACTGTGTAAGCCAATACAGCCATAGGTGGAGTTTGACTTTTGTGGGAAGGGGGGCAAAACATGTTGATCTGAGCCATGTAGAAAGAGAGTTGCGACTCGCCACTGGTGGTCTCACGGTTCACGTAGGCGTTAAAAGTTCCAAGCACAAGCAGCACTTTAATGTTTGTTTTATGGAACTGACAGCGGTGATTGCAACATTTATGGAAAAATGGATAAAATTACATATCTAAGTACTTATTTGATTATGTCATTGCATTATAACTAGAGATGTTATCGGCATCCCGATCGATCGGGTCCGATCACGTCATTTTCAAAGTATCGGAATCAGCAAAAAAGTATCGGCCATGCCTTTTTTTAATACATATATAAATTTTTTAATTAAATCATTTTCTAATTGTATTTAACGTTAGAGACATAATACGTTACACTCATCCAGAGTCTTTAGTTTAGGCTTGAAGTAGGGTTATCAAATTTATCCCGATAACGGTGGTAATTAATTTTTTAAAAAATGTATCACGTTAAAATATTTAATGCAATTAATGCATGCGCTGCACGATCCACTCATGCATTGACACGCTCAATCTGTAATGGCGCCGTTTTACCTATATAGAGAGATAAAAGGCAGCGTAATATGAGTAGAATGAATTTTGGCAGCCTTTGGAGCCTTTTTTTAATTGGGTAAAGCCTTACAATCCCTCTCTCTACGATTAGAAATATCATGGGAAGCAATGTGGGGAAGCAAGGTAGCAATTGATCTTTTTCTTAACACTTTATGTTATTTCCCAACGCAGAGAAGATATATCAATTGGTAGCACTACGCACAGTCATGGTTCCACTTCCCATCATGCATTTGGGCATGGCTACAGTATAATTTACTGCAAGCTCAACAAATACACTAGATGGCAATATTTAGTCACAATATACAAAGTCACTAGCCTTTCTATCCGTGGATCCCTCTCACAGAAAGAATGTTAATAATGTAAATGCCATCTTGAGGATTTATTGTCATAATAAACAAATACAGTACTTATGTACTGTATGTTGAATGTATATATTCGTCCGAGTTTTATTCATTTTTTTCTTAATGCATTGCCAAAATGTATATGATCGGGAAAAATTATCGGGAATGATTGGAATTGAATCGGGAAAAAAAAAAAAAAAAAGCAATCGGATCGGGAAATATTGGGATCGGCAGATACTCAAACTAAAACGATTGGGATCGGATCGGGAGCAAAAAAACATGATCGGAACAACCCTAAATATAACATATTTGTAAATGCTAGTTTTACATTTGGGGTTGTAAGGCGACAACTCAAAACTATGTAAACTGATTCACAGACGGGAAATTTCCTCTGCTGTGAAGGGGAGGTTTCCTGTTTGTGTTAGCATTAGCACGTAATATCGACTTTTACATTGAAATGCAAGAGGATTTAAGTTTTTCTTTTTTCACAACTCGAATAGCCTACTGTTCCAGAGACCAGAGAATTTCTAAATTTCCTGGATTCACTTACTTGTGGGAATTTCTTCATGTGTACCAATAACAACTCATTACCCTTTGAGGAGTGATTGAAGATGTTTTTTCAGTTAAATTTCATTTATTTATTTTGACAATGTTGAGTGGTCTTAAGACAATTGTTTATTTTTTGCATTCCTGGATAGCTAAGAGATTATTGTGTATGGTAATATGATTTAAATTCTGTTCAAATATTACAATCTAAATTTGCTAAAAAAAAATAAAAAAAAAATCCAGACATTTTGAGTTTTCAAAATGTTTCTTTAGTAGTTTTTGAAAACAAAGGTTTGAATCGAACGATGTCTCACTTGAACTAATACATATGAAAGTTAGTATAAGTCAATACAGATTCCTTTTGCATTGATGATTTAGCCTATCAATTAATTAGGTTCATATCATAGGCGGAGTTTGACTTTTGGGGCGGGGGGGGGGGGGCACAACATGTTGATGACCCCAATACGCAGTGTCAGCAATAAAATTAACTTAAAATAATTTTAAAATAATAAGTTGACAATGAGCGTTTTTTGTTCGCCATCATTCTTGAGGGGAATTCTAAATCAGCCGCCCAAATTGTATCCCCTGGGCGGAGCCATATGGAGGTAGATTTGTGTCTTTATTATTCAATCAAAAAAAAAGTTGCTTCAAAATAAAAATAAAGTTGTTTCAATCAAAATATTTATTTTCAATTCTTCTTCTGCTTCTATCAAAAAAACGTGTTTGAATGCAAAAATAAATTTGAAACTCAAAAAACTCAACAAAAAAAAATGCATGTGAAAGCTATTTTTCTTTGATTATTCTTTTTTTTTTTTTTTTTTTTTTTTTTTTGTTGTTGTTGTTGATTGAAGCAACTTCTTGATTGAAGTAATGTTGATTTGTGTTTGGGCCACATTTTGGCCCAAACATTTCTCTTCATTATTCAATCAAAGAATAAGTTGCTTAAAAAAATATATAGATTTTGTAAAAGAAAAATCATTTCAATCAAAAAAAGAATAATTTAAATCATAGAATAAGGTTTTTGACTGCAAAAAAATATTTGAGATTGAAAAATTTGCATTTGAACACTTAATTTTTCATTGAAAAAGTTTTCTTTGATTGAAGCAATCCTTTTTGTGTTTGGGCAATATTATGATTAGGACATTTGTGTCTAAATCATTAAATCCCCCATAAAGTTGCTTCAATCAGAAAAAAAGAAAAGAAAGAAAGAAAAAGAAAAAAACGATTTTTAAATATATTTTTTCTCTCTAATATATACAGTAAATATATATATATATATATATATATAAAGTTATGTGAAAAGCAAATGACTGTCTAAGGTGCTCGAAAAATAATTTCGACCCATTATAAAAATCTTTTTTTGTTCATTTCATTCATTTTTGTTGCGGTTTTATTGCTTTGGGGTTAGGTAACTTTTATATAAATATAAGAAAGTCAATTACATGCAATGACACTTTTCGCCCCCCCTTAAAATCCGCATAAGGTTCATATTCGAGAGAAATGTATCCCTAACCCCCGTTAACCCAATCTGATTGGTCTCATTAATGTCCCGTCCACAGCAAAAAGTGGTTATTCAGGTTACGCTGTTATATCGTCCCTACCATTGTTAAGACCAAACTTACGCCATTGCCACAAACGGACCGACGAATAAACAAATAAATAAATAAATGGACCAACCGGAAGACGTGTGCATTTTTTCCAACTAGTTTTACATTGGAAAAAAATAACCGGAAGCAGTTTAGTTCCCACCCAGTAACTTGGCAGTTGATATGACAGCGCGCTGAGAGTCCGTGAAGAGTTGAAGCTGCCGGCTGGCAGCGATTACAGTACAGTTCGGCAAGAAACACCAGCGGCATCACGGGACTATTTTGTTTTTTGTTTGTTTGCTTAAAACCAAGAAACTGGCGCTTTTTTAATTATTTTTTCTTTCGGAGCATTTTCCCTAAAGAGTAACAATTATTTTGTTTCTAGAGCTTTTACTCTAACCCGGGGTGACTAATGACCGATCGCCCAAAGGTGAGCTGAGCATTGACTTAAATATACATTTATCAAATGCCTCAATGTCTTCTTGATGGGTTTAAGCAGCATGTTACTAACAGTGCTGATAAATGACGCTTTTTGTTGTTGTTGTTGTCTGTTCACGTGACATCATTTCCCTCTCAGTTCTGTTTATGGTAAGAATATACACACATGTTCACTTAAAGGCTATAATCCAACAAGGTAGAAATTCAGCCTTGAATAGAAAAGGTTTGATCATCTTTAATATTGATGTCTGTATTGAATAGATAGATAGATTTTTATTTAACAGACTCAATATCCAAATCACAACAACGCAACACAAGATATCAAAAACATAAATACCTTTTGTGTTCAATTAAAAAAAAAAAAAACATTCATACCAGTTATACATGCAACCTACATCAATAACAAATACACACATACACGAACACGCTAAAGGAATGCTCAATTCAATTGAAATAATCAGTTCTATTAATTTATCAGTATTATTAATTTGTGATTTAGTTGAACACTGAAATTTGTCTTAATTCAGTCGTGCAAATAAAATAATGATAAATGCTCATCGTTGCATATCTTAACCAACGTGAATGTCTAGACACTTTTTGTGGTGATCTATAACACAAAATCTTACAAACTGTTAAGTCCCATTTGTATTTGACCTCGCTCCTCTAACAATAGACTATTTTTGTTTTCATTGGAAAGCTCAAGTCCATAAATACCTACTTTTCTGCTTGTTAATTGCTCAAATGACCACTCTAATCACTCCTGAACATGTACAGTACATGATTCATGAACAGCAATGACTAATGCAACAACTGTCACGGCTGACACGAAAGCAACAATGAGTGACCACAGAATAAGTTGATACAGTACATTCAATAGTCTATGTCTAGATTGGAGCATTG
Organism: Corythoichthys intestinalis; assembly: GCF_030265065.1. Lineage (NCBI taxonomy): Eukaryota > Metazoa > Chordata > Actinopteri > Syngnathiformes > Syngnathidae > Corythoichthys > Corythoichthys intestinalis. The sequence goes on from NC_080413.1 coordinate 35,123,339, forward strand.
CATTAGATCAAAATATGATTTCTGCTATGATTGCTTTATTTTGACTGTCTAGGCATAAATTGTTGTGTTTCTTTTTGAAAATACTGTGGATTTAATCATGCGTAAATCCATCTATGCATATGCCGCTTTTCCTCATTTCTTGTATTATATGAGCTGATAAAGAGCAAAAGGTGTTGTACTGAACACCCCTTGCCATTCAGTTTTAGCAAACATGCAGAAATTGTGAAGGAGACTTGTTGAGGGCTCGTCTATACTTTACTGCAATAGGGGAACTCAGTTATGAGTATGTTATGCAAACAGCCATGCTCAGCTCTACATGCTTTTCTGCAGTTTCGTCCTCACACCCAAGTCTCATTTGATTGTATTAGTGTTCTCTCGTCGCCATCAGCAATCATTTTTATAGAAGGCTTTTTTTTTTTTTTAGTGCAGCACTACGGGAAGTTGATCATTTAGGCCCCAAAGACACTTCCAAAAAGCTATTAAACGTATGAGGAACGAATAATGGGATAAGTATTTTATTGAGATGAGCAAATAAGCTCTTTTTTCCACATTTTAGTAATTATACAGGGTGACACAAACAAACAGGAACTAACAATCCAATAAAACTAAGAGTGATGGAAGAAAAATATTTATTCATCGTAATTTATACCTTAAAACATGCCGTTGAAGAAAGGATGGAATGCAACATCTCAGCTGGGTTACTGTGAATTTTATCCAAAGTTCACTATAGTTACTACAATGGGGGAGTGTTTACTGACGTGTTCTTTTTGGGTCCCCTGCATTTAATTGGCAAAGAAGCACGAATACCAGCTGTACGTGTAGTATAAGTGGAATATGTCAAAAAGTACCTGAACCTTTTGGAATTTCCCACATTTCTGCATAAAATCACCATCAAATGTGATCTGATCTTCGTCAAAATCACACAGATGAAAATACAGTGTCTGCCTCAACTAAAACCACCCAAACATTTATAGGTTTTCATATTTTAATGAGGATAGCACACAAACAATGACAGAAAGGGGAAAATAAGTAAGTAAACCCTAAGTAGTAAGTAAGTAAAAAGAGCAATTGAAACCAATTTTTACCAAACATTTTAGGTCAGGTGTGTGCCCAATCACCAGTGAGTGGTTTAAAGCCGCCCTGAACACTATAAAACATACACCTGGTAATAAATGTCTTGATTAGAAGCATTGTCTTATGTGCATCATGGCTCGGTCAAAAGAGCTGTCTGATGACCTGTGATCAAGGATTGTTGATTTGTATAAAGCTGGGAAAGGATACAAAGCCTTCTATTAAAAGCCTGGATATTCATCAATCGACAGTCAGAGAAGTTGTCTAGATATGGAGAGAGTTTGGAACTGTTGCTTCTCTCCCAAAGAGTGGCCGTCACTAAAAATAACGCCAAGAGTTCAGCGCAGAATACTCAAAGAGGTAAAAAAACAAAAAAAACCTCGGGTATCTGCTAAAGACTTATAGAAATCACTGGCACAGTCCAATATCTCTGTGCACACATCAACTACTGGACTGTCTCAGAAAATTAGAATACACAATATTCTAATTTTTTGAGACAGTCCTGTGTATATATACAGGACTGTCTCAGGAAATTAGAATACACAATATTCTAATTTCCTGAGACAGTCAGACTGTCTCAAAAAATTAGAATATTCTGTATTCTAATTTTCTGAGACAGTCCAGTATATGTAAAACTATGGCCAAGAATGGTGTTCAATGGTGGACTCCACGGAGGAAGCCACTGCTGTCTATAAAAACATTGTTGCTCGTTTAATGTTCGCAAAAAGGCACTTTGACACTCCACAGAAGTTTTGGCAAGCTATTTTGTGGACTGATGAAACCAAAGTTGAATTGTTTGGGAGTAACGCAGAATGTCATGTGAGGATGAAAAATGGAACAGCTCACCAACATAAACCCCTCATCCCCATCGTGAAGCATGGTGGAGGGAGCATCATGATTTTTGCTGCCTCAGGGCCTGGACAACTTGCAGTCATTAATGGAAGAATAAATTCAAAAGTTTATCAGGAAATTTTGCAGGAAAACCTGAGGCTGTCTGTTAGAAAGCTAAAAATCTAAAAAGAGGATGGATGCAGCAATAAGACAATGATCCAAAACACAGAAGTAAATCAACTTCAGAATGGTTTCAGAAGAACAAAATACATGTTCTGGAGTGGCCAAGTCAAAGTCTAGACTTGAACCCTATTGAGATGCTGTGGCATGCACTAAAAACAGCGATTCATGCCAGACATCCCATGATTCCGACTGAACTACAGCAATTTTGTAGAGAACAACGGGCAAAGATATGTCCTGATTGATGTGCCAGACATATCTGCAGCGACAGGAAGCGTCTGGTTGAAGTTATGTCTGCCAAAGAGGGGAGGGGGGCGCACAAAATATTAAATGTGTTGGTTCACTTACTTATTTTTCCCCAATCTGTCATTGTTTGCATACTATCCTCATTAAAATATGAATGTTTGGGCGGTTTTAGTTAGAGCAGACACTGTTTTTTTCATCTGTGTGATTTTGACAAACTTTAGATCACATTTGATGGTGATTTTATGTAGAAATGTGAGAAATTCCAAAAGGCTCAGACACTTTTTCATACCACAGTAAATTAAATACAAGGCATTTTACACTTTACGGTACAGCAGTTTATTCACTATTTTATTCATCATTACTTTATTTCATAAGCAATGGTCATCATCGGATTAGTGCTGCAACAAAAAGATTGTTTTTAGAATCGATTAATCAGACGATTACTTAAACGATCGATTCATTGGATAAATGCCACTTTTTTAAATTACCTTCACAATTTAACTTGTTTAAATTGTTTTAGGCATGTTGTAAATAACAATGAAGACAAAATGGATGACTATTTCCTTTCCAAAAAATATTTCGTTACAGCTTCCGGACTTAATTGTAGTCTACAGCTGTACTGTTTTAAGTACATGCAACTTATTCAAGTTTTTGATTTGAGGCTCTGAGTATTAAACATAAAAATGATTTCCCAATAAACAAATCAGACAAAAGCCCTGTTCATTCAAATAAAAATAAAAAAAATGCCGATTGACATTGGTTTTCCTGTTAGCAAAGTTCTGATATAAATTGTGTTAATGACTCATTTATTTTTATTGAGCAAACTAAACAACAAAATCAAATAACGTGGAGGCAGACTGTAATAAATCAGTTTTCTTTTTCAAACAGTTGTTCATAAAAACAATCAAAATCCAATTTCAAAGCTCTTGTATAACAATTTTAGTTTGAATGGGAGTTTGTGTTGAAATGAGACGCTAAGCTGTTCTATGAATAGGCTTATGTGTATGGTTTCTTTAGAAAAAGAAATGAGACCCATTTACTAGCTAACAATAACTCAAGTGCTAATATGCTTCTCCAAAACATAATACAAATGCACACATGAGACACTGATGAGCATAATTGCTAACTAGCTTAGCGCCCCATGCTAAGTAGTAACGTCTCATCAACAAAGAATACAAACAATACAATCGGCGTTATTTACTCACCTCTGACGGAGGCACACTGCATCTAACAAAACAAAAGACAATCTAAGTCTCTTTGTCATATTATGTATTCATCAACCTGACCTGAGTGTAGCAGTGAACTCTCTCTCTCTCTTGCTCTAATCACTGGCACGAGCGTACAGCCTGACATTACACACAAACAAGTACACAAACAGAACTGCTAATAGCTGCTGGCAAAAATCAATTATGAAATTCGTATGAAACAATTTCATTAATCGATTTTATTAGAATTGTTCTTGCAGCCTTGCATCGGATCCAACAAATCGTTACAATCCACTTATGGTCAATTGCAATTCTGGGTGCTATGAAAACTGCAATAAGTGGCTTAAAAATGATAGCAGTCCATATTTTTGACACAAATCTATCAAAAAAAGTGACAGGAAAAACTTAATTATGAAAGTACAACCCTTAGCGAAATGTATGGAATCACCAGTCTCAGACAAGCACTCACTCAGACATTTTATCATGTCGATCAAACTCAGATAAAAAGCTCGAAAAAATAATGAATTAGATCAAAAGTGCAACTCTTTAGCATTCAGAAACACTAAAATAAATGAATAAAAAACATTGTGCTGGTCAGTAAATTTTACTTTTGTAGAGCAAGTGCAGGGAAATATATATGGAATCACTCCATTCTGAGAAAAAAAATATGGAATCATAAGAAACAAACAAAGAAATATCAATCAAAACACATCTCTAGTATTTAGTAGCACCACCTATGCCTCAGAGACTGCATGACAGCCTGCAGTCTCTGAGGCATGGACTTGATGAGTATTCTTCATCATTTTGGTGCCATTCTCTTTGAGTGCAGTTGCCAGATCATCCTTGCAGGTCGGTGCCTTGCTATGGACCATTTTTTTTTCAATTTCCACCACAGGTTATCAATACGGTTGAGATCTGGGCTATTTGCAGACTATAACAGTGGCTGTATCAGCACCAAACAAAAGTTCCAGCATCATCACCTTGTCCAATGCAGATTCTTGACTCTTTACACCTTGTCCAATGCAGATTCTTGGCTCTTTACACCTTGTGCAATACAGATTCTTGACTCTTGACAAGGTGATAATGCTGGAGCTTTTGTTTGGTGCTGTTCCAGTGAGATTTACAAAGATGACTGCCCGAAGAAGACATTCCCTCAGTCCTTGGTGATATGGGGTTGTATGTCAGGCAAAGGCACTGGGGAGATGGCTGTCTTCAATAAATGCTCAAGTTTACATTGACATTTTTGACATCTTTCTATCCCTTCAATTGAAAATATGTTTGTCATTTTCCAAGATGACAATGCATCATGCCACAGAGCTAAAACTGTTAAAGCATTCCTTGGAGAATGACTCATCCAGTCAATGTCATGACCTGCAACTAGCCCAGATCTCAACCGTATTAATAACCTGTGGTGGAAATTCAAAAAAATGGTCCAGAGCAAGGCTCCGACCTGCAAGGATGATCTGGCAACTGCGATCAAAGAGAGTTGGCACCAAATTGAGGAAGAATACTCATCAAGTCCATGCCTCTGAGACTGTAAGCTGTCATAAAAGCCAGAGGTGGTGCTACTAAATACCGTATTGGCCCGAATATAGGACAGTATCTTTTTTGCATTGAAATAAGACAGAAAAAGTGGGGGTCGTCTTATATTCGGGGTCTAGACATTATACCCATTCACAACGCTAGATGGCGCCAGATATCATTGAAGCGAATGCTGAACCCCTAGGCCAAAGCGACCCCCTATGGTTAATGCAGTTATTGCAATTTTGTTGTTTTATCACAATAGATTGGTTTTCAAAAACCAGAAGCCATTCATTTACAAATGTGATTGCACTTTAGTTTACATATTTAAATGTTCAGATATTAAGATTTGAATGAGGCAAAATAACATGCTTTTTCTCTCAAATATATTGTTATAATCATTTGTTTCAGATATACTGTAATTATTTTTTGTGTAAAACTAATTTGGTCTTCAAAAAGTATTTTTTTCAAACTTGAGTCATGAAAAAGAGGGGGTTGTCTTATAATCAGAGTATCAAATATTCGGGCCAATATGGTACTAGAGATGTGTTTTGATTGTTATTTCTTTGTTTCTTTTCTCATGATTCTATATTTTTTTTTCCCTCAGAATGGAGTTATTCCAAATATATTTCCCTGCACTTGCTCTATAAAATTAACATTTACTGACCACCACAATGTTTTTTATTCAATCTTTTCTGAATGCTAATGAGTTACGCTTTTGGACTAATTCATTATTTTTTTCAAGCTTTTTATCTGAGATTGTTCTACATGATAACATGTCCGAGTGAGTGCTTGTCCGAGACTGGTGATTCCACACTTTTTGCTAGCGATTGTATTCCTATTTCAGCTGCTTTTGCCGTGCCCAGTAAAAAAATCTCTAAACAGAAGATGATGTCACACCCAGAATGTTTTGAGAGTTTTGCAGTCTGCTGGCATGTTATCCGAACGCTTTCTATTCTGTTGTTGCTGTGTGACCAAAAATTTGGCGCCGACAACTTTCGGCTGAAAATTGTTAATATTGCATTTTTGGTTTTTGGTCAAAAGATTGAAAGTTTACCACGAAAAAGTGTGAAGAACCTTAGTCCTATTGTGATGATGTCATCAAAACACGGCGAGAAGCAAAACTACTGGCTCACAGTCAACAAGTACGCTTTTTATTTTGGATTTTTTTATTTGGAGGTATCAAAGAAATATATAAATTGTTAAATGAAAGAAAATGAAATATATTTGCAAGTTGCTTTCCACTGATGGCCCGCGTCACATCGAGTTTAACCCATACAGACCTAAGCATGCTGCTGAAGGACATGACGTGTTCGCGTCTCTAAACCAATAAATTGAATTTAGTTGCTACTGCCACTTCTGGGAGATGATTGGATGAAACTTTACCCATCGAAATCAAATGATGAGGTTTGGCACTCCCTTTTTGCCATTTTTGGCTCTTTGAAAATGACTGACCAAACCAAATGCAACTTCAAAAGGATAACAAAAAGTGCTCATTTCTCATTAAAGACATTAACATTAAAAATAACTTATAAAGCATGAAAATGAAATGAAATGAAATTGAGCATTATCTGACAGAATTGCAGGGGTGCCAATACTTTTTGCCAGCAGTGTATATAAATAAATACATGCATGTATGGATATACAGTGGGGAAAATAAGTATTTAGTCAACCCCTAATTGTGCAGTTCTCCCACTTGAAAATATTAGAGAGGCCTGTAATTGACAACATGGGTAAACCTCAACCATGAGAGACGGAATGTGTAAAAAACCCCCCAGAAAATCTCATTTTTTGATTTTCAAATAATTTATTTGCAAATCATGGTGGAAAATAAGTATTTGGTCTATACCAAAAGTTCATCTCAATACTTTGTTATGTACCCTTTGTTGGTAATAACGGAGGCCAAACGTTTTCTGTAACTCTTCCCAAGCTTTTCACAAACTGTTGCTGGTATTTTGGCCCATTCCTCCATGCAGATCTACTCTAGAGCAGTGATGCTTTGGGGCTGTCGTTGGGCAACGCGGACTTTCAACTCCTCCCCTCACCCCGTGGCGTCAAAATGATAACAAGAACGGGGAGCAAGAATCACACACGGGGGGACCTAGTGAATGACCTACAGAGAGCTGGGACCACAGTAACAAAGGCTACTATCAGTAACACGATGCGCCGCCAGGGACTCAAATCCTGTACTGCCAGACGTGTCCCCCAGCTGTAGCCAGTACACGTCCAGGCCCGTCTGCGGTTCGCTAGAGAGTTTTTGGATGATTCAGAAGAGGACTGGGAGAATGTGTTATGGTCAGATGAAACCAAAATAGAACTTTTTGGTAGAAACACAGGTTCTCGTGTTTGGAGGAGAAAGAATAGAGAATTGCATCCGAAGAACACCATACCCACTGTGAAGCATGGGGGTGGAAACATCATGTTCTGGGGCTGTTTTTCTGCAAAGGAACGAGGACGACTGATCTGTGTAAACGAAAGAATGAATGGGGCCATGTATCGAGAGATTTTGAGTGAAAATATCCTTCCATCTGCAAGGACATTGAAGATGAGACGTGGCTGGGTCTTTCAGCATGACAATGATCCCAAACACACATCCAGGCCAACAAAGGAGTGGCTTCGTAAGCAGCATTTCAAGGTCCTGGAGTTGCCTAGCCTGTCTCCAGGTCTCAACACCATCGAAAATCTACGGAGGGAGTTGAAAGTCCGTGTTGCCCAACAAAGGGTACATAACAAAGTATTGAGATGAACTTTTGGTATTGACCAAATCCTTATTTTCCACCATGATTTGCAAATAGATTATTTAAAAATCAAACAATGTGATTTTTTCCCCCCCACATTCTGACTCTCATGGTTGAAGTTTAACCATGTTGACAATTACAGACTTCTCTAATATTTTCAAGTGGGAGAACTTGCACAATTAGGGTTGACTTAATAGTTATTTGCCCCACTGTACACAACCCCAACCACTACTACTACTGCTGCGCCATGTAATGCGGTGCGCCCTCTATATGGAAACGGTTTTAAAATAGGCCATTCATTGAAGATGCACCTTGTATTCCGATGCGTCATATATTGCTGAAAATACGGTATGTTTTTTTTTTTCATTGTATTATGTATGTGCCACTGCGCCTTTCATGTTTTCAACGATACTTGCAAGTTGTTAGTTTCAGTGATATTTTTCTAAAACATACAGTGGGGAGAACAACTATTTGATACAATGCCGATTTTGCCTGTTTTCCCACTTGCAAGCCATGTAGAGGTCTGTAATTTGTATCATAAATTCTCTTCAACTGTGAGGGACGGAATCTAATACAAAAATCCAGAAAATCACATTGTATAATTTTTAAATAATAAATTTGCATTTAACTGCATGAAATAAGTATTTGATACATTACCAACTAGTAAATATTTCGGCTCTCAGTTCTGTTTTAAGAACCCTTCCTGTTCTCCACTCATTACCGGAAGTAACTGTTACCTGTACAAAAGACACCTGTTCACATGCTCAAACAAACAAACTCCAACCTCTCCACAATGGCCAAGACCAAAGAGCTGTGTAAGGACATCAGTGATAAAATAATAGACCTGCACAAGGCTGGGATGGGCTACAGGAAAATAAGAAAGCAGCTTGGTGAGAAGGTAACAACTGTTGGAGGGATTATTAGAAAATGGAAGAAGTTCAAGTTGACGGTCAATCTGCCTCGTTCTGGGGCTGCATGCAAGATCTCACCTCGTGGGGCATCACTGATCATGAGGAAGGTGAGGGATCAGCCCAGAACTACACGGCAGGACCTGGTCAATGACCTGAAGAGAGCTGGAACCACAGTCTCGAAGAAACCCATCAGAAACACATTACGCCGTCATGGATTAAAATCCTACAGCGCACGCAAGGTCCCGCTGCTGAAGCCAGTGCATGTCCAGACACGTCTGAAGTTTGCCACTGACCATCTGGATGATCCAGAGGCGCAATGGGAGAAGGTCATGTGGTCGGATGAGACCAAAATTGAACTTTTTGGTCTAAACTCGGCTCGTCGTGTTTGGAGGAAAAAGAAGGATGAGTACAACCCCAAGAACACCATCCCAACCGTGAAACATGGACGAGGAAACATCATTTTTTGGGGCTGCTTCTCTGCCGAGGGTACAGGACGACTGCACCGTATTGAGGGGAGGATGGATGGGGCTATGTATCGCCAGATCTTGGCTGACAACCTCCTTCCTTCAGTGAGAGCCCTGAAGATGGGTCGTGGCTGGGTCTTCCAGCATGACAACGACCCAAAGCCTCAGCCAAGGCAACTAAAGAGTGGCTCCGCAAGAAGCATCTTAAGGTCCTGGAGTGGCCTAGCCAGTCACTAGATCTGAACCCAATAGAAAATCTATGGAGGGAGCTGAAAGTCAGTGTTGCCCTGCAGCAGCCCCGAAACCTGAAGGCTCTGGAGAAGATCTGCATGGAGGAGTGGGCCAAAATCCCTGCTGCAGTGTGTGCAAACCTTGTCAAGGACTACAGGAAACGTTTGGTTATCTGTAATATTAAACAAAGGTTTCTGTACCAAATACTAAGTTCAATTTTTGTGATGTATCAAATACTTATTTCATGCAATTAAATGCAAATTTATTATTTAAAAATCATACAAGGTGAGTTTCTGTTTTTTTTGTATTAGACTCTGTCCCTCACAGTTGAAGAGAACTTATTATACAAATTACAGACCTCTACATGCTTTGCAAGTGGGAAAACCAGCAAAATCGGTCGTGTATCAAATACTTGTTCTCCCCTCTGTATATTTTTAATTTTACACGTATCTAATAAGAATATTGTATGTGCAATTCCTGACATATATTGTTAAGTTCCCAAAATATACATGTTTCATTTTGTACAAATTTACTAAGGATATGTGGTTTGAATGTCACATGCTTTACATACAAGTTCAATATAAAACATGTATGAACTTTATACATTTTATATATAACATTTCCATATAGGAGCAGTGTTTTGGGTGAAATAACTGAAATGGTCGAGTTCCATGAGAGTTGATTGAAACGACATTTGAGTGCCAAATTTGTTTTCTACATGTTGTTTTTGTTTGGTCTTTATTCCTTAGAACCTTTGAACCCGTCTATTAATTTTATGTAATTACGTACTGCTGACTACACAAAAGCAAGTTGTGTCACAGCACATTTACAGTCAATCATCATTGAATTGAACGCATGGTTTAAGCGGGAGGAGGAAGGGGTGGTTAGGTCGTGCTTATCACTCTTGATTTCAAGGCAAATCACGGGATGCAGCTGTTTTATTGCATAAGAGTGAACCCTTTGTTCATTCATGCACTCTCTCTAACTAGGCTTGTCACGATAATTTATTTAATACGATAGGTTTTCTGAGAAACAATTGTGATAAATGATCGTGTTGCTGATTTCTTTTTTCCTGCTGGCGTGATATTACACCATGAAAATTAATCATCACAGAAACACTTTGAAGGTCATGAAAGGGGAGATTTAGCAATTGCAGTTGAATGAATATTAAATAGTTTCTGCTTCTCGGACCTGCAGTCACTTCGATCAGATCAATGCTAAAATATGCAGTATTGCATACTGGTATACTAGACACAGTCTATGTATAATTCCTGGCTCTTGTGGACAGCTTGTCGGCAAAGACACGACAAGGCAGTGTAATGTATGTCTATGACACATGTAATTTATTGCACCTTTTTATAACTATCGTATCCATTTTTTATATTGGACGTCAAAGTTGATATAATAATTATCGTTACATGTCTATCTCTGACACTAATGGAAGTTTTTTCATAGTTACTGGGTGGATTTATTCAGGGTTCCTGTGTGTCCTTAAGAGGTCTTAAAATGTCTTAAATTTAAAATCAGGATGATCAAGGTCTTAAATTGTCTTCAATTTCATTGAAAATTGCAGTAGGGATTAAGTTTTCAGAAGATGCGTTTAATGCCAGGGTTGCTCCCAAAATCTTCCATTAGAATAGTGTTAGCTCATTGGCGCTAGACATCCAATTCATTTTGACTGGATTGGACGTCACAGTCAGTCTTTTGTGTGCATTTACAGGTCACTTCCTGTTCATTTGAGGGCATTTACAGATTGATTCCGACTCACTGCCGATTCATTTGGGGACATTCTAGAATCACTTCCTTTTCAGTAACCCAAAATCATAGGCGGAGATTTAGGGGGGGCAGTGGCCCCCTGGTGGCTAAAAAAAATGGCATTGCATGTAATTGAGTATAAAACAATTTAAATGGTAAATGGTAAATAGTGTTATACTTATAAGGGAAAGTTTAGAATTTTTGACATGAAGCTTAAAGTGCATACGACTGGATAAAAAAAGTCTTAAATAGCATTGTGTTAATTAGAATAATATTTTGAGACGATTTGACTATATACAACAATTTGGCAAAGCGAACAAGGCGAGAAATTAGTCTTTTAATCTGCCGTTTAGCCACACCTACCATTATAGGCCTCTAGCGTCCCCAGCAGGATGATGATGTCGGCAAGGTCATGGTTTCATCTTATTTAGAATTCAGCCCATTGAGGAGGAATTATTCAGAATGAGGGAAATGTGACGAAGAGAGTTGCAACATGTCATTGTTTCAGTCTCTGTACTCCAATATTTTTACAGGATATTGTTTTTATCGAAGTATTTTCCCCATTTGCCAAATAAATGCTATGGTCATGACGAATAAGTCTTGTGCTAAATGGAATATGAAATATTAAATGGCAAAATTACTCCATAATGGTTAAAACTGTCCACTTCTTGCACCTCCCAAACATTTTATGCCACCGGAGTTAGTCCTGCTTTTGTCATTTCCCTGCCCCTTCAGAGAGCGTAAACAAACCAGGAGGCATGACAGCTAGCCGACATGCTAACCTGAACCGAGTGATGTTTCAAAGTCTATTTTCAGCTTTCGAAGTGAAAAAATAACCCAAGACCGGGATTATTTCACGCGGTGGCGGGGTTGTCGATTGTCTTCGAGCAAGTTACAGTTCGTCGGACTCGTTCCCCTGTTGTGGGCAGAGAGCTCGTTTGCCGGGAAAACATCTGGAGCAGTGTTGTAGGGAGGTCATCAGGCACTTGGAGGCCAAATACACTACTGTGCCTCATTTTGACTTGTTTACATGAAAGTTGAATCAGCCTGTAGTGTGTTTTTCCACTTTCATTTTGAGTATAAATCCAAATCCGGACCTCCATGAGTTGATACATTTTATTTTCATGGATAATTTTTGTCTGACTTTATTGGCAGCATGTCAACTATGGAAAGAACAAAATATTTAATAAAAATATTTCATTCATTCAGATCTACAACGTGTTATGTTAGTGTTCCCTTTATTTATTTTTAACAATATAGTTCAAAATGATGTTCTCAAATTTTAAAATGAACTGTTCGGTTCATAGGAGAGATAGACCGATTATTGGCGCCGATATTTGGAAATGTGATGAATCGATATCTGCCTCTTTTTTTTTTTTTTTTTTTTTAAATCCGACTGACCGATATGAAAAAATCAATTTAGAAAGGCATTATTCCGGCTCAGATGCAGCCGCGCCTGTCTCTCTTGCACTAGTATTCACCCTGTCCCCTGATTGGTTAAATGGTAATGGAAAATGGAGTTACACTTGTATTGCGTCTTTCCACCTTTTTAAGACCCTCAAAGCGCTTCACACTATATCTTCATCTACAGTACCTACTGGTGACGCAGTACCAGGAGAAACGTGGGGTTTAGTATCTTGCTCAAGGATACTTAGGGGAGGTCATCAGAGCGGAGAATCGAATCCACAACCTCTGGGTTGGGGAACGATTACGATACCACTGAACTACGCCATATTTTTAGCTATAATTTATCAATTTGTGTTATTCAATGAAAATGCTGTTGGCCTTTCGATAAAGTTCAGTGATTCAGCATGAATCAATTTTTACACTTTTAGTGTAAATGAATATCGGCTCCAAAATTCGGTTATCGGTTGCTCTAACTACTAATAGTATCAGTCCTGAAAAACCCATATTGGTCAATCTCTAGTTCATAGTTCATAATTCAAAATTTTCAATTACAGTTAATGGTTAAAAAAAAGAACTCTTCTAGTTCCGTTCTTTCATCTCTGTAATGATTCCTGCAAGCTATTATTGACAAAGTCAAGATAGAATGGCAGACAGCAATTATTTTATCCACTTTGCCACTTGAAACTGTGTCAAATTCATCTTCATATTGAATTTCAAATCCTCGTCGGTACCTTTTTGTAAAGCTCGCTTAAACAAAGAAACAAGTGTCTATGCCTTCAAAAGCATTTATTTTGGCTTCCTCAGATTGCACTTGCAAAAGAACATCAAATGCAATACACATAACATTCCTGAGTGTTTATTCAAACTATGCAGACTTGCACTTTCATTTCACAAGAGCAATAAATGCATAAAAAAAAACTAAATTAAAAGACCTGAGCTTAGCCTCAAAAGGTATTAAAAATGAGGATCTAAGTACAACAAAAGAATACTTGGCTAACTTGCATTGCAAAAGTCCGCTACCTTAACTCATTCACTCCCAGTCATTTTCACCGGAGCAAAGCCCTTCGCTCCCAGCCGTTTTACTGGATTTTGACTGATTTTGCAAGGCCACCAGAAAATTCTGTTCTATTGCTGTATAAACATGGAACCCACCAAAAGAAAGACTAGACTCTCTTCTTTCAGCAGAAAAAAAATAAGTTCATATCTTTTTTCATTCTTTAGAAATCAGCATTAGAAAAATAGCTTAGTTTGAGCAATTTTCCAATTTCTGATGAAAAAACGGCGAAAATGAGCTTTTTGTAAACGCATACATTTCAAACATAACTTTGACTTCAACACAGCTATTTTTTGCTTTAGTTACATCCCAAACATCTGAATAATGTTTTCCTTTTACAAAATAACATAAACAACCAGACAAATAGAGCTTTTGATAGCAAAGTAACAATTTATTTACACATAACTAACTGAGAGATGATGCTTGGTGGCCGCGACAGCGGGTTAAACCCCTCGTTGCCGCCTGACTCGTACAGATGGATTTTTTCTAGTCTTTCTTTTGTGGTGACCACTGCCTCGTTTGCCTGGGTAACTTGTGTTCCTGGGGAGGAACTGGTTTGGCTGTGCGCGCCGTGCAGGACACTGGAGGGTGCGGGGGACGCGACAGGCAAGCGCGGCGGCGTGGGCTATGCTCGGCAGGCAGCACGGACTCAACTACGCTGTACTGGTTGAATTGGGTTGGGGGTCTTACCAAATGCGCTACTGCCCTCCAGTGGCCAGTTTTATTACTTGAAAATGGGTTTTGAGCTTTGTGCATTCTATCATAGATACATGGGAACCTATAGATGCCGATTGTCAACAAAAAAAACAAAAAAAATGCAAAAGACCTATAAATACGTATTTGGGAGCAAATGAGTTAAATGCTATTAAATGCTAACTTCTTTTTGTTTTTACAAAGCTCTTAACAAATCATTCAAACACATATACCCACCAAAAAAAACGTTAAATGTACTCATATACTAAATAATTAGTTCAAACAAAAATATACCATATGTTGGTCTTAACAAGGAGCAGCTGGATTCAGTCACGTTAGACATGTTATGGCATATTCACTGTTGCCACTAGAGAGCAGTGTATCCACCCAATCAATAAAACTAAATGCCACACTTTCAAAACAAACCATTGCAACGTCACTCTAATTAAACGAATCCTCGACGCAGTAAAATTTGATTCGAAGCTTTTTTTTTTCTAATCGAATTATTCAAGTTAATTGATGAATTGTTGTAGCAGTACTTATGTTTGGTCATGGACGCAAACAAAGGAAAATTCTCCTGATATACTGGACTGTCTCAGAAAATTAGAATACACAATATTCTAATTTTTTGAGACAGTCCTGTACATTAGGGCTGTCCCAAACTACTGTTTTTTCCCAGACTAGTCAGCAGACTTTTTTTTTTAACGATTAGTCGACTTTTTTTTTTTTTTTTCAACTAATCTAGCAATTAAATTTTTGTTGACACTTATTAGTTCACGAAAACATTTTGGAACACTTACATTTTTTAATAATGTACAAATAAACACGTAAATAACAATAATAAATCACAAATAAACAATGAGGTCAAATGGTGATAACATTAACTAGTGCAAAAGAATGGACAGTAAACAGATCCAGGACACTAACATATCTAGAATTGATACAGTGGTATTAAAAAGTATCTGAACCTTTTCTCACATTTCTGCATAAAATCACCCTCAAATGTGATCTGATCTTTTTCAAAATCACACACACACAAAAAAAAAAATGTGTCTGCTTTAATGAAAAACGCCCAAACATTTATAGGTTTTCATATTTTGATGAGGATAGTGTGGAAACAGTGACAGAAGGGGGAAAATAGGTAAGGGAACCATCACATTTAATATCTTGTACGCCCCCCTCCCCCTTTTGGCAACAAGAACTTCAAACAGACGCTTTCTGTAGCTGCAGATCAGTCTGGCACATCGATTAGGACTAATCTTGGCCCATTCTCCTCTACAAAATTGCTGTAGTTCAGTCAGATTCCGGGGATGTCTGGCATGAATCGCTGTCTTTAAGTCATGCCACAGCATCTCAATGGGGTTCAAGTCTGGACTTTGACTTGACCACTCCACAACGTGCATTTTGTTCTTCTGAAACCAACCATTTTGAAGTTGATTTACTTCTGTTTTTTTGGATCAGTCTTGTTGCAGCATCCATCCTCTTTTTAGCTTCAACTGTCCGACAGACGGCCTCAGGTTTTCCTGCAAAACATCCTGATACACTTTTGAATTCATTCTTCCATTAATGATTGCAAGTTCCCCATGCCCTAAGGTAGCAAAACAGCCCCAAATCATGATGCTCCCTCCACCATCCTTAACGTTGGGGATGAGGTGTTGATGTTGCTAAGATGTTCCATTTTACTTCACACGTGATGTTGTGTGTTAACATCACTCAAACAATTCAACTTTGGTTTCATCAGTCTAAAAAATATTTCGCCAAAACTTCTGTGGAGTGTCCAAGTGCCTTTTTGCGAAGATTACACAAGCAACAATGTTTTTTTTTTTTTTATATACAGCAGTGGCTTCCTCCGTGGAGTCCTCCAATGAACACAATCGTGGCCATAGTTTTACATATAGTTGATGTGTGCACAGAGATATTAGACTGTGCCAGAGATTTCTGTAAGTCTTTAGCAGACATGCTAGTGTTCTTTTTTACCTCTCTGAGTATTCTGCGCTGAAATCTTGGCATCATCTTATGTGGACGGCCACTCCTTGGGAGAGAAGCAACAGTGCCAAACTCTCTCCATTTGTAGACAACTTCTCTGACTGTATATTGATTAACATCCAGACTTTTACAGATGGTTTTCCTTTTCTAATTATGTTCTCATTTGCCGTGTACGGAATTATCTTCCTCAGAATGTATGCCTTGAAAGACACCCATAAAAACGAGACCCCCACTTTCAGTGTTGTGCATGAACGCATTCAATGGACGATCGTTCATGAGCACGTTCATATTTTGGGCTAACGTGGTCTAACGTGAATAGAACACATCCTATTTCTGTCTCATTATTATCATTGTGAACGCGCTCCTTCTAGCGGTTGTGAACTGCTTTCATAACCTCGTTCATGAGCTCAAAATTTGAGACTTTCTGACAAAACTGCAGATCTAACCTGAGGCTTAAAACACAGTATGAAATAAACAAACCTTAATAGCGGAAAACTGCCCAACCTGACTGTACCTCATTGTAGACTGCTATCAGTTGATAAGATGCTAAGTTGGTTAGTACATTATGTTTTTTCCATGAACCTTAATGTAGCAATGCTAACGTTTTACAATGTTTGATATACTGTAATTTTCGGACTATAAGCTGCTAATTTTTTCCTTCATTTTGAATCCTGCGGCTAATAGTCCAGTGCAGCTTATTTTTTCACTTATTCGGGTTAATAGGTAACACATGCCTCTTAGCATGTACTGCAGCGCTAGAGATGTAAATAACAATCTAAATGTTGAGTGCTAATTATTTATTCAGTTACTGTTCTAGTTGTTTCATTAATTGCTAGTTATGGTAGTTGGTAACATTTTATTTGACAGTGCCGTCATAAGACTGTCATAGGACCGTCATAATTATGACATGACACTATCATGGGCATTACTCAATGCTTATGACAGATGTAATTAAGTGTCATCCGGCAAATTATTTCACTCCATTTACTGGACTGTCTCAGAAAATTAGAATACACAATATTCTAATTTTTTGAGACAGTCCTGTGTATATATACAGGACTGTCTCAGGAAATTAGAATACACAATATTCTAATTTCCTGACTTAGAATATTGTGTATTCTAATTTCCTGACTTAGAATATTGTGTATTCTAATTTCCTGAGACAGTCCTGTATATATACACAGGACTGTCTCAAAAAATTAGAATATTGTGTATTCTAATTTTATGAGACAGTCCAGTATGTGTAGCTCTGATCTTTTACATCCATTCAAAAGTGAGATCAGTTGCCGGATAACACTAAATGACATCTTTTATAAGCATTCACTCACTCATTATTCTGATTGTCGAATGACAGTCTTTCAGCGCCACTGTCAAATAAAGCATTACCAAATACCATAACTATCAATTAATGAAACAACTGGAACAGTAACTGAATAATTAGCACAGAACATGAATTTTGATTCTTATTTACATCTGGAGCGCTGCAATGCATGCTAGGAGGCATGTTGGACAACAACAGTGTTGACAGCAGGTGGCAGTAGAGGTTGACTTTCTCCCCCAAGGGAGCAGTGATGGCCAAATGAAGATTCTTGAATCAATGAAGCCTTCCAGCCAATTGGTTCAAAGCTTCAGGGTGGTTCATTTAGTTTTATGACAGCCGTATGATGCCGCTGTCAAATAGTGTTACTGGTTAATATCTTTAGTTTAGATATCCAATAATACAGTGAGGACAACTGCAACTTATAGTCCGGTGCATGTTATCTATGAACAAATGCTGTTTTCGTGTCACATTTGGTGGGTGGTGCCGTATAGTGCGAAAATTACGGTAGATGTGTTTCCTTATTTTGTATGTCTGAATTTTAATTCTACGGTGTATTAATTACCAACAAACATCTGTGAAAGGAACTGAGGTCTCATATGCAATCATTGTATTTTCTTACTCGCCACCCCTTGCTCCTTGAGTCAAACTTACATTATGGGGTGTTTAATACTGAGAGATTTTTTTGGGCACATAGACATTTAAGAAACTTTTTTATACACTTTAGATTCTCTACACGTTGAAATACTTCAAGCTCTTTCAGTATCACACTGTAAATGAAAACGACGTTCATAACCTCGTCCATGAGCTCAGAATTAAAGACTTTCTGACAAAACTGCAGATCTAACCAGAGGCTAAAAGCACACTAAAAAATAAACAAACCTTGATAGCTGAAAACTGTCCAACCTGGCAAACCTAGCTGCCTGTCACGACTGTGTTGTTTTTTGCAAATATGTTAGCTTTTGCTCCCTAAGATTTTATGGTGGTGAATAAGCTTTCTTTTACATTCAGTGGAACTCTAAATGTTATCTAAAGGTGCTAAATAAACAGGTTACATCATAAACATACATATGCAACATGAATACAGCATAAATAAATGTTTAACGGCACAGCGAAGATGTTACTGGACTGGGAGAAAGCGGTGTGCAGTCGAGTTGAGCACAGCCACATGTTGGGATGTACTGGACTGTCTCAGAAAATTAGAATACACAATATTCTAATTTTTTGAGACAGTCCTGTAAATAAAGATTTCTTGAGTTAACATCACATACTTTAGCTTTAAAATGACATGAAAAATCTGATGGGCAATGAATAATGTGGCTTCAAATTTGCTAACATGCGCAATTTCCACGACAAGATGTTAAAACTTGCTGTTATACAGCATTTGCAAACAATGCGGAAAAAAAATCTATTACTGACACCGCATGTATGCGAAAAGAGAAGACAAATGCACTTTTTTTTCCAGAGTGTAAAGCATACTGTTAGCGGTGTAGCTAACGTACTTCCGGTGAAAATTTCAAAAATTAAAGCACGTCATGTTCAACATGTAAATAAAGATTTCAGGAATTAACCTCACATACTTCAGATTAAACATTAAGGATAGCTTTAAAATGACATTATGAAAAATCTGATGAGCAAAGAATAATTTGGCTTCAAATTTGCTAACATGCGCAATTTGGAGGACAAGATGACAGTCATTTTGGATCAAATCAGCACTTTTGATAGGCTCAAATTGGAAGAAAACAAAAATGGCGTTGGCTTTCTCAACTATTTCATATTCTACACTTAGCTCGCTTTCAAATGACATGTTATGCATTGTGTTTTTTTTTTTAACTATTACTTTTAATATAGTTTGTGTTTTATTTAAGAATTAGTTATTGCATCTGAATGAGTGATTTATGTGAATGAATTGTCACTATATTAGTGGTTGAAATGATAAAAAGAAATGACAATGATAATAATAATAATAATATCGCAAATCGGCAATTTATGAGACAGTATATGGCTCACTAAAATTTGTTATCGCGACAGGCCTAATCAATGTTATCATTTGTATTGATACTGTTTTCATTGTAGGCTTATTGGAATTTCTGTCCAACGAAAGGAGGTTTGGGACAGTTGACAGCGGGAACAAAGCAAAAATAATAGAAAACGTGTAGAAGTTTTAATTTTTTCAAAAATACAGTTTTCGATTACTGGCTCGTTCTGAGAGACGTACAAATTAGGACAGAACAGATTTTCATCTTAAGCCGAGAAACACCAGCAGTCTATATTGCTGGCATTTAGCCAATGACATTGATAAGATGTCTTATGATATATATGCAAATTCATACAGACCATGACTTGATTCCCTGGAGTGGATGAAATCTGCCATTTTTAGTCAAAGACATGCAAAGGAGCAGATCTGATATTTTCTTGTGTCCTCATTTCTTAAAGTAATTTGAAAGAATTGCTGGATTTTGGCACTTATAAAATGAATGTCTTAGTTAAAGGAGATCTTAGGTAACTGAAGGTCAAACAGCATACTTCTTGACGGAAGAATGTCGAGCATAAGAATTCATTCCTTGTGATAGCTGGTTTTGTGCTTTAGTGTTGAACGTTAAATACCAAGATGACGTGGGAGGCTAGCGGTGAACAAAAAGCCAATTCAATGGAATTAAGTCGAATATGTTAGTGGAAAAAGGAAAAAAAAAGTGTTTTTGTTTTTTAAACATTTAAAATGGTCTACCTTTTAAAATAAGAGACAAAAAGACCAGCTTGGCAGTTGTCAATTCTTTTTCTGCTTTCAAGTCAATATCCTTGCATCAATCACTGGCCCAAACATCTTAAAGGCACATATCAACAGCTGAATACTGTCTACCATGTGAATTAAATGTGGCTTAAAGTGCCCGTGAAGCAAAAAAACATGTTTATTTCATATTACACACGGTATTTTATGTTCCTGAATGAAATGGACCGTTTGGATATTGTGGAAGCGATCGATATATTTATTCAATTTTTTGAATCCCATGCGACGAAAGAGAAACTCCCGGCTACGGTCTCCGATTGAGGAAGAAGGCGAATGTGACGTCAGCGGACTAATCATCTCAGAATACAACCATTACTATCGTATTCAGAACGACTGCAGATTGATCTGATTTTGAAGATGAATTTGTTTATTTTTTGCGTCACGCCAGCCGGGCTTGACACAGCAAAGAATGGGCAAAACAAGTCAGACAATCATGAGACCATTGGACGGATGACTAAGGCTATGTTCATACTAAAGGTCTTAACACATGAATCCGATTTTTTCGTGATTTTCCGACTCGAGTGAGGCATTAACTTGACAGTCTGAACGTGACATGTCGCATAGAACTGGACCATTTCAAATCCGATCTGGGTCACTTTTGTATGTGGTTTAAATCCGACCTGGGCCACATTTTCCCAGCTCTCTGTACTGTCAAGTCTCCCAGATCGAAATTCATGCTGCAATTACGTCATCAAAGAGCGAGAGATACTACGGTAGCGTTGCAGCTGTGCATTATTAGCGCCTAGCTTGCATTGAACACGGCTTTTAGGGAAGGGCCGGGCTTGACAAATGCCATAAAAAAATAAAAATGGGTTGAGGATAAGCCTGAGAATGATTGGTTTTCTCTCTGCTCTACTGTATATGAGCAATATTTCAACATTGCTTACACAGCCGAAAGTCGGGGCAAACTGCCCGTATGGGAGTGTGACATGCTCGGACAATGCGTGCATGGTTTCGATCTATATAAACTTTGAATATAAGCCTTAATGCGGATTATTTATGTCTGTTATTTGTGTCCTCTTTTTGAAAAGCAAAATTTGATATCCCTGGAATGACGGATGACAGCCAGCGTGTGTGGTCATTTGTTTTGATACTTCTGCGCATGCGGGTCTTCTTGCGCAGCACGTGTCGGACTGCGAATTAGTGCGCATGCGTAATACTTGAATAGTCTCAATGGACAAAGGCAGTTTGAACGGGCATGCCAAAAAAATAGATATGACAAAAAAATCGGATTTGTGCATTAAGACCTGTAGTATGAACCTAGCCTAAGTGAGTAAGCTACGTGTTTTATGTCAAATACTGGGATCATGGCAAACGTTTTAATAAGGAGGTGGCTTGCATTTTGTGGGTGACAATGCTCCCTGTCCACCGAGAAGGCCACTCTGCTGACAACCGGCGGCTTGTCGCAAACCATGGTCGCCGGCCGATAAAGGCGTGCCTGCTAGGGATGCAACGATACAGCTAAGTCACGGTTCAGTACAATTTTTGATAAGAGGAACACGATTTTCGATTCGATTCAATAGATTTAATGCTCTGAAACAAAAAATACAAGTGTTTTTTTTTTTTTTTACTATGTTGTTTTATTTTGCTAAAAAGCAAAAATAACATTGCCATCATATTAACATGCATTTTAGTGCATAATATTTATGTGCTTACTTCCTGATCTGAAGAAATTTTGTATAAATGTGCTGAGAACAATCTTTACTGTTTGTAGATTGAGGCGGGGCACACAGTTGATTGCTACAGCTCTCTTAGCAGCTTGGTTTACCACATGAGCAAAACATCTTATTTGTGGTTTGAGTCCATCTGTGTCACGTACTGAATTAACAATATTAGCCGCATTATCTATCGTCACTGGTTTGGATTGATTTGGCCTGCTTAATTTCCATTCAGTCATAGCGGTTCTTAATTCATTGATGTAGTATATGGACTACGTGTCCTATGATCACTCTGGGCTCACGTACCCAATGGCATGGGACTGGGGAGAAACTAACGTAGCACATTTAGTTTGCTATTTGATGATATGTAGTGTGTGTGCCCGAGTGTTTAGCATTAAAAAAGTTAACAAATGCCACAGAAGTCACGTCTGCTCATTACTGCACAACACCAGCATATAGCAATCGACTTTCATAAACAGGACGAGTTTGAAGTACAGCGCTCTAAATTTTCACTCACTGTTCATCATGTAACCGTGAGGTAGCTCTCAGTGTCCAGCTGTCTGTTGTGAAAGTGAGGTTGTTCGTAGCAGCCAAGTCGGAAGCAATGTTTCGGCGGACTACGTTGTAAATATCCGGGAAGACAGTCTTTGTGAAATACAGTGGGGTAAATAAGTATTTAGTCAATCACTAACTGCGCAAGTTCTCCCACTTGAAAATATTAGAGAGGCCCGTAATTGTCAACATGGGTAAACCTCAACCATGAGAGACAGAATGTGGAAAAACCCCAGAAAATCACATTGTTTGATTTTTTAAAAATTTATTTGCAAATCACGGTGAAAAATAAGTATTTGGTCAATACCAAAAATTCATCTCAATACTTTGTTATTGTACCCTTTGTTGGCAATAACGGAGGGTATACGTTTTCTGTAAATCTTCACAAGCTTTTCACACACTGTTGCTGGTATTTTGGCCCATTCCTCCACGCAGATCTCCTCTAGAGCACTGATGTTTTGGGGCTGTCGTTGAGCAATACGGACTTCCAACTCCCTCCACAGATTTTCTATGGGGTTGAGACCTGGAGACTGGCTAGGCCACTCCAGGACCTTGAAATGCTTCTTACGAAGCCACTCCTTTGTTGCCCTAGCTGTGTGTTTGGGATAATTGTCATGCTGAAAGACCCAGCCACGTCTCATCTTTAATGCTGATGGAAGGAAATTTTCACTCAAAATCTCTCGATACATGGCCCCATTCATTCTTTCCTTTACACAGATCAGTCGTCCTGGTCCCTTTGCAGAAAAACAGCCCCAAAGCATGATGTTTCCACCCCATGCTTCACAGCGTGTATGGTGTTCTATGGATGCAATTCAGTATTCTTTCTCCTCCAAACACGAGAACCTGTGTTTCTACCAAAAAGTTTTATTTTGGTTTCATCTGACCATAACACATTCTCCCAGTCCTCTTCTGGATCAGCCAAATGCTCTCTAGCGAACTGCAGACGGGTCTGGACGTTAACTTTCTTCAGCAGGGGGACACGTCTGGCAGTGCAGGATTTGAGTCCCTGGTGGCGCACTGTGTTACTGATAGTAGCCTTACTTACTTACTGTGGTCCCAGCTCTCTATAGGTCATTCACTAGGTCCCCCTGTGTGGCTCTGGGATTTTTGCTCACCGTTCTTGTTATCATTTTGATGCCACGGGGTGAGATCTTGCATGGAGCCCCAGATCAAGGGAGATTATCAGTGGTCTTGTATGTCTTCTATTTTCTAATTATTGCTCCCACAGTTGATTTCTTTACACCAAGCGTTTTACCTACAGTATTGCAGATTCAGTCTTCCCAGCCTGGTGCAGGTCTACAATTTTGTCTCTGGTAGGGATGGGAATCAAAATCCGATTCCAATTCGGAACCGGTTCCGAGTGTTTCGAGGCCTCAACATCACAATGAAAAAGCCTTAACGATCCCTTTAACAATTCCTAAAGACGCGTATTGCGTCGTGACGTGTCTTGTTGTCCAGACGCATCAAACTAGCATGGCGCCAAGAACCACTCGCTCCAAAGTTTGACTACACTTCACCAGGAAAGAGTGTGAAAATGAAAGGTTACGACGGGTAAGCATGAGCATTGCAGCCATAAACATAACAATGACAGCACGTAGGTTCAAACGCTCGAAAGTGTGTCTTCACTTCACGAGGAAAAAATACAACAAAGCGACTTGCAGTCATTGCAAGGTGGAGGTAACTGCATCGGGAGGGAATACGACTGCGCTGTCCTCACAGAGAGGCTAAAGCTCAGTTCTGGCTATACAGCTAGCTAAACTCCCAAATGACGATGTACAGCTAGCTAAACTCCCAAATGACGATGTAGAAGACGTTGGTATAATTTGCTGACTTTATTCAACCATCACTTGAAGAGTGAAACTAAGAATAGAAATTTAACAAATCAATTTCGTCCCCAATAACAAACAGGTTTGCATCAACGTAAATCAGCGATGATTAGCTGCTAATAACAGTATGGTTAGCATTCGTTCGCTAGCATTAGCACATCGTTCAAACCACTACACAACTGGATTTAAGTGTCCGATCGCGAGTGGAAACACAACAACAACAACACAAAAGATGATACATACAGGCGTTGCCTCTGTAGATATTAACATTAACAAAGAACGTAGGCTCGTAGAAGTGTTTCCCTCTCTCATAGAAGTGTTTCCCTCTCTCACTTCGCTCGCTCACTCGCTTGGATGCGGCATTTCTTCGGGTGCCAAAACTGCGGCCCGCAGCCCAAATACGGCCCGCCTCCACATTTGGTCCGGCCATTTTGATTTTTTTTTTTTTTCTCAATCGTGTTATTTATTTCCTGGCCTTTTTCCTTGAAGAATTCAGAGAACAGGAAAAAGTTTGGGGACCCCTGCTTTAACACATATTGCCAAGGGCAGAACAACAACCTATCTGCCAATATATACCAATATTTTATATTTCTATTAGATAAATGTTTCAGTAAAATGTTACACATTCTTGTGTATTTGCCACTTATTGCCACAGTTAACATTGAGGCTTTGGGCCTCTTTTGATTTCGTTGTGAGTTTGTAAGGTTGTGAGTTCTGATTAAACAAACTCGATGCCAATCAAAACGTTTGTTCTTCTTTTTCCCCAAATTAGAATCGATAAGAGAATCGATAAAGAATCGAATCGTTAAGCAATATCGATAATGGAATCGGAATCGTAAAAATCCTATCAATTCCCATCCCTAGTCTCTGGTGTCCTTTGACAGCTCTTTGGTCTTGGCCATAGTGGAGTTTGGAGTGTGACTGACTGGGTTTGTGGACAGGTGTCTTTTACACCGATAATGAGTTAAAGCAGGTGCCATTAATACAGGTAACGAGTGGAGCCTTGTAAGAACACGTAAGACCTCGTTAGAAAAAGTTAGACCTCTTTGACAGCCAGAAATCTTGCTTGTTTGTAGGTGACCAAATACTAATTTTCCACTCTAATTTGGAAATAAATTCTTTAAAAATCAAACAATGTGATTTTCTGTTTTTTTTTCACATTCTCTCTCTCATGGTTAAGTTTTACCCATGTTGACAATTATAGGCCTCTCTAATGTTTTCAAGTAGGAGAACTTGCACAATTGGTGGTTGACTAAATACTTATTTGCCCCACTGTATGTACGAGAGGGGATAGCATATCAGCAAACCCAAAATGCTGCCACACAGCGGATGTGTACGACGATGAAGCTGCCTCCTCAAACTTCAGTCTTTCCTCGCTAGCCATGATTGTCGTGTCCGTTACCTCTGCCACAAGCAAATGCAGCGGGCTTCACTCCGCTCTCCATGCAGTTTGGGGGAGGAGAGGAGGACGGCTGCTTGCCAGGAGGATCTGCCTCAAAGCTTTTCAAGGCACAGCCCTCAGTTTTCGATGCACCCCGGGCATATCAGCGAGTGCACACAACAAAAAATTCGGAAAATACATTTTGGGAGCTTTTCATTTGCATCGAATATTTTTGCGTATTGAATCGAAGAGTATCGAACGGTTCAATATAAAACCGAGTATTGTTGCATCCTTAGTGCCCGCCTATAGAGCGCTTTCCTCAGCTTGGGCCCGGGGAGCCCCCCGCTCTCGTCTGCGGTTCTTGATTGTGACCAGACTTCCAGCCCCCTCGGTACTCTTCACATGTTCGCCAAGAGAGCGCTATACTCGTCTTGGGCTCGGGTAGCCATGCGCTCTGACGTCGGCCGGTTTGTCCACCGAGAATGCGCCATTTTCGGCGTTCATTCCCCTCTCCGTCCCAGGCGATGAGCACTGCCTGCCTCCCGGGGCCGCAGCAGAATGACGAGCCAAAGCTTGCTCGCCACCGTGTGTGACACGAATCGGGGGAGTTTTGTGTGCTTTTTGTTTTCGAAAGGCTTGTAAAACACTTGGAAGAGCCGCTCGGTTTGGGTTAGCATGTCGCCTAACCCTCACGCCTCCTGTTTTGTTTACGCTCTTTCCTCCGTCCACGAAGCCAAGGCAGGGAAATGACAAAAGCCGGACTAACTCCAGTGGCATAAAATACC
This sequence comes from Corythoichthys intestinalis, assembly GCF_030265065.1. Taxonomy (NCBI): domain Eukaryota; kingdom Metazoa; phylum Chordata; class Actinopteri; order Syngnathiformes; family Syngnathidae; genus Corythoichthys; species Corythoichthys intestinalis. Next base: position 35,149,940 of record NC_080413.1, read on the forward strand.
GTTCGGGAGGTTTAAGAAGTCGGCAGTTTTGACCATTATTGAGTAATTTAGCTCTGTCGTACTGAATAAATGCATTTTTAATAAGCTATATTCCATTTAGCACAAGGCTGTTATTTGTCATGACCATACCATTTATTTAGCAATTGGAGAAACATACTTAGATAAAAAGAATATCCTGTAAAAATATTGGAGAGATTAAAACAATGATGATGCTCTCTGTTGCATTTCTTCGTTCTGAATCTTCCCCTTCAATGGGCTGAATTCGAAATCAGCTGAAACCATTACTCCGCTGACGTCATCACCTAGATGGAGGCGCTAGAGGGCTATAACTACAGGTGGTGGTAAACAGCAGATTTCTTGTCATCTGCGGTGAGCCAAATTGTTGTATATAGTCGAATCGTCTCAAAATAAGATTTTAATTCAAATAATAATTTTATTTAAGATTTTTGTTATCGTGCCACAGGCACTTTAAATGTTGAAATTGTTATCTAACCGTTTCAATCATTTAGCGTCTATTTTATTATATATATATATATATATATATATATATATATTTTTTTTTTTTTTTTTTTTTTTTTTTTAATGAACCCCACCCTCCCGGTTCTAAAATGAGCACCAGAGTTTGTTGCTCGGTTCTTATTTTCATTTTTATTGAACCTCTGACCTGACTGGAGTTGCCATTCTACTACAATACTGTTATTATTCTTCACAGCGTTGTTAATAGAAGTAGCCTCTAGTAATATCTTCAGAGGTTGTCTTTTAGATGGATTCAAATCGAACACTTATATCAGAACAAAGTTCGTGGTGGGAAAGTACCGTATTTGTACAATATTGACGTACAATCATTGCATCAAGTTCTAACAGCTACTCATGAGACTCGAATTGATTCACAATAAATTCCATTGTAACTACTGTATATATGAATAGTTGCAATTGAACAACTGCTGAAAAATAGTTGCAATTGAACAACAGCTGAAAAAAAAAATGCATCGCTAAATGCATAAAAGTAAAATAGGATATACTTTAATATATTATATTTTTAATACATTTCTTTACATTCGAGCAAACTCCGTAGGGGGCCTATTTTCAAAAACTTAAAATTCTCATATTTTCAAAACCAAAGCTGCTAGCGACCTAAAACCAAAACAGGCACCTCTCATAGGTATATGTGTGTCTCCACGAGCAGGGACATAAAAAAATTCAAAGTCGCTCCCTAATAAAATCCCGATTCATTATTTTTTTTATACAAGTGCAACAAAACTTAAAATGGCTATTTAACTGAGAATATTACGCCAGATGCACACAAATCACACATATTTGCTGGATCAATAGAAATATTTAACATATCATATAAGTTTTTGCCCAAAATAGCAAATTAATTTTTTAAATTTAGTTTTCAACAGCTAATAAATCACTCAATTTTCAGATCAGAAGCTTAATACCTTAGGAAAGCATGCAGAATCATCTTAATTTTACTCAACAAAAGCAAAATTTGCCTTTTTCTATTTACAATCACAATTTATTTAGGTTGAATTTTGATGTTACTATTGCCTCAGTACGGAGGTGTCTTGCCGGCTATCTGGCCCTCGTCATTTTTAGATTGAAATGTTACATAAAATAAAACGTAAAAGGCAATTTTTTTTTTTTGTATGGACGAAGAAATGTCTAAATTCCTTTTTTTTTTGCCCCAAAAAACGGGCAGATGATTACCTGATTATTTGAATATAAACTTATGCTACCGTGTATAGATACAACATGGCAGCAATCACAAAACAAAGAGCTTTTTACGTTGAAAATTCTTGTAAATAAATGCGTACATCCCTGAATTTCTATATACTGAAGGAATTCGGCTTTCCAGCCAAGTCGCAGGAAAAGTGACAGCCAAACCAGTTGGCGTCTCGCTAGCGCAGCCCCAGCAAGTCGGACAGAAAACCAAACCCCGCGCGTTCACTCCAGCGTTAACCCTTTGTACTGACTCCATTTTGAACGGTTTAAAGATGGCTGACCGAAAATAGGTTGACAATTTATTCATCGACAGTGATTGAAAAGCAAGGCAAAACAGACGACGGAGCGGCACTGCTGGATCCAGGGTCAGCAAAACAATGGATACATCGAAATGTCCCCGAGAAGCGACAGTTGTTAGCTAAATGTTCATGCTTTTGAAAGCTGCGGTGGAGTGGGCCGGGCGGAAGGCGGGCCTGGGTGTTGTCTTGGGATCATCCTTCTATGGCAGGTTTGGGTGGTCAAGTTCATGTGTCATCTTTCGTGGCATGTCTTGACGTCTAAGGCGCCGAACTATCAACTTGTTGCCTTGGTAGGACGGGGGTGTCCTGACCCCACCGAAGAGATGCGGACGTCTTCTCCTTTGTTTATCAGGCGAGGGCTGATAAGCTGGTCCACTTTACTGTGTCAAAGGGCATGGAGTAAAGTCTGCCTAAACCATGGTTAAATGCTTTACGATAATGAATGTGTTAGACCAGTGGTTTCCAAAACGGTCCTCACGGACCCCTGTGGGTCCTGGTTTTTGTTCCTACCGATCGAGCACAGACCGTTTAACCAATGAGGTTTCTGCTAAAACAAGCAGCACCTGACTACAATCAGCTGATTACACTTGTAAAACACCAGATTGGTACACATGTGTCGTCCTGTTTTGTTGAAAAGAAATCCAGCACCCACAGCGGCCCGATGTGGAATAGTTTGGGAACCCCTGTGTTAGACTAATGCAAACATACATTATACAGTGTCAGCGAGAAAAGTAACTATCCCCAAAAAGATATGAACATAGAACAGTCTAGTCTTTCCATGCATTTTTTTCCACAACGTTTTAAAGTGCATTCATGGGGCTATTTTGTATAATAATTACCTTGAATCCTCGACCAAATCACTCTTGAGACACTTCAACCAGCTTGTATGCAGTAAAACTTTCGTCCTTTTTCCACCTAAATCCGGCGTTTGAACGCAGCTTGTGTTTGAGTTTATCATAGTGAAAGCCAAATGCTGTGCTTGGGTCGGCCCCCAACGGGAAGGTGTGGCGTAATGTTTGTGGGAGCTGTCTTGTCAACTGATAGTGAAGTCTATTATTAGAGGTATACATTAATTCATTTTCCATGTCACTTTTTCACACGAGGGTTGCGTGGGGGCTGGAGCCTATCCTAGCTAACTCCGGGCAGTAGGCGGAGTACACCCTGAACTGGTTGCCAGCCAATTCCAAGCAATTTCCACACGATACTTTTTTTTTTTTTGGATAGCTTTTGCATTACATGCAAAGCTACCATCAAATACATCAAAAACAAATCTTTTCTATATTATATATATATATATAGACAGTATATACAGTATATATTCATGATGATATACGACATGATCAAAGAGTGTAAACAAGGGTGTAGATATGCAGTCTTTTCCACTGTTTCATGTTGAACATACTGATGGTCGAGTGAGTTAGGCTGGTTTAAGTTTGTCATCTACAGGTATGCGGTTTGTCAATTTATTGCAATCGTCTTTGCATGTCAAGCGCCTCTTCAAACGAAACGTGCGATAAAGTGACATCACATCGTAAGCTTATTATGCAAGTACCTGCCGACTTCGAGGTTCCCACATGCACATTCTCCTCAGGAGAGGTGACAAGGCGCCTCAATGCTACATTTATGATGTGCAAAGCTGCTGAAGTCAGCTAAACTCAGGGGGGTTTATGAATGCCTGCACCTCATTTTCAGAAATATTCCTAAATGTTTTGTAACCAGGATTTTATTGTATTCTGGCCTGCAGGCGTCGCCAGACATATTTCACTGGGGCACATGCCCCAATATTGATCTGCAGTGCCCCATTATAAATTTCCCCGGTAAAAAATAAATACTTTGGAGTTTTAAGTCTACATAGCATAATCTACATAATGTGCTTATTTAATATGGTCATATTTTTCGAATCACTCCATATACTAGTACATGATCTGCACATGACTCCTTAACATGGTAATTTATGCACGTGAATTTGGCTGTGATAGGCATAGGAATTGACGCGAGATATGCTGCGTTCATTTGTGTCGGGAGATCTGAGTTCCTAAGTTGGAAAATCGTTCTGATGTGTTAGTCTAAATTGTTAGAGGTTATATCCCAAAGTGTGTATAGTCTTTTTGTGGGATAAAAACATGGTTGCTTCAATGAAGAGTAGTATTATTTTAACGCTCCAACAATACATCACAAGTTGAGTGACTGTTTGGTGCTTTTTATAGACAGCATTTGATTGAGATTCGTTTTTTTTTTTTTTTTTTTGATTATTCCCAACAACATGTGAATGCAGCATCAATATTACGGTGCATGTGCCACTCATAATGCCAATGGTGCAAATGACATCCTCCCACCTGCTGTGCAAGTTAATGACAGATAAACTGCCCATCCTTGTTGTTTGTTTTTACCTCTGTGTTGATGTTTGTTTTGTCGCCTATTCTCATAAATTGTGAATTTAAATGGTTCAACTTTATTCTTTCCGTATCAGGCAATTAACTGCGGTAAACTACTCTGGTCACAAATTGAAGTAGCAGATTAGCTGCTATATTTTAGCTAACAGGCTTTAAATACAATGACATTTAAATGCAATTTGAGTGAGAGGCTCTCACTCAAGAGCGTTGTCCAATATTGTGTTAAAATGATATGCGATATTTGAACTTAATCAATACTTATGCTATTTATTGCTATTTGTTTATATGACCAAAATTAATAGAATTAATCGGTATGAATTAATTGACTATCTTTTTGATATACAGTAACCTCTAACAATTTACTATGTGTGCTCATCATAATTTCCAGCTGTTTTACAAGCATTTTATTTGTTACTGCAGTCCCTGTAATATGTAAAAATATATAATATTTTTTATTTCTATTTGACTCAAACAGCATTACTCTTGCAAATTGATATTAGAAAGTATTTGCTCGCTGCAAGGAAAAATCGGCAAGGAAGAATGAGAGAGGTAAGCTAGGTAACCCACCTAGGCAACATAAACCAATTTTAGGTCGCAATTTACCATTTGAGAAATACTAATTAATTGAATAACAGTTACAGTGATATATCCCCATTTCTGTCCAGACAAAGTAGAGCAGCAGAACGTAGGAAGAGGTGAAGGAGAAATTAAAGTTGATGAGCTTGAGCAGAGGTGAACTGACTATCAACAAGGGATGTCCCGATTTTGATTTGGAATACTGAAGGCTGAAAAACAAAAAAAGTCACTATTTTAATACAAAAACTTTAATTTTGGTTTGATTATATACACTGCTGGCCAAACGTATTGGCACCCCTGCATTTCTGTCAGATAATGCTCAATTTCTTGAAAATGATTGCAATTACAAATGCTTTGGTAGTAATATCTTCATTTATTTTTGCATTTTTACTTTATTTTTATTGCCACCCTCAGCCTAATACTTGGTAGCACTACATTTAGATGAAATAACTGCAAACAACCACTTCCGGTATTCATCAATGAGTTTTTTACAATGCTCTGCTGGAATTTTTAGACCACTCTTCTTTGGCCAACTCCTCCAGGTCTCTGAGATTTGAAGGGTGCCTTCTCCAAACTGCCATTTTTAGATCCCTCCACAGGTGTTCTATGGGATTCAAACCATTTTCTAGTGCTTTTTGAAGTGTGTTTTTTGGTCGTTATCCTGCTGGAAGACCCATGACCTCTGAGGGAGACCCAGCTTTCTCACACTGGGCCCTACATTATGCAGCAAAATTTGTTGGTAGTCTTCAGACTTTATAATGCCATACATACTGTCAAGCAGTCCAGTGCCAGAGGTAGCAAAGCAACCTCAAAACATCAGGGAACCTCTGCCAGGGTATCCTACCATAGAGTCCCTTTTCATTCAGACGCCGACGGATAGTACGGGTTGACACTGTTGTACCCTCGGACTGCATGACAGCTTGAACTTGTTTGGATGTTAGTCGAGTTTTTTTATCCACCATCCGCACATTCTTTCGTCGAAATCTCGCGTCAATTTTTCTTTTCCGTCCACATCTAGGGAAGTTAGCCAAAGTTCCAAGGACTTTACACTTATTGATGACACTGCGCACGGTAGACACAGGAACATTAAGTCTTTGGAGATGGACTTGTAGCTTTGAGATTGCCCATGCTTCCTCACAATTTTGCTTCTCAAGTCCTCAGGCAGTTCTTTGGTCTTCTTTCTTTTCTCCGTGCTCAATCTGGTACAGACAAGGACACAGGACAGAGGTTGAGTGAACTTTAATCTATTTTAACTAGCTGCAAGTGTGACTTAGTTATTGCCACCACCTGTTATGTGCCGCAGGTAAGTAACAGGTGCTGTTAATTTCACAAATTAGAGAAGCATAACATGATTTTTTTAAAGGGTGCCAATACTTTTGTCCGCCCCATTTTTGAAGTATTGTGTAAAGTGATAATGATTAAATTTTTTCCCCCCATTCTCTTTTGTCATTTTTCATTGCAAGCAAAATAAATGAAGATATTACTACCAATGCATTTATGATTGCAATCATTTTCTGGGAGAAACTGAGCATTATTTGACAGAATTGCAGGGGTGCCAATACTTTTGACCAGCATGTATAGATAATATATATTGTACAGCAACACTTCGTAACTTTTCAGTTTTGGTCGAGTTTAGCGAGGCCGGTGGACAAAAGCGCAGTGTTTTGCCTTAAGAAGACTGTTTCCCATGATGACCTAGCGCTGCGTTTCCCATGAGGACTGGTGCACACCCGCACAGTGTCGTAAAATCATAAATCAATCAAAAATCAATCTCCCGGCCCCCTGCAGATGTATTAAACAACATTTCTGTTTCCAGCGGCTGTGTGAAGGATGAATAGACCTCATTCACTTGACGTCACAACATCGCCCCCTGACTTGTGCCGCCATACTGTCCGTCAGCTGATCGTGTTTACATGTTACCACTACATACATTCCTTCTATTACTGCGCGTTTTTCTGCTTGTCGAAGGAATCACCGCCTAGTAAACGAACCCAAAAACCTTCCTGACAATGGTTAACATTGTTTAATCAAAATAGTGAAGGCATGTGTGGCGGTTGGTTGCATTAACAGGGAAGATAAACAGAGACTTGAAGTTCTATCGTATACCGAAAGACCTGAAGAGGCGAATGAGATGGACTGCTGCAGTTAGACAACAAAACTGGGCACCAAACGATCACCACAGACTATGTAGTAGTCATTTTATATCTGCTAAGATGCATTTAATATATATTTACTGGGTTTTGGGCTGACAAACAACCACAATTAAGATCATTGCGAGGCTAATCGCCGACAACATACAGTTTGTTTCAAATTCAAAATGTTTATTTCTTCCCTTTCTTCCACCATCATTATTTTTTGAATAATATTTAGCTGGAACCAAGTGAAAGAAGCGGTCATTTTAGTAGTTACTGTGTGCCCATTGCCCCTTAACGCCGAATGTCGCGATTCGGCATCATACCGTTCCCGCTTTGAAAGCGGCCAAAATATCGTCTGCCTTTGTTCACTGCCGGTACATTAATGTCAAACACATGCCTAGGAACCTTTTTCAAGCATTAGTTTCAGTCGTGTCCGACCAGAGACAACTTTCAGTCTGTAACTGCCAGATCTCGTGCTAAACCGTCGGTCCAGTAGGTGGCGGTAATGCCCCACGGCACCGAGGGGTAAACTGCCAATAAACAAAAAGAAGAAGAAGACCAGAGACAACACCGCTTCCTTTTCCGGACCGTGATATTCAAGATGAAAGCCACGTCGAAGTCCTGCGCACCAACTTGACTAATTCATTCAATTCAAGGTAAGTCAGCTAAAATAAAAAAATATGTACCGTCTTATTGTGTACTTGTGTTGCTAACACGATGAGATAGAGTTTCTATGATGAGTATTTTTGAAGATCTATGACGATTTTGGTTTGTAGCGCTATCGCTACAGCCGGCATCATCGGAAAAGCACCTCCCCCCTCCCCCGCCACCCCGCAAACGTAAATGCGTTGTTTGTCGAAGGTTTGCAACACTCGCACGCATTTTATCTATAAACCATCACTCTCGTTATCATCTGTAAACATTACAAAAGTAATGTGTTGCATAAAAAAGGGCATTTGTGGTTACTATTTTTCTGTAGAACAAATAAATGAACGCATCCTTTATATGCAACGGTGCACACGGGTGCCTCCATGTCGTTCCACTTTTAGACACGTTTTATTCAGACATTGCCACACTTGTTGTCATCTGTAGACATAATAAACATAACGTGTTGCATAAACAATGTCATTGCTATTGATTTATTTTTCTTATTTCTATATAATGAAAAATGAACACAGCATGAGCTGATAACTATCAAACAGAAACAAATGTATGTATGTTGATGGTTTTCAGCACATTTTGTTTTGAAATTATAACAGTAATTTCTTTACCTTATTTTTCTGCAGAAATACAAATGAATGCAGCAGCTTTTTACGCAAAGCTAGCACACCGGGCCAAACCACCTCCTGTTGAGAGTGCTCTCAGTGAGAGTGAGGGCAGCGATGAGGAGTACAATCCTAATAAAGCAAGTGAAAGTGAGTTTGTGTCAACTTTGAGCTTGTTTGACATCTATGGATGTAACTATGTGAACACACTGAAAAGATAAAAATGTTTGGTGTTTCCTAAAGTGATTTATTATTTTCTGCACCAGGTGATGAAAGCAGCAGCAATGACTCTACAGTGGACATTAGCAGCAGTGAGGAAGATGATGATGATCCGCCTCATCCACCTCCAACCACCAGTGCTGCACCTGCAAGAGCTACATCAAGGGCAGATCGAGCCTAAAGCAATATATCCAAAAAAAAAGCCATACAAATTGGGATACAAGATTTTTGTACTGTGCGACACAAGAAGTCTGGTGCACTCATTTGACATATTCACAGGGAAAATAGATCCGGTACCAGGCCAACCAGACATAGGAGCCAGTGGTAACATTGTGCTCAAGCTTGCACAAGTAATTCATCCTGCTGTTCTTTGATAACTGGTTCTCATCTGTAGATCTGTTTGTTGCTCTTGCAAAAAAGGGCATACCTGCACTTGGGACCGTGCAGCACAATCGCCTGCGTGGGTGCGGTTTCAGCGCAGACTCATAGATGAAGAAGAAGCGAAGAGGGACATTTGAAGAGCAAGAGGCTCTTGTGGACAATGTCTGCATAAGAGCAGTCAAATGGTTTGACAATAGAGGGGTGATTGTTGCCAGCACATTTGCCAGTGCCCTGCCTGTTATGATAAAAATCATCTTTTATTTATTTATTTACATCATATGTCTTCTAGTCTGATTAAAAATGTGATGTACATCTGTGTTTAAACAAAAACAATAATTGTTTTTCAGAATTTCACAAGCAGTGAAAAAAGATGTTGCGATAAAAGTGTGTTCAGACCTGAGATGGGAATGTGCCTTTTTTGCCATTTGTTTTCCTTAATTGCCTGTTGTCGCTAATCGGCATCATACCTAAATGTATGACTATTTTATGGGCTATATTCAAATTAACAGTTTCAATTTAATTTAGCATCTATTTGAAAGTAAAAACACACCCCAATTATTTTTTTTATTATTGGAAAAAAATTTAGGCATTAAGGGGTTAGGGCAAATCTCTAAAGCAGCACGGTTTGTTTATCTCTGTCCATGATGCGTTTGTGTCGACAGCCGTCAGACAGTGGCAAAAACATCAATAGTCGTGATGCCAACATGATCGCCGACATCATCAGACGGAGACTATAAAATTCATCGCCACGGTCGCGCGCGGGTGTGTGCCGAAAAATAGCCGCCCCGCGTGAAATGTCCCCCCTGACGGGAGCGCCCACACGGAAAAGACTTTCTTGTACCAAGAATATGTATTATTTTACTCTGCTTGAACTAATACATCTTGTACTGTGAATATGTATTATTTTACTCTGTTTGAACTAATAAATCTTGTATTGTTAATATGTATTATTTTCATCTGCTTGAACTAATAAATGTCATACCTGTGTGATGTGTGTCGTGAAAACCTGTAGACCAGGGGTCAGCAACCTTTTTGGTGTGGAGTGCCACTTTCAAATTTTCTTGTCAATCAGTGTGCCACACCGATGATACACGATTAATGATGCACATCCATTTTTTTTTTATATCCAACAGAGCTGTAATTTTACCCGAAAGAAAACAACATGAACATATATTGAAATCGTATAACTACCATTCTTTTTCAATTAACTAAAAAATAAATTCATATTGTAGAAAATGTCAAAACTTGAAAATAAGTGCAACAGTTCACTAGCTAGTTGTTCACTATCAACTTAAACAGTAAATTATATGCAGCATTTTAGATATTTTTATATTACAAAGATAAAAGATGCCTACCTTAATGTGATCCCTGGCCCTGTTTTTCTTGGCTCAGCTCTGATTTCGGGGTTGTACTTTGTGACTTTTAGCTGCCTATCCTTTTTTTGGAGTGTCTCGTTGTTAGTCAAGCCATCAACCAAAACCTCTGAGCTTGACATGATCGCCTCTTTGATATATTCGCCATCAGTCAATGGTTTTCCTTGCTTTGTAATGTAGTGAGCAAAGTGATAGCTTGCTTCGGTGGCGGTGTTTTTAGCAGTGACAAAGGTTTTCAGGGTGTGTTTGTTTACTGTACCTGGACTCAGCACGTTTTAATGTCTCTGCCTTGTCAGACTCATCCTTGAATGAATTTTCATGATTTGTCTCGTAATGGCGTTTGACACTTGTTCTCCCGGGGAGAGGCACGGGCCCGGGCGGAGCCGCCGCGGCCCCCGGGAGGCTGGCTCTTGCGGTGCGCACAGAAGGCGCGGGCCCGGGTGGAGCCGCGAGGAGCGAGCCTTTCCCCGGGGAGAGAAAGCCTCCCTATCGCGGTGCGCACGGAAGCCTCGGGCGAGAACACGAGTGGAGTCGCCTCTCCCCGAGGAGGCTGGCTCTCGTTAGTGTTGTATCGGTCGCGAACGATTCGTTCTTTTTGAACGAATTGTTTGGGTGAACGAGACCGAACTAATCACCATCTGCACTGATTCGTTCTATGAAGTTGGTGGCGCTTGTTCGCTGCGTGGGAGGGCGTTGAGCAAGCGGCAGCGTCTTCTGACATCGCACACGACCAATCAGACGCCAGCCTCATTGCGTGCAGGGGAGGGAGCGGAAACAGAATCAAGGCGTCTGTCACTCATTCCCACGTGTGGCCAAATAAGCAGCAAGCGTGCAGGCAGGGGGGAAAGACTGAGTTTTGTCACTTCCCGTTCAGTGATTCGGTCCTCCGGTTCCTGACCTAGCTTGCTGCTAACTTGACTTTCCAGTAATGACTATGCGGTGAACGAGTCATAAAATGAAAGGAAATGACTTTGTCACATATTTGTTAACGTGGAGCCTATCAAATGCTGCTCAAACAGACAAAAACACCGCACAAATCTAGCGAGCATGGTTTAGTGTTCTACTTTTCTCAACAGACTCGGGACTGTACCTATGACGATATACTATCAAATTTACAGTAATTTAAAACACGCGTAGCTACGAGGCAGTGACGGCAGTGAAGCGGGCAGAGAACTGTCACTATATGGAGGCTTCATGACAGCGATATTTACCTCATATGTGCACAGAAAAAAAAAGAATATTTAGTATGATCACCATAATACTGATTTGCAATGAAACTGTATATACATGTCAATTTTTTCCGAGTGTTTTTTTTTTCCCCCGTGTCAGAGGGTGTCGGTTGGTTTGACAAATTATGTCAATCCGTCCATCATGTGCTACTCAAGCGCCCAAAACAAAGCGCACGGACACGGGAGATGTCGCATTATGTCTACATTTTTCTTAACAGACTAATGAGAGTAGAAAGGCGACATCATAAAGAGCAAACAATTATTTCTCGTCAGCATTTGACGATCTGAGATGCGGGGACGACAGGGGAGCTGACCGGATTATTTTATTTATTAATACCAGTGCAAAAATTCAATATGATCGTCTTAATAATAAAAAACAAAAATACAACAGAGCGAGAGGTAAATATGATGTGTTGGTCGTTCCATATTTAGGAATTAAACTTTCGATTTATTTTTATTTTCGTGACAGCAAGCATGCCGCGTTGGCTGGTAGAAGCAGCAGCATTGTATATGTGAGCAAGATCATGCTAAAGAAAGTCCGTGAGCCCCCGACCCCAAACCCCCACTTCCCCCTCAAAAGGAAAATGTTTAACCGTGTCCTAAATCGAAATGCAAGCACGAGCCATGACTTTGAGCCCATAGAACTAGGACAGACGACGCGGAAGTTCTCCCTCGCTTTTGGAGCAGCGGGAGGGAGACGAGGCTGTCTGTGAAAGCAGAATGATATCGCCTGTCACTCATTTCTGAAACTACGACGAGTGGTCAATGTGCAAGAGAGGGAGGGACCAAGCAATGTCACTTCCCGTTCAGTTATACTGCGAAGCGGTCTTTGGTGATTCGTTCGGCAACGTCACTTCCCGTTCACTAACCGAACGATTCATTTGGGCGGGGAGGGAGATGAGGGGGGCGAACGATTCGTTGAACGATTCGTTTGAACGAATCTTTTTACTGAACGAACCGGAATGGATTCGTTTACTCAAGTGAACGAGAGATCCCGTCACTAGCTCTCGTGGTGCGCATGGAAGCCTCGGGCGCGGGCCCAGGTGGAGCCGCTAGGAGCGAGCCTTTCCCCGGGGAGAGAGAGGCTCGCTCTCGTGGTGCCCACGGAAGGTGCGGACGTGTGGGGCTAGAAGACTGATCTAGCCCCATACCAGCCCGGGTGGAGCTGCGGGTGCAGATCTTGGTGGGGGAATAACACTCTTAAATACAGTCTTGATGAGATTGAATTGGCTGCAGTTACGACATTGGGAACGCTGACTCTGGAATAATACACGATTTGACCAACATTGTGACAGCCGATGCCTACCAAAAATGACGTAATGTCAGAGGTTATAAAATCGCGCCAGCGGCCCTTCCCGCACAGAGAGCGCCAGTGGGCAATACGGGACAAGTCTGTGAAAGCGTCCAACCCGCTCCATTCTCGGGACATCTTTTTATACGTGAAAGCAATGACGCGAGTAAATCCCATGTCTCTTTACACAGTAATTCCCTTGGATGTGTGTGTGGCTTAAATAACAGGGCGCGCAACCGAAAATGTCTGAATTTCAGGTAAAAAGGCGCTTTTTTCTTGTTTTTTTTTTGCCATGCGCTCGCGTGTCACTGGTTAACCCTTCGCGTGCCAGTGCTGACACGCGTGTCATAGGTTGCCGACCCCTGCTGTAATGCGTCCATGAAAACATTTGATGTTTTCACCTCAATAAATATAAATAAGCGCTCCCGTCAGGGGGGAGATTTCACGCGGGGCAGCTATTTTTCGGCACACACCGGCCCGTTGTCGAACCGCCGATCAGGTTTAATTTGGGTGGGCGTGGGGTTGGTGGTGCGTCCCCTCTTGCCATCCCTGAAGGCCGGTTGATGGGTGCGCGGGTGGCCTGGGGGACCACCCTGGATCCTGGGGTGGTGGGGGGGATGGCTCCTTTGCTAGGCTGCGGGAGGAGGTTGGGCTGCTCTGAACCAACCATCTGTCGACTGGATCGCCCGAAGCTTTTCCAAATTACGGCTTTTATGCAACTCATCGAATGAGTTTGCAGCGTCTAAAAGCAGCGGGGCTTCCATAATTTGCAAGTGAATCCACCTTTAAAAACTACGATCATTGACAATACGGACACACCTTACTAGTGACGGGATCTCTCGTTCACTTGAGTAAACGAATCCATTCCGGTTCGTTCAGTAAAAAGATTCGTTCAAACGAATCGTTCAACGAATCGTTCGCCCCCCTCATCTCCCTCCCCGCCCAAATGAATCGTTCGGTTAGTGAACGGGAAGTGACGTTGCCGAACGAATCACCAAAGACCGCTTCGCAGTATAACTGAACGGGAAGTGACATTGCTTGGTCCCTCCCTCTCTTGCACATTGACCACTCGTCGTAGTTTCAGAAATGAGTGACAGGCGATATCATTCTGCTTTCACAGACAGCCTCGTCTCCCTCCCGCTGCTCCAAAAGCGAGGGAGAACTTCCGCGTCGTCTGTCCTAGTTCTATGGGCTCAAAGTCATGGCTCGTGCTTGCATTTCGATTTAGGACACGGTTAAACATTTTCCTTTTGAGGGGGAAGTGGGGGTTTGGGGTCGGGGGCTCACGGACTTTCTTTAGCATGATCTTGCTCACATATACAATGCTGCTGCTTCTACCAGCCAACGCGGCATGCTTGCTGTCACGAAAATAAAAATAAATCGAAAGTTTAATTCCTAAATATGGAACGACCAACACATCATATTTACCTCTCGCTCTGTTGTATTTTTGTTTTTTATTATTAAGACGATCATATTGAATTTTTGCACTGGTATTAATAAATAAAATAATCCGGTCAGCTCCCCTGTCGTCCCCGCATCTCAGATCGTCAAATGCTGACGAGAAATAATTGTTTGCTCTTTATGATGTCGCCTTTCTACTCTCATTAGTCTGTTAAGAAAAATGTAGACATAATGCGACATCTCCCGTGTCCGTGCGCTTTGTTTTGGGCGCTTGAGTAGCACATGATGGACGGATTGACATAATTTGTCAAACCAACCGACACCCTCTGACACGGGGGAAAAAAAAAACACTCGGAAAAAATTGACATGTATATACAGTTTCATTGCAAATCAGTATTATGGTGATCATACTAAATATTCTTTTTTTTTCTGTGCACATATGAGGTAAATATCGCTGTCATGAAGCCTCCATATAGTGACAGTTCTCTGCCCGCTTCACTGCCGTCACTGCCTCGTAGCTACGCGTGTTTTAAATTACTGTAAATTTGATAGTATATCGTCATAGGTACAGTCCCGAGTCTGTTGAGAAAAGTAGAACACTAAACCATGCTCGCTAGATTTGTGCGGTGTTTTTGTCTGTTTGAGCAGCATTTGATAGGCTCCACGTTAACAAATATGTGACAAAGTCATTTCCTTTCATTTTATGACTCGTTCACCGCATAGTCATTACTGGAAAGTCAAGTTAGCAGCAAGCTAGGTCAGGAACCGGAGGACCGAATCACTGAACGGGAAGTGACAAAACTCAGTCTTTCCCCCCTGCCTGCACGCTTGCTGCTTATTTGGCCACACGTGGGAATGAGTGACAGACGCCTTGATTCTGTTTCCGCTCCCTCCCCTGCACGCAATGAGGCTGGCGTCTGATTGGTCGTGTGCGATGTCAGAAGACGCTGCCGCTTGCTCAACGCCCTCCCACGCAGCGAACAAGCGCCACCAACTTCATAGAACGAATCAGTGCAGATGGTGATTAGTTCGGTCTCGTTCACCCAAACAATTC
Organism: Corythoichthys intestinalis; assembly: GCF_030265065.1. NCBI lineage: Eukaryota > Metazoa > Chordata > Actinopteri > Syngnathiformes > Syngnathidae > Corythoichthys > Corythoichthys intestinalis. Next base: position 35,165,281 of record NC_080413.1, read on the forward strand.
GTTCAAAAAGAACGAATCGTTCGCGACCGATACAACACTACACCTTACGGACAGTATGGCAGCCCAATAAAGCGATCACGTGATTGTGTGACGTAGGTGAATGGAGTCTATAGTAATAAGGTAACGAATCCAATTGTGGCTAAACAATAGCATATCACGGTTAGCAACCGTGTTGCTTAGTTTGGCAAATCCCCCCTACCCCACCTGAACTCATCAGCGCTGACGAGTTCGGTTGTGTGTTGGGGTCACGCCAGTGAGTGAAAGCCATGTCGATGTTTATTCTGTATCTCCTGGTAGCCTCCCCGCTTTTTTCCTCCTCAGACAAAACTTTTTGTCTCTTTTGTTGTTTGCCATCTTTGCAGAATTCACACGAAAGCGTTCAACTTCTGTCTTCATAATGAATCGGGAAAGGGGGAAGTGACGTATTGCAAAAGGCAGTCAGCACATTTGTAGTTTTTTTTTTGTCTGTTCCTGCCACCCTCCTCAAAGTAAATTTGTGCCAGTGAAAGCGATACAGAACCCCTCAAGATATAAAAGAGGTGTCATTCAAGTAGTTGTCAGTCGGCATATTGTCATAAATGTTATGAAAATATTTTATACAGGTTAAAAAGTTACCTAATGTTGCTTTAAAGCGATATTTTTTTTTATGATAGATAGGTGCTAAATTTTTTTTTGCTCATTCACCAGGGCCCCAGTGTTATATTAGGTCTTGTAACGCCCCTGTTCCTAACCCATTATTCGAGTTCCCCCTCAGAAAGGAGTATTCTGTGCATGCTCCATTCTCAAGTAATCTTGGTCTTTTGAATTCAGGAAGTAGTTGTTGCTGCCTAACACTTTGCGAAAAACAATGTGAAGCATCTTTGGAGTGAGGCGTACACTCATGACTTTATTGGTGTATCGAAAGAACAATGTCTTTTATTGGCAGCAGAAAATACTGAGATTTACTCGGCGAGCGAGAAGAATTGAATTTGCGGGGTTCGGTGGAAGCTGAAATTGACAAAATTTGCGTCATCACCTTCTCTGTGCATGTCTATTTTGCTATTTGAAGGAATATGCAGACTGGCTCACAAGCCTTTGCGCGCATGTATGCCAACAGATAATTCCAAATGTCTAAAATAATGAAGCATTGACCTTAATCCGAACATTGCCTGCATTAAAATGTAGCCAGTTGTTTCATTGTTTCTATATCTTAATTGGAATCCACTGGTTGTATATTCAGTCTATTGGACATAATTTGAAGTGGCACACACTTAAATACATTCTAAGCCTTACAGTTGACATTGCATGTCAGAGCAAAAACCAAGCATGACGGCGAAGTCAATGGAATTATCTGTTATCCACAGGATTGTCTCGAGACTCTGATCTGGACAAGAGCATTGTTGCTGCTTTGAAATTTCGAATCAGAAAAATGGCCTCTATCATATGTTAATACAAAGTACAACATGCAGTATAGACATCCTAGAGCAGGGGTGTCCAAACTGCTGCCTAGTTTTTTGGGCTGACAACAAATTATGAAAATATCATTGAAAATGGCCCACACAAGAAGCTTGAGTTCAGGATACATTGTTTCACTTCTCAGCTTCAACACTAGATGGAAATAACACTTCATCAACCTCTCTGTTAGCTCAGGGGTCAAAACATGAAGATTTTCCATGGTATGAAAGCGTCACGGCTAAGGTATGAGCTATTTTTTATGTCCCAAAAATGCAAGGAGAAATCCCTTGCTTGCAGCTGCAAGGCTGGCTGTTGCTCAGTGTCAGTGTGTCAGCTGTGTTACATGATTGCTTGAGGAGGTGAAACTCCTGAACTTTTTGCCCCATCGAAGAAAACGAAATCGTTGGTATAGCAATACTTGGGCTCAAGATAAGTTACAGACAGCCGCGGCTTAGAAGAGGAGGGCCAACCGACTTGTAAAATATGTTTGCAAAGGGTGGCTGCCGTGGAGGCAATAGCACTCGTATGATTTTGCATTTATACAAATCAAAGGTTAGTAAACACTTTCATGATCGTTTCCCAACAGCTACGAGAGTCAACTTCAGTGTGTTTAGTGTGTCTAGCGGTGTTAAAACGTGGTGTTTTTTTCTCTCTGGCAACTGTCGGTGTTGAGAAAGAGAGTGTGTATAATGTAAACATGATATGAGTCATACACACATTATTTTTGTTCTGATGGTAATAATGTTGAGTTGCGGATGTGGGTTTAGGCTTCAGTTCAATGGAAAAAAGTTATTTTTAAAATCCAGATACCTCCAAGTAACATATTTTAGAGCTGTAATTGCAATACTGTGAAACTGAAACTTTAAAGTTATCATACTGTCAGGATCTCATACCAGCACATGCCTACTCATAATTAAACGTTTCGTATTTTACTAGTCGATTAATTTGCCAGCGACAGCATAAAAAAAAATCTTAAATAGCATTACTATGTGGATTAAAATTATATCGTGAGACAATTACACTATATACAACAATTTGGCAAAGCGCAGATGACGAAAAATTAGTTTTTTAATCTGCCGTTTGGACCTGCCTGTCATTATAGCGCTGTAGCGTCCCCAGCTGGATGATGACGTCGGCAGGGTCACGATTTCATCTGATTTAGAATTCAGCCCATTGAGGGGGGAAGCCATGATCCCAGTATTTGACATAATACAAAACATGATGTTTACTCACTTCCTCGTAAGTCGAGTGGTCCCACAGTTGTCGGACTTGTTTTGGCCAATCTCGGGGTGAACGGGAACTTTTTGCAATCCAAAAAGGCTAACACGCCTCTCCCTGGTGCAGCGACAAAACTGCAGCACATTTGGCTGGCGTGATGCGAAAAATAAACTAATTAATCCGCAAAATCAGCTGTCCATCTGCATGCTATAAATCAACGCTGTATTGTGAGATGCTGACCCAGGTGATGTCATATTTGCATTCCTCCTCAAAACAGGAAGTTATTCATTTTCATGGCGCAGGATTAAAAAAACTGAATATGTAAATCGATCGTTTCCACACACATTCAAGTGGTCCAGTTCATTCAGGAGCATAAAATATCACGTGAAATATGAAATAAACATGCTTTTTGCTGTCATAGGCACTTTAAACGCAGCATCATGCTTCTTGAGCCCCTTTCAGACATACGCTTAACTCTGGTTAAATCCCGGGATTTAAATGGGTAGCCCTTATGTCTGAAAGCAATTTCCCGGGTCAACTGACAAGGAGATGACACTGACATTAACCGGGTTGCGTCCTGTTATAATGTCCAGGACCTTAACGGGATGCGGCATGCATGAAAACAGCCGGTTAATTCCTCGGTCACAGCGAAAAGGCCGATGACCTAAATATCATGGCGGGCCGATCGTCATTTCTCTTTCTTCGCACTGAGACGAAAAGCGGTAAAAGAACATTGCAATTATCAACATGGCAAACTGAGAGGAGCAAAATTCATCTAGAAACAATACGAAATTAATTTGCTACGTAATCTTAGAACCGAGGAAGAGACAGCCCATCTTCCATCTTTGGAAATGTGTGGTTTATTTTGTTGCTGATGCTGACCAAAAACGACATAATGTCCGGCCGAGACACCAACATGGGACAAGTCTGAAAGTGTCCAAACCGGGGACATTTTCCAGTGTCTGAAAGCTATTATACGGGGGTATCCCGCGTCACATTATACGGGAATTTAGGGTGATATAAGTCTGAAAGGAGCATTGGTCTTTGTGCCTCTGCCTCGTTGTAAATAGGCTGAGCAGCCAGGGAGAGAAATGCACCCCCCCAAACGAACACACACACACACACAGGAGGGGGTAGGGACACAAAGTTTGTTTTGGCGAACATATCAGGAATGTATTTCTCTTTCAATTGTCTACCTTTATTCAGTCAGTTTTTGTTACATCAATAGAATCTACAGTGTATCACAAAATGAGTACACCCCTCGCATTTCTGCAGATATTTAAGTATATCCTTTCATGGGACAACACTGACAAAATGACACTATGACACAATGGAAAGCAGTCTGTGTGCAGCTTATAGAAAAGAGTTAATTTATTTTCCCCTGAAAATAACTCAAAATATAGCCATCAATATCTAAACCCCTGGCAACAAAAGTGAGTACACCGCATGGGAACTACGTACATCCCTAAATTGAGTACTCCTTGTCATTTTCCCTCCAAAATGTCATGTGACCCGTTACAGGAGTGCTGTCAGCATTGCTGCAGAGATTGAAGAGGTGTGTGGGGGGGTCATTCCCACCACCATGCTTGACTTCAGGCATTTATCTTTGTAGTCCTCACCTGGTCGCCGCCACACATGCTTGAGAACATCGGAACCAAATAAATTAATCTTCGTCTCATCAGCCCATAGGACATGGTTCCAGTAATCCATGTGCTATGTTGACATGTCTTCAGCAAACTGTTTGCGGGCTTTCTTGTGTACCGTCTTCAGAAGAGGCTTCCTCCTGGTATGACAGCCATGCACACCGATTTGATGTAGCGTGTGGCGTATGGTCTGAGCACTAACAGGCTGACCCCCCCCCACCTCTTCAATCTCTGCAGCAATGCTGACAGCACTCCTCTAACGAGTTACATGACATTTTGGAGGGAAAATGACTAGCAGTAATCAATTTGGACATTTAGGGATGTAGTTTCTAAGGGGTGTGTTTAGATAGTAAGGGCTATATTTTGAGTTATTTTGAGGGGAAAATAAATTAACTCTATTACAGTATATAAGCTGCACACAGAATCCTATTCATTGTGTCAAAGTGTCCTTTTGTCAGTGTCCCATGAAAAGATATACATACTTAAATATCTGCAGAAATGCGAGGAGGTGTACTCACTTTTGTGATACACTGTAAATAAACAACATGTCCTGACGGTTTGGGCTAAAATAGTTCATAACTACACTAATTACAAAATGCATTTGCTTTTCACTTTTAAACTTTTTATTCAATATGTGTTTTCAATTGCAAGCTTTCTTGCTTATAGACTAGTCGACTAGTCGCAAATAAAATTTTAGACTAGTCTGTAGGGAAATTAGTCAAAATTCCCATCCCTAATGAATACTGCCTGGATTTACTGTGCTAGTACAGTGTTCCCTTTTATGTGTCGTGTTTTTGTTTTTTAAAATATAATTCCAATTAGCATTTTCATAACTTCAGCCTTTCCCTCCTCTTCACAGACGTTCCCCCACTGATGGCAGTGATGACGAACGAGACGTGGCCACATCCATTTTACGTACCCCACTATCTTCTCCGCGGTGATCCATTCGCCTCAAGACTCTCGAAAGAAGCGGACATTGTCGCAGCTTTTTACATCCTCATTATAGGTCAGTTTCTTGTTGTGGAAACGTATTGCCTTTGAGCTCATAATTGTATCTTATGAATATATTTCTCAATCACTGCAATCTTAATGTGAGCAAAAAGTATTTGGAAGAAAAAAATTGTGTGTTGGAATTGACAGATTATAAACCCTAACTACACTATCTTCACATCAAATTGGGCCAGACGATCATTGTGGTGAACACAGTGTAGTTTTATTATATAATAAAGTTAACATATAGTACATTATGAACCTCACTGATATAAATTATAGCACTTGTCAAGCCAACATAGCAACGAAATATGCCTACCATGCATAATTAGCATGACATTTCGTATAATTTGTTTTCATAGACAATGAACAATAGGAAGATAGTGCCCACCACTGAGGAGAGTCTGAACAAAACTGGTTGCAAATGTTATCTTGAATCTATTAGCAAATGTGAAGTCCAACCAGGAACAAGTCCTCCATTTTACACTGCCCGAAGGGAGGTCTGAAGTTCTCGTTACATTGTTCTTCGTGTTCAGGACACTGACTAAAATTGCGCATCTGTTATTAAGTGGTACGTATATACTAGGCATATCTTTGCACTGATCTTCGGAGCTGTTTTTTTAATTTCTTTGTGTCAGGGCAGATTAATTCGATTAATTAATTTTGGAACAGTCCCTGGCCAGCTGCCCCTTGATTGTAATGCATCATACACTGAAGATGTGGGGCGGCTTGGACCTGGTGAGTGGAGGGGTCATGTGACAGTTGCTTCCCCGGTGTCAGCCCCGCCATTACCGCATCTCTTTTAATGCACAACGTACATTATGCTCTACGGGGGAGGGGCGTTGGGAACTTGCTGGGAAGAACTTCCATATAGTGGTCCCACTGCCCTCAGCCGGGTTCTCCTATTTTAATTGCTGCTAGTCGGGGACCTGTATTAGCCATCAGGCAGCATAGAATAGGATGTCAACATATTCATATTTCCAAATGATTCACATAATACTGGGTTCTACACCTTAAATTGCTGATTTGGGTACGCTCCACCCCGCCTAATCACAGCCCTCTTTCCCCTCGGTCATCAGGCACCCCACATGATGTCCATGGGAAATACAGTTAGCAAACGATAACACCACTACGGTGATTTTCGCACTATAAGGCGCACCTGACTATAAGCAGCCAATCACCAAATGTGACATAAAAACGGCATTTGTTCATATTGTTCTATAAGCCGCAGCTGTCCTCCCTGTATTATGGGATATTTACACCAAAATATATTAACCGGTAACACTTCATTTGACAGCAGCATCATACGACTGTCATAAGACCCAAATGAACCACCATTTTTGCTTTATGTATTGCTTTATAAAGCTTTATTTGGCCATCACTGCCCCCTTAGGGGAGACAGTCAACCTCTGCTGCCACCTGCTGTCAAAACTGTTGTTGTGCAAAATGCCCAATAGCATGCATTGTGTTGATGTAATTAACAATCAAAATTCATGTTCTGTGCTGATTATTTCTTCAGTTACTGTTCCAGTTGTTTCATTAATCGTTAGTTATGGTATTTGGGAACACTTTATTTGACCAGGGTACACACGGGACCTTAAAAAATGGAAAAAGTCTTAAATTTGATAACCGCAATTAAAGGCCTTGAAAAGGTCTTAAATTTTGTTTACAAGTCTTTATCAAATGTCTTAATTTTTCCCTGTCTTATCTACATGATAGAGCTAATAACTGTATAGTACGTAATTTAACGAAAAGGTATGGAATGTGTCGTAAAATTATTTTTCATTTTCTCGGTCTATATCGATCTCTGATAAATGCACTGTTTCGGTCGGAAAATCCAGAGTTCCGCGTTTTCCAAAATGCAGCATTAAGTTGGAGCTTTGCGTACAGTCAATTGCTGATAAGCTGTCGTCGTTGGCGCAGGAACTTTGGGATGGTAAAGTGCAGATTTAACCCATTGTGGTTGAGTGACTCAAAATATGACTTGGTTCAGGCTGTACCAGGGAATGAGTGGGAGGCTTGGTGCAGCCTGTCCCGTAAAAGCTTCAAGCTCGGCACAATGGGACATCTGCCCTTGGAGTGATTGTTACGTGTCCCTGTCTTATGCTGTTATTCTTAGTTATTCTGACAGACTCGCATTATTTTATAAATGTATGCCAGAATAGGTGCAAATTGGTCTTAAATTTCATTGGATGTGGTCTTGAGAAGGTCTTAAAAAGTCTTGAATTTGAATGGAAAAATCCTGGGGGAACCCTGTTGACAGTGCCACCATAAGACTGTCATTAGACAATCATAATTATGACATGACACTGTCATGAGCATTAATGAATGCTTATAACAGATGTCATTTAGTGTAATCCGGCAAATTATCTCACTTTTGAATGGAGGTAAAACATCCGAGCCAAGTTAGTAACATAATTTGCCGGTTTTATTAGCCTAAATAAATCAACAAATAAGCCACATTGGACTATAAACCACAGGCTCCAAAATGAAGGAAAAAAGTAGCGGCTTATAGTCCGAAAATTACGGTATATTCATAGGAAGTCCAGGCGTTTAATGTATTGATTGTTGTTGTTTGTTCTTCTTCTGTGTCTTTCTCCTCCTGTTTTCCTTTATGTTCCCCCATATACCCTTCCTGCTTGCTGCTTTCTCCTAATAAATGAAACACAATGAATAATCACAATGGGAGTATATCATACAGAATACATACAGTAGCAAATAAGTATTTAGTCAACCACTAATTGTGCAAGTTCTCCCACTTGAAAATATTACAGAGGCCTGTAATTGTCAACATGGGTAAACCTCAACAAGGAGAGACAGAATGTGGAAAAAAAAAAAACAGAAAATCACATTGTTTGATTTTTAAAGAATTTATTTGCAAATCATGGTGGAAAATGAGTATTTGGTCAATACCAAAAGTTCATCTCAATACTTTAATATGTACCCTTTGTTGGCAATAACGGAGGCCAAACGTTTTCTGTAACTCTTCACACACTGTTGCTGGTATTTTGGCCCATTCCTCCATGCAGATCTCCTCTAGAGCAGTGAGGTTTTGGGGCTGTCGTTGGGCAACCCGGACTTTCAACTCCCTCCACAGATTTTCTATGGGGTTGAGATCTGGAGACTGGTTAGGCCACTCCAGGACCTTGAAATGCTTCTTACAAAGCCACTCCTTTGTTGCCCTGGCTGTGTGTTTGGGATCATTGTCATGCTGAAAGACCCAGCTATGTCTCATCTTCAATGCCATTGTTGGTGGAAGGAGATTTTCACTCAAAATCTCTCGATACATGGCCCCATTCATTATTTCCTTTACACAGATCAGTCGTCCTGGTCCCTTTGCAGAAAAACAGCCCCCAAGCATGGTGTTTCCACCCCCATGCTTCACAGTGGGTATGGTGTTCTTCGGATGCAATTCAGTATTCTTTCTCCTCCAAACACGAGAACCTGTGTTTCTACCAAAAAGTTCTATTTTGGTTTCATCTGACCATAACACATTCTCACAGTCCTCTTCTGGATCATCCAAATGCTCTCTAGCAAACCCATGATGGGCCTGGACGTGTACTTTTTCAGCAGGGGGACATGTCTGGCAGTGCAGGATTTAAGTCCCTGGCGGTGCATTATGTTACTGATAGTAGCTTTTGTTACTGTGGTCCCAGCTCTCTGTAGGTTATTCAGTAGGTCCCCTGTGTGGTTCTGGGGTTTTTGCTCACCGTACTTGTTACAATTTTGACGCCACGGGGTGAGATCTTGCATGGAGCTCCAGATCGAGGGAGATTATCAGTGGTCTTGCATGTCTTCCTTTTTGTAATAATTGCTCCCACAGTTGATTTCTTTACACCAAGCGTTTTACCTATTGCAGATTCAGTCTCCCCAGCCTGCTGCAGGTCTACAATTTGGAAATAAATTCTTTTAAAAATCAATCAATGTGATTGTCAGGTTTTTTTCTCTACATTCTGTGTCATGGTTGAGGTTTACCCATCTTGACAATTACAGGCCTCTCTAACCTTTAATCTCTAATCTCTAAGTAGGAGAACTTGCACAACTGGTGGTTCACTAAATACTTATTTGCCCCACTGTAGTTCGATGTGATACATTAAAACTGTTCAGGCCAATAGGATGCTCAGTTAGGACGCTAACCCTAACCCATTCTCCGTGTCAGATGAATAGGACAGGTAAAAAAAAAAAAAATGCGGAATTAGTATTGCTACTCCTCCGTTATCTGTGGACAGATCAGAAGGAAATTTGGTAGTTATATTGTAGGAATGTAAATGCAACGATACTTGGAGCCCAATTTTTAATTATTACTATTTTTTTGTTTATCTCAGGACTGATTAATTACAATGATTGATTTGGGACTTATTGTTTCCTGTAGGTACTGAGATAGTCAATGGAGGGAGCCAGACTGTCATAGTTCATATTGAACTTGTATTTTTTTCTTTTTGCCCTTTGCTTGCAGAGGAAAGCCAATGTGGCACGTGTCTTCGTTGTCATGAGTAATTATCTAATTTAGCAGCCGTCGAGAACAACCCAAAAAATCATTAAGTCTAAGCTCGACACAACATTGAATCAGTGGCAAAAAAATAAATCAGTGAGGCATTCAAGCTTCTTTAAGGCCCACAACAACAAAACTATCACACACAAAGTATAAGCGATAGCCATTGTAAGGAAATGACCTCACACTGTTATAGCATGTTTTGTGCTCTCTGCAGTAACCTAGTTATATAATGTTGCAAACTCACACATTTCCATTCAGCTCTATTGAATAGAAGTTCCGATCAGTGAAAGTGTATGCAGAGATGGACAGAATCTGATTAAAAAAATGATTATTAGTTCTTTGACAGGGGATTTTGCACAAAAAGCAAATGATGAGTGATAGTATCTACAGTCATACACGCCAACAAGCTGCATTAGAGTATATAGCAACGAACCAAATATCGATATTATCGATACCATGTCGGCATTATTATCAGATCGATACTTACCTGGTGTAATCGGCTTTTTTACTCAAGTTCCACTCTTGATTGCAATGCTAGGTTTTCAGTAAAGAGGAAACTGCAAGGTTGTCGGACTCGCTGCTCCTTGCTTCTCTCCAACTCTGGTGTGACGGCACAAAGCAACATGCTGGCTGAGGTTCATCAACATACTAGGGCTGTCAAAATTATCGGGTTAACGGGCGGTAATTAATTTTTTAAAATTAATCACGTTAAAATATTTGACGCATTTAACGCACATGCCCCGCTCAAACAGATTAAAATGACAGCACAGTGTCATGTGCACTTGTTACTTGTGTTTTTTTTGTGCTTTGTCGCCCTCTGCTGGCACTTGGGTGCGACCGATTTGATGGGTTTCAGCACCATTGTGTAATTATTGACATTAACAATGGCGAGCTACTAGTTTATTTTTTGATTGAAAGTTCTACAAATTTTATTAAAACGAAAACATTGAGGGGTTTTAATATACAATTTCTATAACTTGTACTAACCTTTATCTTTTAAGAACTACAAGTCTTTCTATCCATGGATCGCTTTAACAGAATGTTAAGAATGTTAATGCCATCTTGTTGATTTATTGTTATAATAAACAGACACAGTACTTATGTACAGTAAGTTGAATGTATATATCCGTCTTGTGTCTTATCTTTCCATTCCAACAATCATTTACATTAAAAATATGGCATATTTTATAGATGGTTTGAATTGCGATTAATTATGATTAATTAATTTTTAAGCTGTGATTAACACGATTAAAAATTTTAAGCGTTTGACAGCCCTACAACATACACATAGACTAGGGATGTCCCGAACAGATCACGTCAGAAATCGGGCCGATCAGGCCATTTTTCAGAGGATCGGAATCGGGTGAAAAGGATTGTTTTTTTAACTTATGCTAAATAATAATGTTAAAAAATATCTGTTGTGCTGGCTAGAGTCACCATAGTTAAGAGCCAGTCAACATTTTATAGTACGTTACTGCAACCTTGTGGTCATAATACTTCACTTCATCCACCCTGTGGATGTTTGGAACACATGCTCGTTTACTTTTACAGTACACAGCCTGTAGGTTGCATTGACGCCGCGAGTGCTTTCTGTTACGCTTCTGCCTTGGAAACTATACTTCTGTAAGTATTTTACATCTATACCAACCTGGTAATATGGAGTATATGTGTGTTCATTGGGGAAAGCTATATGAACAAAATTTGTTAATAAGTCCTGCTGTATGGAAGCTAACCTTTACTTATAGCTCGTACAGTGCTGCTCGAAAGTTTGTGAACCCCACAGCGATGGTCAGATTTTTTGTAAAAAAAACTAAAATAACCTTATTAAATGTTAAGTTATACCCAAATCCACAATACTGACATTCCAAATAATGGACTGAAACAAAAGAAATAGTTATATTGTCATTCTTTATTTAACAAAAGTGGTTGATTTAAGAAAAACTCAGATATCATGTGTGCAAAAGTATGTGAACCCCTTCAGTTAATAGGATATTGCGCCTCCTTTTGCAGAGATTACCTCAACCAAACGGTTTCTGTAGTGACTAATCAGCCTCTCACATCTACTTTGGGGGATTTTTGCCCATTCTTCCTTGCAGAACGCAGTCAGTTGAGAGAGGTTTGATGGGCGTCTGGCATGAACTGCTCGCTTCAGGTCCCGCCACAGCATTTCAATGGGATTTAGGTCAGGACTTTGACTGGGCCAGTCCAGAACACGAATCTTCTTCTTTTTCAGCCATTCCTTGGTTGTATTGCTGGAATGCTTTGGATCATTATCATGTTGCATGATCCACCTTCTGCCAAGCTTTAACTTCAAAACAGATGGCGTCAGGTTATGTTCTAGGATTTGACAATATTCTTCAGAATTCATGATTCCCTGGACTATGTGGAGTTGTCCAGGTCCTGAGGATGAAAAGCAAGCCCAGATCTTGACATTCCCACCTCCATGCTTCACTGTTGGGAAAAGGTTCTTTTGGTGGTATGCAGTGTTGACTTTTCGCCAGACATGGCGGTTTTGGTTGTGACCAAACAGTTCAATTTTGCACCTACATCAGTTGATGAAAACTCTTTTTAATTTAGTCTTGACAACACAACTGTTAAAAAAACAAAAAAAAAAAACTACTGAATTGATTGATTAGGAAATCAGGTTGAAATAATAGAAAATTCCAAAATGTTGAGGGGGTTCACAAACTTTTGAGCAGCACTGTAGGTCAAGTGAAGTGTGGTTCTACATGGTATTTGTATACCGGGGTGTATTGTGCAGTGGTGTTGAATGCATGCATGTTTCTTTGTTAGTGTTTCACAAACTTAAATTACTTCATATACAGACAAGAAAAGACCAAGCCTTGTCTGTCCTTGGAGGACATACAATGTTAGCTGGCTGTCGGGCAGTGCACAAGGAACCGCACTGTTTTGGGCAGTACACTTATATATATATATATATATATATATATATATATATATATATATATATATATATATATATATATATATATATATATATATATATATATATATATATATATATATATATTTAAGAGCTAAAAAGTAACAAAATAATCCAGAAATACAATGGCATTGCCAAAAGAACCAAAAATATACGTTTTATCCTCAGAATCACTCCCAGAAAAAGAGGAGGAGGAAGTACTGTAAACAGTAGAGTGCTGTAACATGTTTGGATCTTTTGTTCAAATTAAAAAACAACTTTTTTTTCCGGTATCGGATCGGAACTCTGTATCGGCAGATTGTCAAAAATAGGGGACTCAGACTTGGACTCGGGTGCAAAAATATGTGATTGGGACATTCCTAACATAGAAGAATGGAATGGAAGATAAAGGGGACCTTGGGGCTGTATTTTCACGACAAAAGCCATACTGCCAAATGAGGGATTTATTAAAAACTCGTCAGCTTTAGAGGGAAGCACTAACAATTTATATAAACATATAAAAAAAAATAATAAACACCAACAGTATTTGTAGAAACAGTATTTGTTTTTCAATTTGCTTGCTTGTACGCGTGGACTTTATGTTAAAATATTTTCAGGGGAAAAAAAAAAAAGATACAGCATTTTATGTATAATTATAAACTTTATCCTAATTTAATAATAATAATAAAAAGAAAACATAACAAATAACGCCTAAGGTCGTGAAAATTAATTGAGATTTAACCATTCAATGATGCATCCACTTTGTTTATTCAAAAGTATTCCTATCGCACATGACAGCACATTAAAACAGTTTGAACCTTTCGAATTCACACAGATTTACTATTCTCTGTGTCTAAGTATCTGAATAGGGCAGGTAAAAAAAAAAAAAAAAAGTATTGGTATCATTAACGACAATCCTGGCTAGATTGATATCAAAATATGCAGCACAAACAATATGATTTATCAAACCACAGACAAATTGTCCTTGCTGGTTTTTCATCGTTCAATAGTACGCCAAAAGTTGTCTTTTTGGAACGTGCGAGAAGGAAAACCAATCACTGATAAGGTAGTGGTACTTTCGCATGACTCCACCGCAGGCAATCAGTTCCCACTCGGTGGCCGTGTGAGTGCGAATGGTTGAGTGTCGCTGTATGTCCCCTGTGACTGACAGTGACCAGTTCAAATTATCGTCTGTCTTTCACATGAAGTCAGCTGGGGTAGGCTCCAGAACCCCTGAACTGGACAAGCGGTGTTGAAGATGGATGGATGGATGGATGGATGGATGGATGGATGGATGGATGGATGGATGGATGGATGGATGGATGGAGAAATAATACCCACACAAGAACAAGGGGTGGAGATATCTTTTTAAATTTAGCGAGGGGACAATAAACAGGACAAATTTAGAGCATAATTACTAAGGGGGGGCAGTTATGCAACATCTTTTACTGCAAATTTTTGCCTTAATCTTTAAACAGGGATACTCATATCTTTCTTAGCACTACCTGAGTCCAGATTTAGAATCTAATGATTGAAATCAAATTAACCTAGGGCATAGGTTTGCATAGGGACGGTAGGGACAAAACCCGACCCACTTTTCAGGATGCTCAAATTATCCCCATCAACTTAAGCAAACATATTTACAGTATATAATGTGTTCAGTTACAGTGGGGCAAATAAGTATTTAGTCAACCACTAATTGTGCAAGTTCTCCCACTTGAAAATATTAGAGAGGCCTGTAATTGTCAACATGGTTAAACCTCAACCATGAGAGACAGAATGTGAAAACCCCCCCCCAGAAAATCACATTGTTTGATTTATTATTATTACTTATTTGCCCCACTGTATATACTGTAGATCATTTAGATTGTCTTCCCATCTGTTGTAATGATAAAATTGACCCTACCATTATTCAGTTAATTATTTTCATTATTTTCAGACTTACATTAACCTCTTTTTCACTTACTGAATGAGCCGGTCCATGCTATTTTTCCCTCTAATGCATGTTTGAATGGTTGATGACTTTACCCCAACACACACACACACTCTCTCAGAGTACAGAATTACGTTACAAATCGACATGCCGCCGCCTCTTCCACCTGCTTCGAAGAGGAGGGATATTAGAAGATTTTTTTTCGGGCAACAGCCAATGTAAGTAATGTCAAAAGTGAAAAAGTGGGAGACGCACCACTAACTTTGATACTGAAAGTCCGACCTGCATCACAGTTCAGCATTACCATTGCATTAAACTGTGTGAACTTGCCAACCTGAGTAGGAAGCTGCTTCAGGAGAAGTGTATGTCTATTCTACTACGTTTACGTTAATTAAACTGAGAAATATAATGAACTCTGCTCAGCTGTAAGAAATGTAGTGAACCAAGGTTTACCCCCTTCTTAACAGTTTTCATTTTTATTTTGCTTATGTGGTCCTAAAGCAGCCCAAAGGAGTTTTCGTTTTTTGTTGAGTTTGACTGTGCTTGTGGACAAAGGCAGTAGTGTTTTTTTCTGAAGGAAGGCTCTATTTTTATTTTACATTTTAGTTATTCCCTGACTAAGAAGTTATTTTTTGTTATATTTACTTTATTTAGAAAGACAATTTTGAGTGGTATTAAGACAAATATCTATTTTTTTGTATTCCTGGATAGTTAAGAGATGATTAACAATTTTGTATTTCTTTGTATGTATTTGTCTTCAAATATCGCAATTTAAATTTGTATATTTAATAAAATCTAGACATTTATTCTGCAAGTTTTCAAAATGTTTCTTTAGTAGTTTTCGAAAATAAAGGTTTGGAATCAGTGTAAATCTACTAGAAATAAGTGAGATTATCTGCCAGTGCTTCAAGTAAATTTTATTCAGATTTCTTGAAATAAGAAAAATAGCTAGCTGAAAATAAGCTTAACAGACTTATTTTAAGCAAAAAGCTCCTATATTTAATCTAAAAAAAAAAAAAAACTTGTTCATCAGAAATTCAAGAATAGATAGCGTTCAAAACATGATTTGAAAGCATTTTTTTTCTTGATTTAGATGAACAATGACTGACTTTAAGATTTTTGGCTTAATAAGAACAAATGGTAATATTTACTAAAAGTGGAAGAATCTAACACATTAATCTGTTAACCAGAATAACATGTTATACTGCAAATTTGCAGTGCTCAAGTCAATGCAGATTTATTTTGCATTTATCATTTAGTCATTTAGTCTATCAATTAATTATGTTCTTATTGGTGAGAAATGTAGCCCTGACCGCCATTCACCCTGTCTGTCTGGTCTTATTATGTCCCGTCCCCAGCAAAAAGTGTACATGCAGGTGCTGTTATCTCTGCTGTTATCTCGTCCCTACCAATATCTCGGCCAAACCTACACCCTTGGTGTAAACATTCAATGAATAAACTAATTATCACACCAAAAAAATCTGAGTTGGTTTATCAATTTCTCACAATCTGATAACTCCCCTTTTCTCAATGAATACTATCTTATTTGCTTTCTAGCTCTCTCTAAACCTCTCTTGCAGTGTGTCATGGGAGAAAATCCATTCTCCCTTTGTTTTTAGAAGAAAAAGGCTCCACCTCCAGAAGTCTTTTAAAAGTTTACTTATGAGGACACGGAGTACAATGATGCCCTGACGTGACAGAGCTCAGAACACTGTTATAATAACGGAAGGCGGGGTTAACTGGTAAAACAATGGTCCCATGATTACGAGACAAAATACGTCAAAACACGTCATATCATGAAGCGTGGGTGGCCAGGCTGCGCTTTTACCAATTAAATGTTATATTGTAGCTTTTGAAAAACAGCTTTACCCTTTAGAACGCCTGCCCTTTCTCGCCTCAGGATGTAGACAGCTTTGCTCTGAATTATGAATTTTTAGATAACATTTGTACAATAATAAAGCTTAAGCTATACTAGTATATCAACATTTGAGAAGCATATGTTGGGAACAATTCCTTGACACAGTGTTATGATAATAAGACAAGGGCGTAGGTTGGTCTCAACATTCGTATAACAGCATAACATTCATGTACGGTACACTTTTTGCTGGGGATGGAAGATTATAAAACCAGATAGGGTGAAGTGGCTACATATGTCATGAATATAATGATGAAGAACTACTACTTGTAAAAACCAGTCAAGTATGTAATAATTCGAATTTAATCATAATGTGTGCACGTAAGAATGAAATACATGGAACAATAAATTGAATCACTTTTTTGAAAAGCAATTTTAAACACAAAAGTAACATTAATATTTAACATGCTCTAGAAACAACATTATCTCAATTTCTCTCCCTATAGAAAAGAAGGATTCGCCAATTGCCCTGCTTTTTAATAAAATGGGACTGCAGAGGCCATTCAAATTAGAGAGGGGGCCAGTGCCCCTGTGGCCCCCCCATAACCGCCACTGGGAGGGTGCGTTTCTGGCAGCAGTGAGTGTTGACATACACACACGTCACGGCAAATTTGGGACACTCAAACAATGGGTGTCACGCCTCCAATTGCTAAACTAAATGAGATCTCGATGTACATTTGTGTGGAACAGTAGTTCACAACAAAATGTTATTGTTTTCCCCAAAAGTAGTAAAGCTCTTTACAAGGCTATTGAAATCTCTCCTACCACTGGAAATAAGACTTGGAGTGTAACAAGTGGAGTGATATCGATCGAGAGCCAGGCAAGTGGGCCGAGTTCAAGCGGCAAAGAGGGGGTGTGGAAGTCGCGGAAAAAAAGTGATGTAAAGAGAAAGTGGTCATCCTATAAACGTACAGGTAGTCTCCAGGTTACATCGTGATTTTGACCTTATGACACCCACAGACCCCACTCACCAACATCACACAATGACGTGTCGCTGTATCCGGCCACCATATTGTCCGTCATTGTTTATCCGTATTCTCAATGGTTTCAATTTGTCGTGCAATTTATAGTGCTATTCATGGAAGCCCCGGTGTTTTCAGACGCTGTAAACTCATTGGATGCGTTGCATAAAAGGCGTTATGTGGAAAAGCTTCAGCTTATCCATTCGCCACATCCATGTTTGATGCCTAAATCGATATTTTTCGACCCGCTGCCTTCGCCGTCTCTGCCGGACATCTGCT
Organism: Corythoichthys intestinalis; assembly: GCF_030265065.1. Lineage (NCBI taxonomy): Eukaryota > Metazoa > Chordata > Actinopteri > Syngnathiformes > Syngnathidae > Corythoichthys > Corythoichthys intestinalis. The sequence continues at coordinate 35,183,073 of NC_080413.1, forward strand.
ACCCTGATATCTACAACTATCTTGTCCACAGAAACTCAGCCTATTCTCACGAAACTTTGAAAAACTTTAAGAGCAGCACTCTAAGCAACATTACCCCGTGTGACCCTTTACTTTCAATTTTCTAAAATGGCGACAATCAATAAAAAAAAAAAGTTGACTGCGATGGCCGACGCTTCAAGGATAGGTGGATATTGGACTATTTCTACAATACAATACGCAACAACTGTGTCTGCCTCATTTGCAAAGAGACAGTCGCTGTTTTCAAAGACACGCTGACATGTACGACAACATTACAAGGAATATACGCAGCGAGAAATTATAGCAACTTGAAGCTAGTTTAATTTCACAGCAGCAGTATTTCGCAAGAGCCCGAGTGTCGAAAGAGAACGCCACAAAGGCGAGATTGTTGAAATTATGAATTTAAAAAAATAATAACAAAGCAAATATGACACACAGAAGGGCTTGCTAAAAATTGTTTAAATATATTGTCCTACGTAAATCAGCCAAGGTAGTCCCCCAGTAGCCCCCCACATTTTTACCACACCAAATCTGGCCCCCTTTGCAAAAAGTTTGGACATCCCTGTTTAACTGATGATCCGTAGACGAGGCCAGCTTCTTTCACTTGGTACCAGCTAAATATTATTCAAAAAATAATGATGGCGAAAGAAATAAACATCTTGAATTTGCAACTGTATGTTGTCGGCGATTAGCCTCGCAATGATCATAATTGTGGTTGTCAGCCCAAAACCCTCTAAATATATATTAAATGCATCTTACCAGGTATAAAATGACTACTACATAGTCTGTGGTGATCGTTTGGTGCCCAGTTTTCTCGTCGAATTGCAGCAGTCCATCTCGCTCTCCTCTCCGGGTCTCTCGGAATACGGTAGAACTTTAAGTCTCTCCGTCTATCTTCTCTGTTAATGCAACCAACCACCACACACGCCTTCACCATTTTGATTATAAATGTTAACGAGCAGAAAAACACGGCATAATAGGAGGAATTTACATAGCGGTAATGTGTAAACATGACGAGCTGACGGACAATATGGCGCGGAGGCGTGGTTGTGACGTCATGTGAGTGAGGTCTATAGACGGGACACGGGGCGCGGAGCCGATTAATAGGGGGCGTACCTTCGTCAAAGCTCATCGAGTGGAAACACAAAGAGCTTTTAACCTTTGAAAAATCTTGTGAATAAATGCTTAAATCCCTGAATTCTTTATAGATATGGACTTAAAACATTCTCGATTCTTGCTTGAAAGCAAAAAACCGGGCAGTTAGAATTTATTTTACGTAAATATGTCGAATGTGCTGCTAGTCTTTAAGCCACTGTGGTGCCGCCTTATCACCACAAAGAGCTTTATACGTTGAAAATTCTTGTACATAAATGCTTAAATAAATGAATTCTTTATAGATATGGACGTAAAACAGTCTGATTCTTGGTTATTGGCAAAAAAAAAAAAAAAACAACGGGCAGTTAGCATTTATTTTACATAAATATTGCGAATTATGACGTCAATGCCGTAGCGGTTAATTTCTCCCATTGATATTTTTCACAACGTTTGAAAATGCATGCATGGTACGAAAATATAATATTTTCCTTGAATCCTCCAACAAATCACTCCTGACACAATCCTTCCTGTTTGCATGCAGTACATTGAAGGAGAGTACCTTTTCTTGTAGGTACCGTCATTTTTTATTACTCTGACACACCCAATATAAAATAAATAGTACTTATACCATATTTTAAGGAAAACAAGCAGAATATTGGGCATAAGAGATAAACAACGCCTTCTTATCACGGTAGCCCAGTTCGTGCGTCATACAACTAACTGAGCAAGATTGACGCTGACAAGCACACGTCTGCACCACCAGGTCTCGCAATCAGTTCTCTCAGAAAGTCCACAACAAATGGCGGGACGGTCTGTCCTAACACAAGGAAAATAGGGGAACACCGGATAGCCAACTGATAACACGACTGACAAGACTCCAAGAGCCCCTTGGACGCTCAGGTGGCAAAATCCACAATCCTCGTTGCCCGGACAACAGTAACTACAGAGTCTTCCTGTCCAATCCACAAACAGACAATAATCCTAAACACACCCTTCTTTCTGCCCACAGCCCTCCCCGTGAGAGCCTTCAAAAGACTGAATGTTTAACTAAGCAGGGTCATTTTTTTCTCGGGAACCTTTTGTTGACTACCAATATGGTGACCTTGGAACAAGCTTGCATCCCCGCCTGAGTGTTTCTGTTTTGCCTTGCCATTTTGATCTCTGTCGACCCGAATAAATTGTCAGCTTGTTCTCGTTGAGCCTTCTTTAAACCTTTCAAAATGGAGTCAGTACAAAGGTTTAAGACTAAAGTGAACGCGCGAAATTTGCCCTTCTGGCCGGAGTGTCGGGCCCCCGCCGGCACGGCCTGTTTATTTGTGCGTTTTCAATTGGTTGAATACTTGGCGAGTTTATGTGATTGTTTTGATGATGTGCGGACGCTAACTGATACATGCTAATCGTTTGTTATTTCTGTATCAGCAGCTACTTGTAAATACAAATTTGAATTGCTGTTATTGAAGATGAGACTGATTTAATTTCATGATATTTTAGTTTCATTCTGCAAGTGTTGATGTCATGAGCAGCTGAATAAAGTCAGCAAACCACACGTACATATGACATCCTCATTTCGGAGCTTAGCTCACTGTCTAGCTAGGACTTAGCTCCAAAGTCTTGGTGAGGACATTACAATGACGTATAAAATATGTTTTTGGATATTTTTTTTTAGAGGGTGTTTAGAGGTATTCAAAGGGACAAGAACGGAACTCTTTCGTAAACCAAGTTATTTTAGTTTTCTTCATTTAATAATTTCCATATTTGATACCTCAAAATACTTCCAAACCGTGTACATGTTGGGTTTGAGCCAATAGTGTTAGCTCGCTGTGTTTTGATGACGTCATCACAAGGGGTCTAAGGTTCTCCACACTTTTCGGTGGTGAACTTTCAGCCTTTTAACCGAAAACCGAAAATGCAATTTTAGCTATTTTCGGCCGAATGTTTTCGGCGCCAAATTTTCGGTCACATTCAAATTTAAACGTTAATAACTTTATGAAGTCGTTTTTCTTTTTTCATCAAATAATAGACATCAATAAATGATTCTAAGCTAACAATGATAGAAAATTTGAATGATTAATGTCATTACTTACCTTCTTTTTGTGGCTAGATCGAAACAAAAGCATTTGTGATGTGTCCGTAACTGGGGGTCTCAGGGGTAAAACGGACACATTGAAAATAGTCTGAGGGTATATTGTGTGATGAAACTGCACAACAAATATTTTGTCTTAAAAAATGGTAATTTATTTAAAACTCGGCTGCACGAGCAGAAGCTGTTTTTTCAGCTTTGTGTGTTTTACGCCATATTTACTGTTTTTCTCAATTGCTTTTGTACATTTCTCTGTTCAGACTTGAAATTCTAAAAACTACTTGTTGAATCCTCACAACGTTGCTATCACTAGTGCACATCAAAAAAAACGTGTCTCATTGCAAGTTGCAGATGTTTTTGTAAATCCATGCAAATGATTTTGTACAATTCTCTGCTGTTTCCTACATTATCAGCTGCATCTGTCATGAGGGTCAAAATAGATTACCATGGGTCTCTACTGAATAGTTCCACCACCCACAACATTAGTCATTAGTTCATTGCATAAATATTTACATGCAAAATGAAAGAACATGTCAGAATATGTCAACATGTGTGTGCCTATTTCGAAGTAATTTTATTACTTATTATCTAAATCTGTCTTGAATTGGTAAATTGCTGCCAAGTGAATCTTTGGCCACAGAGCTACATTGCTGGCTAAAAGTATTGGCACCCCTGCAATTCTGTCAGATAATGATCAATTTATCCCAGAAAGTGATTGCAATTACAACTGCTTTGGTAGTAATCTCTTCATGTATTTTGTTTGCAATGAAAAAACACTACAGAGAATGAAATGAAGAAATAAATCATGATTATTTTACACAAAACTCCAAAAATGGTCCGGACAAAAGTATTGGCACCCTCTGCCTAATACTTGGTAGCACAACCTTCAGACAAAGTAACTGCAAACAACCGCTGCTGGTATCCATCAATGAGTTTCTTGCAATGCTCTGCTGGACTTTTAGACCATTTTTCTTTGGCTAACTGCTCCAGGTCTCTGAGATTTGAAGGGTGCCTTCTCCAAACTGCCATTTTCAGATCTCTCCACAGGTGTTCAATGGGATTCAGGTCTGGACTCATTGCTGACAATTTAAGAAGTCTTGGGTCACTGTCAAGCTGAATGACCTATGACCTCTGAGGGAGACCCAGCTTTCTCGCACTGGGCCCTACATTATGCTGCAAAGTTTGTTTGTAGTCTTCAGACTTCATAATACCATGCACACAGTCAAGCAGTCCAGTGTCAGAGGCAGCAAAGCAACCCCAAATCATCAGAGAACCTCAGCCATGTTTGACTGTGGGGACCGTGTTCTTTTCTTTGAAGGCCTCGTTTTTTTCCCTGTAAATTCTATGTTGATGCCTTTTCCCAAAAAGCTCTACTTTTGTCTCATCTGACCAGAGAACATTCTTCCAAAACATTTTTGGCTTTAATCCATTTTAACTGGCTGCAAGTGTGATTTAGTCATTTCCTCCACCTGTTATGTGCCACAAATATGTAACAGGTGCTGTTAATTACACAAATTAGAGACTTACCACATGATTTTTGAAATGGTGCCAACACTTTTGCCTGGCCCGTTTTTGGAGTTTTTTGTAAAATGAAAATGATTTATTCCATCCACTTTTGTGTTTTTTCATTGCAAGCAAAATAAATGAAGATATTACTACCAAAGCATTTGTAATTGCAATCCTTTTCTGGGAGAAATTGAGCATTATGCGACAGAATTGCAGGGGTGCCAATACTTTTTTACTAGCACTGTACAATTGATACGCCAGGCCAAAGAACAGGGAAGATAACCATGGGTGCTGCCATCACAGAAAATGGTGCGCTCACCCATATTCCCATCACGGGACCTTAAAATACAGAATGTCTTGTCAAATTTTTAGACACACTCTACAGGGGCCTCATTGCTGAACATGAGAGGGATCCGATTGGGGATAACCTGCCAAAATTTGTAATAGTTTGGGCCATGTGACTTTCTACCACTCCAACATAATCAGGGAATGGTTTGGTATAGGAGTTCCTCCCACCATACTCTCCATTCCTCAACCCCATAGAAGATTTTTTTCCTCCACATGGAGATGGCAAGTATATGATCGTCAGCCTCACACACACAGATGGCTCTTCTGGATGCCATAAATGCAGCATGCAGGTACATCACTGCAGAGGCTTCATAAGGAATTCAAGAAGTTTCTTTCCACGTTATATAGCAACGTTGTAACATGTATGAAAATTAGTGGTCCAACAGGGAGGAACATCAAGATAATGTTGTTTTACTACTTGTGCAACTTGTTTTAAGGAAGGCACAAACTGTTTTGAAAATTTCAATTCTGATCTGAGAAAGGTCTCCAAGCAGTTGAGGGAAAAAAATGATTTACTTTGAATTAAGTACACAGCTCCAAAAATACTTATTGTGTCCCAAATTGTGTGGGACAGCTTAGTTGAGGACGGGTACTTGTCCCCCCAGGATATCCGCCCCTGCGTACACAACGCGGAGATGCACAAGACCAGAGTCAAACCCTGAACTTTTTCTGATTTATGGACCAATCACACTGTCGACAATCAGAGCAATCAAATTCAAGGGTTTGGGTGCCTAATGCTCAAAATCATGTACAACATAGAACATACAAACATAGAACATACAACATGAAACTGAGCCTGTCGCAATATGCAATAATTTCATTTATCGCACGGTAAATAAAAATGTAAGTGGTAATTTTTCTGCTGCGATTTATCGCCTTGCGTGCACGTGCTGACGTGCTGTTAAAAGTTTGGTTTCCTTGTTACCAACTATGCAAAATGCATTTTCGTTCTGGGTCCGGCAAAAAAAAGCGCCGGAGCCAATTTGTTCCCATTATATCCTATTGTTCAACGTTTAGGCTATTTTTTTTATTTTTGCTGGAGACGAATCTGTCAAAATGGGCGGAGCCGGGCCTGGAGTCAACAGCCCAGTTGCTTATTCACGGTTTAACCAGCGAACATGGAAGAAGAACGCTCCATCATGGAGGTGGAAAGTCACAAAGTGATTCATGATGTAGCAAATCATCATTATGAGGACAACATTAAAAAGGAAGCTGTATGGTGTCCTATTATGTGTGTTTTTCTGGCAATGATATTAAACACATGACGTGCTGACAACTTTGTTTTTTATTAACACACAGCGCTTACAACACTTCAACCTGTGGCTCTCGGCAGGCTGTGTAGAGACGCTGCCTCTCTCACTGCCGTGTCACATGAACAAAACAACATCCACTCACAATATTAGACATGGAACGCCATAGCAGAAGCTATGAGGGGAAAAGTTTTCATTTGCCTAGATGCTTAAGTTATTAAGTGCAATTTATTTTTTTTCTTGAAAAAGACACTTTATTTATTTTGTGTTTCTATGCGGTATTAATATTGTTGTCTTTTACTTAAAAGAGGCATGGTCTATTGTTTTTAGTTGTGATTTCTTAAAAAGTATTTTTGAATTTAAGAGTAAACATTTATTGTGTTTAAATGGGTGTACTTGATCTATTAATATATACTGTATTCTCACAGTGTTATTGGTCTTTTTTTTTCTTTTTTTAAATGAGGGGCACAATAATATCGCATATCGCAATAATTTATGAAATAAATTAAAATATTTGTAATCATGATAGGCCTACATGAGAATGAGAATGCTATATTTTGGACATGAGAAAATAAAAGTAATAAACAAACCAAACAAAACAAAACATAGACAAACCAATTATAATACTTGAGCAACAATATTTAAGACAATAATAATAAATATTAGAATTTATTCATTGTGTCCAAAAAGGAGTAGGATGAAGCATTTGCTTATTAAAACCTACCCCCCTTTTCTATTCCTCAATAATATCAGTCCGCCTTATTTAATTAGGCCTCATATCAACAAAGAATTAATGCAACAATATACATAAGATGCAAGACAAAATAAACATAAAATGAAATGAAAAGTACCAGCCAAAAGCAGATATGTGAAAACCCCCTATATTAAAACCCTTCCTCTTCCCTATACCCTGTGAAAATCATGTGTTTGTACCACTTCCTAAACTGGGTCATGCTTGGACATTGCTTGAGCCCCTCATTTAACTTATTCCACAACCTTACTCCACGAACTGATACACAAAAGCTTTTTAATGTAGTCCGTACTCTCTGATGCTGTAAGTGAAGCTCCCCTTTCAAACTGTAATGACCTTTTCTGTTAGAAAACAACTTCTGTATATTGCCAGGATGTAACATGTGGATAACCTTATACATGAGCTGAGCTGTTTGAAGTCCGTGAGTTTTAAAGTTCTGGATTTTAAAAATAATATATTAGTATGATCCCTATAACCAGCATTATGTATTATTCTTATGGCTCTTTTCTGCAAAATGGATAGTGAATTTTTTGTACATTTATAAGTATTACCCCAGACCTCTGCACAGTAGTGTAAATATGGCAGGATTAAAGAGCAGTAAAGAATGTGGAGTGATTTATTATCAAGACGGTGTTTTGCTTTATTCAGAACTGAAATGCTTCTAGCTAGTTTACTTTGTATATGTTTTATATGAGCTTTCCAATTAACCTTGTCATCAATTACAACGCCAAGAAACTTATTTTCATTGACCCTTTCAATATTCACCCCGTCTATCTGTATCTGTACTGGAACTGCACATGAAACTGAATATTATTGTTGGTAATGCATTTAACACCTTTCTTTCTCTTCCAGGTGTTTTGTCTGCCACGGGAAATGGATATGTGTTGTATATGACTATCAAGCGCAAAACTAAGTTGAAGCCTCCAGAGCTCATGACTTTGAATTTAGCCATCTTTGACTTTGGCATATCAGGTACGTTTGCATCTTTTTCATCAGCAATGCAACAAAATGCGTGTCCAGGTACATGTAATGTTACCCCCCAAAATATTAGGATTGCTGGATAATTATATATTTTAAACATGTATGGTAAATCAATAGTAGGAGATATTCACACATAATAACATTTTTGGTAAAAGTCCAATGAATAAAAGTCTAATTAAAGTTGACGATGGTCGGCCTGTTAGTGTTTGTCTTTGGCGATAGGTCTGAGGCATCATATGCAAAGAATTGAACACGAACTAATGACTAGTATAATTTGGCATCTTGGAGATAAAGCGCCGACTCCACAAGGGGGAAATGTAATCTGTACGCCCTTTTGAAGGAGGCTCGAAGGGTGCATCACAGTTCATTGACGGAATTAAAATTTTGTTTAACCGCCATCTGTTTTTCCATCTTGCCAATCACATTGGATTACCAGATATCATTTTGCCCATTTGTTCATTCCAAACAGGCGACGGTTTTGCCAAAGGACATCTATTTAGATTTTGATGAATAGATAAACAAGTGGATTGATGTACGGAGACAGACGGACATAGGTTATTATCTTTGTTTACGTAGGTTAATGAGACAACCTCGCATTAGTATTGTATTAATTTTCATCACATTCCAAATCACTCACCAAAGAGCATATTGTACAGTTTATATACAGTAAGACAGTGATTGTCAAAGTCTATAAATGTATAAACTTGCTAATACATACATAATAGCATGATGACCCAAACATTTGATTAATGTAGTATCCTGACTTACAAAATGTACGTTTTTTTTTTTTTTTTGACAAAATTTTGACTTTGACTCCATATCCGAGCGCTGTATGGCGGCTCAGCTGAATTCACTTCACAATAACAAGCCCTTGTCATATAGTCAACAAGGCTTCCAGGCTTTTAATGCATCTTTCAAATTAAGTGTTTGCCAAAGAAATTACATTCTGTGTATTTCATGGAAGCAAAAAAGCTTAGTCACTATCTTAATGCTAATAAACAATGTGAAATGCTAACAAATAGCAATCGTATCGTAATGATTTAAGAACTACCAAGGATGGATCAGTTGATACAAATCCCTTTGTATCCAGAGAAGGGTCGTCTGACCTTAATCAGCATATCTTTTGTGAGCATTGAGGCCCTCTTTAGTCATTCCCATTCACACTCACAAAACCACAGGTTTGGATTGCTCCAGTTAGCGTCTTAAGTGCTTGCAGGGCAGTGTACAGTGGACCGCTCAGGCAGACAATCGGGTGGACAACCTTTTTACATATTTCAAAAGCTGCAGTTTGCCCACAGTACAAGGGATGGTGTGATAAAAAGCAAAACAATTTTTAAGAAGTCCACCCGTCGCTCTTATATTCAAGATGCTAATCGCAGCTATCCAGAGTGAAAAACCCCTTCACACCTAGGCAGCGACTCCATAGGAGTGTGTAGGGGGTTTGTCTGCTAGATTGCTTGTTTGAGTGGTCTATTGTTTGACAAAGCCAAGTAGTCAGTTTGGTATCAGGGTCATTTGACGCCCCTTCTGGTCTTTCTTTACAGTCAAAAAAAAAACAAAAAAAAAAACAGGACTTCCAGTGTTAAGAGACAATTGTTTATGTTTAATAAGTGCATGGGACACACAGTATACTTACAGGCATATACAGTATTCTTTATCCACTGTGAAAAATAACAAATACTACTAGGGATGTCCCAATCACATATTTTTGCACCTGAGTCCAAGTCACTTGATTTTAAGAATCTGTCAATACCAAGTCCCGATCTTATACCGAAAAAAAAAAAGTTGATTTTTTTTCTTTTAAACCTGTCCTGCTCAGCTGTTTGACACGGAGAATGGAAGTCTGAGTGCCCGGTTGGTCTGAAACAATTTTAATATTTCACATTGGAGCAAAACAAACTCCTGGAACTCCAGACTCACCGCTGTTCCAGCGATAGAGTCTGGCGACCATTCCACGGATCAAATTTCCAGGGTGGAGTAAGCCACAGCAAACAGACAGTGGAGTGGACCAATCAGCGACGGGTGGACATGACGTTGGTAAAGCGACTAGAAACTCTAGCACGTGGATATAAATGTATCAGGAGAGCGGGGAACAGAGAAGTTTATTCAGCATGGCTAGTGCTAGACAGACTGTTGGTTTCAGCAACTCGATTTGTTTTTGTTCATTTAAAACTGAGTTTACCGTGGATGGAACATATTCTCAGCTCTCCCGTTCGCCATCTGTGCTATTGTGGAGACGACTTTTGACGCGCAAGAGGGACATTGCTCGTTAAGAACACGTCACGCAAATAAATCTGATTGCATGGTTGCTTTCGTTCGGGCTCGAAAGGCCAATGAGGAGTTGGGTCCCAGACTGTTCTCAAAGCATTTAAAAATACAGGGAGAACGGTCTGGCCATGCCAGGCAAACAAACTCCCACTGTGATCATTCAAAATACTTCGTTTATTAAGACAAAGCAGCGAACAAGAAGGGGTTATGGGGGAACAGAAGTAAAGAAGAAGAGAGAAAGACAGAACAAACACAAACAACAACAATAAGTACATTAAACTCCTACACTAACAATGAATACGTTACTGCGATCGTCAGCTAGATGTATTTCCGGTTGACACCATGTGGGGGGCCTGTTAACCAGGGAAAGAGAGGGGGAGTCTTGAAGATAAGTGATTGGGAGGGGTGGAGTGCACACAAATCAGCCCTGTGATCTAGAACCCAGTAATCGTGTGAATGCCTTGTGAGTGTGAGCCCGCTGGCAACCCACAGTGGGCTGCCCCATTGCCAATCCCAGCACCGAGGTCCCCCACCCGATCGCACACAATTACATCCACCCATGTGCGAATCCCACCAAACATGCGACAGCCAAGCAGACGAGCCACCCCAGGGCCACGGCCCCCCCACAGCCAACCCGGGGGGGGGGCATTGCAGCCCATCCCTCCATCCGAAACCCAGCAAAGGGGCCATCGTGATCCCCCAGGGATCCAGTGTGGTCCCCCAGGCCACCCGCGCACCCATCAACCGGCCTTCAGGGATGGCAAGAGGGGACGCGCCACCAACCCTTACGCCCACTACCCCACCCACCCGGCCCGCGAGCCACAGCCGCAGCCCCCCAACTAGCAGGGCACATCACGGGACCCCCAACAGCCCACCAAGCCAAGGGCAGGGCCCCCCCGTCGGAGCAGGTGACACCCAGACGGCACACAAAAGTTTTATTTTGTTTTAACAAAAGTTCCAAACATGTTACTGTCCCACCGTGTCGCCTTCATAATGTGAATTATTTTTAAAATAAAGTTGAATAATGTGTGTCTATTAAATGCTTCATTAAGTGAGTCCACTCAAATCCACTCACGCTTTGACACTCTCGCTGCTGAGAACTGCAAGTTTAACGATAGTTAACACAATTGCGCCATTGATCGTAGAGCTAAAAAGCTTCTTTGGCAAGATCTAAGCAATAAACCTGTCAATCATCATTAACTTTAAGTACCACACGCAAGCTGCACTGGAAAGTTTAGTCACACTGCTTAGCGGGGGGGGGGGGGGGGGGGGGGTGGCGCTGTACGAGCATGAAGCAGACAAATATACTGTATATATTTTTTTAAATTAAATACCCGATCCTTTTCAATCGATTTCAGATCACGTGATCGGATCAGTACATCCCTAAATATTACTAATTCACTTGCAGTAGTTATAAAACTCTTCATCATTTGTGTCTTCATGAATGTTTTATTATGCCACTTGACTGTCAAGTTGTGAACACCAGAAAGACCAGCAAAGATGTTATACTGAGGCAATAATTAATCGATTAACTCGAGTAATTCGATTAGAAATAATATTATAATCAAGTTTTGCTGCTTCGAGGATTCATTTAATAAGAATGGCATTTGTAATAGTTTGTTTTGAAAGTGTTTGCATTTAGTTTTATTAATCTGGGTGGATACACCGACCTCCAGTGGCAATAGCGAATATGAAATACAGTAACTCATCACCTTGGCTGGATCCTACTGCTCCCTGTTAAGACCAACATAAGGTTGTAAATTTTTGTTTGAGCGAATATGATTCTTTATGCATTTGTAATTTAGTTTTTAGTGGGAATATGTGTTTGAAGTATTTGTTAAGAGCATTGTAAACATTGTAAAAAAAAAAAAAATAAAAGTCAGCATTTTATGGCTTTTAAGCTAGCGGACTTTTGCTATGCAAGTTAGCCAATTGTTCTTTTGATGTACTTTGATCCTCATTTATTTATGTTTTTTTATACTGGCTCAGGTATTTTAATTTATTTTTAAATGCATTTATTGCTCTTGTGAAATGAAAGTTTGAAAAAACTCTTTGGATTTTTAATTTGTATTCCCATTTAATGCTCTTTTGAAAGTGCAGTTTTAGGAAGCCTTTGTTTTACATCTCCTAAAATTTATTCTGCAACACATTAGATTAGTTCCTTAGACGATTACTCGATTATTCAAACTAACTACTTAATAGATTAATTGATTACTTAAATAATAAATAGTTGCAGCTCTAATCTTGATGCAGTTAAATTCCGTCACTTTCTGTGTTAGGTTCATAAAACACTGGGTGTAGTGTTATTTTTTCGGTTGTGCCAATACATGATGTTTTACATTAGGGTACCCTTGATGTCGAGAACGGCTTGTGATATGTTTCTCCGTAATGGGAAAAATTTTGGGACCCATCATCAGTAGTGTTCCAATTTTGAGTCATTGGGTGCTTTGGCCTTCATTGCTAGACACCCTTATCGATGGTGACCAGCGACAGGTTGATCGCACCTGCGCTTGTGTCCCATGCCCAATTAGAGGTTGTCTAAGTGGTGCAGCACAAGGGACTATGCAAGGCAGGGACGTTGTCTGAGTCAAGCCTAGTGCTGATGGCATACCTTGTCCGGGGCTCTGACCTGGGTTTGCAAGTGTAGTGGGGGGGGGGGGGGGGCTGGCATGTTGAAGACCTGTGAGACCAGCATGGGTCCAACCGCTTCAACCATATCCACTGGCTGCTTCTTTTAGCTGCGTCAGAAAGTGACCTAACTGTCTGCCGCAGAGCCTGTCTGGTAACCCTACAACCCTGAACAGAATAAGAAGTATAGAGAATGTTGACATTTGTTTAAAATCCGAGATCATAGAATTTTTTAATAATATTTTCATTTTTAAAAACATCACAAACATTTTTTTTTTTTTTTTTAAAGTAGGGCTGTACAATATATTAGATTAAAAATGGTCACTGTGATAATGGCATGTGCAATATGCGTATCGCTAAGATGTGAAGCATATTAATATTTTCAGATCTTTTTTTATAGGTGTAGGTGCATTTTTTTAGCTTTTGAGACCTTAAATATGCATTGCCATTCACCATATATATACCGTTCTATTTTCTTATTGGCTAGAGTGCTACACAGTTGTTACTCAGACAAAACTATGAATGTATGAAATAAGGGATGAAGAAAAATACCTTTTAATTTTTTTATTCTATTAGCGGGTTTATGGTAACACTTGTTTAAATGTTTGTGACACATATAAAATAAATAAATAAATAAATATCTTTGCATTAAAGGCTCTTATACTCTCACAGTAATATCAATATTGGCATATTCAATATCCAACTTTCTCTAATGTCTAATGTCGTGCAGCTGTTGTTTTTGGGTAAAGATGATTTCTGTACAGACTAGGGACAGGGGTTAATTTGATTTTGGCCTTCCTGTGTTCCGGGACTTATTTGGGCAGATCCATAAAAATCCATAAAAAAAAAAAAAAAAAAAAAAAAAACGGAAAATTTGCGGCATCTGGGGAGCAAGCAGCCAGGATCAAACGGTATTTCAACATGCCAATACGACAGTTACATTTACTGTCTTTTTTTCAAAAAGAAGGAAGAACGTTCAAAAAGAGTCAGAAAAGCAACAACCGGCACTGAGGGCAGCTGCAGCGATCATGCTAACGTGTGCAGCAGGAGGCTAGCGCTGCAGCAGCTAGCCAGGCTCATGTACAGCCAGCCAAGCCGGGGCAGGAGGCTGCTACTGTGACAGCAGCTTGTCAGGTTCAGCGCCACCTGGAGCGAAGCCAGCTACAGCGCCAGAAGTCAGGCAGGTGGACCACCAACAGCCGGAGCAACAGGCTAGTACCCTTATGGGAAATTTGTGTTTTGGCTGCACAATTTGTAAGGCGGTGGGAACTTTGGGGCCAGGGAAGACAGTGGGGATGAAACTCGCTAAAGAATGGGTTTGTGTTATTTATTTTAATCTTTTTTTTTTTTTCTTTTTTCATGTTTTACAAGTTAGACTGTACGTTACTGTAAGTCCCACTTGTGGTTATGTGGACAATTGCCCGTGCTGTGCAGAGCCTAAATAATTGTAAGTTGTTGTCATAACGTTTAAACCATGGATATTATCTGAAATTGAGGCTTGTAAGGATAGCAAGTGGGCATTTGCGTGTTGTTTTCAGCACCATTTTCTGCATATGTTCCGGGACCTATGCCCGTCTTGTCATCCCTGCGCTGTCATATGTATTTTGTGTTCCCCCTGCGCAGTCATATGTACTTTGTGTTCCGGCACCTTATGATTTACACCAGACATGTCCGAAGTCCGGCCCGGGGGCCAAATGCGGCCTGCGGTCAAATTTTATCCGGCCTCCAGCCTCTGTCATAAAATCAATAACTTTTGGCCCACACACAGACTTAATAAATTGGTCAGCAGTACTGCTACCAGCATATGATTGAGCTTACACACTAAATGCTGCTCCTCATTTACCCACTAAAAGTCAGCAGCACTCTAAACAACATTACTCCATTTGACCCTTTACTTGCAATTTTCTAAAATGGCGACAATCAACAAAAAAAGTTGACTGCGATGGCAGACGCTTCAAGGATAGGCGAAAATTGGACTATTTCTTCATTAAAATATGCAACAACTGTGTTTGCCTCATTTGCCGTCGCTGTTTTTAAAGAGTTCTATGTGAGGCGATATTACCAAACAAGACACGCTGACATGTACGACAAACACAGTGAGAAATTGAAGCAGCAGTACTTCGCTAGAGCCCGAGAGTCAAAAGAGAACTCCACAAAGTCTAGTTGCGAGATTGTTAAAATTATTACCGGTAATTAAAAAAATAAAAAGCAAGTGTGACACGCAGAATGGCTTGCTAAAATTTGCTTAAGTATATTGCTCTACGTAAAGGACGTCAGCCAACGTCGGCCCCCCGCATTTTTACCACACCGAATCTGGCCCCCTTTTCAAAAAGTTTGGACTTTCCTGATTTACACAATATATCGAAATAGTGAAATATCATGATACTTGGTATCCTAAGGGTTATTAAAAGGTTCCTGCAAAGAATCAATATATCGTTTCAAAAAGGGGGTCACTGTACAAAAAAAAAAAAAAAAAAAAAAAAAAAGGAACCCACAGGTTGTTACCAAAATTTTCCACTAGAATAGTATCTACGGAATGTACAAAATGGATTGGACGGCTAGTATCGTCATTGGCACTGAGGCATTCTCGGCCAGTCTTCCGTTTTTGGGAGAATTTACAGGTTTTTTCCTTTTCATTTTGGGATATACCCAGTTGAGACATTAAACTATAAATAAACTAATTTAAAGAACTGTAACTTAATGAAAGTGCACATTTAGGACGTTTCTAAATATCGGTACAGTAAAAATGCATAGTTTTGAGTTTGTGAGTAAAAATAGAGGTCCACTACTAATATTTGCCAATCTTGGCCAGAATTTATTCTGAATTGCGGA
This sequence comes from Corythoichthys intestinalis, assembly GCF_030265065.1. Classification (NCBI taxonomy): domain Eukaryota; kingdom Metazoa; phylum Chordata; class Actinopteri; order Syngnathiformes; family Syngnathidae; genus Corythoichthys; species Corythoichthys intestinalis. The sequence goes on from NC_080413.1 coordinate 35,198,830, forward strand.
TTTACAGTCCCACAAAAATGTGAACTGTAATCTGTAACCAGATCAAAGTTCAAATGTAGGACATTTAACTTTGTTTTCTAAATATTGGTCCAGTAAAAATGCAGTATTGAGTATGTGAGCAGTCAGAGAGGTCCACTACTAAAACTCACCAACCTTTGCTGGAACTTCTTCAAAATTGTGGATTTAAAGTACCACAAAAATGAGAACTGTAAACTGATCAAAGTATACATGTAGGACTTTTAATTCATTTTCCTAAATATTGGTATAGCAAAAATGCATAGTTTTGTGTATGGGAATAGACAGAGAGGTCTAAGAGGTCTGCTACTATTATTCACCAACCTTAACCAGAATGTATTCATGTTTGTGGATTTACAGTGCCACAAAAATGAGAACTGTAACCTACCATTGCTAAGAGAAATCACAAAATATTATATTCCACATAACTTAAATGTATATGGATAAGTTTTAAGATCAGGCGACTTTATTTCCTTTATCAAATGATAACAATGGTGGCGTTATATATTTTAGAGTGTTGAGAGTTTTTAAGAGTTGAGAACAACTCGAGCAGACTGAAGTCAACTGCCTTGCCGCTCGGTCGTTTACCCTAATGCTTGGATTACGCGGGTGCGCTAATTTTATGGTCAGCTCACGACCACGGGAACACAAACGTCCGCAGGCTTGAGCGCAGTCACCAATTCCTACTATTTTTCCCGTGTACAGTGTATCACAAAAGTGAGTACACCCCTCGCATTTCTGCAGATATTTAACTACATATCTTTTCATGAGACAACACTGACAAAATGACACACTGACACAATGAAAAGTAGTCTGCCTGCAGCTTATATAATAGAGTTAATTTATTTTCCCCTCAAAATATAGCTCAAAATATAGCCATTAATATCTACAACCCTGGCAACAAAAGTGAGTACACCCCTATGAAAAAAACGTACATCCCAGGAGGAAGCCTTTTCTGAAGATGGTACACAAGAAAGCCCGCAAACAGTTTGCTGATGACATGTCAACAAAGCACATGGATTACTGGAAACATGTCCTATGGTCTGATGAGATGGGTGGGCTTTCTTGTCATTCCCACAACCACAACCATTCTTGACTGTAGGCATGACACACTTATCTTTGTACTCCTCACCTGGTCGCCGCCACACATGCTTTCAGCCATCGGAACCAAACAAATGAATCTTCGTCTCATTAGACCATAGGACATGGTCTACCGTCTTCAGAAGAGGCATCCTCCTGGGGTGACAGCCACGCACACCAATTTGATGTAGAGTATGTTGTATGGTCTGAGCACTAACAGGCTGACCCCCACCTCTTCAATCTCTGCAGCAATGCTGTAACGAGTCACATGAGGGAAAATAACAAGCAGTACTCAATTTGGACATTTAGGGATGTACATAGTTCCCATGCGGTGTACTCACTTTTGTTGCCAAGGGTTTATATATATTAATGGCTATATTTTGAGTTACTTTGAGGGGAAAATTAATGATCTTTATTATATAAGATGATACACTGTATGTAGGGTTTCACTTCGTGCATGTGTAATGACAACAAGCCCGACTTATTTTAGGAATTACAATCCTACTTATTTCTCCCGACACCTGCCCACCAGCCCACTGGGGAAATGCACTGTATCCCTGTATGCCAGTCCGGTCTTGATGGTTTGTAATGATAAAAAGACAGGATTATCAGTAAAGCAAACTCCATACATAAAGTATGCCCGTAATCAGTGAACCAAGTTGCATACAGGAACCGAGTATATTATTCAATAATACATACAAAACACACCTCTAATTGGGCTTATTATATAGCAGCCTATTCATCATGATACCACAAATTGTCGTGACATTATATGTACTTGAGCGAACACACAACAGCATAATGTCTTCAATCTCACCTTTTGCCATTTTCACAAAACAAATTGTAAATACAGACTAATGGTAAAAGGTAATGGAAACCACACATGCTTTCAGAAGCTGTATCGTGACAGAAGTGAACAACTTACTTGGAGTGAATGGCACGTTAAAGAACTGCCAATAAAATATGAGATCTTAAAACAAGATGGAAAATATAATACTAGTTGAATAGGCATAATGACACCAAACATGTAAACATCGTAGGCTGGCTAAAATAAAACACCATGTTCAGGTCTAGGGTTCACATGAAAGGATTTCATGTGGTTTAACGGATTACGTATATTGGCTTTTAGTTTGACATTTGTGCTAATCAATAAATAAATCCTGCTAATTGCTGTTCTTCCGTTTGGTTTCTGCTGATCAAATCAAATAAAATTATTGTACAGTAATTATTGGTGAAGTTTATTCAATCACTTTAGAAGGATTACCACTGTGTACCAGTCTGCTTTCACATGCTCCAATTTCTTAAACAAGAATCAGCAGGTCAGGAATTCTTTGCAATTCAGTGGTGCATTGGAAACTGAAGAAAATTGGTTGGTGCCCCAAGCCTGACTGCCTTCATAAGTGCTGCATTCTTCTTTCGTTTCAGTAACTATTCAATGTTTTTTAATAGCTGTTGAAATCCTTTGGGAATTTAGGTCATGTAGTTTTCTCATTTGTGTCAGACAGCCTTTGCTCATATCATTCTGGACTGATGGCAATCTCAATTTGAGGGATGTTACATTCATACATACAGTGGGGCAAATAAGTATTAAGTAGTGCTGTCAAATGACTACAAAATTTAATCTAGTTAATCATATGTCAACTGTGTGATTAATCATGATTAATCACATTTCCCTCGGGATGAGTAAAGTTGCTTTTCAGGAAAAAATATCTAGCAAAATACTATAATTGACTTTAAAAAAAAATTAAGATGAAATGTATGACGAGTGAATGAATTAATACTTAACCAAATAGAGCTTTAAAATTTTATTAAACAACTCAGCTCATATAAAATAAAATAAAATAAAATAAAATAAAATAAAATAAAATAAAATAAAATAAAAAATAAATTGTCTGTATTATACAATAGAGAGCTTTAACAGATTAAAGTGTAGACTAACAATGTTTGCCGTTTGGCATATTACCCAAAATTAACTGCCAACTTAAAGAGCAGACAAGCACAATACAGTAACAATAGCTAGTGTTTCAAAAAATGTGTAACAACTTGTCTGTTAAATTGAACATTTCACACAAATTAATGCAGCATTTGCAGTTTGACACTAAATGGCCTGAAAGGTGTGTGAGATATAAAAAAAATAAACTGTCAATTTTCACACACTTAACTGAAAAACATTACACTAAACTGTGTGTAAAGGTGTTTAGAAACACTGCTTAAGTTAGCCAGTCATACTCTATTTTAGAAAACAGTCTCTCGCAAGGAACGATTGTGGCATGTGTTGCCAGATACTTTTTTGCAAGGTGGGCCAGCTTACTGTTGGCACCACTGTGCGCAGACCGCCACTGTAGTGGACATGGATCTACAGTCTCTGGCTACCCATGTAGCGATAGCAGTAGTCAAACTACTTGTTGTCTTTTTGTTGACAAGTCCGAATCCGCACTCTGCCAGTGTAGCTTGATGACTGCGGCTTGTACCCGCGGTGTTAGCGTCATTGTTAACACTAGTGAAGTTATGCTTTGCCCGAAGGTGGTACTTTAGGCTGGTTGTGCTTCGATGGAAGGACAGTTCATCACAGCAGCATGTCCACACAACTTTGGTTTTATCCAAATTTCCATTAAGCAGCTTTTTAAAACAGAATTTGCCATGAAGCAGTCCTGGGTCATCATCCTCACTCATCGTGGCTGGCTGCATTTTGTCCTGCATTGCCGTGCGGAGAATGTAAACATCAGCGTGTGGGACTACGGGAGGCAGTTGTGGCCAAACTTGTGAGCGGTAAATTGCGTTATTTTTTTTTTTTAATGCGTTAATATTTCCAGATTAATCATGGTCGTTAAAGCGTTATTGTTGACAGGCCTAGTATTTAGTCAACAACTAATTGTGCAAGTTCTCCCACTTAAAAATATTAGAGAGGGCTGTAATTGTCAACATGCGTAAACCTTAACCATGAGAGACAGAATGTGGAAAAAAAACAGAAAATCACATTGTTTGATTTTTAAAGAATTTATTTGCATATCGTGGTGGAAAATAAGTATTTGGTCAATACCAAAAGTTCATCTCAATACTTTGTTATGTACCCTTTGTTGGCAATAACGGAGGCCCATTCCTCCATGCAGATCTCCTCTAGAGCAGTGATGTTTTGGGGCTGTCGTTGGGCAACACGGACTTCAACTCCCTCCACAGATTTTCTATGGGGTTGTGATCTGGAGACTGGCTAGGCCACTCCAGGACCGTGAAATGCTTCTTACAAAGCCACTCCTTTGTTGCCTTGGCCGTGTGTTTGGGATCATTGTCATGCTGAAAGACCCAGCCACATCTCATCTTCAATGCCCTTGCTGATGGAAGGAGATTTTCACTCAAAATCTCTCGATACATGGCCCCATTCATTCTTTCCTTTACACAGATCAGTCGTCCTGGTCCCTTTGCAGAAAAACAGCCCCAAAGCATGATGATTCCACCCCCATGCTTTACAGTGGGTATGGTGTTCTTCGGATGCAATTCAGTATTCTTTCTCCTCCAAACACGAGAACCTGTGTTTCTACCCAAAAGTTCTATTTTGGTTTCATCTGACCATAACACATTCTCCCAGTCCTCTTCTGGATCATCCAAATGCTCTCTAACAAACCACAGATAGGCCTGGATGTGTACTTTATTCAACAGGGGAACACGTCTGGCAGTTCAGGATTTGAGTCCCTGGTGGCGCGGTGTGTTACTGATAGTAGCCTTTGCTACTGTGGTCCCAGCGCTCTGTAGGTCATTCACTAGTTCCCCCCGTGTGGTTCTGGAATTTTTGCTCACCGTTCTTGTTATCATTTTGACGCCAAAGGGTGAGATCTTGCATGGAACCCCAGATCGAGGGAGATTATCAGTGGTCATGCATGTCTTCCAATTTCTAATAATTGCTCCCACAGTTGATTTCTTTACACCAAGCGTTTTACCTATTGCAGATTTAGTCTTCCTAGCCTGGTACAGGTCTACAATTTTTTCTCTTGTGGACAGGTGTCTTTTATACCGATAATGGGTTAAAACAGGTGCCATTAATGCAGGTAAGGAGTGGAGCCTCGTTAGACCTCATTAGAAGAAGTTAGACCTCTTTGACAACCAGAAATCTTGCTTGCTTGTAGGTGACCAAATACTTATTTTCCACTGTAATTTGGAAATAAATTCTTTAAAAATCAAACAATGTGATTTTCTGATATTTTTCCACATTCTGTCTCTCATGGTTGAGGTTTACCCATGTTGACAATTACAGGCCTCTCTAATCTTTTCAAGTAGGAGAACTTGCACAATTGGTGGTTGACTAAATACTTTTTTGCTCCACTGTATCTAATGATCGTTTGGTTGAGATGATTATTTGAATTCTGAACTTGACTTGTCAATTGATTTGTCAAGGTGAATGTTTTCTGTTATGACAACCTTAAGTGCCTACTCTGTAAACTATGATAAATTGACTGAAATTGAATCAAAATTGAAAAAAAAAAAAAAAAAAAAGCCTCAGAAAATATAATTTATGTTACTTACATTATAGATGCAATTTACTTAATTATTTCAAATTTTAAGAATTCAATTTAACCTTAAATTACCTATGACACCAAAATGCATGTTTATTTCGCATTTCATGACGTATTTTATGGTCCTGAATGAAATGGACCGCTTGGATGTGTGTGGAAGCGAAGTGTTTTTTAATCCCACGCCATGAAAATGAATAACTTCCTGTTTTGAGGAGGAATGCGAATGTGACGTCACCTGGGTCAGCATCTCAAAATACAGCATTGCTTTATAGCATGCAGATGGACGGCCGATTCAGCTAATTTTGCGGATTAAATAGTGATGGAGAATGGCCAAAACAAGTCCGACAAATGTGGGACCATCGGACTTATGAGGAAGTGGGTAAACATCGTATTTTCTATTATGTCAAATACTGGGATAATGGCACACGTTTTAATACGGAGGTGGCTTGCATATTGTGGGTGACAAAACTCCTTGTTCACCGAGAATGCCACTCGGCCGACGATTGGCGGCTTGTCGCACACCCACCTCGGTCCTTCGCGTGCCCGCCGGGAGAGCGCTATACTCGGCTTATGGCCCTCTTCGTGTGCCCGGTGTTCCGTCAAATTTTCCACCCCATCAGAAATTGCAACTTTGTGTTAAAAATGCCCGTGAATACAGCGGTTACAAAGTAAACACTACAAACTCTCTTTAAATAAAGGACTATTTACTTTCGTTTGATCATGGACGGACATGTAGAAAAGTGAACGAGCTGTCCTGCCCGCAGCAAGGGAACGATGAGCTGTAACTTGCTCGCTGCCGGGCGGGTTGCCGATCGGCGAAGACATTTGACAACCCCGCCGCCGTGTGATATGATCCGGGGTAGTTTTGTGAGATTTTTCGCTTCGAAAGGCAAGAATAAGACTTTGAAAAATCACTGTGTTCGGGTTAGCATGTCGGCTAGCTGTCACACCTCCTAGTTTGTTATGCTCTCCAAAGCCAGGGCAGGGAACTGACTTGTTGAAAAGCTGGACTAACTACGGTGGCACAAAATATCATTCGGGAGGTGCAAGAAGTCGACAGTTTTGACCATTACGGAGTAATTTTGCCATATTGTACTGAACAGAGCCGTATAAAGAGAGTCGCGACTCTCTTTGTTCTCGCCGCCGGTGGTCACGTGGTTCATGTGGGGCGTGACTGGTGGTTTACAATGGAACTGACAGCGGTAATTGTGACATTTATGGAAAAATGGATATAATCACGTATCTAAGTACTTGTTTGATTATGTCATTGCATTATGACATATATGTAAGCGCTAGTTTTACATTTGGAGTGGTCAGGCGACAACTGAAAACTATGTAAACTCTAACGCAGAAGGGAACTTTCCAATGCTGTGGAGTGAACACATCATGTTTCTGTTAGGGGGAAAGTGACTTTTGCACTGAAATGCAAGATGATTTAGGTTTTTCTTTTTTCACAACTAGAATACTGTTTTTTTTTTTTTTTTTTTTTTTTTTTTTTTTTACAAGTAATTGAGTTAATCACAGCTTCAAAATTAATTAATCGTAGTTAATCACAATTCAAACCATCTCTCAAATATGCCATATTTTTTTGTAAATTATTGTTGGAATGGAAAGATAAGACAAGACGGTTATATACATTCAACTTACTGTACATAAGTACTGTATTTGTTTATTATAACAATAAATCCACAAGATGGCATTAACATTATTAACATTCCTTCTGTGAAAGGGATCCATTGATAGCAAGACTTGTAATTCTTAAAAGATAAATGTGAGTATAAGTTATAGTGATTTTATGTTAAAACCCCTCTGCATCTTTTCGTTTTAATAAAATTTGTAAAATTTTCAATCAAAAAATAAACTAGTAGCTCGCCATTGTGGAAGGTAGTGATTGAAATACACCACAAGGTGTCAAGGGCGAGTTTTAAATTAATTAGAGATCTAGCCAAGTTTTTCTAGTGCGTTTTGCCCCTCGACTGACGCCGTGGTTTCCGAGTTCATTGTATTGTACCTTACGCTCATTTGATTGTTGACTTCGCAACGTACGAGACCTCTGAGACTTTGTATATTTTGACTAGATATTGCCATCTAGTGTATTTGTTGAGCTAAAAGAAATGTTTGAATAGAGTTTGACAAAAGTCTGAGTATTATTTTTGCATGCTATTTTTATTGGGAATGCCAGTTCTCTTTGCATTGAGCGATTTTCTTTTTGTGAGCATTTTTTGAGAGATAGGAATATTATTTTTGTTGTGCTTTCAGTAAATGATACTGTCGCGACTTAACTGTTCCACCCAAATGCATGATGGGAAGTTGGGCAACCATGACTGTCAGTGGTGGCTGCAAATGGTATATCTTCTCTGCGATGTGTAAATACAGGGTGTTAAGAAAAAGATCATCTCCAGTTATTCTTCCCCATGTTGCTTTCCACAATAGTTATAACGGTTGTGGAGGAGATGCCACCGCTTATTCCATTAAATCGCGTGGCTCCAATAAATGCCTGCGTTACCAATTCGCCCTTCTTGGTAAATGGCGGTGCTATGGACCTGTGATTCATGTTGGTTTGTTGTCGTCGGTTGGCTCGGTTCATCCGATTTCTGGAATGGAAAGATAAGTCACAAGACAGACATAAAGATTCAACATACTGTACATAAGTACTGTATTTGTTTATTATAACAATAAATCCACAAGATGGCATTAACACTATTAACATTATTTCTGTTAAAGGGATACACGGATAGAAAGACTTGTAGTTCTTAAAATATAAATTTGAGTACAAGTTATAGTAATTTCATATTAAAACCCCTCTTAATGTTTTCGTTTTAATAAAATTTGAAAAATTTTCAATCAAAAAATAAACTAATAGCTCGCCATTGTTGACGTAGCCGAGCGGGATGTCACATGGGCTCCCTGCCGTTCTTCCACAGCGTCTTTAACTACGTAAGGTAGTGTTTGAAATACACCACAAGGTTTCAGTGGCGAGTTTTAAATTAATTAGAGATCGAGCCAAGGCAAAGTCTGCATTTCATGTGTATTTTGCATAGCTATTTTGATTGAGAATGCCAGTTTTCTTTGCATTGAGCGTGTTTTCTTTTCGTGAACATTATTTTTTTGAGAGATCGGAATATTATTTTTATTGTGCTTTCACTAATTGATACTGTAACGACTTAACTGCTCCGCCCAACTGCATGATGGGAAGTTGGGCAACCATGACTGTCAGTGGTGGCTGCAAATAGTATACAGTATGTTCTACGTTGTGTTCGATTAAGCGTGTCATGGAAAAGATCGTCTCCTGTCAGTTTTCCCCACATTGTTCGCCACAACGCGATAAATTTGACAGCACTAGTGTTAATATCAAATATTATAACTAACTAACTAACTAACTAACTAACTAACCAACTTTTATCTTTTAAGAACTACTTGTCTTTCTATCGGTGGTTCCCTTTAACTGAGATATATCAAGTTAGGCATGTTTTTCCTGCCCCAAATTACTTGCTCTTTAAAAATTAGTGTCCACACCAGGTTATTAAAATTGAACTTGGTTCACTTATCATATTTAATTAAGTTGTATATTAACATTTACAGTGTACTTGCAGTGTCATTGATACAATATATGGTATATATTTAGCGTTTTTTTATCTAATATGTTTTGGTAAGATTAGCAAACCCAGAGTTAGAAATGGCAAGAATGAGTGATTACAAAGTGTTTAGTTTATTTATTTATTTAATTTTTATTGTTTTAATACATTGTTTACTCTATAACGTGAAACATACTTGTTCATATACTGTTTATCATATCATATCAATAGTGTTTATTTTAAAACACGTCCTTAGGTTTTGTATGGTTTTATTACTGGGAAGTGTGTATGTGAATGTTTTTCTTGGACGGTTTATGATTCTGATCAATGCTTGTGTAGGTGGTGTAGGAACAGTAAATATTGATTTCGAGTGGGGTAAACGGTGTGTCTGATATAGTCAGGAAAAAAAGGCCACATTATTATGGCTCACATTCTCTGAGTGACTGTTTTGCAGTGGATTGCTTTTCTACTATGCTATATTGAGTCTTCCAGTCATATAACCTCAACATGACAAGAAGTCAAAGATTCTTGTGGTTTTTCAATGAAATATAATTATTTCCTTACAGTGCTGGCCAAAAGTACTGGCAACCCTGCAATTCTGTCAAATAATGCTCAATTTTTCCCAGAAAATGACTGCAATTACAAATGATTTGGTAGTAATATCTTTACTTATTTTGCTTCAAATGAAAAAATACAAAAGAGAATGGGAAAAAAAAACTAATTATTATCATTTTACACAAAACTCCAAAAATGGGCTGAGACAAAAGTATTGGCACCCTCAGCCCAGTACTTGGTAGCACAACCTTGAGACAAAATAACTGCAAACAATAGCTTTCGGTATCCATGAATGAGATTCCTACAATGTTCTGCTGGAATTTTAGACCATTCTTCTTTGGCCAACTGCTCCAGGCCTATGAGATTTGAAGAGTGCCTTCTCCAAACTGCCATTTTTAGATCTCTCTACAGGTGTCCTATGGGATTCAGGTCTAGACTCATTGCTGGCCACTTTAGAAGTCTCCAGTGCTTTCTCTCAAACCATTTTCTAGTGCTTTTTAAAGTGTGATTTGGGTCATTGTCCTGCTGGAAGACCCATGACCTCTGAGGGTGACCCAGCTTTCTCATACTGGGCCCTACATTACGCTGCAAAATTTTTTGGTAGTCTTCAGGGTTCATAATGCCATGCACACTGTCATGCAGTCCAGTGCCAGAGGCAGCAAAGCAACCCCAAAACATCAGGGAAGCGCCGCCATGTTAGACTGTCTTTTCTATGAAGGCCTCGCTTTTTTTCCCTATAAACTCTATGTTGATGCCTTTTTCCAAAAAGCTCTACTTATGTCTCATCTGAGCAGAGAACATTCTTCCAAAACGTTTTTGGCTTTCTCAGGTAGGTTTTGGCAAACTCCAGTTTGGCTTATTTATGTCTCTGTGTCAGAAGTGGGGTCTTCCTGGGTATCCTACCATAGATTCCCTTTTCATTCAGACGCAGACGGATTGTATGGGTCGACACTGTTGTACCCTTGGACTGCAGGACAGCTTGAACTTGTTTGGATTTAAGTCGAGGTTCTTTATCCACCATCTGCATAATCTATCGTTGAAATCTCTCGTCAGTTTTCTTTTCTGTCCACATCTAGGGAGGTTAGCCACAGTGCCATCCATTGGGCTTCACACTTATTGATGACACTGCGCACGGTAGATACAGTAACATTCAGGTTTTTGGAGATGGACTCGTAGCCTTGAGATTGCCCATGCTTCCTCACAATTTTGCTTCTCAAGTCCTCAGACAGTTATTTGGTCTTCTTTCTTTTCTCCATGCTCACTGTGGTGCACACAAGGACACAGGACAGAGGTTGAGTCAACTTTAATCCATTTTAACTGGCTGCAAGTGTGATTTTGTTATTTCCACCACCTGGCCAAAAGTAAGTAACAGGTGCTGTTAATTACACAAATTAAAGAAGCATCACATGATTTTTCAAAGGGTGCCAATACTTTTGTCCGGCCCATTTTTGGAGTTTTGTGTAAAATGATACTGATTTTTTTTTTCCATTCTGTTTTGTGTTTTTTCATAGCAAGCAAAATAAATGAAGATATTACTACCAAAGCATGTGTAATTGCAATCATTTTCTGGGAGAAATTATGCAGTATCTGACAGAATTGCAGGCGTGCCAATACTTTTGGCCAGCACTGTATATCTACACAGCTACAGTCAAATGTTTAAGGGTTATTATTGTTGGTAACTTGACAAAATTGATAATCCAGAAATACAATTGCTTTTCCAAAAGATACAAAAATATATAAGTTCGATACTCCGCAACACTCCCGGAATAGGCGGATGAGGAAGTACTGTAAAAAGTACAGTACTGAAAAATGTTTAGAACCTTTGTTCAAATAAAAACAAAAACTAAAAAACCCAAAATAATCAAGAAAAATACTTTTTTTTCGGTATCGGATCTTGACTCGTTTTGGCAAATTCTTAAAATCAGGTGACTCGGACCCGGGTGCAAAAATACGTGATCAGGGCATCTCTAGACGAAACACTGCCGTGACCATCAACAAAAACCTGAGGTAATTGTCTTGTGCAGACTCAATAGGGCCTATTCTCAATGAGCGTCCTTCAGTGAAAGGCAGGATGAAGCTCGACAAGCGCTCAAGAATAGAAGCTATTACTGTAATTGCCAATCATTATTTTGTACATTGGTTCATTGACAGTGTTGTGTTTGGTCACGTGGTTTGATGTATATAGTGCGTGTTGAGTTCCGTCTCAATGACAGTGTGACTCTTTGGTTGTGATGTCACGTGACAAGCAGCTGCATGGCGAACAGATGATGTTTATGTTTGTTAGTTATTATTAATCATATGAAAAAATAACTCTTTACATTTGTGATATGACTATGGTAAAGCCTATTGGGAATGCTTAGATTTATTATTTTTAGCTGGATACTTTTATTACGCTACAGTAGTCAGAGTAGAGTAGAATGGCTGTGTTGATCATGCGTGTTTAGCGGTTTGAAATTTAAATTTCTGGCATAATTCTGTGGATGCTTTGTCAAGTGATTAACAGAACAATGCTGGGATTTTCCAGGGAAAACGTTTCATACAAATCAGGAATTCTTTTACACAAAGTCAAATCATTTCTGAGAAACATTTTTACCTTTTTTATTAGCCTCAAATACAAAATGCATTGGCATACTGCGAAATTACACCTCCTTAAAACTTTTTCAATTCCCTTGTTTTCACTGTAAATCTGCTACAAATAAGTCAAATTATCTACCAGTGCTCTTCTTCAGCGAAGAAGAGCGCTCAGACGCCAGTAGAAGACAGACAGCTACGCAGCTCTGAGCAAGTGGGCGAGTTAGCGAGAGAGAGAAAAACACGGCTGCGAACCTGCAATCATTGTTTATGCGTGTAAAATATCTCTACAGGGGCAACGCCTGTGTGTATCATCTTCTCTGCTGTTGTTGTGTTTTTTCCACCCGCGATCGGACACTTAGAACCAGTTGTGTGGTTGTTTGAACGATGTGCTAATGCTAGCGAACGCATGCTAACCGTTTGTGTCATTTCTATGATAGCAGCTAATTATTATTTATTTATGTTGATGCGAACCTGTTTGGTATCGAGGACGAAATTGATTTGTATTATTTCTAGGGCTGTCAAACGATTAAAATTTTTAATCAAGTTAATCATAGCTTAAGAATTAATTAATCATAATTCATCGCAATTAATCGCAATTCAAACCATCTCTAAAATATGCCATATTTTTCTGTAAATTATTGTTGGAATGGAAAGATAAGACAAGACGGATATATACTGTACATTCAACATACTGTACATAAGTACTGTATTTGTTTATTATAACAATAAATCCACAAAACGGCATTAACATTAACATTCTTTCTGTGAAAGGGATCCATGGATATAAAGACTTGTAATTCTTAAAGGATAAATGTGAGTACAAGTTATAGTAATTTTGATAATTTGTATATTGTGACTAAATATTGTCATCTAGTGTATTTGTTGAGCTAAACTTAATGTTTGAATAGAGTATTATTTTGCATAGCTATTTTGATTGGGAATGCCAGATCTCTTTGCATTGAGCGATTTTCTTTTTGTGAATGTTATTTTATTTTTGAGAGATAGGAATATTATTTTTGTTGTGCTTTCACTAAATGATACTGTAGCGACTTAAATGTTCTTAACTGCCCAAATGCATGATGGGAATTTGAGCAACCACAGTGGTTGCTGCAAATGGTATTTCTTCTCTGCATTGAGTACTATACATGGTGTTAAGAAAAAGATCATCTCCAGTTATTCTTCCCCATGTCACTTTCCACAATAGTTATAACAGTTGTGGAGGAGATGCCACCGCTTATTCCATTAAATAGCGCGGCTCCAATAAATGCCTGCGTTACCAATTCGCCCTTCTTGGTAAATGGCGGTGCTATGGACCGGTGATTCATGTTGGTTTGTTGTCATCAGTTGGCTCGGTTCATCCGATTTCCTCGTGAGGAAAACTGTGGCATACATATAAACACCGAGAGGCATTGGATTGCTTATTGTGGGTACTTTTAATAACAAAACAAAAGCATGTGTGGGACGCAGCACTTGAGCCTGCGCTAACTGCGCACTTTCTCTACTTTCTCGCTCCCTCTCTCGCTCAACCACTTTTTTCCTCACTGTTCAATCTGACAATGCCGGTCACATTGAAAATAACAGCGGCCCCCTTGGCGGGTGCCGGTAACACCTGTGTCCACTCCACTTGCTTGTCTCTCCCCTTAGCTCTCAATATACTTCAAACGACGCCATTGTACTCTGTTCGCGGCAGTGCTTGAGTGGGTCGTTCCGCGCAGGCATTAATTGCGTTAAATATTTTAACGTGATTAATTAAAAAAAATAATTACCGCCAGTTAATGCGTTAATTTTGACATCCCTAATTATTTCTATTTTTAGTTTCACTCTTCAAATGATGGTGTCATAACGACGGCCAAAGTAAAGTCAGGAAATTATATGGACGTCCTGCATCGTAATTTGGGAGTTTAGCTCGCTGTATAGTACAGTACATTTGCATTTCATTGTTCATGCATCATGTAACATTATCATATTGTACACTTTTTCAACATGTGTTCTCTATTGTATTTTTATTTTAAATTGCCTTTCAAGATGACATATCTGTTCTACGTGTTGGATTTTATCAAGTAAATTTCCCCTAGAAATGCAACTTATACTCCGGTGCGACTTATATATGTTTTTTTCCTCCACGGTATTTTTCAGACTTCTAGTATAAGCTTGTTCCTGTCTGGCAAGACCAGCCTCTGATTGGTCTTATTATTATTCAAACGCAGTGGATTGTTGATTGATTGATTCTCAAGGTCAAAAACTGCACTGATTAGAGAGATTTAATGGCTCTATGGAAGAAGATAAAGTTAATAAGTCTGTCGTGCAATTTGGATGTTGCTGCAAATGCATGGCATTGGGCTGTTCATGAATAAAAAAGCTTTTAAACCATGAATAACGACTGAACCCCTGTTAAATCTTGGTTGTCTACATCAGTGTTTTTCAACCACTGTGCCGCAGCATATATGCCACTTTCACCTAAAGCCCCTTTCAGACTTATATCCCGCTAAATTCTCACATAAGATGACGTGGAATTTACCAGTTGCTTCCCATGCTTTCAGACATAGGGAGATGTACCAGGAATTACTCGGGTTGGACACTTTTAGACTTGACCCGTGTTGCTGACTCAGTGCTCTGTGTTGGGAGGGCGTCATTTTTGGTTGATTTGGCAACAAAATAAAGTACACATTTCCAAAGATGAACGATGGGCGGTCTGTTCCTCACCTCTAAGATCCAATAGCAATTTAATTTTGTATGTTACCAGTTTAATTTTGCTATCTTTCCAGTTGCTATGATGAAAAATGCAATTTTTGTATACGTCTTTTCGTCTTACTGCAAAGAAAGAGGAAATGACAATCAGCCCGCCATGATATTTACGTTGTCAGCCTTCGCGCTGTGACCCTGGAATGAAACGGCTGCTTTCACGCATGCCGTGTCTCGGGTAAATCCAGGAAATTAAAATAAGTCGCGGCCCGGTAAATATCTCCGCGTCAGTCGACCCAGGAATTTGCTTTCAGACATAAGGGATACCCGTTTAAATCCCGGGATTTAACCGATTTCAGCGTATGTTTGAAAGGGGCATGATAGATATAAAAATGGTTTTTGAAAATGCGACAGTAACAAAAAAAATTAAGTGATAGTTGTGAGGTGGATATCCGTGACCTATTCAAAGACACAATTTTTTTTTCATTGACGTAAGTTGTTTAAAAGTTTAAAATATGCAAATAAATAATTTTTTAAAGTCGTTTTTTTTTTTTTTTTTAAATAAATATTAGACATCAATTAAAGATTTTAAGCTAAAAATGACAAGCATTTTGGATAGTAAATATAATTACTTAACTTCTTTTTATGGCTGGGTTGAAACAAAAGGGGTTGCGCGGTGTCCGTAAACGGGGGTCTCCAGGGTAAAACGGACAAATGAGAAATAGTTTGGGGGCTCAATGCACCATGAAACTCCTATGGCAGCATATAGACATCTTGTTCTATCAAACACAACAGTTCTTTTGGCTTAAAATACAGCAGTTTATCTTCAAGAGGGGTGCAAGAGCAGAAACTGCTTTTTCAACCTTGTCTGTGTTTTCTGCCATATATACAGTGCATATATACTACAACTCCGTCATATAATGCTCAATTTCTCAATTACAAATGCTTTGGTATTAATATCTTCATTTATTTTTCTTGCAATGAAAAAACACAAAAGAGAATGAGAAAAAAAATAGTTTGTATTTTTGTTTTGTATTGTAAAATGTATTGGCACCCTCAGCTTAATACTTGGTAGCACAACCTATAGACAAAATAACTGTGAACAACCGCTTCTGGTATCCATCAATGATATTCTTACAATGCTCTGCTGGAGTTTTAGTCCATTCTTCTTTGGCCACCTGCTCCAGGTCTTTGAGATTTGGAGGGTGCCTTCTCCAAACTGCCATTTTCAGATCACTCCATAGGTGTTCCATGGGATTTAGGTCTCGACTCATTGTTGGCAACTTTAGAAGTCTCCAGTGCTTTCTCTCAAAGCCTTTTCTAGTGCTTTTTGAAGTGTGTTTTGGGTCATTGTCCTGATGGAAGACCCATGACCTCTGAAGGAGACCCAGCTTTCTCACAATGGGCCCTACATTACGCTGCAAAATTTGTTTCTTCAGACTTCATAATACCATGCCCACAGTCAAGCAGTCCAGTGCCATAGGTAGCAAAACAACCCCAAACCATCAGGGAACCTCCGCCATGTCTGACTGTGGAGACCGTGTTCTTTTCTTTAAAGGCCTTATGTTTTTTTCCTGTAAAGTCTATGTTGATGCCTTTTGCCAAAAATCTCTACTTTTGCCTCATATGCCCAGAGAACATTCTTCCAAAACGTTTTTGGCTTTCTCAGGTAAGTTATGGCAAACTCCAGCCTGGCTCTTTATGTCTCTGGGTCAGAAGTAGGGTCTTCGTGGGTGTCCTACCACAGAGTTCCTTTGCATTCAGACACCGACTGATAGTACAGATTGACAATGCTGTACCATCGGACTGCAGGACACCTTGAACTTGTTTGGATGTTAGACGAGGTTCTTTGTCCACCATCCGCATAATCTTGTTGAAATCTCTCGTCAATTTTTCTTTTCCGTCCACATATAGGCAGGTTGGCCACAGTGCCATGGGCTTTACACTTATTAATGACACTGCGCACGGTAAACACAGGAACATTCAGGTCTTTGGAGATGGACTTGTAGCCTTGGGATTGCTCATGCTCCCTCACAATTTTGCTTCTCACGTCCTCAGACAGTTCAGTGGTCTTCTTTCTTTTCTCCATGCTCAATGTGGTACACACAAGGACACAGGACAGAGGTTGAGTCAACTTTAATCCATTTTAACTGGCTGCAAGTGTGATTTAGTTATGGCCACCACCTGTTATGTGCCACACGTAAGTAACAGGTGCTGTTAATTACACAAATTAGAGAAGCATCACGATTTCTCAAAGGGTGCCAATACTTTTGTCCGGCCCATTTTTAGAGTTTTGTGTAAAATGATAATTAACTTTTTTTTTTCTCCATTGTCATTTGTGTTTTTTTGTTTGTTTGTTTGTTTGTTTGTTTGTTTGTTTTTGCAAGCAAAATAAATTAAGGTTATACTACCAAATCATTTGTAATTGCAATCATTTTCTGGGAAAAATTGAGCATTATCTGACAGAATTGCAGGGGTGTCAATACTTTTGGCCAGCAGTGTATATACAAATACACAGATATAAAGTGAGTAAGTAACCAGCAGCAGGTGGTGAGATAGTTATATAACAGTGCATATATGACAGTTTACAGTACTCAGACTTGGAGGCAGATGGCTGACTTGATATAACAGTGCAAATAACAGTTTGTGCCTATATATTGACGTAACAGTGCAAAAATGTTATAATGTAACATCAGTACCCAGATTTAGACCGATGTTTGAGAACATATTTTTTAGTGGGATGCATGTGACAATATTTTGGCATTAACAGTGACTTTTTCAGTGGTGTGCAGCATGTCAGAAATATATGTTTTTCTTTGTGTTTGTTTGATTCCTATTCAATACACGACTTTATATTGTTAACATAGGCTACAGAAATTCATTTTAACATTTTTTGCCGGTAGTGTGCCTTGGGATTTTTTAAATGATGAAGGTGCACCGTGGCTCAAAGAAGTTGAAAAAACACTGTTCTACATCTCCCATTAGACAAGAAAGTCATTTTGCTACTGAAATGTGTTGGTTTCCGATAAGTTACTCAGAAAAGTAAAACAATTATATCCCTGCCTGTGGATGTCCGGATATTACCCCAATGAACAGCTCAACAGAGACTAGCCTGGGAGCATAGTTGCAGCTGGACTTCATCTTAAGAGCTTCCTTGTATGAGTTAGAACATGGACAGACATCAAAGAAGCACATTTGCCAGTAACCTACAATATTAGTAACCTGGGGTAGTTCTTTAGGGTGTTCATGTTCTTAACAGTATTAAGGGATATTCATTTTTGGGAAAATCCCTATTTCATGCAGACCATATCCTTTTTTCTTTTTTCAATATAAAGGTTTTCCCTTATACGTTGACTTAAAGTTACTGCTATCAATAATAGTGGTCTTTTATCCGTGATTTTTATGGTGGTGATTTGCCGTTATGTTTTTGAATTTGCCGTTTTGTTTTCTGATTTGCTGTTGTTTTGGAATTTGCCGTTTTTTGTTTTTTTTTTAATTGTGTTTTGGAATTTGCCGTTTTTTTTTTTTTTTTGGTGTGTGTTTAATGTATTTATTCAGATTTAGCATTACAAAGAGATAAAGACGGGGTTTCCCCTAGAAATAAGAGATTGTAGCGCACCACCACACCAAAATAAAAGCTGCCACGCCTTGCAAATGAGAAGTATATGTATATATATATATTTTTTTTAATAATATTTTTTAATGCCATTTCAAACTAGCGGCAGCCGAGTGTGAAGGGTTCAGCGACAAACTATTCATTGTGTATTGTAATGTCCGTAACTAAACGCAGCCCCCTTAAGAGACGATCGGACTGGGGAGCTGTGACGCAGGGGGATGCGAGTAGCAAGAATGGGAACGAGCGAGATAGCAAGAGATAGCGGTTGCAAGTCGCAGCAGCCCGCTGTTATTTTGTTATTGTTTTTCTTTGTTACCACAATAAGGTGGGTAAGCCAATACCGACTCTTCTCCTTCTTCCTCATATCCGGGTCATTACAGTAGTTTGGATCGGACTTTTCCACGAAAGTGAGTGGTGGACAGCCGTCTTGGAGGGAAAACCAAGTATAAATGAATTTGCGCCAAGAGGTGCGGCCAAAATAGAGCCTTGCTCTATTTTCAGAGCACCGCTGCGCTAACGTCAACAATAAGATGCAGGTGTACTTATGTCTGGGCTATCAGGCTGTATCGGCGGACGGATATACGCAATCACAGCTGACCAAATTTTAATAAATGTGTTTTTTTTCCAAGTTTCGCGAGCTCTGGGACACTCGAAAAATGACTCATATACCTCTCCTTGCTAAGTTAATGGTACTTCGATGTGTGTTTGTGTGGAAATGTAGTTCACGAACAACAACAACAATAAAAATTACCTTCTCACCGAAACTAGTTAAACTTTACACGGCTATTACAATTTTTCCCCTACTACTCCTTGAAATTGGTCCGTTAACATAAGGACTATTATTGTTGTGGTAATGTCATGCATATTAGGACCAAATAAAAGGAAAAAGAAGGACGACAATGGGGGTCTGCAACCCGCAGCTGTAGAGCCCCGTGCGGCTCTTTAGCGCTGCCCTCGTGGCTCCCTGGAGCTTTTTCAAAGATTTTTAAAATGGAAAAAATGGGGGAGGGAAATATATTTTTTGTTTTAATATGATTTCTGTAGGGGTACAATCATTACCCAAACATTCTTTCAATTCATTAATATTGTAATGAGGTTAAACTGGTGGCATCATACAACAGAGTAGTCACGTGGTGCGTCATTCTCTATAGGATCCACTGCAGGGAAAATAAACATTTAATCATGAAGGCTAACTATGTATTTGTAGCCAACTTAGTCTTTTTGATAGCAGGCTAATATTACTAATATTGATACATACACCCGGTGTTGCTTCCATTATAAGACTTACACAAAGCTTTAAATTTTTTGTGGCTCCAGACATACTGTATCAGTTTATTTTTTTTTGGTCAAATATGGCTTTTTCAAAAGTTTGGGTTGCCGACCTTTGGACTACAAGATGTAAGTTTTACTACTGCTACGAGAAAAAAAATATTATTACGTAGGGTAACGTAGCTGTAATCATCTATACATTTCATATACATGTACCGTAGCTGAGAGCTACGACATAAGCTTGGTGAATTAAATACCTGTATTTCAAATATATCTTTGTTATGGTTCTTCTTGGGGAAAAAAATGTGATTTTTTTTTTTTTTTTGGCATGGCACGACATGATGAGGATGTCTGACTCCGATGAAGCCCGCCAACACAGCTTCAAAAAATCCTACGGGAAACCCTGTAAGACATGTTTTTTCACCTTTTTCCCCAAAGTATAATTACAACAACAACAAAACATGTGTTATACAGGTACTGTATATATTTTAATTAGGGGTGTCGAACAATTACAATTTTTAATTGAATTAATTACAGCTTAAAAATTAATTAATTGCAATTAATCGCAATTCAAACCATCTATAAAATATGCCATATTTTTCTGTAAATTATTGTTGGAATGGAAAGATAAGACACAAGATGGATATATACATTCAACATACGGTACATAAGTACTGTATTTCTTTATTATAACAATAAATCAACAAGATGGCAATACCATTATTAACATTCTGTTAAAGTGATCCATTGATAGAAAGACTTGTAGTTCTTAAAAGATAAATTTTAGTACAAGTTATAGAAATTTTATATTAAAACCCCTCTTCATATTTTCGTTTTAATAAAATTTGTAAAATTTTCAATCAAAAACTAAACTAGTAGCCCGTCATTGTTGATGTCAATAATTACTTACACAATTCTCATGGGTGCTGAAGCCTATAAAATCAGTCGCACCCAAGCGCCAGCAGAGGGCAGCAAAACTCTGAAAAACACAACAAGTACAGCTTTCACTGTGCTGTCATTTTAATCTGTTTGAGCAGGGCATTTGTGCGTTAATTGCGTCAAATATTTTCACGGGATTAATTTAAAATATTATTTACCGATCGTTAACGCGATAATTTTGACAGCCCTAATTTTAATAAATGTTTTTTAACCACTTCAAATGTAATAATTATGTTTTAAACATGTTACTGTCCCTCCGAACTATTTTTAAACAAGAATAAAGTGGAAAATTGTTGTCGTTGTTAAATACTTCATTGAGTGAGTCCACTCAAATCTGCTAAAGCTGCTCACTTACACACAAGGAGTTGCCAGAGCAACTGCTCATCAAGTTAAACGATGACTGGCGCGTGTGGCGCTTTGAAATAAGGGTTTCTGTCAAGCTCAAACCTTAACCATCTGTTTAATAATCGGATGGTAATGATCGGATTGGACAGCTCTATAAAACACTGCATTGGCATTATTTATTTATTTATTTTTTTTAAATTGAAAAAAAAAAAAAATCCGCGATGGACTGAGGGCGCGAAGTTTGAAGTGTGAAGTAACAAGGGATCACTGTACATTTTGAAAAGCATCCGTAAAGCAAAAAATACAATAACATTTACCAGTAATTGGCTTTAATCATTACAGATATTAACAGCCATTTTATTGGAATGTTAATATAATAATAATAATAATTTCAATTCAAAATATTCACCAGAGCTTTTTCCATTTTTTTGTCATCTTGTCCTTTTCAGAGTATAACTGCTGCTTGCATCAAGTTAATTTCATCAGCTGTCAGAGAAAATGTAATCTTGCTGTTTTTTGCCTGCATTGTCGCTTTGGCGGGTTTACGAAGACGTGTGGTTCCTTAGGATTCTGTACATAGCCATACCATGCATACAAATCAATTGTAGAGTGACTAATGCATTTCTTAGTGTGTTTCATCGGTAACACGATATGTATTTTATGCAGGACTGTCATCTCAAGGATTAAGATGGAATATGTTATAAAACTGAAAATGCTAATGTTGTATGCACACATTCTTAGACAAACAGTTGAGAGTAAGCCTATGGCTGGCAATGATAGTGTCTCTCTTGTTTCTTGGTTTGTCCTATCCATAATTTTCCTTTTTCATGATGCTAATGTTTCTACGAGAGTGTTATCATTAGACAGTCCAGACTTTCATTCAACTGCATTCTAATGACTGACTAGTAGACAAGTTGATGCATTGACTTTGCCTTTCCACAATGATGGTTATTGTCAGGGATGAAAGTGGCTAGAATTTCTTGCCCAAACTCCTTGACATAAAGGTTTCCTGAATTTTTTTGTTGTAATTTTTTTTTTAAGATGGGGTCAAACCTATGAAAACCACCGTAATACAAAGAAAACTGCTTTCAGTGATACCGATAACACGACAGGTTTTACACATGCATTAGGCTACTGCATGTAACAACGCATACACAAGAAACTGATTTTCTTTTAAAATACTATTTTTTCAAATATGTGCAGAATAACAATTGACAGAAAAAAACAGTAACCATAACCTCCATTTCCTAAATTTTGATTTTCCCCTCATTTCCTTATATCAAAATTAGGGCTGTCAAACGATTAAAATTTTTAATCGAGTTAATTACAGCTTAAAAATTATTCATTCAATTAATCGTAATTGATCGCAATTCAAACAATCTATAAAATATGCCATATTTTTCTGTAAATTATATACATATTCTGTAAAATAATTTGTTGGAATGGAAAGATAAGACACAAGATGGATATATACATTCAACATACGGTACATAAGGACTGTAGTGGGCATTTCACTCTACTGTCATTTAAATTTGTCTATGCTGTCCTCACTCCGAAGCGTCTACTTTTTCCAAAGCTAGACAGCTAGTGAACGACGCCTTAATAATCAGACTTCTTCCTTTTTCATCTGATTTATTAATAAAATGGCGTCAAACCACTGTCCTCTTTAGACCGTAGTGAAACTACAAAAAAAAGTACACAAGCATTGCATTAGCAACAACGTTAGCTTAGCACGCTATACAGGTTCACTAAACATAAACAAAAAGCGTCTCATACAAAAAATATAACATTTCGCTTACTAACATAATATGTACATTCTTTACAACAACCATACTTACGGACAAATCTTGTCCAAGGATCATATAAGCATAACATTACAACGTAGGCGTCAGCCCAAGACGTCGTGCAGCCATATTGAACTAGCAAGAAAGCAATAAACCATGTCGCAAAGCGACCACAAGAGTTCGCTGTTACATAAAACACAAAAACCTTGCTTGTAAAACTTACCAAAAGGCAGAATACTGTCTGAGCGGGACATGTGCGTTAATTGCGTCAAATCTTTTAACGTGATTAATTAAAAAAATTAATTACCGCGCGTTAACGCGATAATTTTGACAGCCCTAATCAAAATGCAAAACCTCAATTTTATCTACTTTAGAACATAACATGAAACGATTGGGTGTACAATGGTATCTCGACATACGAAGTTAATTTGTTCCAGGACCTTCTTTGTATGTCCAAATGGCCGTATGTCGAGCAGGATTTTCCCATAAGAATACATTATAATTAGGGCTTTCAAACGATTAAAATTTTTAATCGAGTTAATCACAGCTTAAAAATTAATTCATCGTAATTTATCGCAATTTAAAGCATCTCTAAAATATGCCATATTTTTCTGTAAAGTATTGTTGGAATGGAAAGATAAGGCACAAGACGGACATAAACATTCAACATACTGTACATAAGTACTGTATTTGTTTATTATAACAATAAATCCACAAGATGGCATTAACATTATTAACATTCTTTCTGTTAAAGGGATCCACGGATAGAAAGACTTGTAGTTCTTAAAAGATAAATTTGAGTACAAGTTATAGTAATTTTATATTAAAACCCCTCTTAATGTTTTCGTTTTAATAAAATTTGTAAAAATTTCAATCAATCACATCAGGCTCCCTGCCGTTCTTCCACAGTGTCTTTAACTAAGTCTTAACTAAGTTTTATGTGTATTTTGCATACTGTAGGTATTTTGATTGGGAATGCCAGTTCTCTTTGCATTGAGCGCTTTTCTTTTTTGTGAACATTATTTTTTTGAGGGATCGGAATATTATTTTTGCTGTGCTTTCCCTAAATGATAATGTAGCGACTTAACTGTTCCGCCCAAATGCATGATGGGAAGTTGGGCAACCATGACTGTTAGTGGAGGCTGCAAATGGTAAACAGTATATTCTGCATTGAGTTCAATTAAGTGTGTTAACTAAAAGATCGTCTCCTGTGAAAGGTAGGAATATTAACTCATTCACTCCCAGCCATTTTCACCGGAGCAAGGCCCTTTGCTCCCGGCCATTTTACTGGATTTTGACTGATTTTGCAAGGCCCACAGAAAATTCTATTGCTATATAAACATGAAACCCACCAAAAGAAAGATTAGACTCTCTTCTTTCAGCAAAAAAAAAAAAAAGTTCATATCCTTTTCCATTGTTTAGAAATCAGCATTAGAAAATAGCTTAGTTTGAGCAATTTTCCAATTTCTGATGAAAAAACGGAGAAATTGAGCTTTTTGTGAAAGCATACATTTCAAACATAACTTTGGCTTATACACAGCTTATTTTTTGCTTTAGTTACATCCCAAACTTCTGAATAATGTTTTCCTTTTACAAAATAAGATAAACAACAAGACAAATAGAGCTTTTGATCGCAAAGTAACAATATATTTACACATAACTAAACTATTGAACTGTTGAACTATTTGCGCACATAACAACGGGGAAGGCTCTCGGCTTCTCCTGTGGCTAATCAGATGAGTCCGGATCAAGATCGGTCTCACTTTTTTCATCATCTTCATCGTTGGTTTCAACCTTGGGCTAAGGAGTAACGGAACGTTAGCTCCGCAGAAGGCGTGTGGAACCTGACGCTGTTGTGGACGTCACCGTCTGTCTCATCAAGATAGATTTTTTTTTTTTTAATCCTTTTTCGACGATGGTTTCGTTTTCTTCTCGAAACACTCCTCCAGTGTTGTTTGCCTTATTTTCCCGACCGTTCTCACGCGTCTTCACAATATCCCTCCAACTTCCGTTTCCTGACTATTTTTCTTCACTTCCTTTCGTAGCCCGAAATGAGTTCTTACCAAATGCGATACTGACCCCCAGTGGCCAGTTTTATTGCTTTAAAATGGGTTTTGAGATTTGTGCACTATATTTTAGATAGATCGGAACCTATAGATGCCTCTTGTCAAAAAACGCAAAAGACGTATTAATACGTTTTTGGGACACTGAAGCAATTAAAAATAGAACACATTTATACGTTTTTGGGAGAAAATGAGTGAATTTTGTTGTGCTTTCACTAAATGATACTGTAAATCAGAAAGAGTGACTGTGAGGTCTGTGTACCTTTCATTCTTCCTTCTAATGTTGGAAAACAAATAAGGGAAAATGAGCCCAATTCCGATTTTGTTTTTATGTGGTTCACAAAAAATGAGAAATTAATTGTCTCCTGTTTCCCGGTAAAACACTGATTCAATCACGGAAAACTAGCCCTGATCCGTTTTCCATTAATTGTTTATTGAACTGAAGTGGAAAAACAAAATCGCCTAATATTTGTTTTCCACCAAGTTCGCTTTTACAAGAAGCCATGACCTGGAAGACGATGTTCTTCTCCTTCTTATAAATACAGTGCTGGCCAAAAGTATTGGCACCCCTGCAATTCTGTCAGATAATGCTCAATTTCTCCCAGAAAATTATTTAAATTACAAATTCTTTGGTAGTAATATCTTCATTTATTTCCCTGCAATGAAAAAACACAAAAGAGAATGAGAAAAAAAAAATCATTATCATTTTACACAAAACTCCAAAAATGGACTGGACAAAAGTATTGGCATCCTTTGAGAAATTGTGATGCTTCTCCAATTTGTGAAATTAACAGCATATGTTACTTACCTGTGGCACATAACAGGTGGT
This sequence comes from Corythoichthys intestinalis, assembly GCF_030265065.1. Lineage (NCBI taxonomy): Eukaryota > Metazoa > Chordata > Actinopteri > Syngnathiformes > Syngnathidae > Corythoichthys > Corythoichthys intestinalis. The sequence goes on from NC_080413.1 coordinate 35,224,661, forward strand.
GGCAATAACTAAATCACACTTGCAGCCAGTTAAAATGGATTAAAGTTGATTCAACCTCTGTCCTGTTTCCTTGTGTTTTCCACATTGAGCATGGAGAAAAGAAAGACAAAAGAACTGTCTGAGGACCTGAGAAATAAAATTGTGAGGAAGCATGGGCAATCTCAAGGTCCACATCCATCCAAATCCAAAGACCTGAATGTCTACAGTGTCATCAATAAGTTTAAAGCCCATGGCCCTGTGGCTAACTTCCCTAGGCATGGACGGAAAACAAAATTGACGAGAGATTTCAACGAAAAATTGTGCGGACGGTGGATAAAGAACCTTGACTAACATCCAGACAACGGTACAACAGTGTCAACCCGTATTATCCGTCGGCGTCTGAATGAAAAGGAGCTCTATGGTAGGATACCGAGGAACACCCCACTTCTGACCCAGAGACATTAAAAAGCCAGGCTGGAGTTTGCCAAAACTTACCTGAGAAAGCCAAAAACGTTTTGGAAGAATGTTCTCTGGTCAGATGAGACAAAAGTAGAGCTTTTTGGGAAAAGGCATCACATAAAGTTTACAGGAAAAGAAACGAGGCCTTCAAAGAAAAGTACACAGTCCCCACAGTCAAACATGGCGGAGGTTTCCTGATGTTTTGGGGTGGCTTTGCTGCCTCTGGTACTGGACTGCTTGACCGTGTGCATAGCATTATGAAGTCTGAAGACTACCAACAAATTTTGTAGCATAATGTAGGGCCCAGTGTGAGAAAGCTGGGTCTCCCTCAGAGGTCATGGGTCTTCCAGCAAGACAATGACTAGTGACGGGATCTGTCGTTCACTTGAGGAAACAAATCCATTCCAGTTCGTTCAGTAAAAAGACTCGTTCAAACAAATCGTTCAACGAATCGTTCGCCCCCCTCACCCCCCTCCCCGCCCAAATGACTCGTTCGGTTAGTGAACGGGAAGTGACGTTGCCGAACGAATCACCAAAGACCGCTTCGCAGTATAACTGAACGGGAAGTGACATTGCTTGGTCCTTCCCTCTCTTGCACACAGACTCCTCATTGACCGCTCGTCGTAGTTTCAGAAATGAGTGACAGACCATATCATTCTGCTTTCCCAGCCTCGTCTCCCTCCCGCTGCTGCAAAAGCGAGGGAGAACTTCCGCGTCGTCTGTCGTATTTGTATGGGATCAAAGTCAAGGCTCGTGCTTGCATTTCGATTTAGGACACGGTTAAACATTTTCTTTTTGTGGGGGGTTTGGAGTCGGGGGCGCACGGACTTTCTTTAGCATGATCTTGATCACATATACAATGCTGCTGCTACCAGCCAACGCGGCATGCTTGCTGTCACGAAAATAAAAATAAATCGAAGGTTTAATTTCTAAATATGGAATGACCAACACATCATATTTACCTCACGCTCTGTTGTGTTTTTGTTTTTATGCTCATCACTATTATTTTTGGTAACTATTGTTAAAACTAAAGTGTAAATAGCTAGTTGTCAAATGTGTTGCTCTGAAATGAAAACAATGCTACATTTTGATATTAGACAGTTTAATTGCAAGTCACTGGTATTAATCAATAAAATAATCCGGTCAGCTCCCCTGTCGTCCCCTCATCTCAGATCGTCAAATGTTGACAAGAAATGATTGTTTGCTCTTTACGATGTCGCCTTTCTCCTCCCATTAGTCTGTTAAGAAAAATGTAGACATATTGCGACATCTCCCGTGCCCGCGTGTGAAGTTTTTGGGCGCTTGAGTAGCACATGATGGATGGATGGACATAATTTGTCAAACCAACCAACACCCGACACGCTCTGACACGAAAAAAATAAATAAAACACTCGGAAAAAATGGACATGTATATAGTTTCATTGCAAATCAGTATTATGGTGATCATACTAAATATTCTTTTTTTCTGTGCACATATGAGGTAAATATCGCTGCCATGAAGCCTCCATACAATGACAGTTCTCTCCCCCCTGCACTGCCGTCACGCGACCGCAGCTCAGCTTTTGCTTACCTCGTAGCTACCCGCGAAAGTGTTTTAAACTACAGTAAATTTGATAGTATGTCGTCATATGTAGTCCCGAGTCTGTTGAGAAAAGTAGTATACTAAACCATGCTCACTAGGTTTGTGTGGGGTTTTTGTCTGTTTGAGCAGAATATGATAGGCTCTACATGAACAAATATGCGACATAGTCCTTTCCTGTCACTTTTTGACTCGTTCAATGCGTGACTGGAAAGTCGAGAGCAGCAATCTCAGTCAGGAGCCGAAGGACCGAGTCACTGAACGGGAAGTGACATAACTCAGTCTTGCCCCCCTTCCCCCGCCTGCACGCTGGCTGCTTATTGGCCACACGTGGAAGTGAGTGACGGACGCTCTGATTCTGTTTCTGCTCCCTCCCCCTGCCCGCGATGAGGCTGGCGTCTGATTGGTCGTGCGCAATGTCAGACGCTGCCGCTTGCTCAACGCCCTCCCATGCAAGTCCCGACTCCCAACTTCCTTTAAGAACTAATCAGTGCAGAAGGTGATTAGTTCGGTCTCATTCCTCCAAACAATTCGTTCAAAAAGAACAAATCGTTCACGACCGATACAACACTAACAATGACCCAAAACACACTTCAAAAGCTCTAGAAAATGGTTTGAGAGAAAGCACTGGAGACTGGAGAGCAGTTGGCCAAAGAAGAATTGTCTAAAATTCCAGCAGAGCATTGTAAGAAACTCATTGATGGATACCGGAAGCAGTTGTTCGAAGTTATTTTGTATAAAAGTATTAGGCTGATTACTTTTGTCCGGCCCATTATTGAAGTTTTGTGTAAAATGATAATGAGTTTAAAAAAAAAATCTTTCTCTTTAGTGTTTTTTCTTTGCAAGCAAAATAAATGAAGATATTACCACCAAATTTGTAATTGCAATCATTTTCTGGGAGAAATTGAGCATTATCTGACAAAATTGAAGGGGTGCCAATACTTTTGGCCAGCACTGTATTATGCGGCTGCAGCAGGGTCTCGTCTATTTATTAGAAGAAGAAGAATGTCTGCCGGGCCATGTCTCATTTAATGAATGAACGCTCATTCCATAGAGTTCATTGAGACACTATTATGGTGGAAGATTTTGGCAGCAACTTGTTGGTTCCTTTTTTTGGTTTTGTTTTAACATTGACACCATTTTAAAACGATATCTCCATTTTTGTCATTAGCATATCGATAACCTTTTGAGATGCAAAGTATAACGATATATCACCATTTCGATATTTTTCACATCTCTAGTATGAACGTTCCAATCTGTCGGTCAAGACCTACCCTTCGTATCTCTGAGAAAAAAATTGTGCAATCATCCTCGTTGGCAAAACAGACAGGTGAGTAGGAAAAACACGAGGCACGGGATGTATTCACATCGGCAATCGATAAGACCAGAAGGAAAACAGGAGAACTGTATACACAATCAAAGTGACAAGATAATGAGCAACACCTGGGCAAGATATGAAACTGAGGGAAGCTGACACACAAGGGCATGTTGACAACAGGTTCAACTCATGGGCAATCAGACATGACAAGACAGAAATTAGAAACAAGGGCCAAGTCAAGGACGAGGAGGAAAAAAAAAGCCAACATGAAGTGCTTTTTTTTTTTTTTTTTTTTTTTTTTAAATGAAAAATGTATTTTCAATAGAGTTTCTTTAAAAAAAATAAATATTGCTTCTGTGGAAGAAAATATCCTTTGAGTGCTACGAAAAAAGTCAGCGCTTACTCGACTGCAAGTCTTTTTATTCTCTCAAGTGGACATAATAATTGTGTCTATCTATCTCAAGAAGATTAACTAAAAAACTAACACAAATAATGATGAGAGGTTCTTGTTGATACGGAGAGGAGTTAATTTTGGTCAACAGATGTTGTCCTCCAATGACCCCCTTGAAATCAAGATAATCACTTCCATTGCCATAATGAAGGCTAACCGAGAGATTGGACAGACTGCCATAAACGCCACTTTTACTGATTGCAATAATGTGTAATCCGTTGTCATCGGCAGTGTTGTTAATAACGGCGTTAGAGCATAAAAGCCTTTCTAACGTGTTATTTTTTTCAGTGGTGAGCAATCTAATTAATTACCTTTTGGTCGTAACCATTACTGAGGATGTAGAGGGGCGCAATAGTAAAATTTGGTTGAATGAAGCGCGAGTTGTCTGATTTTGTCACATATCATCTGTCTCTGAAGAGCAGAACTGGAGGGAGGTGGAGGGAGGGCGTGGTGACGCTGGCGTGGTGATGATTGGCTAGGTGGGCGAATCATGGCCTGCTTCACTGCACGCTCTGTCAAACACAACAAGACGGCGATAATGCGACGGGCCAGGGAATTTCAAAGGTAGCGTTCTCAAACTTTCAATATTTAATATTGTGACTTTACGGAATATTTATTGTGTAGTAGGCCTAACATACAGTTTCAAAGATTTGCCCTGGTTAATAGTTTATATTTGTGTTCTCTTAACATAAGGATACAGTGGGGCAAATAAGTATTTAGTCAACCACTAATTGTGCAAGTTCTCCCACTTGAAAATATTAGAGAGGCCTGTAATTTGTCAACATGGGTAAACCTCAACCATGAGAGACAGAATGTTGAAAAAAAAAAAAAACAGAAAATCACATTGTTTGATTTTTAAAGAATTTATTTGCAATTCATGGTGGAAAATATGTATTTGGTCAATACCAAAATCTCAATACTTTGTTATGTACCCTTTGTTGGTACATAACATTACCAAGATTAGGTAAGATTAGGGTCTTTAGTGGGGCAAAGTGAATCTCCACTCACCATTTTGGCAGTGCTCTCTGGCATTTTATGCTCCACATTTTCAATCCTTGGTTCTTGCTCAGTAGTTGTTGTCGCTTTTGAAAAGCTCTTCGGTCCTCGGGTGGTTTTGGCTAAGCAAAGCAAATGACCGTCTAAGCTGCTAGTCACATGATCTGTTCGAAAAATTATTTTGAACCATTATAAAAATATCTTTTTTTGTTCGATTAATTCATTTTTGTTATTTGTTTTATTGCTTTACAACTTTTATAGACAGTATTTTACCAGAAAACTCTTAATTTTGAAATCATATATAGGAAAGTCAACTACTGTACATGCAGTCAAGCAGACAACCCCCCTAATACAGTCCTGTGGAATCGCTGCCCAGGTGTGAAGGGAGGGTTTCCCTCTGCATAGCTGCAATTAGCATCTTGAATATTTGCAAATCCAGGGCTCGCTTGGCTTTATCAAACAGGGAGGAACACGGAGATGGCCAGTTGCCGTGTTCTACAATATAATTGACATGGCAGCACTGAATGCATATGTGTTGTATTAGACATGCACCGGAAGGCAAGAGAGACGGGTGGACTTCTTGGTGGGTCTTGCAAAGAACTTGGCTCACTCTCATGCGGGCGCAAAGAAGACGCAGAAGGAAACATTGCTTCGACAACAACCTCCAACACCTAGCCCCAGGAAAAGGGCAAAGTGTCATATGTCACCACATAAAAAACGTTTTGTTTAATTTTTTTATTACACCTTCCTTGTACAGTAGGAAAACTGCAGCTTTTAGAATAGGTAAAAAGGTTGGCCGCCCGATTGCCCGCCTGAGCGGTCCACTGTCCAACAAAGCCAAGGCAGCCCTTCCCTGCAAACACTCCAGATGTTAATTGGAGCAATCCAACCCTGTGGTTTTGCGAGTGTGAAAGGGAATGACTGATGAGGACCTCAATGCTCACAAAAGATATGCTGATTAGGGTCAGATGACCCTTCTGTAGATACAAAAGGGATTTGTATCAACTCATCCACCCTTTGTAGTTCTAGTTTCTTCTTGTATGCTTCAAACATTTAATATTAATCTTTATTTTTTTTCTTATTTATTTTTTTGTCTTTATTAATCTTTGATTTGAAATATGTTATGGAATGTAGAATGTAATAACATGTAGAACATGAAAAGGAACGTCATTTTGCTGATTACTATTACAATGAGGTAACTGAGTTACTAACTCAAATACTTTTTGGGAGAAGTAATTTGCAACTGTTACAAAATACTTTTTGCAAACACTGGTCATAGGGCAGAATGATGTGATACTTGCTGGCACATAAAATAAGGTAAAATTAAAACCAAATAACAGGAGGAGGATAGAACTAAAGAGCTTTGTGGCACAGATTATTTTATGCCAATTTAAGGAACAAGAAGAAAAACTTCAGTGATGACAATGTCATGGAATTTAAAATAAGCTTGATACTTGAAACTTTGCTTTACTCAGTAAACGAAAGGCCAAAAGTTCATTTAATAAAAAACAAGAGCTGAGTATGAGTGTCATGTGGCTCATGGGAAAATAAACAGATTTGAATATTGATATATATGATGTTATCTTTCGATTGTTTTTGCGCATGACTTACAAGGAACAGTTTTCAAAATTCTTAAATATCAAATGTTACATTCAGTTCAGAACCTTGGTGGAAGCTGCTTACTTAGGAATTCATTTGACGTTTGAAATACTTTTAGCTGACTGCTGCACCCAGTGTCGGCCACTGCTGCACGATACACCGCTTGTCGGTGAAGCCTTAATTCATTAACTTGCTGGCTAGAAAATGAATGAAGTTAAAGCTGCGCTAAAGTGCAACTTTGGGTGAAACAGCACTCTGCCCTTATGCAGTGGGGAATGGTCTACTGATGCCAGCGCTCTGTTTATGTCATCAATTCTGTTATTTGAAATTATTTAAGCCATCCCTCTTTTCTAGAATACAGCAGTAATAATGTAACTATAAACATGTAAAATACTATAATAATTACAACTCATAAAAATACTAATCTTATTTTCCATACTTTTACTCTTTACCCTTTTTCTGCCTCCCTTTTCTCATGCATATTACATTATTATCCTTGTTTAAACACTATTACACGTCTTTCCAATGTTTTTTCTTATTTCTCCTTTTCTGTGTTTGTCACCCTCTCTTTTCTGTTACATCCTTTATTCCACTACCCCTGTCCTTTAGTGACAGGAAAGCCCTTTTTTGTTGTTTCTAGTTTCTCCCACCGTTGGTTGTTTGGTTGGGAGGGCTGTCAGTTCTATGGCTGGGCAGGCTTTTTCTTCGGCTGTGGGAGCCTCACCACTATGACTATGGTCAGCCTGGACAGATACCTCAAGATCTGCCATCTAAGTTACGGTACGTTTCTATAAATTGTTATTTTTTTGCCCACAATGGATGAACTTAAAGGAGCAATTGGTGGTCAAAAATGGTACTGCAACCACAATTAAAATATTGAAGCGCACAATGTCAGATAAGTAAACGCACAAACACACTTGTAGAACAAGTACACACAATTGTTGTACAAGTAAACTCACCTGTAATGCAAGTACACGCAAATACATGTACTTGTAATGCAAGTACATACAAGTACATGTACTTTTAGTGCAAGTACACGCAGGTACACGTACTTGTAGTGCAAGTACACGTACTTGTAGTACAATTACACGCACGTACACATACTTGTAGTGCAAGTACACGCAAGTACACACACTTGTAGTGCAAATACACACACTTGTAGTGCAAGTACACACACTTGTAATGCAAGTACACATACTTGTAGTGTAAGTATATGAACTTGTAGTGCAAGTACATGCAAGCACACGCACAATTGTAGTACAAATACATGCACTTGTAGTACAAGTACACACAAGCACATGCATACGTACTCGTATAGTGCAAGTACACGCAAGTACACGTACTTGTGGTGCAAGTACACGCAAGTACACACACTTGTAGTGCAAGTACTCACAAACACACACTTGTAGTACAAGTACACACAATTGTAGTACAAGTAAATGCACTTGTAGCACAAGTACACGCAAGCACATGCACACGTACTCGTATAGTGCAAGTACACGCAAGTACACGCACTTGTAGCACAAGTACACGCAAGTACAAGTAGTACAAGTAAATGCACTTGTAATGCAAGTACATGCAAATACATGTACTTTTAGTGCAAGTACACGCAGGTACACGTACTTGTAGTGCAAGTACATGTACTTGTAGTACAATTACATGCACGTACACGTACTTGTAGTGCAAGTACACACAAGTGCACACACTTGTAGTGCAAGTACACGCACTTGTAATGCAAGTACACGTACTTGTAGTGCAAGTATATGCACTTGTAGTGCAAGCACATGCAAGCACATGCACACTTGTAGTACAAATACATGCACTTATAGTACAAGTACACGCAATCACATGCACACGTACTCGTATAGTGCAAGTACACGCAAGTACACGCACTTGTAGTGCAAGTACTCGCAAACACACACTTGTAGTACAAGTACACACACTTGTAGTACAAGTACACACAACTGTAGTACAAGTAAATGCACTTGTAATGCAAGTACATGCAAGTACATGTACTTGTAGTGCAAGTACATGCAGGTACACATACTTGTAGTGCAAGTACACGTACTTGTAGTACAAGTACACACAAATACACGCACTCGTATTGCAAGTACATGCAAGTACACACACTTGTAGTGCAATTACACGCACTTGTAGTGAAAGTACACGCAAGTACACACACTTGTAGTGCAAGTACATGTAAGCACAGGCGCTTGAAGGGTAAGTACACGCAAGCACACGCATACTTGTATTACAAGTATACGCAAGCACACGAACACTTGTCGTACAAATACACGCACTTGTAGTACAAGTACACACAAGCACACGCACGCGTACTCGTATAGTGCAAGTACACGCAAGTACACACACTTGTAGTGCAAGTACACACAGTTGTAGTACAAGTAAATGCACTTGAAACGCAAGTACATGCAAGTACATGTACTTTTAGTGCAAGTACACGCAGGTACACGTACTTGTAGTGCAAGTACACATACTTGTAGTACAATTACATGCACGTACACGTACTTGTAGTGCAAGTACATGTAAGTACACACACTTGTAGTGCCAGTACACGCACTTGTAATGCAGGTACACGTACTTGTAGTGCAAGTATATGCACTTGTAGTGCAAGTACATGCAAGCACACGCACACTTGTAGTACAAATACATGCACTTGTAGTACAAGTACACTTAAGCACATGCACATGTACTCGTATAGTGCAAGTACACGCAAGTACACGCACTTGTAGTGCAAGTACAGGCAAGTACACGCACTTGTAGTGCAAGTACTCGCAAACACACACTTGTAGTACAAGTACACACAATTGTAGTAAAAGTAAATGCACTTGTAATGCAAGTACATGCAAGTACATGTACTTGTAGTGCAAGTACATGCAGGTACACATACTTGTAGTGCAAGTACACGTACTTGTAGTACAATTACACACAAATACACGCACTCGTAGTGCAAGTACACACAAGTACACACACTTGCAGTGCAAGTACATGCATTTGTAGTGCAAGTACATGCAAGTACACACACTTGTAGTGCAAGTACATGCAAGCACAGGCGCTTGAACTGTAAGTACACGCAAGCACATGCATACTTGTATTACAAGTATACGCAAGCACACAAACACTTGTTGTACAAATACACGCACTTGTAGTACACACAAGCACATGCACGCGTACTCGTATAGTGCAAGTACACACAAGTACACACACTTGTAGTGCAAGTACTCGCAAACACACACTTGTAGCACAAGTACACACGATTGTAGTACAAGTAAATGCACTTGTAATGCAAGTACAACCAAGTACATGTACTTGTACTGCAAGTACATGCAAGTACACATTCTTGTAGTGCAAGCACATGCACTTGCAGTACAAGTACACACAAGCACAAGCACACGCACACGTACTGGTATAGTGCTTAATAAGTACTTTGTACACGCACTTGTAATGCAAGTAAACGTACTTGTAGTGCAAGTACACACAAGCACACGCACACATAGTACAAGTTCACACAATCACACGCACACGTACTGTATAGTGCAAGTATAAGCAAGTACGCTCATTTGTTTTACAAGTACACGCAAGTACATGACCTTGTAGTGCAAGTACACGCATGCACACATGCTTGTAGTGCAAGTACACACCATTGTAGTACAAGTAAACGCACTTGTTGTGCAGGTACACGCAAGTACATGTACTTGTAGTGTAGGTACACGCAAGTACACGTACTTGTCGTGCAAGTACACACAAGCACATGCACACATACTGGTATAGTGCAAGTACACGCACTTGTAATGCAAGTGCACGTACTTGTAGTATAAGTACACGTAAGCACACACACCTGTAGTACAAGTACACACAAGCACACACACACACCTACTAGTACAGTGCAAGGACATGCACTTGTACTGGAAATACACACAAACACACACTTGTAGTTCAAGTACTCGCAAGTACACGTACTTGTAGTACAAGTACACACAAGCGCACGCACACACACGTACTGGTATAGTGCATGTACACGCACTTGAAATGCAAGTAGACGCAAACACACATACATGTAGTACAAGTACATACAAGCACACACACTTCTAGTACAAGTACACACTATTGTAGTACAAGTTCATGCAAGTAAACAAAGTATTATAACAAGTACCTGCACTTGTAGTACAATACACATACTTCTAGTAGTACAATTAAACATACTAGTAGTACAAGTGCACAACATACTGTAGATGCATATCATTGTCATATTTCTGCTACCTTAGTTTCTGAAGACTACAGAGCTCAGGCAACCTAGACAAAGACAAAAAAACTTATCTCGTAATTTGCTGATTGGTGGAGGGCGGCACATCATCATAAACACAGAATCAAAACAATAACAACTAAAATGGGCTGAGTACCGATTTTTAAAATGGGAAAATTTTGGCTTAACCATTGAGAGCTGTATTAGAAGCATTTCCAAAAAATGTTTTTTAATGTCTATTTATATATTTGGGCCATTTAATGAAAAATTAAAGTGCAAATCTTACATATTGCTCCTTTAATAATATCATTAATACCTTTGCTGTGACCCATTATTCCTCACAATATTTTTTTAATCTATAGGGACATGGTTAAAGCGACATCACGCCTTCCTCTGCTTGGTCTTTGTGTGGATGTATGCAGCCTTTTGGGCCACTATGCCCATTGTGGGCTGGGGAAGCTACGCCCCAGAGCCTTTTGGGACCTCCTGCACTCTGAATTGGTGGCTGGCGCAATCTTCTGTATCTGGCCAAAGCTTTGTAATGTCTATCCTTTTCTTCTGTCTTGTCCTTCCGACTGGTATTATGGTCTTCTCTTATGTGAGGATTATCTTTAAAGTGAAGTCTTCTGCAAAAGAAATCTCACACTTTGATGCCCGAGTCAATAACAGCCAAAACCTTGAGATAAAACTAACAAAGGTTTGTGAAAGAATCATTTTTGTCACTGTAGGAATGAGCTACATGATGACTAAATGACTCGTATCTGTTCACACTTAGGTAGCAATGCTAATCTGCGCAGGATTTTTAATAGCCTGGATCCCGTATGCAGTTGTGTCGGTGGTGTCTGCGTTTGGGGAGCCAGACTCAGTGCCCATACCAGTGTCTGTCATCCCTACTCTGCTCGCCAAATCCTCAGCGATGTACAACCCAATTATCTACCAGTTGGTGGACTTGAAGAATTCCTGTTCACCCTCTTGCTGGAAGGTCCTGGAGAAACGCAGGCATTTTCGAAAGTCAAGGTAAGGCAGTGTGTTTGGATTTTGTTATCTCATGTAAACAGTATTTGCCCCTGTGTCTGGTAGAATGATCATCAAGATTGATTTGATGTTAGAGTTGCCATTTTCTAACAGACAGGGAGTTGTTGCTGCAGCTGTTGAAACAACTTCATATTTTAAGCACGTTTCAGGCTGGGAAATAGTGGTAATAGATGTAATAGTTTCTTATCTTAAATACATTTCTGGGCTAGTCTGTGTTTTAATATAAAAACACATGAATTGTGCATTGTTATAAGGCAAAGGGTGCTAGAGCACCTTGAGATTACCCTTCTAATAATACTTCTTTTAACGTTGAGTAGATAATCGAGTTGTCCTGGTCACATATTTTTCACCCAAGTTCGAGTCCGAGTCACCTGATTTTGAGGATCTGTTGATACAGTGTACTGATCCGATACCATGGCAATTTATTAATTATATGAATAATTATAAAACATTTTGTTTTGATAATATCCTTGTCCTTCTTGATTATTTAATTGCCTAGTAGCCTTTAAAAAAGCTCTAAAAACACAATATTTTTCCATCCGATTCCGATTTTCTTAAAATGTCGCGTAATACAAAACATTTTTTTTTTTTTTGTTTGGCGATATTCTTGCACATCTTAATTTGTTGCTTAAAAAAAAAATTCTTAAAAACCCCATCTTTTTCACCTGATTCCGATCCTCTAAAAAGGACGTGATCAGGCCCGATTTCCGATCACGTAATCGTATCTGGGACATACCTAATCATTATACGTCTAGATTATACAGTTGCTTGCAGCACTGAACTAAATTTATTTGAACTGGCAAAGCTGGCATTGAGTGATGATGTTTCAGTGCCATTGACGATAGACATCCAATCGAATTTGACCTCCAGTCAAAATAGAGTACACGTCTATCGCCGTCAATAACAGTCAACGAGTTAATACTTTAAAATTAAATGCCGTAATTTTCTAGCCTGGCTCTGCCAGACTATTCTCCCTGTATTTTTCAAACACTGAGAGAAATAGTCTGGAACCCCTCCCATTAACGGCCTTTTCGAGCAGATACAAAATCAATCGACAAATCAGATTCGTTTATTTGCGTCACGTGTTCTTCACAAGCAACGTCACTCTTGCGCGTCGACAGTCGTCCCTTCAGCAACACAGACGGTGAACGGCAGAGCTGAGAATATGTTCCAATCCACGGTAAAATCAGTTTTAAATGACCAAAAACACATCGACACGAGTCACTGACAACAATCTGTCTCGCGCTAGCCATGTCGAATAAACTCCGCTCTCTTCGTATGTTTACTTCCGCGCGCAAGTCCGTCATCCTGAAGTCGCCATTTTTCTAACGTCACGTCTGCCCGTCGCTGATTGGTCCACTCCGCTGTCTGTATGCTGTGGCTTGCTCCGCCCTGGAAATTGTTTCCGTGGGAAGGGTGGCCAGACTCAATAGCTGGAACAGCGTTGAGTCTGGTGTACCAGGCTAGTAATTTTCGGTGTAAGTGTATTGATACTGATATGTGATATGATACGATATTTTAGTACTCAGTTATCTATTTCTTTTTTTAATTTTTTTTTTTTTTTTTTTAATTTTAATTCAGTTCAGTTATCTATTTCTATTGGGCTACCACAGGTTAAGAGAATTTTGTTGTCATGGGGTAATTTGATTCTGCACGATTCTTGGTAGTCGTGTAGGATATTTTTGCATTTTCCTTGTTAACTCATTAGCTGCCATTGACTGTGCTTGACGTCCAAACCTATTTGAAGTAGGAGGGCATGAACATTCATTCGCTGCCACCCTCCCACTTCATATGAATTGGACGTCTACTAATCATAAATTCTTTTAAAGAGTTTTAATTTTTCATGAGCCACTAGACTGGACATCTAGCATTGTCCAATGGCACTGAAAGAGTTCCCCAAAAAATATACAGTATATATTTTTCTTTATGTAGTATCGAAAATGATATATAGTATTTTTTTGAGTAGAGATATTAAGTTGAAGATACAGGTAGTCCCCGGGTTACGATGTACTCTACTTACACGATTTCGACTTCACGACGCCCGGAGTCTTTTCCGCCATTTTGTCTCCAGTCATTTTTTTAAATTTTTTTTTTAGTCACTTAAACAGCACCTTATTGTACCGTACAGTATCTTTATTTTTTATTTTACTTTTTTACTAGTAATTTGAAGTGTTCTGTCCTCACTAAACGTGAAGTTGTCCAGCTTAAAGAATAAAAGATTTGATACAAAACAATCGGTGTTCAGACGTCCATCGTCAAACGACAATAGGTAGATGTAGTAGATTAAATTAGCCTAATTTGCCTAACAAAAGTACGCTAGCTTAAATGCTACAAATGCTAACATATTTACAATCCTCATAGCAAATAGCTCACGTGTAACTTCAAAAACTGTAGCTGTAAACTTAATTACAGATGCATACACAAACATACAGTGTTATGAAAAACTATCTGAACCTTTTGGAATTTCTCACATTTCTGCATAAAATCACCTTCAAATCTGATCTGATCTTTGTCAAAATTACACAGATGAAAAAGTGGTGTATGCTTTAACTAAACCCACCCAAACATTGACAGGTTTTCATATTTTAATGAGGATAGTATGCAAACAGTGACAGAAGACGGAAAATAATTAAGTGAACCATCACATTTAATATTTTGTGCCCCCCCTCCTTTGGCAGCAATAACTTCAACCAGATGCTTCCTAGAGCTGCAGATATGTCTGGCACATCGATCAGGACTAATCTTGGCCCATTCTTCTCTACAAAACTGCTGTAGTTCAGTCATATTCCTGGGATGTCTGGCATTAATCGCTGTCTTTAGGTTATGCCACAGCATCTCAATGGGGTTCAAGTCTGGACTTCGACTTGGACACTCCAGAACGTGTATTTTGTTCTTCTGAAACCATTCTGAAATTTATTTACTTCTGTGTTTTGAAGCATGCGTACTGTTTTTAGCTTGAACTGTCTGACAGACGGCCTCAGGTTTTCCTGCAAAACATCCTGATTTGAATTCATTCTTCCATTAATGATTGCAAGTTGTCCAGGCCCTGAGGCAGCAAAACAGCCCCAAATCATGATGCTCCCTCCACCATGCTTCACAGTGGGGATGAGGTGTTGATGTTGGTGAGCTGTTCCATTTTCCCTCCACGCATGACGTTGTGTGTTACTCCCAAATAATTCAACTTTGGTTTAATCAGTCCACAAAATATTTTGCCAAAACTTCTGTGGAGTGTCCAAGTGCCTTTTTGCGAACATTAAACGAACAACGTTTTTTAGTCAGCAGTGGCTTCCTCCGTGGAGTCCTCCCATGAACACCATTCATGGCCATAGTTTCACATATTTGTTGATGTGTGCACAGAGATATCGGACTGCGCCAGTGATTTCTGTAAGTCTTTAGCAGACACTCTTGGGTTCTTTTTTACCTCTGAGTATTCTGCGCTGAACTCTTGGTGTCATCTTTGGTGGACAGCCACTCCTTGGGAGAGAAGCAACAGTGCCAAATTCTCTCCATTTGTGGACAACTTCTCTGACTGTCGATTGATGAACATCCTGACTTTTCGAGATGGCTTTGTATCATTTCCCAGCTTTATACAAATTCACAATCCTTGATCGCAGGTCAAGACAATTTTTGTCAGGTGTGTGTTTTATAGTGGGCATGGCAGCTTTAAACTACTCATCAGTGATTGGGCACACACCTGACTTAAATTGTTTGGTAAAAATTGGTTTAAATTGCTCTTTAAGTTTCCTTAGGCGGTGTGTTCACTTACTTATTTTTCCCCCTTCTGTCATTGTTTGCATGCTATTCTCATTAAAATATGAAAACGTATAAATGTTTGGGTGGTTTTAGTTAAAGCAGACACTTATTTTACATATATGTGTATTTTGACAAAGATCAGATCATATTTGATGGTGATTTAATGCAGAAATGTGAGAAATTCCAAAAGGTTCAGACACTTTTTCACACCACCGTATACAGTATTAGCTGAAACATCTACAGCCTAATGTGGGCAAGAACCAGAGTGCAGCTGTCCTTTATCCATGTCAGATGAGAGTCAGCTCCTCAGTCATTGGGCGACAGTCCAGCCAGACCCAACGCTACCACCAGAGGGCAGTGTATCCTCCATCATTAAACAAAATGCAATACTTTTGGACTTTTTGGATAGTTATTTTGGGGTACTTAAAGGGTTCATTCCGACTACGCGGAAATTTGGTTTACGTCGACAGCGTAGGAATAGAACTCGTTCGTAACCCGGGGACTACTTGTATAATAGTATCGTGACAACTGTAGTCTTTAGGTGTGACTATCCCTGTGGCTTATCGTCCAGTGCGGCCTATACATGAACAAATGGTTTTCTTGTCAAATTTGGTGGGTGCGGCTTATCTTCCTGTGTGGCTTATCTATGAACGAATGCTGTTTTCGTGTCAAATTTCGTGGGTTGCGGCTTGTAGTCAGTTGCGCCATATGGTCCCAAAATTACGGTAAATACATTGTTTAAAAACTCTGTCATTTTCACCCGATTCCGATCTCCTAGAAATGATGTGATTGGGCCTGATTTCCGATGACGTGATCAGATCTGGGACGTCACTAGTAAATTCATTTACAGTATTGGCCCGAATATAAGACGGGCCTGATTATAAGACGACCCCCTCTTTTTCAAGACTCTAGTTTGAAAAAAGACGTTTTGAACCCCAAATTAATATACATACAGAAAATAATTACAGTACATTCGAAACAAATGATTATAACAATATATTTGAGAGAAAAAGCATGTTATTTTGTCTCATTCAAATCTTAATATCTGAACATTTAAATATGTAAACTAAAGTGCAATGACGAAGGCTTCTGGTTTTTGAAATGTAAATAAACCAATCTATTGTTATAAAACAACAACATTGCAATAACTGCATTAACCATCAAATTGAAGTCTAACTGTAACTGTAGTCTTGAAACAAATCTGAATAAGGAAAAACATTGCATTAAAATAATGCATACGGTTAAACTTGAGCGTAGCTGAGATCTGTCATGACAGAACATCGCTTCAATGATATCTGGCGCCATCTAGTGTCGTGAATGGGGAGAGTAGCTGAGATCTGTCATGACAGAACATCGCTTCAATGATATCTGGCGCTATCTAGCGTCGTGAATGGGTATAATGTGTAGACCGCGAATATAAAACGACCCCCTCTTTTTCAGTTTAATTTCAACGCAAAAACACCGTCTTATATTCGGGCCAATACGGTATTTCTTCTGTTGTGTTTTATTTAGAAAGTAATTTTGGTTTCTTTCAGGTTGTACACAATTTCCGGTTCGCTGAAGGACAAACGAGAAGCTAAAGAAGCTCATGTTGAAATGTGAGCGAGACAGACTGTATGAACTGCTTACGACTACTACTTGGGACAGTTTGTCTTCTACCCTGTTCTCTTTGCCCTTCACTTTGCCCATTCACATGCTGCCTATCATCTACACCTTCACTGAACCTGTGTGTACTTCTGCAACTCAGCACCTGATTCTTTTCCACCACACACACAAAAAAATATATACTCTTTCCAGAGAGGTTTAAGTGGTTGTATTGTACTGGTATTTTTTTTCCATGTAATTGCTTGACAAATATTTGCAGTGTAATATGTAGACGTACCGTCCACATTTTATTGTGACATCAGATAACTGTTTCCTTAAAAATTTTAACTGAACATCTTTTGCAATTACAGTATAATCTTACCTTTATATTTTCCTTTTACACAATGTTCCAACCTCATAGGATTTGTATGACAAACTGTTCATGAAGATAAACATTCACACGACATGGTGTCTGGTATTATCCTATTTGTTACACTTAAATCAAAGCTTGTGTGTAACCCTCAAGGCTGTCGTAACTTGCACTCCTACACATGTGGCTTTTGTGCACCATAATATTTTAAACTGCACTTAGTATTATCAGGTTGTGTAAGCATTTGAAGAGAGTGTAAATTGAACTGGTATGACCCGGTTAACATTTTATTTTTTTAATGCAGTAATTCTCTTATGAAAGCAAAACATCAGTTATTAGTGAATATATTTTTCAGTTGTAACAATAGAGATTGTGATTAATTCAGGGACACATTTTAAAATATATTTTCAAATAACCTTTCCTTTCGCAATGTAAGCAATTGTTCTTTGAATGTTTCCATTTGCTTATTTTCTTTCTTGTGTTGAAGAGTAATATAATGCAAGCATTACTAACGGGGGTTTAAAGCATCAGACTCAGGGACAAAAATTGGTAGTACCTCTAAAATTGGGATTCATTTCAGCAACATGAGGATACACATTAAAGAGTGATATATTTTTGAAAAACATTTGTAGGAGTTATAGCACAATCAGGGAAAAGAAGAAAGAGTTTTGTGAAAGATGATCGAAAAGTGGCTTTTTATTATGCAGGATTCAACACCCTTTAAGGGTTAAGTTTAACTTTGAAAGAGTGCAATTTCTTTTTTGTACACTGTAAACCCAGATGTTAGTTTAAGAAAAAAATATACTAACTTAAAAAAATATTGCGTTCATGTACCTTGTTCTTACTATTACATTAACTGTTTGTAACTCTCAGTGGGGCAAATAAGTATTTAGTCAACCACCAATTGTGCAAGTTATCCCACTTGAAAATAGTAGAGAGGTCTGTAATTGTCAACATGGGTAAACCTCAACCATGAGTGACAGAATGTGAAAAAAAAAACAGAAAATCACATTTATGTATTTACAAAGAATTTATTTGCAAATCATGGTGGAAAATAAGTATCTGGTCGATACCAAAATTTCATCTCAATACTTAACTACAATAACGGAGGCCAAACGTTTTCTGTAACTCTTCACAAGCTTTTCACACACTATTACTGATATTTTGGCCCATTCCTCCATGCAGATCTCCTCTAGAGCAGTGATGTTTTGGGCTGTTGTTGGGCAACACGGACTCTCAACTCCCTCCACAGATTTTCTATGGGGTTGAGATCTGGAGACTGGCTAAGCCACTCCTTTGTTGCCCTGGCTGTGTGTTTGGGATCGTTGTCATGCCGAAAGACCCAGCCATGTCTCATCTTCAATGCCCTTGCTGATGGAAGGAGATTTTCACTCAGAATTTCTCGATACATGGCCTCATTCATTCTTTCCTTTACACAGATCAGTTGTCTTGGTCCCTTTGCAGAAAAATAGCCCCAAATCATGATGTTTCCACCTCCATGCTTTACAGTGGGGATGGTGTTCTTTGGATTCAATTCAGTATTCTTTCTCCTTCAAACACGAGAACCAGTGTCTCTACCCAAAAGTTCTATTTTGGTTTCATCTGACCATAACACATTCTTCCAGTCCTCTTCTGGATCATCCAAATGCTCTCTAGCGAACCGCAGACGGGCCTGGACGTGTACTTTCTTCAGCAGGGGGACACATGTCTGGCAGTGCAGGATTTGAGTCCCTGGCGGCGCATTGTGTTACTGATAGTAGCCTTTGTCACTGTGGTCCCAGCTCTCTTTAGGTCATTCACTAGGTCCCCCCGTGTGGTTCATTTTGACGCCACGGGGTGAGATCTTGCATGGAGCCCCAAATCGAGGGAGATTATCAGTGGTCTTGTATGTCTTCCATTTTCTAATAATTGCTCCCACAGTTGATTTCTTTACACCCAGCGTTTTACCTATTGCAGATTCAGTCTTCCCTGCCTGGTGCAGGTCTACAATTTTGTCTCTGGTGTCCTTAGACAGCTCTGTGGTCTTGGCCATAGTGGAGTTTGGAGTGTGACTGACTGAGATTGTGGACAGGTGTCTTTTATACCAATAATGAGTTAAAACAGGTGGCATTAATACAGGTAACGAGTGGAGCCCCGTTAGACCTCGTTAGACCCCATTAGAAGAAGTTAGACCTCTCTGACAGTTTGTTTGTAGGTGACCAAATGCGTACTTACTTTCCACTCTAATTTGGAAAAAAAATATTTTATTTGGAAATAAATTCTTTAAAAATCAAACAATGTGATTTTCTGTTTTTTTCTCTCATGGTTGAGGTTTACCCATGTTGACAATTACAGGCCTCTCTAATTTTTTCAAGTAGGAGAACTTGCACAATTGACAGTTGACTAAATACTTATTTGCTCCCCTGTATATTTGGTAAGCTTAACATAATACAGTAGTACCTCAACCTATGAAATTAATTCATTCCTATCATATTTTTTTTTTGTGTAATCAGTGTTGTTTTTGGCAGTCCCTTTAATTTTTGTCTTAGTCTTTTGGAAGATAATACTTTTTAGTCTTAGTCATATTCTAGTCATTTCAAAATATTTTTATTTTCGTGTAGTTTTAGCCAATGAAATCTCATAGACATTTATAATCACTAATACATTTTTAACTAGTGGTTAAAGTGGGATTTGACACATGTGGGAGCCATACAATTCGGTCTTGAGGCACAGTAGGGAAAATGATGTATAAGGCTGCAACTAACGATATTTTTCTAATCGATTAATCAAATGATTAATTAAATGAATAATCTGATAAATATCACTTTTTCCAATTACCTTCACATTTTAACTTGAAGATGTTTTAGGCACGTTGTAAGTAACAATGAAGACAAACATTTGTTCAGAAATAATATTTTATTACAGCTTCCTGACTTAATTGTAGTCGACAACTGTACTGTTTTAAGTACATAAATGTGTTAAAGGTTTTAGTAAAGGGTCTGAGTATAAAACAATTTCTCAGGACACAAATCAAACAAAAGACCTGTTCATTCACGTAAATTAAAAAAAAAAAGTGCTGCTGATTGATATTTTTTTCTTGTGGGGAAAGCGCTGATATAAATCATGTCAGTGACTAATTTATTTTCTTTGAACAAACTGAACAACAAAAGCGAATAGGGAGGAAGCAATAATCAATTTTCTTTAACAAACAGTTGTTCATAAATACAATTGAAATCCAATTTCAAAGCACACTCTCTTGTATGACAATTTACAGTTTGAATGGGAGTTTGTGTTGGAAGGAGACAGTAAGCCAGGAGTCGGGAACATTTTTGTCTGGGAGAGCCATGAACAACACATTTTTTAAAATGTATTTACGTGAGAGCCATACAATATGTTTAAAAAAGCAAGTAATGTGTACATTTTATGTAATTTCAACACTTTTAAGGTACAAAGGGTTGGGCTAGTCTCTGATTAATTTTTTTTATAACATTGTTATGCTGTTGCTAATGAATGATGAGTATTTCTTACCATTAATGCAACTTCTGGCGCCGCATTGTTTTGCTGATGATTTTGCTTCATGCAGGCGTCGTGAAATTTAGGATATGTCTCTTATCATGTCCACGATGCGCCAGGAATCCTGTTTTTCCCCACCACGCATGGAGCACAATCAGTGCACACCAAAACAAGTTTATCCATTGGTAAATTTCTTTCTTTAGCAAACTCAGAGAAGGACTTGAATAAATCCTCTCCTCTTGCTGTCCCTTTCATAGTCAAAACCTTGCAATCACGCTGAATTGGGATAAATTGCTTACGTCTGTTGACTCATCCAAAGTGAGAGAAAAAAACGGTGCCGTATTTGTTTCCTTCACTTTTATTGCCTCAATTTGATTTGACATCATGACAGTCTTTATCCGAAAAGTCTCAAAAACTCCCCACAAAGGCTAATTCCTCCGTCAGTTCCTGCTGAAAAGTATGATACTCCTCGTCTATTTTTCTTTTTCCCATCTTCTCAAAAAGGTTTCTAAAATTAGCTAACAAACGCGGAAAACGAAACTAAAACCGAGGGAAGTTTACTTCACGCACATGCGCACATCGGCCGCTATTTTCGACAGCAAGACATAGACATACTGCGACCCCACTTGAACAGTGTCTCTGCTTCTTCTGCGTTGCCAATGCATTTGATAGATAACTAAAAATATACTGTAGGTAGACACAACGACATGTATGCTTGCCACTTTCCCACTAAAATGACTGCGAACCGGCTTTCTAATCGTCGGTTCTAGTATACGGACTACATGTCCCATGATCACCCTGGGCTCATGCAGCCAGTGGCATGGGACGTGATTGCCTGGTACACCAGACTCACTGCTGTTCCAGCTATAAAGTCTGGCGACCATTCAGCGGATCAAATTCCCAGGGCGGAGCAAGCCACAGCAAACGGACAGCGGAGTGGACCAATCAGCGATGGGCGGACGTGCCATTGATAAAGCACAAGAAACTCTAGCACGAGGGACTAAAATTATGAGGAGAGCGTAGAACGGAGAAGTTTATCCAGCATGGCTGGCGCGAGATAGACTGTTGGTTTTAGGGACTCAATGTGTTTTTTGGTCTTTTAAAACTGAATTTACCGCTGATTGGAACATATTCTCGGCTCTCCCGATCGCCATCTGTGTTGATGTGGAGACAACTCCCAACGTGCAAGAGTGACGTTGCTCCTTAAAAACATGTCACGCAAATAAACGAATCTAATTGCACGGATGAGTTTGTTCTGGCTCGAGAGGCCATTAAGGAGATGGGTCCCAAAATCTTCTAGCAGTGTTTGAAAAATACACAGAGAATAGTCTGGCGGTTCCAGGCAAGGGGCTTGGGGGGATCTAACGTAGCACATCTAGGTTGCTATCTGATGATATCTAGTGCGAATTGCGCAAGTGTTATCGGAGCATTAAAAAAGTTAACATACGCCACAAAAGTCATGTCTGCTCATTACTGCACAACACCAGAATATGACCAGTGACTGTCGGTGTTGCGCGCTTTACACTTTACAATAAGGGTCCCTTAATTAACATTTGTTTATGCATTTTTAGACAATAACTCAAGTTTAAGTAACATGACAATTATTCATTTAATCCCTTATCTAGCATTTATTAATATATTAATTAACATGAGTTAATGCATTAGTTAATGCATTAGATAATGCATAACCAGACAGTAACTAATATTTTGGTAAAATTAAAAGTATATATATAAGCCTATATAGGGTTAGGGTTTGTTAACCCAAGCATTTATACTTTTTTAGTTAAGGGACACATGTGCTACACCTTACAATCAGGGTCCAAAAAGCATTCAGTAATGGTTAATAAAGATTAAGAGGGGGGGAACTTAAGCATTTATAATTTCTTAGTTAAGGAAATAATACCATACTTAAGGTTAGGTTATAATATATAATATATATAATACATTACTTAACATTAATTTACAAATACATTAGTGCATTAATAAATAGTTATTAATGTATACTGGTACTAGTAAGTGATTAGGTGTCCCTTAACTAAGAAATTCTAAATGTCCCCCCCCCCCCCCCCCCACCCCCCCACCCCTTAACCTTTATTAACCATTACTGAATGCTTTTGGACCCTTATTGTGAAGTGTAGCACATGTGTCCCTTAACTATGAAATTATAAATGCTAAGTTAACAAACACTAAACCCTAACCCTATATAGGCCTATATATGTTTTTAATTTTACCAAACCATTAGTTACTTTCTGGTTATGCATTAACTCATGTTAATTAATAGTATATTAATAAAAGTTCGATAAGCAATTATATTAATTATTGTAATGTTACCTAAACATTAGTTATTGTCTAAAAATGCATTAACTAATGTTAATTAAGGGACCAATATTGTAAAGTGTTACCCAATGCGCAAAGGAGTATCACCAAACTTTTTTTTTTTTAATAATTAAAGATTTGTCGCCAGATCTGGCTCGCGAGCCATAGGTTCCCGACCCCTGCTCTAAGCTGTTGTACGAATGGGTTTATCTGTGTGGTTTCTTTATAATAATAAATGAGACAACTTTGCTATGTAACAATAACTCAAAAGCTAATATGCTTCTCCAAAACGTAAATTAGCATAATCATTACCTAGCTTAGTGCTCCATGCTAAGTAGTAACGTCTCATCAACAAAGAATACAAACAATACAATTGGCTTCATTTACTCACCTCTGACAGAGGCACACTGGATCTAACAACACAAAAGGCAATCTAACTCTCGACACTCGTAATATTATTGATTCATCAACTCAACCTTAGTGTAGCAGTGAACTCTCTCTTGCTCCAATCACTGGCACGTGTGCACGCAGCCTCACAAAATGGGACTACTCATCGTTGCTGGCAAAAATCGATTATCAAATTCGTTGGCAACTAATTTATTAATCGATTTAAATCGATTAGTTGTTGCAGCCTTAATTATGTACATTTATTTTCAAAAGAGAAATACAGGCCAAACAGGAAAAACAAACATGCCATCTTACACAGCTGACACAAAGAAACAACAAACTAAAAGCATAACACAGCGACTTGGACTAAGACTAGTGAAAACTAGGGCTGTCAAACGATTAAAATTTTTGATCGAGTTAATCACAGCTTAAAAATTAATTAATCATAATTAATCACAAATCTTACCATCTCTAAAATATGCCATATTTTTCTTTAAATTATTGTTGGAATAGAAAGATAAGACAAGATGGAAATATACATTCAACATACTGTGCATAAGTACTGTATTTGTTTATTATAACAATAAATCCTCAAGATGGCATTAACATTATTAACATTCTTTCTGTGAAAGGGATCCACAGATAGAAAGACTTGTAATTCTTAAAAGATAAATGTGAGTACAAGTTATAGTAATTTTATATTAAAACCCCTCTGTATGTTTTCGTTTTAATAAAATTTGTAAAAATTTCAAGCGAAAAATAAACTAATAGCTCGCCATTGTGGAAGGTAGTGATTGAAATACACCACAAGGTGTCAAGGTTGATCTAGCCAAGTTTTTCTAGTGTGTTTTGCCCCTCGACTGACGCCGTAGTTTCCGGGTTCATTGTATTATACCATTTGAGTTTTGACTTCATAACGTACGAGACCTCTGAGACTTTGTATAATGTGACTAAATATTGCCATCTAGTGTATTTGTTCAGCTAAACGAAATATTTGAATAAAGATTGACCAAAGTCTGAGTATTATTTTGCATAGCTATTTTGATTGGGAATCCCAGTTCTCTTTGCATGTAGCGCTTTTCTTTTTGTGAACATTATTTTTTTTGAGAGATAGGAATATTATTTTTGTTGTGCTTTCAGTAAATGATACTGTAGCGACTTAACTGTTCCGCCCAAATGCACGATGGGAAGTTGGCCAACCATGACTGTCAGTGGTGGCTGCAAATGTTATATCTTCTCTGCGTTGTGTAAATACAGGGTGTTAAGAAAAAGATTAGATCTCCTGTCATTCTAACCCACGTCGCTCGCCACTATAGTTATAATTGTTGTGGAAGAGATGCCAAAGCTTATGCCAATAAATAGCGCAGCCCCAATGACTGCCTGAGTCCACTCCTCTCGCTTGTCTCTGCCTCTTAGCTCTCAATATAGATAAAACTGTGCCATTTTAGTCTGTTTGCGGCAAGGCATGAGTGGCACGTCCCGCACATGCGTTAAATGTGTTAAATATTTTAACGTGATTAATCAAAAAGGTTAATTACCACCCATTAACCCGATAAATTTGAGAGCCCTAGTGAAAACACACATGGATAGACACATTCGTAAGTGAAACAAGAGTTTGTTTTGCCACCTTTTTGTTCATGCTCTTTAACAACCAAATTATCAGATATTAACACTTAGATTAGGCTTTCCAGCAGTTATATACACAGAGGTGGGTAGAGTAGCCAAAAATTTGACTCAAGTAAAAGTAGCGTCACTTCAAAATAATATTACTCAAATAAAGTAAAAGTAGTCATCCAAAAAATGTACTGAAGTATAAGTAAAAAAGTATATATGGTGAAAAGAATACATAAGTAATGTGTAACATTGTGAGTAACTGTTTACGATGTTTGATTTGTTTTTTTTCTCAGCAAAGTTATCTATATTAACTGTTATTATTATACTGCACTATAACCTATTACAACATTAAGCTAATGAAATACAAAAAAAAAAAAAAAAAAAAACTCATTGAATTCCAGCGAGAGGAAAAAAATCTATAGAACTGAAGCAACATTCGTTCAAAGGGCATGAGTGCCCTGTAGGGGAGAAAAAAGTTCCTAGTTTGAATAGTTGAATAGTAAATAGTTCATTCATAGGTCCTATTATAAAACTAATATGATCATATCTCCGTGGTCAATCGGTACCAAATAAAAACTGGGAGAGAGGTTAAAATCCGCGCTTTTGAGTCATGTTGAGGGCAGCACTCTATGTCAAATACTTAATTTTTCCGGTGCTTTAAAGACGCCATGTGAATGAACAACAAGTTTGAGTCTGATTGGTATAATGGAGTCATGTGATTATTGTTGTAATGTCTCATTAGCTAAAGTGGTAGAGCTACTGTTGGCATCACTGGCAAAACAAAATAAAAGAATAACGAGGAAAAATGTGACAAGTGTAGCCCAAAGTAGCGGCGTAAAAGTAGAGTTTCTCCTTCACAAATCTACTCAAGTAAAAGTAAAAAGTATGGCTTAATAATGGTAAATAGACAGTACTTATATAGTGCATTTATCTACATGGTTCACACACACATTCACACACCAATGGTGCTGCTGCCATGGAAGGCACTGCCAACCCATTGGGGGCAAATTAGGGTTCAGTGCCTTGCCCAAGGGCACTTTGACAGTGGGCAGTTGTAGACGGGAATTGAACCGCTGACCCTTCGGGCCAATTTTTAGTATTTACTCAAGTAATTGTAACTAAGTAAATGTAACGCGTTACAACCCACCTCTGCATATACGTACATATTCATAACAATCCAGACAGCCACGGCCTATACTTTTAAGCTAACATGGATAACTATTAACGTGTTGCCCCATTTTAAAATTATTCTTATTGGGCTGATGAACTGTTGAAAAAAAAAACAGATTTTTTTCATCTAAGTAATTTAACTGTCATTCAGTTCCTTTGGTTTAATCGCTCTTTTAGACTCCCGCGAAAAGTTTCAAACCATAGACAATTTGAAACCAACACTGGTGTTTTGACTGACTTGGTTTACTTGGCGTTTACACATGAAAGCCATGCAGACTCTGCATGCAAAAATTATATCTAATGTGCGGCGCTACCTTTGATATACAGTCTATGGGTGCCTGTTGTTGTACCGGCGGATTAAAAGACTAATTTCTTATCATCTGCGCTTTGCCAAGTTTTTGTATATAGTCGGATCGTCTCAAAATATGATCGTAATTCACATAATAATGCTATTTAAGACTTTCTTTCTCCTATCGTACGCACTTTAAAATTTACTGCCAGTGGGAATTCCGTATTTTAGTGTACGTATTTATTTTTCGTTTTCCATATAATTTTTCGTAACCTGAAGCAAATTTTTCTTTTTTTCGACAAACGTTTCTTCAAAATAATTTGTTGTGTAGCTAAACTTTCGTATTTCAAAGTACCACTGTTTAAATATCCATTCATTTTCAACACCGCTAATCCTTGTCAGGGCTTTGGGGGTGCTGGAGCCTATTCCAGCTGTCTTCAGACTACACCATAAATTGGTTGCCAATCATTTGGAGGGGACACACAGATACAGACAAACCTTCGTACTCGCAATCACACCCCCACTGAGAGGAAATCAATCCCACGCTGCCTGTGGCAAAGTCAGGTGAATGTGTCACTACACAGTCACTCTTATTATAATTAAGTAAGAAAACTGAGCATGTCCATGTTCTTTCTATTGTTTCAACATAAAAACGCATCTCATGTTAACAAGGTTAAAGTGTGGTAAAGGATGATTAAAAAGCATGTAATGATTTTAGATCAGCACTGTCAGGAAAGGGAGCCTTTGTAACTGCAAACAATGTTCAAACAAGAAAATACAGAAATAAGAACCGATTATAATCAGACTTTAGCAGGTTAGATGAAGGCTTTGTCCGCATGTCACACATCCCATTCTACCTCCTCCATAAAGAAAAATAACATCGACAGTACATGCATGCCATCTTGTTTGTAGGAAAAAATATCCACACCCAATGCCATACAGTGCGAGCCAAAGGTATTGGAACCCCTGCAATTCTGTCAGATAATGCTCCATTTATCCCAGAAAATGATTGTAATTTGCTTTGGTACTAATATCTTCATTGATTTTGCTTGCAATGAAAAAACACAAAAAAGAATGGGGGAAAAAAATAATAAATTATTACACAAAAGTCCACCAGAGGGCAGTCATGCTCTTTGGACAAATAATGCTTCTTTTATGTAATTTTTTTTCTCTTGTCGGAATTCATTCAATTTTTTTTTTTTTGTTTTTTTTTTGTTTTTTGTTTTTTTTTGGCTTAATGTTGTCTTGTCGGAATTCAATGTTTTTTTTTTTTTTTTTTTTTTTTTTGGCTTAATGTGGTTATGTATAACTTTGTGCTGAGAAAAAATGCTATTGCTTAAAAAAAATAAATAAATAAACCTAACAAAAATATAAACAGTTACTCACAATGTTACTCATTACTTGAGTATTCTTTTCACCAAATACCTTTTTACTTGTACTTGAGTACATTTTTTTGGATGACTACTTTTACTTTTAGTTGAGTAAAATTTTTGGCTACTCTGCCCACCTCTGACCATGGCTGTAAGGTTGCCAACTTCGTGAAAAAAAAAAAAAGGGACACCTCATTGGTAGTGCCGGCCGTCCGGATAACCCTCACCCTTTAATTATTTTTAAATATGTGAAAAGTGATTTTTTTTAATTAATAATTATATTAATTTTACTCAACCCTGAATAATTGGATACATACGTACGTATTTAAATGATATAAGCACATGGAAAAATACAAATTATCAGCAATATATTGTTAATAGAAAAAATACTCAAATAAAAACATCTGTCCTGCTAAATTTAAAACTGTATAATTTTTGCATGTGTCTGTGTTTTTGGCCGTATTTTTTCTAAATACTTTTTTAAAAATGTAGACAAACTCTGAGGTAAACGTTTTTTTCCTTTTTTTTTTTCCTTCTAAACAACATAGGTGCGCTCAAAGTCCCCTCAGCAATAACGTTTTCGCAAATGATCACTCTATACATATTGCAAAAATAAAATGAAATTGACAGAACACAAAAATGAAATACAATTAATGAAAATAAAGTAGACAGAGAAGAAAAAGAAAACAGATGATCACCATTTTAAACACGGTTTTTACTCTGTTTCCCACACTCTTATGTTGTCTTCCAGTATGATAAAGACAAGCACAGAAGCTCGACCAATGAGATGAGCGGGATTGTCATTGTTCCGTCAGCTCATTGGTCAAAAAGCAGGAGAGGCGGGTAATGTTTTTCCCTGCATATTCTTGTAAAGCACAATACCAGCATTCATTCATTTTACAAATAGGACACTATTTTTGAATTTTTGATAATACGGAACGTGCGTCCGTTGAAAGCTGTTTACGGGACGAGTACTGTTGTTTCTGGATACGGGCCAATTCTATTTTGCAAGGGATGGTTAGCAACCCTACCTTGCTGATAATCAGTTGAGGGTGTACGATGCTTCTGTCTTATAGCTAACTGAGTTAGCTAACAGCGCCCCAGCGATAAGCGTTACGAAAAATGAAAAAATTAATGAATATTTTTAAGTTTATCAACTTTGAGGCAATTGACTGTCTCAATTTTTGGG
Source organism: Corythoichthys intestinalis (assembly GCF_030265065.1). Lineage (NCBI taxonomy): Eukaryota > Metazoa > Chordata > Actinopteri > Syngnathiformes > Syngnathidae > Corythoichthys > Corythoichthys intestinalis. The sequence goes on from NC_080413.1 coordinate 35,253,872, forward strand.
AGTTTTGGTAACATCAGGGTTTACAGTGTGTATAAGTCACTAACAATCACTGACAATTAACATGTTTTAATAACTTTAGCTGATTAAAGGATTTGATAGAAAATACAACACTGGTGTTTTTTGCACAACTACAATTATAATATGCTCCTATTCATACATTTACCTAGAAGCAATATTTCTCAAGTCACTTTACACGCTCCTTTGCTCTTGTCCCAGAAATTGCGCTGACACTCCTGGGGCCATATTAATCAAACGTACGTGAAAAAAGTTTTAATTCCTTTGTAGGAGTGAAATTTAGAATGTGTGCTTCAGAAACAATTTCAGTTAACCATACATGGTAGCAGCAGCAATCCCTTTAAGAAATTTGAAGAGAAAGTGAATTTATCTGGGTTGTGAGATCTCTATAATTTTTGGAGAAGTAGAAACAAACACTAGCACAAACATTTTGTGTGGAACATTTAACATAGGTGTGACCATTAAAAAAAAAAAAAAATGACACGTAAGAATATACCATATTTTCGGACTATAAATCGCACCAGCAAAAAAATGTGCAATCAAGTGGAAAAAAACCTATAAGTCAGACTGAAGAATAAGACACATTTTGAGGAGATAATTTTATTTAATAAGAGACCAAGCACAAACATTATATATTGTAGTAGTAATAAAACAGAGAACAAAATGCTAAATAGGTATCTGTGAATATATTAAGTTGAATTAGAATTTTATTGTCATTGTCATCATCATCATCAACATTAAAATCAATGTCACAAGAAAGGAGAGAGAAAAAAGAAAGAAGGAAATCATCGCGTATGTTTGTTTATCCAAAGAAGATGAGAATAGACATGACAAAGGAGACGGGAAAAAAAGCAGAAGCTTATCGGGACCCGTCCCCAGCCACCAAGGTCGCACAAGCAGCATGCTCTGGATCAGTCCAATGACAGTCTAACACATTTCGTTCAAAAGTCATTAATTGCCATGGAGATTTCACATATAGTAATTCAAGTATATAGGATCAGTTCATGTCCAAGTAGGTGAAGGGTGAAGGCCTGGGGTGCTTTGGAGGCTCTCATGTGTTGTATCCACCGTAGAAGATTTCTAGTCAGCGTCCCTTGCCCGATTTAGGAAATTAGTCATCATCATCTCTGGCTTGGTTTGCCCGAGCGAGTCTCTCATGATCACGCATCTCAGCTTCAATTTTTGTGGCCAGTCGTGCAGCGGCGTCACTTAGCATTGACTGCTCCTTCATTAACAGTGCCAACTCGTCGCCGTTGCGTCGAACAACCTCCAGTGTGTCATGGAGTTGGTTCTTCATCCTGATCGAGAAACGACGAACCCAGAGAGCAGCAAGTAGCAGCAGGAAGGCTAGAGCCAGCAGCGTGCCGAAGATGTATAGATCCTCAGCGTCCTCTATCAGGAGGGACGTTAGGCATAGCGGCCTCCATTTACCCCAGGCGTCCTCCACATATCCAGACGTGAAGGTGGTCACTGGGCAAGGACGTTGACCCGAGTTAGGCCGCATCGTAGAGAATATTCCGTTATTAAGTTATTCCAATAATGACAAACAAAGCAAACTTTCGATTTCACTCCAAATCCCTACAAAATCCATTCATGTCTTCATCTTAAGTATAACTTTTCAACAACTGCACCAACTCAAAGTAGAGGGCTCGCCTCGAGTATAAGTATCAACATATAAGTCGCACCTGAGTATAAAGTCATGTCTACATGTCGCAGGGTATTTTGCAAAAATAACTTTTCTAGGGTTAGGCCTGTCATCCACATGCACATTTTTGGCATTGAAAATTAGGGTTCATAAAAACTCCAACCAAAATGAAGATGTGCGATTTATGCGTTTGTAGCGCCATCAATTGGACACTGATAACTGAAGATTTAACTGTGGAAACGCCGTTGTCTGCGACAAACATTGTTCCTACATCACACATTAGACCAATGTTTACATTCGGAGTCGACATACATACCTTCGTAGTGGGTTTAGTCGACATTTTCACTTGCCTTGTTGGTTTTATATTCTTTGACGGAGTAATAGGGCCAAATTAAAAAAAAACTACAAGATTAAAGTCCTACTATCGCTAAGAAAAAAAAGTCACATTATTATGTAGGAGTAATTTAGCTGTGAACCGCTACAACTGCGAGCTTTGACAAAGCCTTAGATTATAAATCATTCTATGGATAATAATTTGATATAGAATATATATAAAATATTAAGGATTTCCTTATTTGTAAAGCCGATTCTAAAACACATGATACCTTAAATACTATTGATTTTAACGGAGGCGGCAACGCGCTACATAAAGTATGTAGCTGCTTATTCAGCTACATTAGCCCTACGTAATAATACAAATTTATCCACGTAGTCATAGTACGAGGACAAAAGTCAGACTATTACTACGAGAAAAAAGGCCTGCAAGCAGGACTGAAGGGCCCTCACAGTTTGGCACAACTCAGACGTCACGCAGGTCAGGGTAGTAGCAGATCGTCCCCCTCTGATCATCTCATGAGAACCTAACATGCTCGAAACACACCTGTTTTTTGGGGATTAGAAATACATTCACACACCTAGGAGAAAAACCCCGTATTGAAGAGGGTCCTACAAAAAAGGAGGCGGTACTGAGCTGTGCAGCCACGCCTGTATTCGAAGCCAATATGAATCTTCTAATTGGGGCAATTTGACCAAGCGTGCAAAATTTCGTGGCTCTATAAGCTGCCTAAGTCCATGAAAAAAAATCTGTTTTAATGGCGAACAGCGATTCGTCATGGCAACAGACAGAGACATGTGGACATGGGACTTAAAATGTGGTATTACAAAAGGTCTTTTAACTACAATAACCAAACTGAAAAGAATTGGACATGGATATGTAAAATAGTGACTTTCTGTTGCCATTAGTTGGCACTGCAGAGTTGATGCAAATGACCCCTACAGGACCCTTTAGGGTACGACTCTCACCAAGCATGGGGAGTTTGGCGAAGATATATTGTATATCTGCCAAGTTATGACTGTTCAAAATTTGTGATGAGACAAAATGGCGATGGTCATTTTCATTTTACTGTTTGGACCCCTCAGCTTTAACGAAACCTAATATTTTTCATCAGGCACCTGAACATATGTCTTGAAACTCCTCTGATGCAGATTTGAGGTCAATTGATTTCTTTCCCTTGGAGGAGGAGCCTGCCTCATAAAAAAGGCCGTTTCCTGTTCCCACCGGGGGGGCACCAGGCGTAATGGGTAACATTTCATGCAGTTGTGTTCAGGCTGGGATACCTTTCATAGACGCAAGATATGAAAAAGACTGCAACCTGTATCGGGGAGTTATTAAGTCATTTACTAAATTTGGAGTGTTGCCATAAAAATAGCCAACTTTGGCACCCCGCACAGGTCAGTCCCGTGAATGAAAACTCATCATTGTGATAACTTAAGATCTCATATGTCTCATGAACAGTCCCACTAATTTTGAGGAGGATCCAACTAACACCCTAGGCACCAATGTTTCAAATGTGCACCCTATAAATCGATAAAAATTTCACTTTCAATCCAAAATACCCGATTTCCTGTTGGGTTTTGAATATGGGTGCAAGACTTTTTGGAGCAGTTTTGCACAACGTATTGTCCCCCTAAATTGCATTGCTCTACGTAGAAAAACCCTTGTAGAAGAGGCTTTTTTGAAAAGTTCAAGAGGGTGCCACTGAGCCATTATGTTACTTTTTTTCGCAACGTTGCAAAATTATCGAAATTTATGCAAAGACGCATGTACAGTATGTGGAAAGTTTGATGAGTTTTCGAGCATGTTCAGGCCTTCAAATTGGCAATTTTCATTAGCCTAGAAAAATAATAATCAGGGGTGCACATAATTTTTTTGCCCAGGTTCTCAGAGGAGGAACTGGAGATGTGACTTGGTCCTCATTGAGCTTGAGAGCCGACCCGCCTGATGCGATAAAATTATGACAAGCTTTACTTAGAGCCAATTACCTTTAATTAATTATATAAACAATTAACGCTTGATTAACATCAACTGGCACAACAAAATTGCCATTACTTTGAAGTGAAATGTAAAGTAATAAACATAAAAGCACTAATTCAAAATAAAGGGCATTCATATGCGGCTCTCACATTAACTCCAAGCCTTTGTAAAAGTGGGATGACCTCCTCATAAGAGCTCATTGAACGTGCATGTTTAGCTTTGTGAAATGCGAGCAAAAACACGTTTGTCAGCGCATGGCGCTGTTCTACAATAACTTTATTCCGCCACTTGTCCATAGGGCGAGTGGGGTCCTGTCTGACATCGATAGTTTGATTAATTGCCACATGCTCTGTTTTTTTCGTGCTTTTCAAAGTTTGGATGGCTAAAATTCTTTGACCCTACATAAAATGCGCTGCTCTTATTAGCGACATTGGGATTCTCACGGCAAATGTTGCACCACATTTCCGTGCGAGCATCATTTGCTTCTAGCCATGGTACCTCCTGCAGCCACTTTTCAGCAAAAGTCCTTTTTTTCGGTAGCTCCGGTGATGTCTCTGTCATCTGTCTGTCTTTTGACGGGGGTGGGGGAACACGGAAATAATTATTCAGTGGGGCCCGCCTCTTTGACATTTTGAGAAGTGATTTTCTCGTGTCCGCCGCAAATACAGTGGTCAGCTAGGCCTGTCGCGATAACAAATATTAGTGTGCGATAATTATTCTCATAAATTATTGCGATATGCGATATTATTGCGCCCCCCCAATTTTTTTTTCAACCAATTTACAATAACACAGTGAGAATACAGTATACATTCATAGATAAATTCAAAAATACTTTTTAAGAAATCACAACTAAAAACAATAGACCATGCCTCTTAAGTAAAAAAAGACAACAATATTGATACCGCACAGCACCACAGAATAAATAAAATGTGTTAAAAAAAAAAAAAAAAAAGAGAGAGAAAAAAAAATTGCACTTAATAACTTAAGCATTTAGGCAAATGAAAACGTTTCCCCGTCATAGCTTCTGCAATGGTGTTCCATAGGGATGCAACGATACAGTTAAGTCACGGTTCGGTACGATTTTTGATACGGGGGTCACGATTTTAGATCCGATTCAATACATTTAATGCTCTGTAAAAAAAAATAACAATTAAATTTTTTATTTAGTTTTTTTTTTTTTTTTTTTTGCTAGCGAGCAATAATTAAATTGCCATCATATAAACATGTATTTTAGTGCATAATATTTACTGTATGTGCTTACTTCTTACTGATCTGAAAAATGTTTGTACAAAAGAGCTGAGAACAATCTTTACTGTTTGTAAAGTGAGGCAAGGCACACTGTTGATTGCTACAGCTTTCTTAACAGCTAAGTTTACTACATGAGCAAGACATCCTATTTGTTGTCCGAATCCATCTGTGTCACGTACTGAAATAACAATATTTGCAACATTATCTGTAGTCACTGGTATGGAATGATGTGGCCTTCTTAACTTCCATTCAGTCATGACAGTTTAGAATTCATCGATGTAGTATATCGACTACGTAACCCATAATCACTCTGTGCTCACGTAGCCAATGGCATGGGACGTAGCACATCTAGTGTGCCATTTCATGATATCTAGTGTGTGCGCGCATTAAAAAAGTTAACAAGCGCCGCTGAAGTCACGTCTGCTCATTACTACACAACACCAGCATATGACACAGCGCTCTTAATTTCATTCAGCTGTTTATTGTCAAAGCGAGGTTGTTCGTAGCAGCCTAGTCGGTAACAATGTTTTGGTGGACTTCGTTGTAAATATCCGGTGTTGTGCCGAAAAACAGCCACCCGCGTGAAATGTCACTCCTGACGGGAGCGCCCACACGTCAACGACACCGGCGCGCTGTAGATGGTCCACAGTCACTCCGGAGCACTGATGCGGCCGGTATACGTTGAACAACAGGATATAATGGGAACGATTGGCTCCGGCGCTAGTTTTTGCCGGACTTGGAACGAAGATGCATTTTGCGCAGTTGGTAACGAGGAATCCGAACTTTTAACAGCACGTCTGCCGCACGCGCGCACGCACGTGCACGCGAGGCGATAAGTCGCAGCGGAAAAATTACCGCCTTCATTTTTATATATCACGCGATAAATGGAATTATTGCATATTGCGACAGGCTTATGGTCAGCCATTGGTACGCAAAAGCGTATGGAAGCCGTTGAGGGCCAGCGCGTTTGTCTATGTCCGGTACGCATGCGCGCATGCGGACCACTTATGTGCACCCCTGATAATAATCCTTTGCATTCCAATAGGGCTCTCGCGCCAGTTGGCGCTCGGGCCCTAATTAACAGTACGAGAATACTATATACTAATGATTCGTCATAGCTCCCAGCTAAGGTACACATGTACATAAAGTGCGTAGCGGCTTACAGCTACATTAGTCCTACGTTATACAGTAATACTTTTTTTCTCATAGCAGTAGTACGTCCTTTATCTCATATTCCTTTTTTTCTCTTTTCTTTATTTGGCCCTAGTACTCCGTCGTAATATTCTAAAACCAAGTTTAGAAGTAATTATTCTTTTCCAATTTGAGCCAGTGATGTCGCTAGGCAAGCCAAATTAATTTATATAGCACAATTCAACATAGGGCAATTCAAAGTGCTTTACATCACATGAAGATCATAAAAATCACATTAAAATCAATAGAACGTAAAAAAAAGACAATCGATATAGTAAATAAAATTATCCATAAAAATCGCATTTAATCACGAATAGAATAAAAATAAAAAAATAAAACAAATACTACTACTACTGCTAATAATTGAAATCAGCAATGGAGATAAGAATAGAAAGCAAATCGAATGAAATATATAGAAGTTATGGATATGCAGTGCTAAACAAAAGCGTTTTTATCCCTGATTTAAAGGAGCTAACAGTTTGAGCATACTTTAGACCTTCAGGTAACTTGTTCCAGAAGTGAGGAGCATACATGGAAGCTTACTCTGATTGGATGGAATTTGGGAAACTGCTGCCACCCTAAGGCTGGCACTGTTATGAATGTACTTAAAAACGAATGAATGCTGTTGGCTGCGGATGCTATTTTTTTCTACAAACATAGGTGTGTAGACGTAGTTTTTTTTTCTGGACGTATGAGGGCAGGATCCTGTTTTTAAAAAAAACTGCTAGTTGTAGACATGGCCTAATTTGCAGGCCAAGCCATTTGGAAATAAAAAAAAAAAACAAAAAAAAACTTGATTTGACTTTAAAAGTCAATGCCGAAAACATGTCCCTGCCCTGATAAATTTGTTGATATTTTGACATTTTTTGGAGGAATTGGAACCCGCTCGTAAGGCACTCTGTGGTCTGACTGAAAAGATAAGCGAGCTCTTTGAAAACGTGCTCAGATGTTACAATTTCCCAAGAGTCCAAGGTATTGTAATCCATGCAATGCATATTTTAAGTTTTTCTTTCAGCAGCCTTTTATAAACTGTTACACCAATCATACAATTTGTCAGCTAAATTAAATAACTGCAGAATTCTTTTAATATCAGCAAACCGGAATATGGTAGTGTGACTGTGAACTTCCTAATGCATTCTGTTAGTTCTTTCACTTTTATACCGCAAAGTGTGTCCACATGATCAGATCCGTGTGTAAATTTATTTATATATTAATTTCGACTGATGATGTCACTCAGCCCCCATTTACTGCAAAATGGTGCCATTCGTTTATGCAACGTTTGTGCACAAACAAGCACAAACATAGCAGAAATGATTTACATTATTTTTACATAAATTTTCATCTGATTGAGGGCCAACTTCATGGATGCTGCCTGAACTTTTAGCTCAGGCTATTGGAGGAGCAAATCGTTAGTTGAGTGAATATCTAATGTGTCTCCCAAGTCATTCACCAAAATAGAATTGGCAAGGATAAGAGTTAGGTAAGTTTATAAGACTTTAAATTGGTCACTAAACCATAGTTATTACAAAATACATTAAAAAATATATAGAGTATATAATTAATACTGTAATTTTGGGGGTACTAGCCGTAGCATATATCGTAACGATTTACAATTTAAAAATTATGGTAATTAAACTCTGTTGTGCTACCAGATACTTTTTAGTTATGAGGCCATGTTTGGGGATGCTTTTGTTTTTCTACTTCGTCAACTATTTCTCTATCCATTTATAGATTTTTTTTTTTTTTTTTTTTTATTCCTAGCTGACTTCACTTCATCTATTTATCCTTCGAGAAGAAAAATGAAGAAGCATATCGAATGAAGTATTAGATTGTTCCTTTAAATATTTTTTTAATTTACTCTCGTAAAGGCTTTTGTGATTAACCATTCTTATTATTATCTCACTGTATATATTAACATTTAAATATGCACTTTGTTCGAAGCAATTTTCAAAAGGCTTCGCATATGGTATTTTGAAATTGTACGGTATTGCTTTCTGCACTGTCACTTCTTGTATCATGGATGGGATTTAACTCCAGAGCCACTCTGAAGACTCACTGGGATTATTCGGAACAGTGTTGTTTTTTTCATTTTTTCATTTTTTTTCATCTTAGTCTTTTGGATGAAAATACTGATTTGTTTTAGTCATATTTTTCAAATTCATTTCAAAATGTGGCCATGTTCTTCTGGTTTTAGTTGACAGTTACTTAAAACGGTTTTGATCTTTAAAATTAAAAAAAAATTAGTCCATAAATAAAGGTTTCCAACAATTTTGAATGAATATAGACAGATGATCACAATTTATAGTGTCTACAAGGACGACACCAACTTCGTAATGATAATACACACTCAGAGGTGTACAGTGCTGGCCAAAAGTATTGGCACCCCTGCAATTCTGTGAGATAATGCTTGATTTCTTCCAGAAAATGATTTCAATTACAAATGCTTTGCTAGTAATACCTTCATATATTTTGCTTGCAATGAAAACACACAAAAGAGAATGGGGAAAAAAATTAAAATATTATCATTTTACTCAAAACTCCAAAAATGGGCCGGACAAAAGCGTTGGCACCCTTTAAAAAATAATGTGTGGCTTCTCTAATTTGTGTAATTAACAGCACATGTTACTTAACTTTGGCACATAATACGTGGTGGCAATAACTAGATCACACTTGCAGCCAGTTAAAATGGATTAAAGTTGACTCAACCTCTGTCCTTGTATCTACCACACTGAGCATGGAGAAAAGACATAAGACCAAAGAAGTGTCTGAGGACTTGAGAAGCAAAATTGTGAGGAAGCATGGGCAATCTAAAGGCTACAAGTCCATCTCCAAAGACTTGAATGTTCCTGTGTCTACCGAGCGCAGTGTCATCAATAAGTGTAAAGCCCTGATGTTTTGGGGTTGTTTTGCTGCCTCTGGCACTGGACTGCTTGACCGTGTAGTACATCGCATTATGAAGTCTGAAGACTACCAATCAATTTTGTAGCATAATGTAGGGTCCACTGTGAGAAAGCTGGGTCTCCCTCAGAGGTCATGGGTTTTCCAGCAGGACAATGACCCAAAACACACTCCAAAAAGCACTAGAAAATGGTTTGAGAGAAAACACTGGAGACCTGAGTCCAGACCTGAATCCCATAGAACACCTGTGGAGAGATCTGAAAATGGTAGTTTGGAGAAGGCACCCTTCAAATCTCAGAGACCTGGAGCAGTTGGCTAAAGAAGAATGGCTTTTGTGTTTTTTTAATTGCATGCAAAATAAATGAAGATATTACTACCAAAGCATTTGTAATTGCAATCATTTATTGGGAGAAATTGAGCATTATCTGACAGAATTGCAGGGATGCCAATACTTTTGGCCATTACTAAATATATATATATACCTACAGTATATATATACATACATACATGCACTTTAAACAGAAGCTCAACAAGCTCAAAAACTCCACAACTTAGTTTAATGGCAACTATCAGGTGCACACTGCCACCTGCTGTCCAAAATTGTGATGTTTTTTAATTAGTCAATATCTTGTTCACCCACCTAATCTGGTTTGTACTCGTGTTGCTGCCTCCAGTGCTCAGTTACAGTATAGTTGCACGAGGCTTATCGATTGTGGCGGAGGCATGAAAACAGAACTATCAAATTACAATGAGAAAAAAAGAAAACAAACACAAGTAATGTGTAACGCAGGCAACAATTTGAAAAGTAGTCGAATAAAAAGTACAGATACCTGGTGTAAAATGTAGTGAAGTAAAAGTAAAAAGTACCACTTCATATTTGTACTCAAGTAAAGTACAGATACACAAAAATGCACTTAAGTAGAGTAACGAAGTACTTTTACTTCATTCCATTCCACCACTGATGATCACTCAGCACAAACCTTTAAAGGCTAAAGCAACATTGCATATTCTCTCTTTCCAAGATAAAAAAACAAATCCGGTGAGGAGTGTGAGGGAGAGGCATGAGTGACACGACCGAAACACTGCTACGATGCACACTGATGTACTCCACGTACAATATGATAATGTCTCGCATTGTGACAATATGATGTAAACTATGTCACATTTTCGTCTCATTGTCATCTCATCACACAAAAAAATAACATTCCTCTCGCTATGTTCTAGTGTCCAAAGCCACATTTTTAGCCCGTCATCATCATGAAAATTGTTCATCAACGAAATATTTTCGTTATTGTCATCATTCACGAAAACAACACTGATTCGGAAGCTCTTTGTGTGATTAATCTAGTAGTTACTGTATATTTACAGGTTATCTGAGTCCTTCAGAAGAAAGTTATTGGTGGAATTCATTTTATTAACTTTTGGTATTACTTTTTATTTACAGTTAAATGTGTATGAATAGAATGTAGCTCTTTCATCAAACATGGGTAGTTTTAAATGATCAGGCAATTAATGCCATGTTTGATAGCACTTAAACTCAAAATCCATTCATCCTTTTGCAAATGCTTTCCCTGATAAATTATAAAACACTGAACTTCAGACGAGTTCCCAGTAAGGAGGTGATGGTTATATCTTAAAGTAACCAATATTTAAAAAGCATTGTTGCTAATGAGCCTTGCACTGTATCCCAAAGCTTCAATTGTCAGTAACGTGACATAATCCTAAAACCTACCTGCAATGTATGAGTAAATTGATGTACATAACAGTTATATACAAATGCACACATGATGTCCTTTATACTGCATAGATTTGTACACTACTTTTTGTCTGAGCCTTTTGTGAACATGCTTAAATAAGTATGTGTTTCTCTCTGTGTTTCCGACACCAATCACGAAGCACACACTTCAAGCTTAAGTGTTTGGACATCTCCCACTGTCTGTAGCACCTGACTGCCACTGAGCCTCTTGTTGCATTGTAATGTTTTGCTTTGCTTGAAACAAAACATAACCAACATATTTTGTGAGGTGTCATATACAGTATAATTCATGTTAAATGCCAGCAAAGAACACAAATGTTGGTTGTTTCTTTTGTTTTGTGTCGTTCTGTACAGTTGATTTCTGTAACATCATGTGTTGACGGATATGAATTACATTACAAAAAGAATCCTCTAAATGTGTCAGATTGTCTTTACCTCTGCTATGCTCTGACCTGTATTTTTGTCAATAATTCATTAATCGTGCAAATTTTTACAGTATGTCAAGCCATAGACTCCACCATCAGTTGACAAGACAGCTCCCACAGACATTGTGCCACACCTTCCCGTAGGGGGCCGACCCAGGCAGAACGTTGAGTTGGCTTTCACTGTGATAAACTCAAACATACGCTGCATTCTTGCACCGGATTTAGGTGGAAATAGGACAAAGGTTTTACTGCATACAAGCATACAGTGTCTCATGTGTGATTTGGTCGAAGATTCAAGATAATTATTATAATAAGTAGCACCATGCATTCATTTTGAAACATTGTGAAAAAAATCGGATAAAATTAGTGCAACTTTGACTTGAAATATTTACGTAAAATTAATGATAACTGCCCGTTTTTTGCTTTTAACCAAGAATCTAAACTGTTTTACGTTCATATCATTAACTTCATAATGATATTGACAGGGTGCAGGGGCCATTAATAGGGGCCTGCATTGTTGACGTGGCTGTCAAAGCTGACCGAGTGGACTCAAAGACAAAGAGCTTTTTCGTTATAAGTTCTTGTGATCCCTAAATCCCTGAATTTTTAATAGATATGGACTTAAAACAGTCTTGATCCTTGGTTAAAAGCAAAAAAAACATGCAGTTAGCATTATTTTACGTAAATATGTCGACGTACGATGCTAGTCTATCAGTCAATGTGGCGGCCGCCATATGTAAACAGAGCTTTTCTGATGAACATTTTTGTGAATAAATGCTTAAATCCCTAATTTTTTTATAGATATGGACAAAAAAAACAGTCTCGATTCTTGGTTAAAACCAAAACAAAACAAAAAAAACCACACAATTAGCATTTATGTTGCGTAAATATGTCGAAGTACGATGCTAGTCCATCCAACCATCCATCCATTATCTTCCGCTTAGTCCGGGGTCGGGTCGCGGGGGCAGCAGCTTTAGCAGGGAAGCCCAGACTTCCCTCTCCCCAGCCACTTCAGCCAGCTCTTCCAGCGGGATTCCAAGGCGTTCCCAGGCCAGCCGAGTGACATAGACTCTCCAGCGTGTCCTGGGTCATCCCCGGGGCCTCCCGCCAGTGGGACATGCCCGGAACACCTCTCCAGGGAGGCGTCCAGGAGGCATCCGAACCAGATGCCCGAGCCACCTCAACTGGCTCCTCTCAACGCGGAGGAGTAGCGGCTCGACACCAAGCCACTCCCGGATGACCAGGCTTCTCACCCTATCTCTAAGGGAGAGCCCGGACACCCTACGGAGGAAACTCATTTCGGCCGCTTGTATCCGGGATCTTGTTCTTTCGGTCACGACCCACAGCTCGTGACCATAGGTGAGGGTAGGAACGTAGATCGACCGGTAAATTGAGAGCTTCGCCTTTTGGCTCAGCTCTTTCTTCACCACAAGAGACCGATCCGCCTGTCAATCTCCCGGTCCATCCTACCCTCACGCCTGAACAAGACCCCAAGATACTTGAACTCCTCCACTTGGGGCAGGATCTCATCCGTGACCCGGAGAGGGCATGCCACCCTTTTCCGGCTGAGGAACATGGTCTCGGATTTGGAGGTGCTGATCTTCATCCCAACCGCTTCACACTTGGCTGCGAACCGCCCCAGTGAGAGTTGGAGGTCACAGCTCGATGAAGCCAACAGCACCACATCATCTGCAAAAAGCAGAGATGCAATGCTGAGGTCACCAAACCGGACACCCTCAACGCTTCGGCTGCACCTAGAAATTCTGTCCATAAAAATTATGAACAGAATCGGTGACAAAGGGCAGCCTTGGCGGAGTCCAATCCTCACTGGGAACGAATTCGACTTACTGCCGGCAATGCGGACCAGACTCTGACACTGGTCGTACAGGGACCGAACAGCCCTTACCAAGGGGCTCGGTACCCCGTACTCCCAGAGCACCCTCCACAGGACTCCCCTAGGCAGACGGTCGAACGCCTTCTCCAAATCCACAAAACACATGTAGACTGGTTGAGCGAACTTTCATGCCCCCTCGAGGATCCTGCCGAGGGTGTAGAGCTGGTCCACTGTTCTACGGCCTGGGCAAAAACCACACTGCTCCTCCTGAATCAGAGATTCGACTTCCTGACGGACGCTCCTCTCCAGCACCCCTGAATAGACTTTACCGCGGAGGCTGAGGAGTGTGATCCCTCTATAATTGGAACACACCCTCCGGTAACCCCTTCTTAAAAAGGATGCCCACCACCCCGGACTGCCAATCCAGAGGCACTGTCCCCGATGTCCACGCAATGTTGTAGAAGCGTGTCAGCCACGACAGCCCCACAACATCCAGAGCCTTTAGGAACTCCGGGCGGATCTCATCGACCCCCGAGGCCTTGCCACCGAGGAGCTTTCCAACCACCTCAGTGACTTCAACCCCAGAGATTGGCGAGCCCACCTCGGAGTCCCCAGACCCTGCTTCCTCAAAGGAAGGCGTGTCGGTGGAATTGAGGAGGTCTTCGAAGTATTCTTCTGACCGACTCACGACGTCCCGAGTCGAGGTCAGCAGTACCCCATCTTCACTATATACAGTGTTAATGGTGCACTGCTTTCCTCGCCGCAGACGCCGGTTGGTGGACCAGAATTTCCTCGAAGCTGTCCGGAAGTCGTTTTCCATAGCCTCGCCAAACTCCTCCCATGTCCGAGTTTTTGCCTCGGCGACCGCCGTAGCTGCAGTCCGCTTGGCCAGCCAGTACCTGTCTGCTGCCTCCGGAGTCCCACAGGCCAAAAAGGCCCGGTAGGCCTCCTTCTTCAGCTTGACGGCATCCCTTACCGCTGGTGTCCACCAGCGGGTTCGGGGATTGCCGCCACGACGATGCTAGTCTGTCAGTCAATTTGGCGGCCGCCATATGTAAACCAAGCTTTTCCGGTGAAAATGCTTAAATCCCTGAATTCTTTATAGATATGGGCGTAAAACAGTCTCGATTATTGGTTAAAATTAAAAAAAAAAAAAAAAAAAAGTGTAATTAGCATTTATTTTACGTAAATATGTCAAAATACGATGCCATTCTCTTAGACAATGTGGCGACAGCCTTACAACAAAGAGCTTTGAATTTCAAATGGACATTGAAAGACAAGCACATATTGTAGCATCTACAAGGACAACGCCAACTTGGTGATAATACACACTCAGTAGGAAAACAGTACATTATTTTCAATTATATATACCCACCTGGACGCCATCAACTGTATGTAAGAAACAATTGTCCACAAATTTAATAAGAGGACACTTGCCGTTAGCATAACGTGATCCTGAATGTTATGCTAACACCACGAGTTACATTTAGTGTGTGATGATAACTCAGCACAAACCTTAAAAGCTAAAGCAACATTGCATATTCACTCTGGCCAAGATAAGAAAACATATCTTACAGTGCGTGGAAGCCTGCATGGTGACTGGAGACGACATACTGGTGAGTCGGGGAGGGTGGGACGCAGCATGAGTGATACAAACACACATGTTCACATATTGTCAACATGTGATGGAAACTACAATTATCCCTCACTACTTCGCACTTCAAACTTCGCGCCCTCAGTCTATCGCGGATTTATTTTTCAATTAAAAAAAAAAAAAAACACAGATGAGCTGTCCCAAGCCAATCACGTAGTCATACTCTCCCACCCTCCCTTTTCCTGCTCTTCGTTCTTCAGGCAAAGCACTGGAGTCGCTTGTTACAGTTTAAGATGATTGAAAGACGTCTTCTGTTTGATCTTGCCACAGATACCTGCAAGCCTCAGCATCAGAGTGTCGCATGCGTCGATCATATTTTAACTGGTTAAACAGTTGCTGTGTCAACTCATTATGTGTAAGTGAGGAGATGGAGCGGAGTTGAGTTGACGCACTCAATGACGCATTTAATAAAGACAAGCATTTTTAAACTTTATTCTTGTGTCAAAATAGTAACATGTTTAAAACATATAATTATTACATTTGAAGTGCTTAAAAAACATTTATTAAAATAAACATATATTGAGGCAAATAATAAATTATTTGCAAATCATGGTGGAAAATAAGTATTTGGTCAATACCAAAAGTTCATCTCAATACTTTGTTATGTACTGTTTGTTGAGAATAACGGAGGCCAAACGTTTTCTGTAACTCTTCACAAGCTTTTCACACTCAATTTTAACCATCTTCCCTGTCCCTGCTGAAGAAAAGCAGGCCCAAACCATGATGCTGCCACCACCATGTTTGACAGTGGGGATGGTGTGTTCAGGGTGATGAGCTGTGTTGCTTTTACGCCAAACATATCGTTTTGCATTGTGGCCAAAAAGTTCAATTTTGGTTTCATCTGACCAGAGCACCTTCTTCCACATGTTTGGTGTGTCTCCCAGGTGGCTTGTGGCAAACTTTAAACGAGACTTTTTATGGATATTTTTGAGAAATGGCTTTCTTCTTGCCACTCTTCCATAAAGGCCAGATTTGTGCAGTGTACGACTGATTGTTGTCCTATGGACAGACTCTCCCACCTCAGCTGTAGATCTCTGCAGTTCATCCAGAGTGATCATGGGCCTCTTGGCTGCATCTCTGATCAGTTTTCTCCTTGTTTGAGAAGAAAGTTTGGAGGGACGGCTGGGTCTTGGTAGATTTGCAGTGGTCTGATGCTCCTTCCATTTCAATATGATGGCTTGCACAGTGCTCCTTGAGATGTTTAAAGCTTGAGAAATCTTTTTGTATCCAAATCCGACTTTAAACTTCTCCACAACAGTATCTCGGACCTGCCTGGTGTGTTCCTTGGTTTTCATAATGCTCTCTGCACTTTAAACAGAACCCTGAGACTATCACAGAGCAGGTGCATTTATACGGAGACTTGATTACACACAGGTGGATTCTATTTATCATCATCGGTCATTTAGGACAACATTGGATCATTCAGAGATCCTCACTGAACTTCTGGAGTGAGTTTGCTGCACTGAAGGTAAAGAGGCCGAATAATATTGCACGCCCCACTTTAGAGTTTTATATTTGTTAAAAAAGTTTAAATGATCCAATAAATGTTGTTCCATTTCACGATTGTGTCCCACTTGTTGTTGATTCTTGACAAAAAAATTAAATTTCATATCTTTATGTTTGAAGCCTGAAATGTGGCGAAAGGTTGCAAGATTCAAGGGGGCCGAATACTTTTGCAAGGCACTGTAAATAAGACATTGTAAATAGAGATGTCCCGATCGATCGATCGGGTCCGATCACGTCATTTTCAAAGTATCGGAATCGGCAAAAAAATATCGGACATGCTGTTATGGCAAGGCAGGCAAAGTTGACTTGGACCAAAGTGCGAGCCGGAAACAGATGAAGCGTGAAGTGGTATTTATTGTACAAGGACAAAGTGTTGAGCATCTGGTGGGTTGAATGATCAATGGCTGTTGTTCAGGCTGTGGCTGTGGTTCAGGCTGTGGCTGTGGTGGCTTGATGGGTGGTTGTCCTGGTGGCAAAGAACAAGTTTTAGTCAAGAGATCTACGAACAATTGTCAAACACTACAGGCGTAGTTGGCCGATGTACCACTGGTGATTGGCAGAATCATCTGGCACCTGCTTGCTGCCCGGGCCGCGCCTTAAAAGCAGTGTTGATTGCGATGAGCTGCAGGTGCACTCCCAGGTCTGCCACACCCAGCCTGCAAAGGTTGAACTCATGCCACATATAACAGAAAGTGTAACAATAATAAAAGCCAGTAGAGGGGAGTGTGGGCTAGGACCACCACAGTACCCCCCTCTCAACGGACGCCACCGGGCGTCCTGCCCGGCTTCCCAGGGTTGGCAGCATAAAAGTCCCGCAAGAGGGATGGGTCCAAAATAAGACTCCGGGAGATCCACGACCTCTCCTCCGGACCATAGCCCACCCAGTCCACCAGAAACTGGAAACCGCGGCCGCGAGGCCGGACATCAAGAATCTTTGAGACTGCAAATGCGGGGTGGCCATCTACGAGAAGGGGAGGGGGAGGATCAACCGCCGGAGGGCATAGGTCACTGGAGGAAACAGGCTTGAGAAGGGAAACATGAAAAGTGGGGTGGACATTCATGGATGCCGGGAGGTCCAATCGAACGGCAGATGGGTTGATGATCTTGGTTATTTTGTAAGGGCCCACGAAGCGGGGGGCAAGTTTGCGTGACTCTACCTGCAGGGGGAGCTCCCGGGCGGACAACCAGACCTCCTGTCCCACCTTGTATTCGGGGGCTGGTGAACGATGAAGATCGGCCAGTCTCCTGTTTTTCTCGGCGGTGCGAGCGAGGGCAGCCCTTACGGTCTTCCAGATTTCCTTTATCCTGCCGACGTGGTGCTTCACAGCAGGAACGGCTATTTCCCTTTCCTGCTCTGGGAACAACGGAGGCTCAAATCCATTACAAGCCATGAAAGGGGACATACCTGTGGCTGAGCAGATGAGTGAATTATGGGCGTACTCCACCCATGGAAGGAAAGCGCTCCAGGAGACTGGATGGTGGGCAGTAACACAACGTAGAGCAGCTTCTAGGTCCTGGTTGGCCCTTTCCGTCTGGCCGTTAGTCTGGGGATGGTATCCAGAAGAGAGACTGGCTGTCGCCCCCACCGCCTTACAGAACTCCTTCCACACCACCGAGGAGAACTGGGGCCCACGGTCCGAAACAATGTCTATAGGGAGGCCATGAAGTCTGAAAACATTCTTGACCAATAGATTGGCGGTTTCGAGAGCAGAGGGTAGTTTGGGAATGGGAACATAGTGAACAGACTTGGAAAAGCGATCGATAATGGTAAGAATAACTGTATTAACTTCAGAGGGAGGCAGACCAGTTACAAAATCAATTGCGATGTGGGACCATGGCCGACTGGGAACAGGGAGAGGGCATAACAGACCAGAGGGTGGCTGATGGGAGGCCTTCCCTCGAGCACAGATCGCGCAGGCTTTGACAAAGTCACGGGCATCTTTGGCCATGCCAGGCCACCAGAATGATCGGCGGAGGAAACCGAGGGTCCTATGAATACCAGGGTGGCAGGTCAGTTTGGACGAGTGGCTCCATTCCAGGACTTGAGAGCGTGCAACGGATGGGACAAATAGGCGATTCGGGGGGCCGTTTCCCGGGTCTGGATCAGTTTTTTGAGCTTCCCTGACCATTGACGTAATCTCCCATCTGGCCGCACCGACCACACAGGCCGAGGGAAGAATGGGCCCCGGGTCTTCTTTGTCCAGATCGGGAGAATGTAACCGTGATAGCGCATCAGCTTTGCCATTGCGTGAACCTGGGCGGTATGATAGTGTAAAATTGAAACGCGCAAGAAACAGTGACCAGCGGGCTTGTCGGGGGTTAAGACGCTGCGCGGATCGGATGTAGGAGAGGTTCTTGTGATCTGTCCAAATCAAGAATGGGGTTTTAGCACCTTCGAGCCAGTGACGCCATTCCTGCAGGGCCAAAACAACCGCCAGCAATTCGCGGTTGCCCACATCATAATTTCTCTCGGCAGGGCTCAACCGCCGGGAAAAAAAGGCACATGGATGCAATTTTTGGGTAGTGGGATCCCGCTGGGACAAAATAGCCCCTACTCCAGTGTCTGATGCATCCACTTCCACCACAAATTGGCGTGAGGTGTCAGGGTGTTTGAGGATAGGGGCAGAGGTGAAGAGGGACTTCAAACGTGCGAATGCCTTACCGTCGGCTTCAGACCAGGCGAAGGGGTGTTTGGTGGAAGTGAGTTGGGTCAGAGGGAGTGCCACCTTGCTGTAGTCCCTAATGAAGCGGCGATAGAAATTGGCAAAGCCCAAGAATCTCTGTAGTTCTTTACGGGTGCTGGGAGTAGGCCAGTCCACGACTGCCGTTATCTTTATCGGGTCTGGTTTGAGTTGGCCCTGGGCGATGATGTAGCCCAAAAAGCTCACTGATGACACATGGAACTCGCACTTAACTCGTTTAACAAAAAGCCGGTTCTCCAAAAGTCGCTGCAGGACCATTCTGACGTGGTGGCGATGCTCCTCTAGGGAACGGGAAAACACAAGTATATCATCAAGGAATATAAACACGAAGCGATTCAGAACGTCTCTGAACAGGTCGTTCATGAGTCTTTGAAAGACCGCAGGGGCATTTGTCAGACCAAAGGGCATTACTAAATATTCAAAATGACCAAGGGGTGTGTTGAATGCTGTCTTCCACTCGTCCCCCTCCCGGATTCGGACAAGATGATATGCAGTACGGAGATCCAGCTTGGTGAACAACCTGGCGTGACTGAAGGGCTCAAAAGAAGGGTCAATCAGAGGCAAAGGGTACCTATCTTTTATTGTTATCTGGTTTAGGTTGTGATAATCAATACAGGGCCGCAGGCCACCATCCTTCTTGCCCACGAAGAAGAAGCCTGCGCCAACAGGAGAGGAGGAGGGACGGATGATTCCAGAAGCCAAGGAGTCCCTGATGTAGTCCTCCATAGCTGCTCTTTCAGGACCGGATATGTTATAGAGCCTGCTCGCTGGAAGCGGAGCCCCTGGCAGGAGTTCAATTGCACAGTCATAAGGGCGATGGGGAGGCAGACTGTGGGCGAGGTCCTTACTGAAAACTGTCGCCAAGTCATGGTATTCGGGGGGAACATTGGTCAGGTCAGGAGGTACTGGCGGACAGGTTGGCTTTCTTACCGGCCCACCAAGTGGGTGCGCCGAGCCAAGACATTCTAAGTGGCAGCGATTGCTCCATCCCACGATCTTTCCCTCCGTCCAGTCGATGTTTGGGTTGTGGTGTTTAAGCCAGGGGAGACCAAGGATGACATGCGCTACTGGTGAGGAGATAATAAACAGTTGTATTAGTTCATGATGATTTCCCGAAACCTTGAGCATGAGAGGGATGGTGCGATGGGTTACCGAAAACAGCTTTCTACCATCCACGGCTTCCACCACCTTAGGGGATCTGAGGGTTTCAAGAGGGATCTTGGCTTCGGCCGCAAAGCCTTCGTCCATGAAACTGTCGTCAGCACCGGAATCAATGAGAACCTGAAGTGCCATAGCGTCTGAACCTTGGGAGATGCTAGCAGGGAGTACGAGACGTGACAGAGAGCGAGGATCCGAGGAAGTTTGGCTCACCAGTGTGCCCTCTTTACCTGGTGAGCCCTGTCTTTTGGCCGTATTGGGCAGGAGTTTGCAAAGTGTCCGGTTTGTCCACAGTAAAAGCAAAGGCTTTCTTGGCGGCGCCTGCGACGCTCATCAGGGGATAACTGTGTTCGCCCAAGTTGCATGGGCTCCTCCAATGGAACAGGGGGTGTCAGTGTTGGAGTTGCAATAGGGGACGGGTTGGCTGTATCGGCGGAGGGTGACATGAATGGCGGGAACGGACGTGTTTTGGTTGCTTTCTCCCGCCTACGTTCCCTAAGGCGATTATCAATCTTTATGGCTAGGGTAATTAGGTCTTCCAGGGTGGAAGGTTCATCCCGTGTTGCTAATTCATCCTTGATATCGTCTGCCAAATTGCGTGAAAAAATTGAGACTAAGGCTAGCTCATCCCAGCCACTTTCTGCAGCCAAAATACGAAACGCTATTGAAAAGTCTGCCACTGACTTAGAACCCTGCTGGAGAGAGAAGAGGCGGTTTCTGGCCTCCCTCCCACGAACAGGGTGACCAAATACCCTACGAAGTTCACCGGAAAATGCCTCAAAAGTATTCAACACAGGTGAGTTTCTCTCCCAAAGCGCCGTTGCCCACTGACCAGCCTTTCCCCTTAATAGGTTAATACAAAAAGCAACCCTGGCGGCATCAGAGGTGTAACTAGAAGGTTGCATATTAAACACCAGATTGCAATTTAGCAAAAAACGACTGCAAGAGCCCAACTCCCCGGAATAACATTCAGGTGTCGGAACGAACACGTCCGACCGAGGGGGGGGTGGTGGGCCACCAGCAGTACTACTCACAGATATGGTAGGTCCGGCCCTGGGAGTGGGGGATTGCGAGAGCTGCGACTTGACCTGCTGCAAGTCCATTGAAATTGTCCGGAGCGTTTCTCCAAGGCTGCATAACATCTGCTCATGCTTACCCAGCATGGCCCCCTGGTGTCCGAGGGCCTCTTGGAAGGAGTCGGCGGTCGCTTGGTCCATTTCCGTTTGGGCCAGATGATTATGTTATGGCAAGGCAGGCAAAGTTGACTTGGACCAAAGTGCGAGCCGGAAACAGATGAAGCGTGAAGTGGTATTTATTGTACAAGGACAAAGTGTTGAGCATCTGGTGGGTTGAATGATCAATGGCTGTTGTTCAGGCTGTGGCTGTGGTTCAGGCTGTGGCTGTGGTGGCTTGATGGGTGGTTGTCCTGGTGGCAAAGAACAAGTTTTAGTCAAGAGATCTACGAACGATTGTCAAACACTACAGGCGTAGTTGGCCGATGTACCACTGGTGATTGGCAGAATCATCTGGCACCTGCTTGCTGCCCGGGCCGCTCCTTAAAAGCAGTGTTGATTGCGATGAGCTGCAGGTGCACTCCCAGGTCTGCCACACCCAGCCTGCAAAGGTTGAACTCATGCCACATATAACAGAAAGTGTAACAATAATAAAAGCCAGTAGAGGGGAGTGTGGGCTAGGACCACCACACATGCCTTTTTTTAACATTTATATATTTTTTAATTAAATTGTTTTCTAAATGTATTTAACGTTACAGACATAATATGTCAGAGTCTTTAGTTTAGGCTTAAGGTAGGGTTATCAAATTTAACCTGTAAATTTTTTAAAAAATTTATCACGTTAAAATATTTAACACAATTAAAGCATGTGCTGCACGACCCACTCACGCATTGTGTTGTCAATCTGTAATGGCGCCGTTTTACCTATATATAGAGCTAAAAGGCAGCGTAAAATAAGTAAAGTTAATTTTGGCAGCCTTTGGAGCCTTTTTTTAATTGGCTAAAGCCTTACAATCCCTCTCCCTATGATTAGAAATATTGTGGGAAACAATGTGTGGAAGAAAGGTAGTAATTGATATTTTTCTTAACACCCTATGTTATTTCCCAACGTAGAGAAGATATATCAGTTGGTACCACTACGCACAGTCATGGTTGCACTTCCCATCATGCATTTGGGCAGAAGTTAAATGGCTACAGTATCATTTACTGAAAGCTCAACAAATACACTAGATGGCAATATTTAGTCACAATATACAAAGTCACATTTATCCTTTAAGAATTACAAGTCTTTCTATCCGTGGATCCCTCTCACAGAAAGAATGTTAATAATGTAAATGCCATCATGAGGATTTATTGTTATAATAAACAAATACAGTACTTATGTACTGTATGTTGAATGCATATATTCGTCCGAGTTTTATTCATACATTTTGGCAATACATTAAGAAAAAAATATGATCGGGAAAAATTATCGGGAATGATTGGAATTGAATCGGGAGCAAAAAAAAAAGCAATCGGATCAGGAAATATCGGGATCGGCAGATACTCAAACTAAAATGATTGGGACCGGATCGGGAGCAAAAAAACATGATCGGAACAACCCTAATTGTAAACAATTACTCATGAGTTGAGTAAGTTACTAAGTGACTATAGATTTGTCGGCTTTTGTCACGCAAGATTTTTCATCGTATTTTGGTTCGACATGTTAAACTTAGACCAGCGTAATTGTGCGCTTACCGAAAGAGGGCTTTAGAAAATGTTTTGGTAATTTTGTGGACAGGTCAAAGCCTGTACTTCAAAAATAAAATGGGGTATGGGAGTGAACACTGGCAACTCATTGACACCCAAACAGTGTTGTTAATCTTACTTTATAAAAGTAATTAATTACAGTTACAAATTACTACTCCCAATAAGTAATAGCGTTAGTAACTCAGTTACCTGAATGTAAGAGTAATTAGTTACTTGGCAAAGTAACTGGTGATGATTTTCATGTTTTTTTTTTTTTTTTCTCAAATAAATTGTTTTTCGGACAATTGGCCCCAGCCTAATTCTTTTCCCTAAACTTAACTAGACACAGGGGAATTATGGATATTGCGATAACTAGATAGTAACCTTTGCTATGTGTGTCAAGTCATTTAATGTTGTGAATCAACCGTTAAAGTTGTTAAAATTGCTCCCGTTATTGCATTAGTTCCCTTCTGTTGACTTTCAACATGTGTAAATCTTAAAACTGTTCATCATTTAAAAATAGATTTAAGTCAAGATTTTGCCAATTTAGGAGCATTTTAGATAAAAACATTTGGTTCGCTAGGATGTTTCTCTACAACAGAGCCTTTCTGAGAGGTCTACTGCTTTAAGATGGTGGCTGTTTACTAGCGCATCTAGTTCCTTATATATGTTGCTAATGCCGCCGTGTCTGTCATTTGCATCTAGTTCTATATTGTGTGATATCTACCGTAGCAACATGTGGGTGTAGTTTGTCGGCTATAGGCTACAGTCAGTAATTATTGGAGCCACCTAGCATTGCGTTTGCAACGCCGTCACAACTCCCCATGAGCTCCTCCCCACTCCTGTTCTCCTCTCTCGTCTCCGTGAGTCCATCTCTCTCAGACTTTTCTCGCGTCATTCAACCAACATAGTAACACATAGTAACGCACGCGCTTCCCACCTCAGTAACGGTAACGGCGTTGCCAAGATAAGAAAAGTAATTAATTAGATTACTCACTACTGAGAAAAATAATGTCGTTAGTAGCGCTATAATATTCTAACGCCATTATTAACAACAATGCACCCAACCTGCAGGTTTTACTCAATTTCCTTTCTTCGCAGCATGCTTGGCAATGTGGCGTGTCTACTACCTGGCTGGAGGATAAACTTGTTTGCTCCGAGGAAGGTTGACTTAATCTTGGTATGTTGAAGTACCACAGACCTACTGGGCAGATGACATGAATTTGGCCAGTGAGATCAGCCTAGTTAAATTGATTCGATTGATTTTTACAATGATCATGAGGATTCTATAACACACCGTTCATGTCTATAAGATAAAATCACAATGTCCACATCACATGGCAGATGGGCTGTGCATCTACCAGACCATGGCTGCAGTCTCCTAAAATAGAGCCTTTAATATACTGTATATGACTGTCACCCCCATCGGACTTCCTATATTGGGCAAATTCACTATTAACATACTTTAGATAACAGGATAATACAGCAGTGACTGGACTATGTCCATGTAATCCAGCAAGAAGACATGCCTCCGTGAGCTGTAAATTGTCCCCACATTTATAAATGATTGAAAATAATATCTTCAGTCACAGTTTTTGTCACTACTGCACAGCTTCTGATAGGCAATTCTTCTTAGGATGCGGTGGGTTTTGAAATTATAACAGGCATACAATTAAATGCGTGTGATTTGGCTGGAGATGGATGTGTTTGGCAAAGATCATTTTAATATTTCAATTTCAGACAGATTGTTTTAACATAAAGTGCTGTTTTCTTCAAAACTGCAAACACCACCTTTAAGTGCTAACATCAGTCTGACAAAGCAGCCTCATACTTTCTGGACAGCCCATTAGTACCCTTTCATTTTAAAAGTTTCAAAAGGTGTTTTTTTTTTTTTTTTTTTTTTAACAAGTGTTATACAGTATGTTTTTAACATGTTGTTTAAATAAATTATTTCCTGACCACTGCTTAATTCGCAGCATTTTCTTTTCTAAAAGTTTTGGATATTGCGCTAAACACAGAAGGTGAGGGAAAATAAAATTTGCAAGAGGAACAACTACACAATTCCTTGAGTAAGTTGCACCTATTTAGCACTTATGAGTACAGTGGTACTTCTACTTAAGAACGTCTCTACATACAGAATTTTGAGGTTAAGACACAACTCAATGGGAAATACTGCCTCTTGTTCTGAAAGAAATTTCAGTATGCCAAAGGCAAAAATACAGTATGCTGGTACTTAAATCTCCCAGAGTTTACTGAACGTAACATACTTTTAGCTGCTCTGCCATTGGCTATTGCCTAGCATTCCTGGCATCCATTTGGCTAAGAGGGACCTCTACTGTATGGTTATGTGTTTAACCCAGCGTCCTCTTCATTCGCCCCTGGTGTTCCGACAGCTTTACAGCTTTGAGTGTATTTACTTTTATTCTTTATTATTGATTTTTTTTAGGGCTGTCAAAATTATCGCGTTAACGGGCGTTAATTGATTTTTTAAATTAATCAAGTTAAAATATTTGACGCAATTAATGCAGATGCCCCGCTCAGACAGATTTAAATGACGGTACAGTGAAACGCTCACTTGTTAATTGTGTTTTATGGAGTTTTGCCGCCCTCTGCTGGCGCTTGGGTGCGACTGATTTTATAGGCTTCAGCACCCATGAGCATTGTGGAAGTAATTATTGACATCAACAATGGCGGGCTACTAGTTTATTTTTTGATTGAAAATTTTACAAATTTCATTCAACGAAAACATGAAGAGGGGTTTTAATGTAAAATTTCTATAAATTGTACTAACATTTTTCTTTTAAGAACTACAAGTCTTTCTATCCATGGATCGCTTTAACAGAATGTTAATAATGTTAATGCCATCTTGTTGATTTATTGTTATAATAAACAAATACAGTCCTTATGTACTTTATGTTGAATGTATATATCCATTTTGTGTCTTATCTTTCCATTCCAACAATAATTTACAGAAAAATATGGCATATTTTATAGATTTGAATTGCGATTAATTGCGATTAATTATGATAAATTAATTTTTAAGCTGTAATTAACTCGATTAAAAATTTTAATCGTTTGACAGCCCTAGTTTTTTTTACATTATGCACAACTCCGATTTTATGTTTATTGTGCAATAATCTAATTGTAACATGTACATATTTCTTACATGTTTTGATGCATTTTTATGCATTATATAAAAAAAAAAAAACGTCTGAATTTTGGGGGGCTTTGAACGGATTAGGGCATTTACATGGAAATCACGTCTCTACTACAGAATTTTCAAGTTACAAAACTACTTCCAGATCAAATTAATTTTGTAAGTAGATGTACCACTGTAATCTGAAATGAAAAGGTTGATGCCAACGAGTTTCAACATTTATAGGAAGTGAAGAAACTGGACTGATAGTGGTAATCTTTCATGTCTCGTGCATTGCTAGAGGACCAAAATGCAGCAAGAGTGAAACGTGGGTAAAATGATAAGTTTTTACTTGTTGTTTACTTACATTTTTCTGAAAGCATGCCTCATTCTTAGAACCCTACACGCAAATTAAAAAGCACAAAACTGGCAAATCTCCTCACTTCCGATGCAAGATGAAACTTTCCTTTCAAATCAAATCATTCAAATTCGATTTAAAATTACACCATGCCACCATATGAATAGCCTTAACAAGTTGAGCACTGATGTGCTGAGTGTAAAACACTACATCCATTCACAATAATGTCTTTTGCTTTCCACTTTTTTTATTTATTTATTTTTACTACATCCAATATTTGTGTTAGAAAATGTTCTAGAATATTGCAGCAGAGTAGTCATTTCTCCCACAAAAACAATGTACACAGTGTGAATCGCAATGAACCCAGGGGTGTTGGTTTTCATATGGACATAACACTACCAACTTTTTAGGATGCTCAAATTGTCCCCACCAACTGTTGTGCAAACCAGGTAAAATGACATCCAGGTTTTAAAATGTAATAATAATGTGAAAAATAAAACTTTAGTGCCACTTTAAAGTGCTCGTGACACCATGAATAAAATCTTAAATAGCATTGTTATGTGAATTAAAATCATATTTTGAGACGATTCGACTATATACAACAATTTGGCAAAGCGCAGATGATGAGAAAGGAGTCTTTTAATCTGCCGATTAGCTACAGTGGGGCAAATAAGTATTTAGTCAACCACTAATTGTGCAAGTTCTCCCACTTGAGGCCTGTAATTGTCAACATGGGGTAAACCTCAACCATGAGAGACAGAATGTGGAAAAAAACAGAAAATCCCATTGTTTGATTTTTAAAGAATTTATTTGCAAATCATGGTGGAAAATAAGTTAATCTCAATACTTTGTTATGCACCCTTTGTTGGCAATAATGGAGGCCAAATGTTTTCTGTAACTTTTCACAAGCTTTTCACACACTGTTGCTGATATTTTGGCCCATTCCTCCATGCAGATGTCCTCTCGAGTTGCGACGTTTTGGGGCTGTCGTTGGGCAACACGGACTTTCAACTCCCTCCACAGATTTTCTATGGGGTTGAGATCTGGAGACTGGCTAGGCCACTCCAGGACCTTAAAATGCTTCTTACGAAGCCACATCTTTGTTGCCCTGGCTGTGTGTTTGGGATCATTGTCATGCTGAAAGACCCAGCCACGTCTCATCTTCAATGCCCTTGCTGATGGAAGGAGATTTTCACTCAAAATCTCTCGATACATGGCCCCCTTCATTCTTTCCTTTACACAGATCAGTTGTCCTGGTCCCTTTGCAGAAAAACAGCCCCAAAGCATGATGTTTCCACCCCCATGCTTCACAGTGGGTATGGTGTTCTTCGGATGCAATTCAGTATTCTTTCTCTTCCAAACACGACAACCTGTGTTTCTACCAAAAACTTCTATTTTGGTTTCATCTGACCATAACACATTCTCCCAGTCCTCTTCTGGATCATCCAAATGCTCTCTAGTGAATCGCAGACGGGCCTGGACGTGTACTCTCTTCAGCAGGGGGACACGTATGGCAGTGCAGGATTTGAGACCCTGGCCGCGCATTGTGTTAATGCCAATAGCCTTTGTTACTGTGGTCCCAGCTCTCTGTAGGTCATTCACTAGGTCCCCCTGTGTGGTTCTAGGATTTTTGCCCCCCGTTCTTGTTATCATTTTGACGCCAAGGGGTGAGATCTTGCATGGAGCCCCAGATCGAGGGAGATTATCAGTAGTCTTGTATGTCTTCCATTTTCTAATAATTGCTCTTACAGTGGATTTTTTTTACACCAAGCATTTTACCTATTGGAGATTCAGTCTTCCCAGCCTGGTGCAGGTCTACAATTTTCTCTGTGGTGTCCTTCGACAGCTCTTTGGTCTCGGCCATATTGGAGTTTGGAGTGTGACTGACTACGTTTGTGGACAGTTGTCTTTTATACCGATAATGGGTTAAAACAGGTGCCATTAATACAGGTAACGAGTGGAGCCTCGTTAGACCTCGTTAGAAGAAGTGAGACCTCTTTGACAGCCAGAAATCTTGCTTGTTTGTAGGTGACCAAATACTTATTTTACACTCTAATTTGGACATAAATTCTTTAAAAATCAAACAATGTGATTTTCTGTTTTTTTTTTCCACATTCCGTCTCTCATGGTTGAGGTTTACCCATGTTGACAATTAATCTTTTCAAGTAGGAAAACTTTTGAATTTGAAAACAATTGGTGGTTGACTAAATAATTATTTGCCCCACTGTATTCCTGTCATTATAGTGCTCTGGCGCCTCCAGCTGGGCAATGACGCCGTCAGAGTAACAATTTCAGCTGATTTAGAATTCAGCCCGTTGAGGGGAAAGATTCAGAATGACGAAAATGCAACAGAGAGCAGCAAAATATCATCATTGTTTAAATCTCTCTATTCCAATATTTTTACAGGATATTCTTTTTTTTAAGTATTTTTCCCCAATTGCTAAATAAATTGTATGGTCATGACAAATAACAGTCTTGTGCTAAATGGAATATGAATTATTAAAAATACATTTAGTCAGTATGACAGGGCTAAATTGCTGCATAATGGTCAAAACTGCAGACGTCTTAAACCTCCTGAATGGTATTTTATGCCACCGGCGTTGCCACAGAAGGCGTGACAGCTAGGCGACATGCTAACCTGAACCGAGTGGCACTTCCAAGTCTCTTTCTCGCCCTTCGAAAACGAAAAATCACACAAAAGTACCCCGACTCATGTCACATACGGCGGCGGGGATGATTGTCTTCACCGATCGGCCAGCCTCCGGCGGTGAACAAGTTTCAACTCGTCATTCTGCTGCGGCCCCGGCAGGCAGGCAGTGCTCATCGCCAGGGGCGCGGAGGGGAATGAACGCCGAAAATAGTACATTCTTGTTGGACAAACCGGCCGATGTCGGAGCGAGTGGCTGCCCGAGCCCAAGCCGAGTATAGTGCTCAATAGGCGGGCGCGCGAAGAGGACCGAGGTTGGGTCTCTCTCCCAGGGCCCAAGCCGAAGATAGTGCTCTATAGGCGGGCACGCTTTTATCGGCCGGTGACCATAGTGTGCGACAAGTGGCCCGACATCGGCCGAGTGGCCTTCTCCGTGGACAGGGAATATTGTCACCCGCAAAATGCAAACCACCTCCTTTAAATGTTTGCTATGATCCCAGTATTTGACATCACATAAAACACGTAGCTTAGACACTTAGTCATCCGTCCAATGGTGTCTTGATTGTTGGACTTGTTTTGCCCATTATTCACGATGAACAGGATCTTTTGGAAATCCCAAAAGCCTCACACAACTCTCCCTGGTGTAGCAACAAAAGCCTGCGGCACATTGAGCTGACGTGATGCAAAAAATAAACAAATGTCTGCATATTATAGTAATGGCTGTATTGTAAAAATGAATAGTCAGCTGATGTCACATTCGCCTTCTTCCTCAATCGGATACCGTGGCCGGAAGTCTCTCATTTTCATAGTGTAGGATTCAAAAATTTGAATAAATATATTTTTCGCTTCCAGACACATCAAAGCAGTCCATTTCATTCAGGAGCATAAAATACCACGTGTACAAGGGCGTAGGTTTGCATAGGGACGGTAGGGACATAACACAAGCAACTTTTCAGGATGCTGAAATTGTCCCCACCAACTTTTAAGCTACCTTATTTGAATGATATAATGAGTTCAGGTATGTAAGATATGTTGTAAGGATAGAATTGAACCTACCATTATTAAGTGAATTACAGTACTTTCATTATATTCGGACTTACATTGACCCCTTTTTACTTGCTTAATGTTTTCCCCTCAAACGCATGTTTGATTGGCTGATGACTTGACACGCCCACCCCTCCACACACACACACACACACATTCAAAGCCCCGACAGAACTACATCATGTCGCCTCCTCCGCCCCTTTCGAAGACGATGGATATTAGTTTTTTTTCCCGCCAGCAGCAGCCACTGTAGGAAATGTAAAAAGACGTCAATGTTGTGGTGGTGGGGAACACACCACTAATTTTGCTACTGAAAGTACGACCTGCATCAGAGTTAGCATAACATTATATGAATTTCTTGAACTCTAGGAGGAAGCTGCTTTGAAAGAAATATCCTCCTGTATGTTTTCGACTGTTAATGTTAATTAAACTGTAAGAAATATGGTGAACCAAGGCTTACCCTCTTCTCCCCAGTTTTCATTTTTATTTTATTTATGTGGTCTTTAAGGAGCCCAAAGGAGCTTTCTTTTTTGTTGTTGTTGTTGTTGAGTTTGGCTGTGTTTGTGGACAAAAGCAGTGTTTTTTTTATTTGAAGAAAGGCTCCATTTTTATTTATTATCGTCCCTATTAATATTGAGACCAAACCTACGCCCTTGCATGTGTAATATGAATTAAACATGCTTTTTTGTGTCACAGGCACTTTAAATAAAAGTAAAATTACTGATTTTAATAAATTCTCAAAAAAGTCTTTGGTTACAGATTTGAGAGTAAAAGTAATTTGTTACTTTCTATCCCCGGTCGCTAGTTATTAAACGACTGCAAATCATGTGTCCTTTGGCTTCTACTTGCAGAAAAAGGGCCTAGTTCAGAGATTGACAAGACAAGCAAAGCAATGAACTTTTTGGGGTCACATTGATGTATCGCCAAACAAAAACATATAATCACAATTATATTTTGGGTCTTTCACTCAAATTTGAACAGCCGGGGGGTATAATGTCTTCACTGTGAGGTTGGGTATTTACACTGTTGTGGAACAGTATTGCGTTTGTGCAAAACAACTTCTGACAGAGTACAATTTTGAGAGAAAAAAAAATCTATCATTCTTTTGTATATGGCGGAAAACACAGACAAACTGAAAAAGCCGTTTCTGCTCTTGCACTCCTATTTGAAAGAAACTGCTGTATTTTAAGCCCCCAAAAATGTTGTTGATAGAACAATATGTCTATATGCTGCCATAGCAAAGATTCATGGCGCATTAAGCCCTCAAACTATTTTTAATTTGTCCGTTTTACCCTGAAAACCCCTGTTTACAGACGTCGCGCAATCGCTTTTATTTCAACCCAGCCATAAAACGAAGGTAATTAATTATATTTATTATTAAAAATGTATGTCGTTTTTAGCTTAGAATCATTAATTGATGTCTCATATTTCGTTTAAAAAAAAAAAAGAACAAACTTTAAAAAAATTATTCACTGACATATTTTAAACTTTTAAACAAATTGTGTCACAATGAAAAAAATGGCATCCGTAAAAAAGTCACAGATATCTACCTCATAACTATTGCTTAAGTGTATTTTTTTTTTTTTTTTGCTACTGTCGCATTTTCCGATATGTTAGATGATAAATAATGGATCCAAAAAAAAAAAAAAACGTTTATAAGGGTAAATATTTGAAAAAAAAAAATCTCTAACACTCATTGATGTCTGCGATTTCTGCATGGCAACCTTTGTTATATTACATGTTTCACCCATAAAATCCCCCTGAAATCCAGCTGTGGCCATTCACAGCTGTGTCTTGACACTCAGTGATACATGCTGCATGGAGTTTTTGGGTCGAAACAAGGTAAGTACGCGACAAAATCTTGTTAAAGCCATGGCGTCTGTGAAAAAAAAACATAAAAAAAAAAAATGCCCTCCTGTTCAAAAATTTTCTCTCCCCAGAAAATTGAGATTTTAAGCTTTCCACAAATACATCACACATGCATATCGGATAATTTTGAAAGTTGGCCAAATTGAGGGTCTCGGAGCGGAACTTCAAGTCACCTGAGTGTTTTCAGCCATATACAGATGGGGTGGCGTGGCTCAGTGGTAGAGTAGTTGTCCGCCAACCCAGAGGTTGTGGGTTTGATTCTTCACCCTTATGAACTCTTTTAAGTATCCTTGAGCACGAAACTGAACCCCATGTTGCTCCTGGTGCATGGGGATGTAATATAAAGCGCTTTGAGGGCCTTGAAGGCGGAAATGCATTACACAAGTATAACTCCATTTGCCATTCCATTTAAAACTGGGTTCTGACTTGATGCAGTTTCCTCAGGGAGGAGTAGAAGCTTGTACGTTATTGCGAGGATTGGCTTGTTAAATAGACCTCATTCAGTCATCACATCTCCCGGGAGGCCAAATCACGGAAGAGAGAACCTACTGTAAAGGTTGAAAACCCTCTCACCTCACGTTAATCTTCCTAATGCCTGTCATGGCTGAGGAATTGATCAGTGGATAGCCGATCAATAGACCTCTATTGGTCGTTGGAGACATTTTGTTTAAACTTAATGAAATGCACTGAATGGCAGGTTATTTAACGGCAATTTTCCTCTCAAGCGTTGCGTCCTATGAGAAAGGCTGCTTTGACAGCAACATATCA
This sequence comes from Corythoichthys intestinalis, assembly GCF_030265065.1. NCBI lineage: Eukaryota > Metazoa > Chordata > Actinopteri > Syngnathiformes > Syngnathidae > Corythoichthys > Corythoichthys intestinalis. The sequence continues at coordinate 35,286,781 of NC_080413.1, forward strand.
GTTAAAGGAAAAGAAAACAAACACTAGTATCGACACTGGTGTGAATGTTTGATTAACCAATAAAACAACAACAAAAATCAATGTAAAATCAAGTATAAATACAATTAAATGCATACAATAGGAAACGTTGTGAGGCACCTACTGAATTGTTCAGCTTCAACTCAGATGCAAGTTGGCCATCTAGTGGTCCATCTATAAACCACATGCCAACCACAACCACACAACCAATTTTTTTTTCTTCTAAAATTCAAATATGTATGTCTGTATCTCACAGGGATGAGAGTGGCTAAAATTTATTAACTGAACTCCCTGACATAAAGGTCGCCAAAGAGCCAAATTTAAGTAATATGTTTGTTTTTATTTATTTTTTGTCAAACCTCCTAAAACCACATAAATACAAAGAAAACTGCTTTTTGGTAGTTATACCAATAACATACTAGTCCTTCTCAAAACATAGCATATTGTGATAAAGTTCATTATTTTCTGTAAAGTACTGATAAACATTAGACTTTCATATATTTTAGATTCATTACACACAACTGAAGTAGTTCAAGCCTTTTATGGTTTTAATATTGATGATTTTGGCAAAAAAGTCAAGAAAAACCAAAAATCCCTATCTCAAAAATTAGCATATCATGAAAAGGTACTCTAAAAAAGATACTAACCTAATCATCTGAATGAACGAATTAACTCAAAACCCCTGTGAAAGATTCCTGTGGCTTTTAAAAACTCCCAGCCTGGTTTATTACTCAAAACCGCAATCATGGGCAAGACTGCCGACCTGACTGCTGTCCGGAAAGCCACCATTGACACCTTCAAGCAAGAGGCTAAGACACAGAATGAAATTTCTGAGCGAATAGGCTGTTCCCAGAGTGCTGTTATCCAGGCACCTCAGTGGGAAGTCTGTGGGAAGGAAAAAGTGTGGCAGGAAGTGCTGCACAACCAGAAGAGGTGACCGCACCCTGAGAAAGATTGTGTAAAATGGCCGATTCCAGACCTTGGGGGACCTGCAGAAACAGTGGACTGAGTCTGGAGTAGAAACATCCAGAGCCACCGTGCACAGGCTTGTGTGAAACAGCGGCAGAAGGAAGCGCCTGACCTGGGCTCCAGAGAAGCAGCACTGGACTGTTGCTCAGTGGTCCAAAGTACTTTTTTTCAGATGAAAGCAAATTTTGCATGTCATTCGGAAATCAAGGTGCCATAAAGTCCAGTGTCAAGTAACCACAGTCAGTGATGGTCTGGGGTACCATGTCAGCCGCTGGTGTTGGTCTACTTTGTTTTATCAAGGGCAGGGTCAATGCAGCTAGCTATCAGGAGATTTTGGAGCACTGGCACCTGCTCACAGTGCCAAAACCACTGGTAAATGGTTTACTGACCATGGTATTGCTGTGTTCAATTGGCCTGCCAACTCTCCTGACCTGAACCCCATAGAGAATCTATGGGATATTGTGAAGAGGAAGTTGAGAGACACCAGACCCAACCCTATGGATGAGCTATCGAAGCATTCTGGGCCTCCATGACACTTCAGCAGTGCCACAGGCTGACTGCCTCCATGCCACGCCGCATTGAAGCAGTCATTTCTGCAAAAGGATTCCCGACCATGTATTGAGTGCATAGCTGATATAATTAATTGAAGGTTGACTTTTTTTGTATTAAAAAACACTTTTTTGGTCAGATGAAATATGCAATTTTTTTGAGATAGGGATTTTAGGTTTTTCTTGACTTTTTTGCCAAAATCATCAATATTAAAACAACAAAAGGCTTAAACTACTTCAGTTGTGTGTAATGAATCTAAAATATATGAAAGTCTAATGTTTATCAGCACATTACAGAAAATAATGAACTTCATCACAATATGCTAATTTTTTGAGAAGGACTAGTACAATAAAACATAACGGGTTTTACACATGCATAAAGCTACTGCATTGATAAGTTTTTTGGTTTTTTAACATGAAATATGATTTTTTAAAATTATCTTAGACTCGACATTTTTCTGGGTCCTTTAAATTTGCCTGGGAAGCAAAGAAACGCAGTTTCGATTTATATTATGGCAAGTACAGGTGGAAAATTGACAAATTTTGAATCTTTGAATCTTCGGCATCAAAAGATTCAGCAAATCTTCACGTAAACGCAGTGGTCAAAAACATAGAATGCCCGTGACCAATGATCCCTCAAGTGTCAGAGCTTGAAAAATCAGCATCATTGTGTAAAGGATATTCCCACGTGGGCTCAAAAAGACTTTAGAAACTAGAAACTGCAATTTCTGGAGAATTTACAATGGAGCTTTGCTGTAGTAGATACAGATCTATCATGTCACTTCCTGTTGATTTGGGGACATTTCGTAGACACGTCCTGTTGATATCAGGTCACTTCCTGTTGATTTGGGGTCATTTCAGGTTCACTTCCTGTTAATATCAGGTCGATTCATGTTGATATTTGAATGTACATGGCCATCAATTGCATGGACATGCAAGGCTGTCAATGGCATCGACTTATTTGGGCACCTGTTGAATGTCAATGGGATGCAATGGTAAGTGTATGGTCAAAAATCACAACCAGTTTTATTTTATGTTAAAAATGAATGGGAAATTTGGACGTTCTAGGTTGTCAATGGCATTGACTTACTTGGGACCAAGTTGAATGTCGATAGGCTGTAATGGTAACTGCATAGTCAAAAATCACAACCACACAGGTTTTTCTCCCATTGAAAATGATTGAGAAATTTTGACGTACATGGCTGTCAATGGCATTGACTTACATGGACCCCAGTTGAATGTCAATGGACTGTAATGGTAAGCGGTCAAAAATCACAACCACCTGTTTTCCTGCCATTGAAAATGAAGTGGAAATGTCAGCCATTAGAAATGACTGGAATGACATGCATGGCCGTCAATGGCATCCCATTTGAAATGAATGGGCATGTTTTTGGCGAATTTTGGGGGAACCATAGGTTTTTCTGTACAACTTTTATGCTCCTTGCCGTTTTGGAATTTTTGATGGGTAAATTATGCGATTTGGTCAAAAATTGTACGACTAGATACTGTGATGAGGAAGCCGTTTAGGTGGATCTCAATCACAAACTCCGAGATCAGATATTGCAAATAATTTTGTATTTGATAAAAAGTACGACTAAGGAAGCATGGCGTACGGCAGTGCTAAAGTGGAGTTACTCATCCAGGTTCGCTTGCCATCCCGGTGTGTCTCGTGCATTCTTCCTGTGTTCACAGAGGTTTGGGTTGCCGGGCATGCGCAAGGATGTTATGGACTATGTCTCGGCCTGTTCCACCTGCGTCCTTACCATACTCCAGCGGGTTTGCTCCATCCTCTGCCTATTCTATCTCGGACTTGGTCCCATGTGGCTCTGGAATTTATTACAGGCTTACCCCGACCAAGGGGTCATTCAGTCATCTTGACAGTAGTGGACCGATTTTCAAAGATGCCGCACTTCCCAAGTTGCCCTCTGCTCTGGAGACTGCTTGCTTGCTGGTAACGTCATTTCAAAGTCATGGCATTCTCTGTGATCTCTTCTCTGACAGAGGGCCCCAGTTTGTCTCAAGGATATAGGGAGTATTCTGTCTACGCGGGATCTGAATCTTCCAGTGACTTCTGGGAAGCTGGGTCCTAGATTCGTGGGTCCTTTTGCTGTGGACACTGTGGTGACTAGGGGTGTGACAAAATATCGAAATGGTGATATATCGTGATACTTTGTGTCCCAAAATGTTATCGATATGCTCCTGCCAAGAATCGAGATATCGTTTTAAAATGGTGTCAATGTCGAAAAAAAATAAAAAGGAACCAACAAGTTGCTACCAAAATCTTCCACCATAATAGTGTCTCAGTTAACTCTAAGGCTGCATTGACGGTAGGCTTGCCACCCGTCCCTTGAAATACGGAATCGTTCCATAATTGGGAATTAAAAGTTGCGTTCTGTATTGAACCAATACGGATTGCAGTTTATTCCGTCTTTCACAATTGTCCCATGGGGGGGCGATCCCGCTCGACCCGCAGCTCCGGCGTCGCGCCCAGCCCATGCACGTCTGGCACAGACAAACACACACCTGCTCTCACGAGTGAACACTGAGCCAACAATAATGAACAAAAACGGCAGGAGATATTAAAGACAGCAAGATAGTTATCTGCCTGCCCGCTGCTGTCTGCCCTGCACTGCGCTCCACTTCCGGGTTCGTTGCCTAGTTACATCGCTCGCTCTACTCAGTGCACCGCCCCGCGCGTTTTCAAAACAAAGATGTCTTCAACACCAGACGCTAAGGACACCCCACCTCATTCTCAAAAGAGGAAACGTCTACAAAAAATAGACTGGAGTGGGAAGACTCGGGTAACCCGTGGCTCGATAGAGTCACTGATGATGATTATAAAGCAAACTGCAAGGCAGGCAGGAACGTTTTTGCACTGTCTCACGGAGGTGTAAAACAGCATGCTCCCGAGGACCTCCACAAACGGAATATAAGATCCCAGAAGAGCCTTCGTCACAATTCTTTGTACCTGAAACATCCCCTGAGCTTGATTTGGTATGTTATTATGCTCTTGTATATGGATAACATATAGACCCTACCCACGTGACGTCACAGCTCCGCTCTCCTTAATGGTACCGCCCACTTGTCCGTCAAAACATAGTGTTAACCTGTTACGGCTACGTACATTTCTCCTATTTACGGCGTGTTTTTCTGCTCCTTAACATTAATAATCAAAATGGTGAAGGCGTGTGTGGCTGTTGGTTGCACTAACAGAGAAGATGGAAGGAGAGACTTGAAGTTTTACCGTATTTCGAGGGATCCAAAGAGGAGAGCGAAATGGACGGCTGCAATTCGACGTGAAAACTGGGCACCAAAAAATCACCACAGACTATGTAGTAGTCATTTTATATCCGGTAAGATGCATTTAAGATATACTTAGGGGGTTTTGGTCTGACAAATAACCACAATTAAGATCATTGCGAGGCTAATCGCCGACAACATACGACGTAGTACGACATAGTTTCAAATTCAAGATGTTTGTGACTTCCCTTTCTTCCACCATCGTTATTTTTTGAATAATATTTAGCTGGTACCAAGTGAAAGAAACTGGCCTCGTCTACGGGGCTGACAAATAACCACAATTAAGATCATTGCTAGGCTAATCGCCGACAACATACACGTATGTATGTCGTGAGAGTGCTATCGCTAAACCATATAAACACTAAAAGCCCTAGCTCCATTGACAAATGACATGAAATACATTAGACTTGACAGTGGATGTTAGCAAGAACAAAAGATTTTGAATTGAAAATTTCGTAACTCACCTTCCGAGCACAAGATTCCTGCCGAATTTTCGTGTACGAGGACCTGTTTCACCCAACCAGCAACGTAGCATTTATAAGCCTCCAAGCTCTTAAAGTTTTTCAAACTTTTGTGAGAATAGGCTGATTTTGTGTGGACAAGATAGTTGTAAATATCAGGGTCAGGCAGAGACGGCGAAGGCAGCCGGTCAAAAATCATCGATTTAGGCATCAAATATGGATCTGGCGACTGTATAGAACGAAGCTTTTCCACATAACGCCTTTTATGCAACACATCCAGTGAGTTTACGGCATCAGAAAGCACCGGGTCTTCCATGAAATGCATTTTAAATTCCTCGATCAATTGAAACCAATGCTAATACAGAGACAAAATGACGGACAAGTGGGCGGAACCATACAGCGAGCACGTGGTTTTATGACGTCGGTGGGTAGGCTCTATAGGCTACATTTATATTTACCTCCATACATCTTGCATTGATGGGAGCATAGCTAGGCTATTTCAGTTGCTACTATGGTTGATTATTTTCAGGAATGTTTTTTTTTTTTTTTTTTTTGAAACATGCATTTCTTATCAATCAATATGGAATGAATTTATGTACTCATAAAGAACATCTTATTTTGTTATGCTAACTAATGATCTTCATTTCGAATTATTCCTAATAGATTAACAGCAAATAAACACTGAATAAATAGTCCTACTGCGAATATATACTATCTATTGATTGATTAATAGTGATACCAAAATTAAAGCAATAATTTGACATCATCCCACTCCTACCCTCTAAATTACTGCAGCTGAGGTGACACAGGTATAGCACACAGTAAAACGTGGCCAGAGCTATAATAGTGCTGACTGTGGACACAGGCTCAATCAGATGATTTTATGTGATTCCAAAATGGTGAAGAAAATGATTTTGGGGAGAACAAATCAAGAGGCACTGTTGAAACAAGTCCTGGGTCCAAAGGCAGTGGGTGGTGTGCTCAAGATCTTAACATCACCCATCCCATTCTCCATACAGACTGATGCCTCAAATAGATTGAGCAGGAAGATGCTTCCCCTTGCTGTCCAGTACTTCAGTCCAGAGTCTTGGCTCACCAACAAAATGCTGGACTTCATAGAGAATGCAGACGAGTCAGCTGCTTGAAGTTAGCTTTCCTGGAACATTCCCTTAAGAAATTTGGGTTGTCAATGGGTCACGTGACCGGATTCAGTGCCGACAACACAAATGTTAATAACGATATTCTTAACTTCTTTTTCACTAACCTGCAGAAAAAAAACAAAACAGTCTGCTGCAAGGAATGCCATGCCCACATAGTGCACAATACAGTTTTTTCATCCAAAAACAGATAATTTCTATGCATTTTCGAAGTTTTGGGGATGCCCCTTTTTTTTTCGCCCGTAAGGCTTTGGGCGCGTGGGGGGTGTCCCTTATTTCTATTTCTGAAAGGTAGCAACCCTAATTGACGGTGCATGACGCCCAATCCATTTAGACTAGGAACGTTCGTTCATTCGAAACCAGAGCATTCAGTCATTCTGTCTGACTATCAGAGCATTTACAGGTCACCACGGGGTTCAGGGGTGGACTGGGACTAAAAAGCAGCCCTGGACTTTGACTCAGCCCAGCCCACAAGAATCGTTGTATGAAGGAAAACACAGACACTCTGGAGGGGTCTGGGGGCATGCCCCCCCGGGAGAATTTTTTTGTTTTGTTTACATTTTATTGTAAAATGCATCAATTTCTTGCACTTTGAGAAAAAAATGAAGCGGCTATGAAGAACTACACATTGCATTATTATGCATATACAATATAGTTTGAAGTTAGTGGGGGCCCGGGCGCAGTGTTGTAGTGTAAAACACAACTCTGTCAGTAGTGACCACTCGCCTCTTTCCGAGCTGTCACAAATCCAAAATTCAGGACAGTGCCTCGTATAGTGAACAGGGGAAAACAGAGTACTATAGGAACGAGACCAAAGAATTTAACACATATAGTCCCTGATAGCAGTGAAAATAAAACAGCTCGTAATAAATATATAAGATGCGGATTATTAAACATCAGGTCAATCTCACCCAAATCTCTGTTAGTTAATGACTTAATTGGGGATTATAATATTCATATTTTGGCCCTGACTGAAACTTGGCTTCAGCAGGATGACTTTGTTAGACTTAATGAATCCACACCCCCAAGTCACGTGAATTTTCACACAGCTAGAAGCACGGGCCGTGGAGGGGGGGTGGCAGTAATATCACACTCTTGTTTAGGTATGAGCCCAAAAAGTAAAGCTAATTACATTTATAACTCCTTTGAAAGTCTAGCACTATCAATTATAGACGCTAACTGGAAGAACCAAAAACCAATTCTTTTCATAGTGGTTTACCGTCCCCCTGGTCCCTACTCACAGTTTTTGTTAGATTTCTCTGACTTTTTATCTAGTACTTTGCTAAGCTGGGATAGAATTATAATTGTAGGGGATTTTAATATACATGTTGACGATGAAGGTGACTCCCTTGGTAAGGCCTTTAATGACCTACTAGATGGGACTGGCTTCATTCAAAATGTAAATAAACCAACTCATAGTCACAAGCACACCCTGGACTTGATTTTAACATACGGTACGGAGATTAGTGATCTTAGTGTCCATCCCCACAACCCCGTACTGTCTGATCATTTTCTAATTACCTTTCAGTTTGTGCTTCAAGATAATCCGCCACTAGTGACTAGAACTCAGATGAAAAGGACATTATGTGATCACTCTGTTTCAGAGTATAAACAGATAATTCAGCCTATATTTGCCTCCATGTCATCTAATTATGAAGGAATGATGCCCGGCCTTGCTGTTAATGACGAGTTTGTTGATCGTGTTCTGTTTACGTTTCGTACCACCCTCGATGTCGCCGCTCCCTCCAAATTAAAGTTTGTCAAGCCGAGACGAGCCTCTCCCTGGTATAATGCTGAAACACGCTCTCTTAAACAATCGACACGTAAATTAGAAAGACTTTGGCGCCGTTCCAACACAGAGCACACCCTCTCTGCCTGGAAACACAGCTTAGTGACATATAAGCAGGCCTTGCGTACGGCTAAAACCAGATATTACTCATCCTTAATAGAGGAAAACAAAAATAATCCTAGGTTTCTGTTCAGCACTGTAGCAAGGCTGACAAACAGTCACACCTCAATAGAACCTTATATCCCAACCACCCTTAGCTGTGATGACTTCCTAAAAATTTTTAACAATAAAATCGCAACTATTAGAAAGAAAATAAATGAATCACTTCCAGTTATTAGGTCTGATAAAGTGCAGACAAAGAATTCGGAATCTCCTATAAAACCCTCTAAAATATTAAATAACTTTACCACTGTAGACCAAATTGATGTAATTTCAATTATAATGTCCTCCAAACCATCAACGTGCCTCCTCGACCCAATCCCAACCAAACTTTTTAAAGAGACCCTGCCTCTAACTATTGACACTATCTTAAATATAATAAATACCTCATTAGTTACTGGCTACGTGCCGCAGTCCTTTAAATATGCAGTTATTAAACCGCTCTTGAAAAAACCTACTCTTGATCCTGATATTTTGGCCAATTATAGACCTATTTCTAACTTACCATTTCTCTCCAAAGTCCTTGAAAGAGTGGTAATTAAACAGCTCTGTCAGCACCTTCAGGACAATAGTTTATTTGAACAGTTCCAGTCTGGCTTTCGAGCTCATCATAGCACTGAAACCGCATTAGTTAAAGTAACTAATGACTTGTTACTTGCCGCTGACGTTGGATTAGTCTCAATCCTGGTTCTGCTGGACCTGAGCGCAGCCTTTGACACAATCGACCATAATATCTTATTGCAGAGATTAGAATGTGACATAGGCATTAGAGGAGCAGCCCTATGCTGGTTTAAATCATATTTATCTAATAGGTACCAGTTTGTCAATGTAAACCAGCAATCATCATCGTACTCTAGAGTTAGTTATGGTGTGCCGCAAGGATCTGTCCTCGGGCCCATCTTGTTTACGCTGTATATGCTTCCTCTAGGTAATATCATCAGAAAACATAGCATTAACTTTCACTGTTACGCTGACGACACACAACTGTATTTATCAATTAAACCTGAGCAGGTCAGGCAAGTAGAAAAACTAAGCGCCTGCGTCCGAGATATAAATACCTGGATGAGCACTAACTATCTTCTACTTAACCCTGAAAAGACAGAAGTCCTTATTGTAGCTGACCGCTCGGAATGATGCGACACGCAGAGGGCTTCGACGGGTGTTCTTTAACTTTATTTTCAGTCATTTTTTGTTCTTTTGTTGACACCGTGAAAACTACAAAATTTCAGAAACGTAACAACGGTGTGGCATTAAAATACAATTCACAAAACCAACAATAAACATTTCCATTTCTCCTACCTCCATCTGCTTTCCAAGCGCGCTATCTTCAATCGGACCAATATAACCTCTCCACACTACAGTCTTTACACAAACAAATACAAGCCAAACGAATATAAACATAAATTCCCTCAGTAATAATAACCCTTGCAATTTATTTGTGGACTCACCTACGATGCGGCTGCGCTGCTTCTCAGACAGTGCAGCGTGTGTACAGGTTTACAGACAGGTGTGCTAAATTTCCTCATTAAGAAAAACACGGGAGCATGGGGTTGTAAGCGGTGCCTTTCAAAATAAATGCAACAACGGAAGTGCCCACAAATTCACAGACCCACACGCCATTTACACTCCCACCAAATTCTGTTACAATGAACAAACAACAGTAAAATGAATTGTACAGAATTTCTCAACGGTGTGCGTGTATAACTACTATCAATTCTCCATGAGAAGAACTAATTTTTGAATTGGTCTCTCAATAATGGACATTTTAAAGGAGGAACCCTGATTTTCTTGCGCTTTGCGCACGCCAACTCTGACTTTGACTCGCCGAACTAAGCCATCGCCATCTTGGACTGCCTCAACTACTCGCCCTAATTGCCACTGGTTTCTTGAAAGGTGATCGTTCCTTATGATAACAATATCATTGACATTTAGGTTGCGCTTTGGTAAGTGCCATTTCTTTCTTGTGCATATGTTAAGGAAGTATTTCCTTTTCCACCGACTCCACAATTGTTCAATAAGATATTGGACTCTCCTCCACCGCTTTGTCCCATATAAATCTTCCTTTACAAACACTCCAGGAGGAGGAAGGGAAACTTGAGCTTTCATCATAATAAGATGATTTGGTGTCAAAGGTTCCAAAGCCTGTGGATCATTCATTCCATCTACCGTTAGTGGCCGACTATTGACAATTGCCATGGCTTCGTACAATAGTGTTCGGAGAGAAGAGTCATCTAAACGGCCTGGGCACAGAGCAAAAGTACCATTTAGTATGCTTCTAACTGTTCTAATTTGTCGCTCCCAAACACCACCTGCATGGCTGGCAGAAGGGGCATTAAACACAAATTCACATTGGTTCTCAGCTAAAAAGACTTCTAACTGTTTGGAGTTGCATTGTTTAAGTGCCCTTTTAAACTCATTTTGGGCACCCACAAAGTTAGACCCTTGATCACAGTATAATTTTCGGACAGCTCCTCTAAGACTGATGAAGCATCTTAATGCGTTAATAAAGGAGTCCGTTGATAGGTCTTCTAGCATTTCTATATGAACCGCTCGGGAGTATAAACATGTAAAAATAACTCCATATCGCTTTAATTCTTTGCGGGCTTTCCTTACAATAAAGGGGCCAAAACAATCCATGCCAGTATATGTAAAAGGTGCAGAGGATTCAAGGCGTTCCTTTGGGAGTTCAGCCATTTGTTGGCTCTCTATAGGCCGCCGCATTCTTCTACAGTACACACAAGTGTGTATGAGTTTTGCAACCAGCTTGCTGCCGCCAATGACCCAATACCCATTGATCCTGAGCTCCATTTGCGTCTGGCTTCGTCCCTGATGACAAGTCTTGGCATGGTAATAACGCACAATCATCTCCGTGATGTGACTGCTGTTTGGCAAAATGGCTGGGTGCTTTATTTTATGGCAGAGAGAAGACCCTTTTAATCTCCCACCAACACAAAGAAGTCCTTCAATCAATATGGGTTCCAAGCCAAAAAGAGAATTCGAGTTTGGAAGAGGGTTACCACGTTGAAGCATCTTCCTCTCTTGGCTGAAAGCTTGCTGCTGTACCATTTCAATAATTGCCCGTGTGGCCTTTTCCCGCTCTTCGACAGTCACGTGCTCACTATATTGTTGAGTTTTAGATCTCAGTCTTAGGATTCTTGCAACCACTTTTATTAGCGTTGTCCATGAAGAAAATCTACTAAACCGTGTAAGAATGTCGTTACAGTCTTTGACTTCAGTTGCAAGCACTTGGATTGCCTTGACTTCAGGATCTCCAACAAGTAACTCGGTTGAAGTGAGAGGTGTTGGATGCAAGTCACTTTCCCAGAGAAAACTGGGTCCTGGCAGCCAGTTTGTTAATTGAATGTCTGAAACTCGTAGACCTCTCGAAGCATGATCTGCAGGGTTCTCAGAAGTGTCTACAAAATGCCACTGACCGGGATCACTGTTATTTCTGATTAATTGAACACGATTAGCAACAAATATGTGAAACCTGCGCGAGTCATTGTTGATGTAACCAAGCACCACTTGAGAGTCTGTCCAAAAATATTCTTGATCAATTTTCATATCAAGCTCACTCCTAAGCATGACACTTATTTGGATGGAAATGACAGCTGCCGAAAGTTCAAGTCTGGGGATACTAGTAACCTTTAAAGGTGCAACTCTTGCCTTTGCCATAACAAGACAGCAATGGACTTCGTCCTTATTAGTTTTATATCTAAGGTAAGAGCACATACCATAACCTACACAGCTAGCATCCGAAAAATGATGTAATTCTACTCTGGTAATGTTATGGAAGTTAAATGGATGGTAACATCTTGGAATTGTAACCTCTTTCAATTTGAAAAGATCATTCCTCCATTCCTCCCACCGTGGCTTAATATCTTCTGGGAGTGGATCGTCCCATCCAATGTTGCGTTGACAAAGCTCTTGCAGGATTCGCTTTCCTGTTAGAATGAATGGGGCAATGAATCCAAGTGGATCAAAGAGAGAGGCAATGATCGACAAACAGCCACGGCGGGTGGAAGGCTGATCCTTTGCACATATGGTAAAGTTGAAAGTGTCTTCTTTAATTGACCACTGAACACCGAGAGCCCGTTCTGATGGAAATGGATCTAGTCCTAAGGGCTCGTTGTTAGTCGCTCTTTCAGAGGGTTTCAAACAAGAGAGCGCTGCCTCTTCATTTGAGTTGAACTTATGCAGGCGCATGCCTCCTCTTTTGCACAACTCTTGTGACTCAGTGATCAGTTTTTTGGCTTCTTCCACTGATGAAACACTAGCTAAACCGTCATCAACATAAAAGTTCTTCTCCAAAAATGTTGATGCCCGTGGATGATTATCCTTGTATTGTTTTGCTAGATACTTGAGGCCAAAATTGGCACATCCCGGAGACGATGCGGCTCCAAAGAGATGAACTGTCATTCTGTACTCTTGTGGTTCCTTCTCCAGATCACCACCTTTCCACCAAAGGAATTTCAAATAATTTCTTGACTCCGGAGAGACAGAAAATTGATAAAACATTCTTTCGATGTCACAGATAATGGCTACCTTTTCCTTTCTGAATCTACAAAGTACTCCTACTAAGGGATTAATTAGATCAGGTCCAGTTAGCAGTGTGTCGTTTAAAGAAATTCCATGAAATTTTGAAGAACCATCAAACACAACTCTTAACTTATCTGGCTTTTTAGGATGATAAACGCCATGATGCGGCAGATACCACTCTGTTTGACCTTTGAATGTTGTAGGGGCAGGCTCTGCATCACCCTTGTTAATAGTTTCCTCCATGAATGTTTTGTATTGATCATAATATTGTTTATCGGCCTTCAATTTTCTTTTGAGACACTGTAAGCGAACCATAGCTAATTTCTTGTTGTTTGGCAGATTAGGTAAACTGTCACCTTTGAAAGGAAGGGGCATCTCATAATGGCTGTCATGATTTTGCTTAATATTTTTACTGAGAAACTGTATAAACTGGACATCTTCTTGTGACACGTACCTATCCTCGTACGCTTTCTCACTGAAGTCTGCTTCAAGGGCCTTTATAACATCTGTCGTTGTTGGACATGGCAACTCCTTGACTGTGAGCCGGTGCACAAAGCTATGACTTCCTTGTCTGTCTAGGTGGGGGTTTGATGAACCTATTATACTCCATCCTAGTTCTGATCGTTGTGCGAACGGCTGGTTTGTGTCACCTAAAATTACTTCACGAGGAGCCAGTGCTGTAGGACAGTCGTATCCGATTAAGAGCCCGATATCACAGTCTTGAAGAGGTGGTATTTTACATGCCAAGGTTTTGAGATGAGGCCAACGCAATGCTGTCTCCTTTGTTGGAATATAAGACTTATCTACTGGGATGAAGTCACGACTATAGGCTTTTTGTATTTGAATGAGGATCTCAGAATTGAGTCCTCGTACTTGTAGACCATGAACGCACTTGCTGGGTATAATTGTGTCAATTGCGGTCATGGTACTAAGTTTCAAGTTTACTGGTTGGACGTTTACACTTAATTTGTCGAGCACATCTTCTAAAACAAATGTTGAATCACTCTGGGTGTCGAGCATTGCATATGTGAGTACTTCTCTGTGCGGTTCTTGAACTGATGACACAAAAACTGGTACAATACTTGAAGTGGCAGACGTATGTTGTGTTGATATGTGTGACACAGCATGGTGTGGCACTCGACTTTCATGTCCTTCTGTGGCAGCAGAGTTACTACTTCGTGCTTCCACCAGTTCTTGCCTTCGGTCCTCATGCAAACAGGTTGGGTGACGTCGATTGCAGGTGCTACATGTGTGTCGTCTTTTACAATCCTTGGTCATGTGACCCTTTCTCAAGCATCCAAAACAGAGTCGGTTTTCATATATAAATGCCCTTTTTTCCTCGATGCTCTTAGCTGCAAAGGTGGGACATTTTGTAATGACATGCATCTCATTGTTGCACACAACACAAGGCCATTTGGGTTTAGTGCCAGTTGCTACTCGACTTTCATATGCAGGACCTTTTGGTTGTGTGTTTATATTGAAGGCTTTAGCCCTCTTTAGGTTCCTATCATCTATAGTTCTGAAATTTGTCAACAGTTGAGAAGTAATGGGATTACAAGCTATTCTCGCTTCTTTATTTAGGAACTCAGTGAAGCATGCAAAGTCTGGATAGTTGCCTGTTGTGTCAAGTTCGTCGACAACAATTCGACTCCACTTTCTAACAGTCCATTCGGGCAGTTTTTTGAGCAACCTTTGATTTTCTTCACAATCGTTAAGAATAGCTAGACCACTGACGTGTGGCATTGCTTCAACACAGCTTTGGAGGAAGTCAGAGAACTCTTGTAGTGCTCGTGGGTCATTTGTGTTGATCTTCGGCCATTTTATGAGCTTATCACGGAAAGCTTTTTGTACAATAAACGGATTTCCATATCTGTCTTGTAGAACTTTCCAAGCCCCATTATAAGCATTTTCGGAATCTCGGTAAAAGAAACCTTCTACAGCCTTTCTCGCCTCTCCAACAAGATAATTTTTTAAATAAAACATTTTTTCGCTCGCAGGGAGTGGCTTCCTGTCGATGAGAGTCATGAACGACATTTTCCAGTCTGTAAATTTTAAAGGATCGCCACTAAACATGGTGGGCTCAGGCACTGGTAACCGATTCATACTCAAAGAACTAGCAATTGCTTGTGCTAGGCTACTTGCCTCTTGCGTCGTATTGTCGAACGATGCTTGGCGAGGTTGAAACGGTTCTGCACTTGGATTCAATGAAGGCTCAGTTTTAAGTCGTCTGTGACATACAGGGTTAATTCTGTCATTGATTCCTTCGTTGCGATTCTCATAGCCATCAAAACCATCATATGCTCTCACACGAGCTGCTGCAATAGCGACCTCCTTTTTTGCTTGTAACTGCTGCAGTTTGGCCCTCTCCTGCTCTAGCTGCTGCTGCGTTTCAACCTCTCTTTGTTTCATTTCAGACATCATTTTTGCTTCTTTAAGCTTCCATTCACTTTCCAATTTTTGAACGCGGGCTTGCTGTGCTTGAATTTCTTCCATGGACTTGGATCGTTCCATCCTAGCAGCTAGCTCTGCTTTGGCCTCTACTCTGCTGCTTTGAGTGCTGCTTGACCCAGAATGATCACTTGTTGTTTCAGATGAAGACTCAGATGAACTTGTAGTTTCAGTTATGGTGTAACCAAAAACTGAGCCATATTCATTTTTATTTAAAACAGCTCTGACTCTTTCTTTCTCAAGTTGATCATTATAATCTTCGTTGACAGTTTCAAGGCGGTTAACTATTAAATTACTTATTTCCTTGGTTAAAGTAACACAGGCGTCCATTTTGTTGACAATTTCAGGTGTGGTGTTACTGTTCCTCAAAATAGGTCCATATTGCTCTCTTACGGCATTGTGCTTCATTTCAACATCTTGCTTTAATTTGTTGAGTTCTTCTGCTGAGCAGAGGCTCTTTAATTGTGTCCTTACATCCCTCGCCGTCAATTTCCAAGAGTTATAAGCTTTATGAAATATTTTAGCATGTTTTTTAGCCATTTGCTTCTGCATCTCTTGGCCCTTTTCTGTTAATTTTCTCTCACGTGAGCTAGACCTGAGTGGCATGTCTATGGGATTGTCTGTTTTCTCGGGTTGAAGTGACATTTTAATTTTTTTTTTTTTTTTTTTTTTTTACCTGACTGTCTTATTTACTTGAAACCTTTTATTGTCCCACGCTTGAAACTATACTTATAAGCTGCAGTTATTTTACACCACAGAGTAACACTTTGTCAAGCATTTAAAACTTATGGACCTTCAAATAGAATTTCAGCATACACAGTGACAATCAAAAAATGCCATTAATGGAAATCCCTAAATAGACATTAATAGCTATAAAGCTTCAACCGTATTTCCCTTTTATAAACAGACATGTCATGTAATATTATACCATAAACATTTGAACCAAAATTGCGCCCCAAAGTTTTTAATTTACGCCACAAATTACTTTGACGTCATCTAATGCGAGCTGTCATGGCTGGATCTTCAATTCCACTGCCAGATTGGGTGCGTATGTCCCTCCTCTTTGCTCCTTGTCGCTCTGTGTCATGTGTCTGTGTCCGTAGATTACCTTGAATGCGCTTTTCCCTGCGCAAGATGCCGATGGGAGTGGAGTTAGTTTAGTTGGCTTGTTGTTGGACGATCGATGAATTTAAGGTACGAGGGCGTCCGGGCCTCCACCGAAATGGCAATCCGTTGCAGCCGGGAAACATGCGCTGGTCGCCGCCGAGGAGTTTTCACTGTAGCTGACCGCTCGGAATGATGCGACACGCAGAGGGCTTCGACGGGTGTTCTTTAACTTTATTTTCAGTCATTTTTTGTTCTTTTGTTGACACCGTGAAAACTACAAAATTTCAGAAACGTAACAACGGTGTGGCATTAAAATACAATTCACAAAACCAACAATAAACATTTCCATTTCTCCTACCTCCATCTGCTTTCCAAGCGCGCTATCTTCAATCGGACCAATATAACCTCTCCACACTACAGTCTTTACACAAACAAATACAAGCCAAACGAATATAAACATAAATTCCCTCAGTAATAATAACCCTTGCAATTTATTTGTGGACTCACCTACGATGCGGCTGCGCTGCTTCTCAGACAGTGCAGCGTGTGTACAGGTTTACAGACAGGTGTGCTAAATTTCCTCATTAAGAAAAACACGGGAGCATGGGGTTGTAAGCGGTGCCTTTCAAAATAAATGCAACAACGGAAGTGCCCACAAATTCACAGACCCACACGCCATTTACACTTATAATAGGCCCGAAAAGTGCTAGAGACTCTTTATCTGCCCAGATAGTCACTCTGGACAATGTAAGTGTAGCCTCCAGCGCCACAGTTAAAAACCTAGGAGTTTTATTTGACCCTGAGTTATCGTTTAAAGCACACATTAAACAAACCTGTAGAACGGCTTTCTTTCACCTGCGCAACATTGCCAAAATTAGAAATATTTTATCTAAAAGCGATGCAGAAAAATTAATTCACGCGTTCGTTACATCGAGATTGGATTACTGTAACTCCCTACTTGCAGCTTGTCCTAAAAACTCTCTAAAAGGTCTTCAGCTAGTCCAAAACGCAGCAGCAAGACTTTTAACAGGAACCAATAGAAGAGAGCACATCACCCCTGTGCTCCAGGCACTTCACTGGCTTCCAGTCGAGTTTAGAATTAAATTTAAAATACTCCTTCTTACATTTAAGACCATTAATGGGTTGGGGCCATCTTATCTCACCGATGCTCTCGTTCCATACCGCCCCAACAGAACACTCCGATCTCAGAATGCAGGTCTACTGGTAGTTCCCAGGGTTTATAAAAGTACTGTCGGAGCTAGAGCCTTTAGCCACCAAGCCCCTGTTTTATGGAATCAGCTTCCAGCTAGTATTAAAGAAGCCGAGACAGTCTGCACATTTAAGATTAGATTAAAAACGTTCCTATTCGACAAAGCTTATGGTTAGGCTAGTTGAAGTCGGAGTAGACTCACAGTTTAGTTTAAGCTGCACTAGAAGCTATAATGCTGGGGGCAGTACAGCCGCTGAGTTCTATCTCCTTTTCTTACTCTACCTACCACTTGTCTTACTTTATTTCTATTTTCCAATGTTAATATCTAGTTGTCTAGTCTCTTCATCACTAGTCACCCGGTGTCCCCTTTCCCCCCTCCCCTCTGGGGAGGGGCTATTTTTCAGCTGCAGCCTCCTGACTGTCCGGACCCCTGGCTGGATTGACGTCCTCGCCGCTACCCCCGTCTCATCTGACCAGAGGGACCTCTTCTTGCTCCTTTACTCCACTGTATTTTTACGGACTACAATTTCGCTTGCTAATTCACATTAGCCGTTCTGGGGTTCCTGTCTATCCGTCCTGGGAGTGGATCTCTCCTGACTGTGGTACTCCCCAAGGTTTCTCATTTTTCTCCCAATTGACTCTGGAGTTTTTGGAGTTTTTCCTTGCCGGCATGGAGGGTCTTAAGGATAGGGGATACCCAGGACTTGAACTGTATCTATTCATCTTTGTTGCTTCATTTCTAATTGTGTATCATATTGCCTCTGTAAAGCCCTTTGAGACCTCTGTTGTGATTGAGGGCTATACAAATTGAATTGAATTGAATTGAATAGTTTATGACTTTCTTCGCAGTATGTTAGCCATTTTCTATCTGTGCCATCTTTGCGTATGAATACTCTTTGTACAGTCATGTGTTTTGTCTTCTCCTGAGGGTGGTAAGGAAAAAATGTGTCTTGACTGTGACTGTCTGACTTGGGGAGCTTAAAGTACTGCAAGGCTTTCATCTTCTACCCTAGCTCTATGATCAGCCTGAATAAACAAATGAAATAATGTATTTTTTAAAGCAAGTTTTATGTATCCAATTGATTATAATAGCGCCTATCCCCTGTGTCTATAAAATGATTTCATTGTTTATGCCATAATTAATCTTGCCACACAAATAATATATTTAAATGAAAATACAATAAACATTTCAAGAAAAATCCTGTATACATAACTTTCATTGGAAAGTATTAAACCAGAAAACAAAACGATATATAAATGATTAAAAATATATATCATATCAATTTAACCACCTAAACTTTAAAGTAAAACCATTCATTTTACTAATATTTTGTTAAATTTCTTCTGAATTAATATTGCTGCTGCGTGTGCATACGTTATTTTACAGCTTAAATATTTTTTCTTAGGAGAGGGATAGTAGGACTAGCATACTGTAACTTGACACGATTGCAAACAGGGACACGGACTAGCTGGCTCTAAGCGTTTAATTGCCATTTATTTCATTTAAAATGCAGCTACCTTGCTTTCAGCCATTTGCTTGTCCTTATTTTCTCACAAGGAAGAATGAAGAACCTCAAATGCGGCTCCGAACTCTTCCTTGTGTTACAATCCGCAACACAGCAACTTTTAGTCATCCCAACGGAAAAAAGACCACAAATAAGACAAAAGTTCAACGTTTGTACAACAATGCACGACAAAGCAACTGCTTGTGACTCGTGTTCTGGCCCCTCTTCAATATGGCGACGCTTTGTTCTGGCTGGTGACGTCATTAATGCCCGGATGTCCGACTGCGAGAATTAGATTGGCGGTTAACAGCCACGGGCATTACTGCCAACTGTCGGATTGGATGCGAACTGTAGATAATCATACAGGATAGGTGGGATAAAAACAGTGATGTATGTATGGCGGCCACCGGCCGTCCAGAGAATAGGCCGTTCTGTGATCCTCCAGACGCTACAGATTACAAGTCCGCCCCTGCTTGCGGTTAATTTTAGGGCATTTACAGGTCATTTCCTTTTGAGTTTGAGTCACTGCCTATACATTTGGGTGATTCCCTGGTCACTTCCTGTTCTGTAAGTCAAAATAAACAGGAAATGACCCATAAAATACCCCAAAATCAACTGGAAGTAACCGAACATCAACAGGTAAATGACCTTAAATGGCCCAAAATTACCTCATTGCCTGGCATTGGCTGCCACTGATGGCCTTTGAACTGGGAAGGTGGCAGCGAATGAACGTTCATTCGCTGCCACCCTCCCAGTTCAAACGGATTGGACGTCTACTAGTGATAAACTCATTCCAATTCACGGCAGAAGCTTGTTTTTCTGTTTATTAGTTGTTTGTAGAATATCTGATTTCCTGAGCAATGTATTGATAATCGTTGAATAGATCATCGTTATCGTGAGCGTTGTATCGCAAATCGTATCGTATCGTGAAGTACCAAGAGTTTCCCACTCCTAGTGGCGACTCCAGTCGAACCTAATGAGTCACAAAGATAGTTAGCTTTTTATTGCATTACAAAGAACAACTGAGAACAAAAACACGACAAGATACATTTTGAAGAAAAATGTTTTTTAAAAAAAACAGCATTTGTGGGCGAACAGAAAATTTTGGGGGGGTCATCCGAAAAATTCCCGGTGCCGTGTGGAAATTTCGGTCACTTTGCTATTCGAACGCTGACGGTCGGTCAAATGGTTTGGGCCATTCATGTCAGCTAACAGCTGCTACATCTACGAATAAAAGTCAAAACGCTACAATGCAAAGTACAGCAATTATTTACCTTATAATTGTTATATTTATCTTTGACTCCTTTGTAATGTGGTTTGTAGTGAAGTGCCTGCATCATACTGAGGGATGAAGTGAAAAACTGTAGTGTGAGTATATTTCTTCAGAAATGAAAAATACGGTATTGGCCCGAATATTAGACGGCCCTCATTATAAGACGACCCCCACTTTTTCAAGACTCAAGTTTGAAAAAAGACTTTTTGAACACCAAATTAATTTTTATACAGGAAATAATTACAGTACATCTGAAACAAATGATTATAACAATATATTTGAGAGAAAAATGTTATTTTGCCTCATCCAAATCTTAATATTTGAACATTTAAATATGTAAACTAAAGTGCAATTACATTCGTAAATGAATGGCTTCTGGTTTTTGAATTGTAAATAAACCAATCTATTGTGATAAAACAACAAAATTGCAATAACTGCATTAACCATCAAAGTGAAGTCTAACTGTAACTGTAGTCTTGAAACAAATCTGAATAAGGAAAAACATTGCAATAACATAATGCAAACTGGTTAACCCTTTAACACCTAAGCCTATTTTGACCGAATTTGCATGCATTTGATGTTGCCTTTATATTTCAAAGAAAAAATTGTTTACAATGGCCAAATTGGGTCCCTTTTTTCAGGACACATTGAACTTCATGTCCAAACTGTTGTTTTCTTCACTGACCAATTTTAAACCACATTTTGGACCCCAAAAAACAAAAAAATCCCAAAATATTTTTTTCAAAATTTGTAATGTTGACGTCCCACTGACAACCAAACATGCTCGACCAACCGTTTTGAAGCTTGATAATATGTATTCAACTTGTTAGGATAAACATTCAATAGAAAAAAATAAGATTGAATAGTTTTATGTTTGACAATTCAACACAAACAGCAGGTATGGTCATAAGCGTTTTTGGCCTTTACACATACTATGGTCAAAACAGGTTTTATAGAGTGCAAAATAGTGATTTTAAAAAAATATATATATATCATCTAACACAAAAAGGGTTTGGAAGATATCTCTTTGTGAAGTTAAGTGTTGTACCCATCACCTTATCAAAAGTATATACCTACATGCAATCAAGCTTCTCGAACACACATCTACATAAAAATTGAAAAGAGTATAGTGAAGAAAAAATATATAACATTGAAAAAAAGTATTTTAAAAAAATATTGACAAGTAGTTCAATTCAAATTTTTCAGGCATGCGACCCAATAAAGTTTTTTTTTTTTTTTTTTGCGCACTCAATAAAGCTTCTTCTTGAACAGGTCACGGAGCTGCGTCACACACGTCACACAGCCTACTCTTTCGCCGTTTGCGCTCTCCTGTCACTTCTACTCGCCGAGATGTCGATTCATTAGAGGAAAACAACGACAAATACGACTCATCTTCTTCCTTAAGTTAATGAAATAATGCATTAGCTTGTGCTAAATGTAGTTTTAGATTCATTCTGCACGTTTCAAAGTCGCTCGTGCGGGGCGGCTATTTTTCGGCACAACACCGGCCGCTGCTTGCTTCGCATGCCTGCCTCTCAATAGTTGGCGCCTCGCTTGGAAATTTATTAAAAATGATCACATTCGGTTCGTCCTTCCTGACATCACAACGACTCTTGGGATAAGTAGTCTTTTGTGCGGCGTTCGGTTTTGAAAAAGGACAAGAAATGATGGAAATATGGAGATGGATACATGGTCCATGCAGCGTTTTAATGCATATTTATGAGTGCAATAAAACTATAAAACTCAAATGACATTATCTCCCGTTTTTCTTGGCTGATTGACTTCAAATAAAAACTGGTGTGGACATCAACTTCCGCACTTTCAAACGAGACCAACCAGCAGCACGTGGGTGATGTAATTACAGCATGACGAAGCTTCAAAGACGATATGCGTAAACGCGTCGCTGCCGACAAGTTCGGTGTTAAAGGGTTAAACTAGTAGCTGAGATCTGTCATGACGGATCATCGCTTCAGTGATATCTAGCGCCATCTAGCGTCATGAATGGGGAGAGCAGCTGAGATCTGTCATAACAGAACATCGCTTCAATGATATCTGGCGTAATCTAGCGTCCTGAATAGGTATAACGTCTAGACCGCGAATATAAAACGACCCCCTCTTTTTCAATCTTATTTCAATGCAAAAAACACCGTCTTATATTCCAGCCAATACGGTACAACTACAGCAATGGCAACAAGGCAGGAAGCGCATATATCCTGGATCTCGTTAGAACAAGTTTATTCCCTTTTTGTTTTAATATCTTCAAGTGTATATGAATTATTAAATCGAGTCCAAACTTGAAGATGGAGGATGACTGAAAGTCATTGAAAGTAATTATCGCAGCAACCCAGAGTAGGGAAATCACTCAACATCCAAAAAGAGAAGATAAGCTGTCGCCATAAAAGTGAGAAACGAGAGGAAACGCATGCTAGTCTAATTAAATCCTTCTATATTTTTGTTGAATAGGGCAGATGTTCGATATATGTGTAGCTCTGAAAAAAATATAAAGATCTCTGATTAGTTCTTGATAAAACCTGCACCGAATGATGTAGATAAAAAAAACAAAAAACATGTTGAACTCATTGGCTGCTATTGATGCTGATAGACTAATTTAAATTCACGGTTGAAGGACAAAAAGAGCCAGATGATTGGACGTCTATCATTGTCAATGGCACTGAGAGAAGTAAGAAGGAGTGAGAAAGAGGAGGTGAGGGCTCTGGTGGAGGTTGAGAAGAGTAAGCACGAATAATCCATTGCCAACATGTGACATGATTAAAAAGCAGCAAGAGACAAAAATACTCTATCCAAGGCCAAGGTATTCCACTGCCATAACAGCAACAACGTGCAACATGACAGCAGAAACTCCTGCTGTCAGTCTCTAAGCAAATTGAACATTTAGGGGATTATAAAAATGACACTAAGTACTGTGGCTTTTAAGATTTGCAGTGTCAAACAGTGTCAACAAGAACGGAGCTTAATCATACTGGGAGAACTGATACATGTAGAGCTTGTAATTTACACAAATACAACTTCATGTTGGTAACAGTAACTGGGGAAAAAAATGTACATTTTATTTCTTCGACTTAAATTTAAATTTGTGCATTTGGGCACCGTTGCTTAGTCCCAGAACATTGCTCACCTTTTTTACCTCGCCGTCAGGGGATTTTATTGCCTTGGAAGGCAATCCGTCCAATACTTGCGAATAATATGGGTGGAATGTAACAAAGTAAAAGTACTTCTTTACTGCACTTAAGTAATTTTGTTGTGTATCTGTACTTTACTTAAGTACAAATATGAAGTAGTACTTTTTTACTTCATTACATTTTACAGAACATATCTGTACTTTTTAGTCCACGACTACTTTTCAAAATGCCACCTTAATTACACGTTAGTTTTAGGGTTTTTTTTCTCATTGTGAATTACTAGTTTTGTTTTCATGCCTCCGCTGCAATCAATAAGCCCCGTGCAACTAGAACATAATTCATTACTTGAATTTTTCTTTTATCCCAGACAATGGGTTTTAGGTTGTTTTATTTCCCTGACATGTTTCGGCGACTACTTCCACCAGAACTGTCAACAGACTTGCAGGGGCACGGGGACAAGAAACCATTATAGGGCCCCACCACCCCACCCCTGCCACTGGCTTGTCATGACAACATACGCAGTACTTTTAACGCTTTGCAAGCAATGACAGTGTAAGTTTTCAAATTATTTAATTTGAGATGGACAGTTAAATGTAACAGACCGTAATGTGATGTGACACAATATAAAGAAACTATTATCCCATGTAGGTTACAATACAATACAACTGAGAGTGCTATGCCTGCCTGCCAAGCAACAAAACAGTAGAATTAAACATCCTGTGCCTGCCCCCTTCACATCCCTGGGATTATCAAGCCCTTAAACAGTGATGCTCCTAGATTTTTTGACAGCAAAGTCATTTATAACATCAGTGAAATCCAGTTTTTGAGCAAGCTCACGCTCAATGGAGAGCATGTCTAGGTTGTTAACAGGTTCGTTTGTGCTGTTTCGGTGATGGATTCGTATTAGCGTTTGCTATAATACACAGTGGGTTGTATACCCAAGCTAAATCCAGCCGCCGGACTGTTCAGCCTCGCAGACCTGCTCCCAACAGACTAACATATATCCCCTTTTAAAAACGTCATCATTTTTTCTCTTTCAACTCTGTGATCTTCATCTCTTTTTCTTTTCTTTTCTGCGCACCCGATTTATGACGACTCGCCATGTTTAGAGTTTATAACAATGACAGATTTTAATTTCCCGCTTCAGGGCACGTGCTTAGTGTAGCCTTAAGTGCCCCAAAGCGGGGTCAAACCATTCTCTGCTGAGACAGAGGGGGGGGCGTTGTGCAAAAAAAGGAAAAAATATATATTTGAAATATTTAATATGTAAATTTTTTTAAGTATATATCGAGTAAAACATAATATTTAATTAGAGAATTATTTAGATAAAAAAGAAATATGTGAATATTAAATAAAATGAATTATGGGTAATTCAGGGGCCCCTATGGTCCTGAGGCCCGGGACAACATACCCGGTTTCCCCCCCTCTCGATGGGCTTAACTTTCACCTTCATCAAAGTGTCACTGGTGTTATTGTGACGCGTCACTTATCAGTTGATGAATGGAGGCGTGACTCACCTGTCGGATTAGAAGGGCAAGTCCCGCCCTCTGCTGACCCTTCACTCGTCCAGGATGCTGGTCCAGGAAGTAGAGAGCATGTACGCCCCCTCGTCCCTGTTGATGGTCCTCTGGCGGAAATCTGCGGATTTCATTGGTCTCCCGGATCCAGCGCTGATGTTTGTTTGTGCGGATGACTCTGGCCTTTTCCCAGTCCATGATGTGGCTTTCTCTTTTGCGGTCGTCGGTGATGGCTGACTTGGGATGTGCGCCTTATCCGATGCACCTCATGTATATGGATCAATATTGGCTAATCAAGGCATGATTTTCCCTTTACGCAGCATCATCTAGTGGATGTATAACACAACCCCACCCACTACTACTGCACCTTGTAATGCGGTGCGCCCTATATATGGAAACAGTTTTAAAATAGACCATTCATTGAAGGTGCGTCTCATACTCGGTTGCACCTAATAGTGTGGAAAATACGGGAGTTAAAATTGAGGTTTTGCATTTAGATGTGAGGAAATGAGGGGAAATAAAAATGACTGGTTTGTTAACTATATCTTGCACATAATTGAAACAACACAAGACTCACACTGGGCACTCACATTAATCTGCAAAATTTGTTGGTAGTCTTCAGACTTCATAATGCCATGCACACCGTCAAGCAGTCCAGTGCCAGAGGCAGCAAAGCAACCCCAAAACATCAGGTAACCTCAGCCATCTTTGACTGTGGGGACTGTGTTCTTTTCTTTGAAACCCTCGTTTTTTTTTTTTTTTTCTGTAAATTCTATGTTGGTCCCAAAAAGATCTACTTTTGTCTTCTCTGACCAGAGAACATTCTTCCAAAACGTTTTTGGCATTCTCAGGTAAGTTTTGGCAAACTGCACAACCTGGCTTTTTTATGTCTCTGGGTCAGAAGTGGGGTCTTCCTGGGTATCCTACCATAGAGATGCCGAAAGATTGTATGGAATGACAATGTTGTACCCTTGTACTGCAGGACAGCTAAAACTTGTTTGGATCTTAGTCGGGGTTCTTTATCTAACATCCGCACAATCTTTTGTTGAAATGTCTCGTCAATTTTTCTTTTCTATCCACATCTAGGGAGGTTAACCACAGTGCCATGGGCTTACACTTATTGATGACACTGCGCACGGTAGACACAGGAACATTCAGATCTTTGGAGATGGACTTGTCGCCTTAAGATTGCCCATGCTTCCTCATAATTTTGCTTCTCAAGTCCTCAGAAAGTTCTTTGGTCTTCTGTCTTTTCTCCATGCTCAATGTGGTACACACAAGGACACAGGTTGAGTCAACTTTAATCCATTTTAACTAGCTGGCTTATGTGTGTTATGTGGTAAGTAACAGGTGCTTTTAATTACAAAAATTAGAGAAGCATCATATGATTTTTCAAAGGGGCCAATTCTTTTGTCTAGCCCAATTTTGAGTTTTGTGTAAAATGACTTCATTTTTTTCCCATTCTCTTTTGTGTTTATTGCAAGCAAAATAAATGAAGATATTACTATCAAAGCATTTGTAATTGCAATCATTTTCTGCGAGAAATTTTGTCCAGCAGTGTACATAAGTCAATGTTTACATTATCTTCAATTTTAATGTCCTATGTTCCTAAGTTATGTTCAAAATTAGTTAACTGTTTTTTTGGACATTAGTGAAACAATACAATTTCGAATAAAAATCAGTTTCTCATGTATGCCTATACCAGTAAAGTGTAATGCAGTAGCCTAATGCATGTATAAAACCTGTAGTGTTTTCTTGTGTGTTATAGGTATAACCGTCAAAAGCAGTTTTCTTGGCATTTCGGTGGTTATAGTAGGTTTGTTCCTCAGCCCCTCCCCCCACCCACTCACCGCCCCAAAAAAAGATTCTTCCCCCTCTGCCTGGGCTGCTGGCCGCGGGAGTGGGGGGAGGTCGGGGCTCCGATCTTGCGTCGCCCCATGGCGGCTCCTTGGCGTTCTCCTGCCTCCGCCTTCCCCTCTCTTCTCTGACTGGGTATCAGCCCTGTGCTCCGTCGTGGGTCGCTGGCTGGGTGCCGGTGTATCGGCGGGGTGTTGCCTGCTCCGGTGGGGGACCCTGCCCTACCCTGGGCTTGGTGGGCTGCTGGGGGTCCCGTGGCGTGCCGTGCCGGTTGGAGGGCTGGAGCTGTGGCTCGTGGGCCGGGTGGGCAAACAGGGGTGGGGGTGGACGTGGGGTTGGTGGTGCTTCCCCTCTTGCCATCCCTGAAGGCCGGTTGATGGGTGCGCGGGTGGCCCGGGGGCCCACCCTGAATCCCCGGGGGGGGAACGATGACACCCAGCCCACCCACCTTCCCCGGGCTGGCTGGGTGGGGGCCGTGGCCCTGGGTTGGCGCCCGCGTGGCGTCTCCGCTTTTCTGGTTGGCTGTCGCGCACCTGGTGGGGCTCGCATGCGGCTGGATGTGATGGGGCGCCCTCGGATGGGGGGTCCCGGTGCCGAGATTGGCGATGGGGCAGCGTAGGGTCGGTCGCCAACGGGCTTGCACTCACAGGGGATTCACACGATTACTGGGATCTAGATCCCAGAGATGATTTGTGTACACTCTACCCCTTTCAATCACTTAACATATAGACTCCCCCATCCCCCTCTTTCCCTGGTCAACAGGCCCCCCACATGGTGTCAACCGGAAATACATCTAGCCGACGAAAGCAACAACATATTAGTTGTTAGCGTAGACGTTCAATGTATTTCTTGTTGTAGTTTGTGTTTCTTTTCTTTCTTCTCTTGTGTTTCTTTTCTTCTGTTCCCCCATAACCCCTTCCTGTTCGCTGCTTTGTCATAATAAATTAGGTATGTTGAATGATCACAGCGGGAGTATGTCGGACAGAAAACTGTTCAGACCATCCGGGCACTTACACTGCCATTCGCCGTGTCAAACAGCTGAACAGGACAGGTTTAAAAAAAAACAAAAAAACAAAAAACAAGATTCTTGCTCTGTGGCAACCTTTATGTCAGTTATGTGACTTCAGGCAAGAAATTCTAGCCACCTTAACCCCTGACTATACATATAGTATATACAGTATATTATACTTACCATAATTTCTGGACTATAATGCGCACTGTAACCTGACCATAAGCCGTGGTGATTGCAACGCCTGGTAAAGTATAAGGATACTGCTGTAAAAATCAAAACCGACTGGGGTCAAAACACACAAACAAACAAAACGTTGGCAAACTGTTTCCATTTAAATGTGAATGAACAACATTGACAGCGCACTGTGCAAGGAATAAGATCTAGTCTAATGGTCACATTCCACTGTTTATTACTGGTCTACCGTGTTCACATTTTTATCATTTTTATTCTTTTAGTAAGAAAATCATGTCCATAAAAATCTTTCTTCAGCATATACTGTATTTTCTTAGAAAATATACAAAATAGTATAGTACATTTATTTTACACGTGGAATATCCTCTGGCTTTTGTTGGCGATCATACATGACTCATTTTCTTATTTTAGCAGCTCATGGTGTTACAGAATATGCATTGAAAGAACAAACATACACCAGAAGAAAGTTTGCAAAGAATATAAAACAAGTTCCATACATGCTTGCATACAATGCAGTGCCATGCAAAGTCAATGTGTCACCCCCTTTTTTCTTTCATTTTTTTTTTTTTAACCGAACACTTCATGCCTTCTTGCTATACATACATGACATGTTGTCCATCACGTGTCATCGGGATTGCTGTCACTGCTCTTTTCTATGGAGGGAAAAGTTTGATTGATGGCAGGTAGAAGTAAGAATTCAACACTGACTTGTCAGAAGAACATTGCCCATTGCTGAGCTGTCTTTTTTGACTAGAAACCAATAGTTAAATTCACATACAACTTTCTATTCCGTCACATATTTCACACCGTTGATCAATCATGGACAGTGCAATCATTCTACTTGACAAGTAGACTCACATACAGACACACACATGCACACACAGACTATGTGTGAACCATTCACATGGTCATTGGCACTGCAAGTAAAGTTCCCTCATAACAAACTTGAAACAACGTGCTGAACATCTCGTTGAATGAAGTCATTGAAAGTCTTGTTTCTGTTGAGGCATGTGACCTTTAACATGATTTCCAAGACTGCGACTGAATGTACAGTATATAGAATTTGTATTACGAAGGGGGAAAAAGTAAAAATGAAATTACATTAATAAAGCCATATAGAAAAATTAGGTCCTGTAAGTGAAAAGAAAACTGTTATTCCAGTGTAAATCTTCATTGAAAAAAAAGTATGTTATGGTAATAATAACATTAATAATACAAAAAAATCAATGGACTCTAAGGATATTTTTAATGAAGTTATTGGAGTGCATAATGCAGGGTGACACACAAAAAATAACCTAATCATCTAAGCTTGAAAAACTTTTTAAATACGGTATTTTTTTTACTATAAACTGCTACTATTTCCCTCATTTCGAATCCTGCTGTTTATAATCCAGTGCATTTTATTTACCATAATTCTCGGACTATAAGGTGCACCTGACTATAAACGGCAACCCACCAAATTTGACTCGAAAACGGCATTTGTTCATAGATAATCCGCACTGGACTATAAGCCACAGCTGTCCTCACTGTATTATGGGATATTCACACCAAAAGATATTAACCGGTAACACTTTATTTGACAGCAGCATCATAAGACTGTCATATGACCAAATGAACCACCCTGAAGCTTGAAACCAATCGGCTGCAAAGTTTCATTGTTTCAAGCTTCATTTGGCCATCACGGCTCCCTTGGGGGAGAAAGTCAAATTCTGCTGCCACCACTGTTGTTGTCTAACTTGCCTCTTAGCATGAATTGCAGTGCTACAGATGTAAATAACCATCAAAGGTCATGTTCTGTGCCATTTCTTCAGTTCCAGTTGTTTCATTAATTGACAGCTCTGGTATTTGGTAGCATTTTATTTGACAATGGCGCCATAAGTCTGTCATAAGACAATCATAACTATGACAAGACACTGCCATGTGCATTAATTAATGCTTATAACTAGGGCTGTCAAAATTATCGCGTTAACGAGCGGTAATTAATATTAATCCCGTTAAAATATTTGACGCAATTCACGCACAAACAGATCAAAATGACAGCACAGTGAAAGGTGTACTTGTTGTGTTTTTCGGAGTTTTGCCGCCCTTTGCTGGCGCTTGGGTGCGACTGATTTTATAGGCTTCAGCACCCATGAGCATTGTGTTAGTAATTGTTGACATCAACAATGGCGGGCTACTAATTTATTTTTTGATTGAACATTTTACAAATTTTATTAAAACGAAAACATGAAGAGGGGTTTTAATATAAAATTTCTATAAGTTGTACTAACATTTCTCTTTTAAGAACTACAAGTCTTTCTATCCATGGATCGCTTTAACAGAATGTTAATAATGGTAATGCCATCTTGTTGATTTATTGTTATAATAAAGAAATACAGTACTTATGTACCGTATGTTGAATGTATATATCCATCTTGTGTCTTATCTTTCCATTCCAACAATAATTTACAGAAAAATATGGCATATTTTATAGATGGTTTGAATTGCGATTAATTGCGATTAATTACGATTAATTAATTTTTAAGCTGTAATTAACTCGATTACAAATTTTAATCATTTGACACCCCTACTTATAACAGATGTCATTTTGTGTCATCCGGCAAATTATCTCACTTTTGAATGGATTTAAAAGATCGGAGCTGAACATAAATGCAGTTAGTGACATAATTTGCCGTATGAGACATAATTACATCTGTCATAAGCTTTCAGTAATGCCCATGATACTGTCATGTCACATTATGATGTTCTTATGACAGTCTTATGACGCCGCTGTCAAATAAAGCGTTACCTATTAACCCATATAAATCAACAAATAAGCCGCACTGGCCTATAAGCAGCAGGATTCAAAATGAGTGAAAAAAGTAGTGGCTTATAGTCGGAAAATCACGGTATTTAGGTTCATAGGTAACACTTTATTTGACAGCGGCGTCATAAGACTGTCATAAGACCGTCATAATTATGAAAATAAGCACACGAAGTGTTAGCCTAAACATATCAGGTAATTAAACCACCTACTATTGTCTGGGAAAAAAGAAAAATTCGACTAATGATATCATATATGTATACTGTATATATAAACCATATATATATTCATTCATTCATTTCCCATGCCACTTATTCCTCACGAGGGTCGCGGAGGTGCTGGAGCCTATCCCAGCTAACTTCGGGCAGAAGGCAGGGGACACCCTGAATTGGTTGCCAGCCAATCGCAGGGCACAAGGAGACACACAACCATTCACGCACACACTCACACCTATGGACAATTTAGAGTGTTCAATCAGCCTACCATGCATGTTTTTGGGATGTGGGAGGAAACCGGAGTTCCCGGAAGAAACCCACGCAGGCACGGGGAGAACATGCAAACTCCACACAGGAAGGCCGAAGCCCGGGATTGAACCCTTGATCTCAGAACTGTGAGGCAGACGTGCTAACCACTCAGCCACCGTGCCGCCCTATAATATATATATATATATATATATATATATAAACCATAAATATACTGTATATATATATATATATATATATATATATATATATATATATATACATACACACACATATATACATATACATATATATATATATATAAATATATTATATATATACACATACATATGTGATCCTCAGCACTCCCTGCTCTGAGTGACTTCTAGCACCCCCGATCGGGTGATTGATAGTATTAATATCATTTTACAATTAGTGATTTGTTCACACAACATATGAACATATTTTTGAGAATTAAGGTCATGATGCTATGAGAAATAGTGCGTTGTTTTTTCCCGACATAAATTTTGGATATAATAAAGAATGTGTCTGAATCAACTTTATATGAACCCTTTGAATGATAATCCCTAGACTCGTGCTCAATCCTTCAATTTTTTTTCTGCACACTGAATAAAAAAATTAAATAAGAGGACTAGTACAGAAAATAGCACATTTGGTTTAGACCCATCAATTACCGTTTTTTTTTCAGAATATAAGACACAGTTAAATCTTGATTTTTCGCAAAATGTCATTGTCAAATGACTAACATTACTGCAATTTACAGAATTACAGTAGAGAGTAAATCATTGACTTATTACTAAAACAATTTAGAATTACCGTATTTGTCGCACTATAAGGCGCATCAGATTATTAAGGCGCACCTTAAATGAATGGCCTATTTTAAAGCTCTTTTCCTACAAAGGGCGCACTGCATTACAAGGCCCAGTAGTAGTAGTTGTAGTGGTTGTTTTTGCATTATACATCTACTGGATGGTGCTACGTTAAAGGGAATGTCATGCCATGATTAACCAATATTGATCCATGTATTAGGCACATCAGATTATAAAGCCCACTGTCTGTGTTTGAAAAAACTGAAGGCTTTTAGGTGTGCATTATTGTGCAGAAAACACGGTAATTGAAAGTAATATTAATAAAGTATTTCAGTATTGTAATTTGTGGACTATAAACCGCTACTCTTTCACCTCATTTTGAATACTGTGGCTTATAGTCCAGTGCATCTCATTTGTGGATTTTAATAGGGTATGATCTTTTGGTGTAAATATCCCACATTATAATGTTGACTCCTCCAGTTTATAGTCCAGTGCAGTTTACACAACTCCTAGCAAAAAGTATGGAATCACCAGTCTCGGACGAGCACTCACTCAGACATTTTATCATGTAGAACAAACACAGATAAAAAGCTTGAAAAAAAAAAAAAAAAAAAAAAAGTTCAAAAGTGCAACAACTTTTTAGCATTCAGAAACAGTAAAGGAAATGAATAAAAAAAAACTTTGTGGTGGTCAGTAAATGTTTAACTTAATCGAGCAAGTGCAGGGAAATATATATGAAATCACTCCATTCGGAGGGAAAAAAATATTCAATCGTGAGAAACAAACAAAGAAATAACAATCAAAACACATCTCTAGTAGTATTCTTCAACATAACCTTGTCCAATGAAGATTCTTGACTCTTGACACCTTGTCCAGTCCAATGCAGATTCTTGACTATTGACAAGGTGATGATGCTGGAACTTTTGTTTGGTGCTGTTCCAGTGAGATTTAACAAAGATGACTGCCTGAAGAAGACATCAAAATTCCCTCAGTCCTTGATGATATGGGGCTGCATGTCAGGCAAAGGCACTGGGGAGATGGCTGCGGTTACGTCTTCAATAAATGCACAAGTTTACATTGACATTTTAGACAGCTTTCTTATCCCTTCAATTGAAAATGTGTTTGTCATTTTCCAAGATGACAATGCATCATGCCACAGAGCTAAAACTGTTCAAGCATTCCTTGGAGAAAGACTCATCCAGTCAAATTCATGGCCTGCAAATAGCCCAGATCTCAACCCTATTGATAACCTGTGGTGGAAATTGAAAAAAATAGTCCACAGCAAGGCTCTGACCTGCAAGGATGATCTGGCAACTGCAATTAAATAGAGTTGGCACCAAATTGATGAAGAATACTCATCAAGTCCATGCCTCAGAGACTGCAAGCTGTCATAAAAGCCAGAAGTGGTGCTACTAAATACTAGAGATGTGTTTTGATTGTTATTTCTTTGTTTGTTTCTCATGATTCCATATTTTTTTCCTCAGAACGGCGTGATTCCATATATATTTCCCTGCACTTGCTCTATAAAAGTAACATTTACTGACCACCAGGGGTTAACATGTTCCGGCACCTCTTGATTTTGGCCTCCCTGTGTTCCGGGACTTATTATGGCAGATCCGGCACCTCTCGTGCAAATAAATTAAAAATAATATAAAAACGTTGGGGGGTAAGAAGGAGAGGAGTCGTTGATGGCTTTCTCCACTTTATTGTGGCACCAATAAGAAAACAATAAACAAAATAATAGCGAACTGCCACCACATTCGACCGCAAATTTTTGTTTCTCGCTCATCTCCCCCTCGCCTCCTACTACTCACAGTCTCCAGTCCCAGTGTCTCTGAAACAGATCGTGCATAGTGTCTTGTTATGAGCTTTTTGTTGACAAAGGTATCGAACACACGACGTGCTGACAACTTTGTTTCTTTATTAAGACGTGGAGCTGACAGTACGAACACAGCTTGGGGCTCTCGGCAGGCTGTGCGGAGCGATAGATGGAGCCTGTGCCTCTCTATCGCACTGCCGCATCACGTGACCAAAACAAAAGTAACATTGCGTGCACTTCAGAGTGCCTTGGAAAACATTATATCCGAATATTAAACACAGTTAGGACATTACAGTATAAAATAAAATAATAGTATGCATAAATTCAAAATCATTATGTTAGGGCCTCTGCCCCTCCTTCCTGAGCCCTGCCTCAGGTGAGGGGGGTTTGCTTGATTACAGGTCAATTGTCAGATGGGTGGAGCGGCCAGCTGTGACTCATCATCAGCCAGCTTAAAAATTCAGCAGTCGCACCACCACGTCGCCCGATCAACTCGTCTGTTACGCACGTCAGTTGTATCTCGCATTCCTTACATGATATCTTTGCTCACTGGCTCACGACTATCTTGCTTTCGTCCCAGGTCCTGTTTTCTGCGCGCCCCTCGTCGGATTCCACGCCTGCCTCCCTTCCGAGCTTCCTCGTCAGCTCAACTACCCCGAGCCAAGCAAACTTCCACCCGCCACGCTCTTCTCGCGATCGCTAATAAAATACTGCTCGCCTGAAGTTGTCTGCATTGGGATCCCTTCCTGCTCACGCACATCCTAACAGTTTGATCGGGCCATAATGGATTCCGCAGACAAACCCGCCGACTCGTCCACGTCACTCCGCGACCACCACCAAGCCATAGAATTCCTCTTCAATAAGGTAACGGACATTTCCCGTTTACTCCAAGCCATACAAGAGCAGCTCACACCACTTCCACCAGCCCGATTAGCCCAGTCAGCCCCACGTCACGCCGCTACCCCTCCGTGCCACATGCCGGTAAGCAACCCGGCGTCATCGACGACGGGCCAAGAGCCTCACGTCCCCGCACCGGCCCCGTACGACGGCAACCTCGGCACTTGTCGCGCCTTTCTGGTGCAATGTAGCCTGGTGTTCGAACAACAGCCATCTACTTACCGGGATGACAGGGCGAAGATAGCGTATTTGATCAGCCGCCTCCGCGAAGCCGCATTGGAGTGGGCTTCCTCCCTGTGGCAGCATAATTCCCCCGTGTGCTATTCCTACGCCTGCTTCATAGACGAAATGAAGAAGGTCTTCGACCACCCCGTTCGGGGCAAAGAAGCCGCCAAGCGACTCATGTCGGTGCGCCAGGGAGCCCGCAGCGTTGCAGAGTTCGCCATAGAGTTCCGAACGCTGGCGGCGGAGAGCCGATTTAATGACGAGGCACTACAGGAAGTTTTCATCCGGGCACTGAGCGAATCCCTCAAAGATGAACTAGCCACAAGAGAAGCTTCCTCGCTTGATCACTTGGTCGCTCTTTCGATCAAGCTGGACAATCGGCTACGTGAACGACAGAGACAGCGCCGGGAGCAGCTGGAGGCTCCGCCCGCCCGCGTCTCTCTCTCCCGGCCACTTTCGCCTCCCGGTCCGTCACCCAGCGCTGCGCGCGTGCACGGAGGAGCGCCCCCGGTCAACAACCCGGAGCCTATGCAATTGGGACGAACCAGACTAACTACAGGTGAACGTGAGCGAAGATTCAACAACAAATTATGTATCTACTGTGGGACAGCAGGACATTTCCTTCGCAACTGCCCAATACGCCCGGGAAACTCGGGCTCGCCAGTAGCAGAGGGGCTACTCGTGAGCCATATGAGCAACATTCCCTCTCGCCGGCTCCAACTCCCGGTTACGCTCTCCTGTAAGGGTCAGTCGCGCACCATCACCGCCTTAGTGGACTGCGGCTCGGATGAGAATTTCATTGACGGGGACCTGGCTCATCAGTTGGGGCTGGCGACGCACATGCTCTCAGCCCCTTTGCAGACCACCGCTTTGGATGGCCAAGTCTTGTTCCGGGTGACCCATCAGACCGAAGCCATCAGTATCCTCGTGTCCGGTAATCATCGGGAGGTGAGCTCCTTCCTCGTTTTCAGGAGCCCTCGCTCCCCCCTTGTCCTCGGGCTGCCTTGGTTGAAAAAACATAATCCCTCCATCGACTGGTCCCATCCCAAGATAACCGCCTGGAGCTCGTATTGCCACGCACACTGTCTTGTGTCTTCACTGACGCCGTCCTGCCCTGTCCCAGAAGTGGAACCACCTGACCTCTCCAAGGTCCCGGAGTGTTACCATGATCTCGGGCAAGTTTTCAGTAAAGAACAAGCCGCGTCGCTTCCTCCACACCGCCCGTACGATTGCGCTATCAACCTCCTGCCGGGCGCAGCCCTCCCCAAGGGGCGCCTGTTTTCAATCTCTCTACCGGAAAGGGAGGCGATGGAACGGTATGTGAAGGAATCCCTGGCCACTGGTATTATTCGGCCGTCCTCTTCACCAGTGGGTGCAGGGTTTTTCTTTGTGGGGAAAAAAGATGGCGGCTTACGGCCGTGCATTGACTATCAATCCCTTAATGATATCAGCGTGAAAAACAAATATCCGCTCCCGCTCCTCGAGTCTGCGTTTACCCCCCTTCAGGATGCCACCATCTTCTCCAGGCTTGACCTCCGCAACGCCTACCATCTCGTCCGCATCAGGGAAGGCGATGAGTGGAAGACTGCATTCAACACGCCCCTAGGTCATTTTGAGTACCTCGTTATGCCATTCGGGCTTACAAATGCCCCCGCCGTCTTCAAAACCTTGTGAATGATGTCCTCGGGGACCTGATCAATCGATTCGTTGTGGTCTACCTCGACGACATTCTGGTCTACTCCCGCACCCCCGTGGAACACAAGGAACACGTTCGCCAAGTGCTCCAGCGTCTACTGGAGAACAAGCTCTTCGTTAAAGCAGAGAAGTGCGAGTTCCACGTCCCCGAAACCAAATTCCTAGGCTACATCATCGGCAAAGGCCAACTACGCATGGACCCAGCCAAGGTCTCCGCGGTCCTGAATTGGCCACTTCCTGCTGACCGAAAGCAGCTCCAGCGCTTCCTGGGTTTTGCCAATTACTACCGCCGGTTCATCCGCAACTACAGCCGAATAGCTGCCCCTCTCACAGCCCTTACCTCCACAGCTACGCCGTTCCGCTGGTCTGATGCTGCCGGCGCAGCCTTCCGTGACCTCAAAGCCCGTTTCACCACTGCTCCTGTGCTGGTGACTCCTGACCCGGCACTCCAGTTCATCGTCGAAGTCGACGCCTCTGAGGTGGGGGTGGGTGCCGTGTTGTCCCAACGCAGGGCCGACGGGAAAGTGCACCCTTGCGCCTATTTTTCCCGTAGGCTGTCCCCCGCCGAACAGAACTACAGTATCGGCGATAGAGAACTCCTGGCTGTGAAGCTGGCTCTGGAGGAATGGCGCCACCACCTGGAGGGCACAGCCGTACCGTTTCTCGTGCTCACAGATCACAAAAATCTTGAATATCTCAAGTCCGCCAAACGTCTCAACCCGCGTCAATCTCGGTGGGCCATGTATTTTTGCCGATTCAATTTTAACCTGTCCTACATTCCAGGTTCCAAGAACGCAAAATCTGACGCCCTGTCCCGGCAGTTCCAAAGGAGTCAGTCACAGGCGGAGCCCGCAACTATACTCCCACCGACCTGCTTTCTTGCCACTATGGAGTGGGAGATCGAGGGGAAGGTGAAAGAGGCACTCAAGCACCACCCCGACCCTCGTGTTGGACCACAGTCAACCCTCTTCGTTCCAACGGACCTGCGTGCCAAGGTACTAGAATGGTCTCATTCATCTCGCTTGTTTTGCCACCCCGGCATTAGGAGAACACTGGCAGTGCTACGGCAGCGGTTTTGGTGGCCGACCATGGCGTCAGACACCCGATCATTTGTCCTGGCACGCACGGTCTGCGCACGCAGCAAGACGTCCACCAGGGCCAGCGCTGGACTTCTACACCCACTGCCCATCCCAAGCCGACCTTGGTCTCATATCGCCCTCGACTTCGTCACCGGTCTCCCTCCGTCCGACGGCAACACAGTGATCCTGACAATAGTGGACAGGTTTTCCAAGGCAGCCCACTTCATTCCTCTCCGTAAGCTCCCCACCGCCACAAAGACAGCTGCTCTGCTCACACAACACATCCTCCACCTACATGGTATCTCAGCAGATGTCGTCTCAGACCGGGGACCGCAATTCACCTCCCAGGTGTGGAAGGCTTTCTGCGCAACGCTGGGCATCAGGGTGAGTCTCTCCTCCGGCTATCACCCACAGACTAACGGGCAATGCGAGCGTGCAAATCAACAGTTAGAAGCCGCCCTCCGATGCACCACGCAGGCCCATCCTGCCTCCTGGAGTGACCAGCTACCGTGGATTGAGTATGCCCACAACTCCCTTCCGAACGCCTCAACCGGTATGTCCCCGTTCCTCTGCTCCCTTGGCTATCAACCGCCGTTATTCCCCTCAAAGGAACAAGACATCGCTGTCCCATCAGTCCAGGCCCACGTCAACCGGTGCTCCCGGGTCTGGAACCAGGCCCGCACGGCGCTCCAACGGGCCTCACAAACAGCATCTGCCCAGTCCAACCGTCGTCGCACGCCTGCACCTGTTTACACTGTGGGCCAGAAGGTCTGGCTGTCATCAAAGTTCCTGCCGGTGAAGACTGGTTCCGCTAAACTCACCCCCCGGTTTGTGGGTCCGTATGAGATCGTCAAGGTGATCAACCCCGTGTCCGTTCGTCTCAAGCTCCCTCGACATTTCCGCGTCCATCCCACGTTCCACGTCTCCCAGGTCAAACCGGTTTCCTCATGTCCATTGTCCCCCCCTGTTCCGCCCCCTCCTCCACCTCTGTCGGTCGATGGGGGTCCTGCGTTCAGGGTGCGGCGCCTGTTGGACGTCCGCCGCCGTGGCAGGGGGCTGCAGTATCTCGTGGACTGGGAGGGCTATGGCCCTGAGGAGCGCTCCTGGGTCCCGTCCCGGTGGGTGCTGTCTCGGGCTCTCATCCAGGATTTCCACCGCGCCCATCCCGGTGCACTCCGTCGGGCGCCAGGTGGCGCCCGTGGGAGGGGGGGTCCTGTTAGGGCCTCTGCCCCTCCTTCCTGAGCCCTGCCTCAGGTGAGGGGGGTTTGCTTGATTACAGGTCAATTGTCAGATGGGTGGAGCGGCCAGCTGTGACTCATCATCAGCCAGCTTAAAAACTCAGCGGTCGCACCACCACGTCGCCCGATCAACTCGTCTGTTACGCACGTCAGTTGTATCTCGTATTCCTTACATGATATCTTTGCTCACTGGCTCACGACTACCTTGCTTTCGTCCCAGGTCCTGTTTTCTGCGCGCCCCTCGTCGGATTCCACGCCTGCCTCCCTTCCGAGCTTCCTCGTCAGCTCAATTACCCCGAGCCAAGCAAACTTCCACCCGCCACGCTCTTCTCGCGATCGCTAATAAAATACTGCTCGCCTGAAGTTGTCTGCATTGGGATCCCTTCCTGCTCACCCACATCCTAACACATTATCAGTAACTGTGTGCGGGCCCGTGAAGGGCCCATCGGACAGCAGAGTGGTGACGTAGCGGGAAGTGAGGAGAGGAGTGCGGCGAGAGAGCGAAGTTGGCAGTCGCATGTTGCAGCAGTCCGCTGTTATTTTTGTTATTTGTTATATAATTGTTGCCACAATAAAGTGAGGGAAGCCATCATTCACTTCTTTCCGTTCTTTTTCCCCATTCAGGCTATTACAATATGTTCCGGGACCTGTCCCTGTGCCGTCATCCCTGCGCTGTTATATGTACTTTGCGTTCCGGCACCTTATGATTTACAAATTAATCACAGCTGACCACCACAATGTTTTTTATTCATTTCTTTTAATATTTCCGAATGCTAAGCAGTTGCACTTTTGAACTAATTCATTATTTTTTCAAGCTTTTTATCTGAGTTGTTCTAATCTACATGATAAAATGTCTGAGTGAGTGATCGTCCGAGACTGGTGATTCCATGCTTTTTGCTAGAGGGTTGTATTAGTATATGAACAAATGCCGTTTACGTGTAAAATTTGGTGGGTGGCGGCTTATAGTCAGTTGCGCCTTATAGTTTGAAAATTACCGTAGTTGAAAGTATTTTAATTAGTAGTTAGTAATTCATAGTTTAGCTTCAACTTATTCTTTTAAACAGAACAAATAATAAATAAATTAGTATGTGCAGTGTGCATTGCTATACTAATGCACATTATAATCCAGTGTACTTTATGTATGGATATAAGCTTGTTCATTGATGATGCTCTTTATAATCCGTGTGTCTTATTGTCCGGAATGCTGTGAGAGTTGAAATACTTTTATTTTGTTGGCCAGTGGCCTTAAACGGGCTCAAAGCTAATTGAAAAAAATTCTATATGTTGAGAGCCAACCACAAGAGGGGGCACTCATCACTGGCTACCCACTCTGAAGCTCACTTCTGACAAGTGTGTCTCTGGGGAGCCAATTTTTAATGCTGAAGGTACAGTGTTATGCAAAAGAGCACTCGCATACATTGGATTTCTGATTGAATTTTATCTAATAGCTTTACTTTCATAAATGGAGCGTTTATTAAACAAAGAAAAAGAGAAAAATGCATCCTGATTTTCATTACAGTGCAGACCATTTTGTGTCAAGGTAAGCGTTACAGTGTAGCGAGATTGTGTCCTTGTCCTTGAGGCAGAATTTGACAATTTGGTCATAGAAAGTGGGTCTAAAGAATATGCCTCCTCAAAACGTGGAACCACCGCTATGATGTCCATGTAGGCTACTGTATTCTCACACTTATATGACAACAGCATGAAGCCCAACTGAATCGTTGTGGAAATTAATTCATTGAACATTTTTATTATAAGAAGTGGGTAGAACACTTTACAATTACTAAGTTGCATTTGTAACTTTCTTAGAAAAAAATACCTTTAAGAGTAATTTTACTTCTCACTTGAGTAGATTTGTAAAGAAGAAACACTACTCTGCTACCTTGAGTCCTTATATTTTTCCTATTTATTCAACATATTAGATTAATATGAGATTTCAATTGATTTTTGCCTAACATGCCCAAAGCGGCTCTACCAGTTTCACCAATGAGACGTCGCAAGAGTAGTCACATGACTTCATCATACTAATCAATAATAAATATTCAGTCACATAACCACACACAAACTAACATTGGAAGTCCTATGATCACGCTGGCCTGTTCAATCATGTGGCGTCTTTGAAGCAGCGTAAAAAATCAACTATTCCGCATAGAGCATGGACGTCAATATTATTTGAGAGCACGGATTTCAACCTTTCTCCCAGTTTTATTTGGCACCAATAGACCACGGAAAACCAGAGATATGATTGTTTTAATATCATTGTAGGAATATTTTCTCCAACAGAGGGTACTCATGTTTCATGGACGGGAGATGTATCATTTCTCTAAATGTTTTTAAGTCAGAATTTGATTATTTTGGTGTGTTTTATGGGCTAATACGGTCATGTAATAGGTTATACTAAAGTATAATAATAACAATTGATACAGAAGACATTGTGCGCTTTATTTTACTTGTACATAAGTAAATTTTTGGATGACTACTTTTACTCTTACTTGAGTAATATTATTTTGAACTAATGCTAATCATGCTTGTGTCATGAGCCTGGCCCTTTTCCACTAATGGAGTAATATTCCAGCACACTCAGCCTGCTGCCACTCCAGCTATCATGGAGCTCATTTTTCAATCACACCTAATTATTACCACTGCAACCTGTTAAAGGGAACCTTGGACTGAAAGACTTGTAGGCTCTAATAAGACACAATTGTTCTCTTTTACTAAAATATGTTATTAGGAACACATAGAATGTTTCCATTGATTTAAAAATCTATAATATTTTTGTTTTGACCTACGGAGGGCGCCATGTTTTAAACGTGCAATGGACACTCGCAGTGATGACGTAGATTCTCACTGTCACTTGACGAATACTACCGGGTTACTACAATTCCTTCTACAGGGCGAGACATCCACTACAGGGCGAGACATCCAACACATGCGCACATCGGTTAAGAGCGGCGAGTACTTCCTATTTGTGTTTTTATTAAGTCTTTTATGACCTTTTTTATTGCCTCAAAATACTTTTTGCATGTGTTTCCCTCTCATACTTTTAAGCATTGTGTTTCCTTTTGGTAGCTTTGCAGCAGATTGTAGATCTGTTGCCCAAATTAGTCTTGTAACATTTTTAAACCACCCTTATTGATATTACTATGCTTAAGTATTTTTTTAAGGCATCATTAGTATGTTCTGTTTGTATGCATCTAAACAAGACAAGCTGAAAGCTCACGGTAGTACTTTGGGTGTCAAATTCGCCTCTTGCAGCATGTTTCGCTGGTGTATCACATTTTGGCAGAACAGTTATTTTTTCCTACTTTCGTCTCATCTTATCCCGTCTTTTCTGTTCATTTTGCTGTTGCTGTTCATGTTGTGAAATATTGACAGTGCTGTCATTGTCATTAATATTCCCTTCCGGTTGAAATTGTAAGAATGCAACAGACGACGTTTATGTTGCTAGAGTCATACTCTGGAAGCCTGGCAGTGTAATCATGTGACGTCACCGCCCTGCAACGTCAACAACAATGGTGACGTACTAGTTAAACTAATTTTACAAATTGTATAAAAACGAAAACATCAAGAGTGGTTTCAATGTCAAATCATTTTAACTCATCAAAACGTTTATCTTTTAAAGGGTACTTTGGATAGAAAGACATGTAGTTCTTAAAAGATAAATGTTAGTGCGAGTCAAAATAATTTATTAAAACCCCTCAATGTTTTCGTTTTAATAACATTAGTAAATTTTTAAATAAAAAAATAAACTAGTAGCTGGCCATTGATGTTGACGTCGCACGGCGGTGACATCACATGGACACGCTGCCATACTTCACAGTGTCACTTTAACTATTTAAGGTAGTGATTTAAACACACCACAAGGTGTCATTTGCGAGTTTTAATTTAATAAGAGGCTCAAGACAATGTGTGCGTTTTGTCCCTCGACTGACGCCGTAGAAGAGTCAGTCACAACTAACAAGATTTCTGATAATAGCTCCTAGCTTCATAGTTTGTATATTGTGACTAAATATTGCCATTCAATGCATTTGTTGAGCTAAATGAGTTGCTAAACTGTTTAAATAGAGTTTGACCGAACTCCGCGTAAGTTTTATGTGTATTATGCATATGTATTTTGATGGTGGATTTGTGAATGCCAGTTCTTTTTGCATTATTGTTTAACTGTATGTGAATAGGGCCTCATTAATACAGATTGAAACACTTTTCTTTTTGTGAACATTATTTTTTGAGAGATATGAATATTATTTTTGTTGTATTTTCACTGTATGATACTTATGTTTGTTGTGAAGGAGTTGCTGAAGCTTATGCCAATAAACAGGGCGGTCCAAGCTACGAATCTGAACGCCTGTGTCCACTCTCCTTTTTTTCTGCCTTACACCCCATTGTGCATTAAAGGAAGACTACGGCGTCAGTCAAGGGACAAAACGCACTCATTGGCTTGTTCCCTAATTAATTTAAACTCGCCACTGTCACATTGTGGCGTATTAAAATCACTACCTTACATAATTCTTACATAATTAAAGAGGGACTTTTTTTTTTTTTAGAGTGACACTGTGAAGTACGGCAGCGTGGCCCTGTGACGTCACCGCCCAGCAACGTCAACAACAATGGAGACCTACTAGCTTAAATAATTTTATAAATATTATTGAAACGAAAACATTAAGAGGGGTTTTAATATCAAATTAT
This sequence comes from Corythoichthys intestinalis, assembly GCF_030265065.1. Classification (NCBI taxonomy): domain Eukaryota; kingdom Metazoa; phylum Chordata; class Actinopteri; order Syngnathiformes; family Syngnathidae; genus Corythoichthys; species Corythoichthys intestinalis. The sequence continues at coordinate 35,330,715 of NC_080413.1, forward strand.
TATAACTTGTACTAACATTTATCTTTTAAGAACTACATGTCTTTCTATCCGTGGATCCGTGTGTCATACAGCACACTCCGGCTTGTTGACCATCCTTGACCAACTGACCAGCTTGTACCTACGACGCCAATTCTCGAACCTGATCATCCTGCTCAGCCTGACCGGCTTTACTCGACCACGCCATTCCTCCAGTTCCTGTTTGTGTCCATTGCCTACCAACCTTAATAAAAGACTGTGTTTGTGATACACAGCTGGTTCCCCCGTCTCATACCTGACAACTTGTGTATAATATTTTGCTACTCTACCCACCTCTGATTATTATTATCACCCTTGTTATACTATAGTTTTTAAATATCTCCATGGGCTGACATACTGTATATGTACTGACAAGGCATAGAGTAGGGGTCAGTATGGTGCACACAATGTAAGAATAGCAGTGGTACCTCAACATACGATTGCATCGACATAGAATCCTTTCGACATCCGCCGTGAAATTTGACTCGCCATATGTGTCAACATATAACGACCTGTTTGAAATATGAGGATTTATGAGATCGTCGTAATTTTTTTATTGTTTTCCCGCAAGACGGATGCACGGCGGATTTTCTAGCGAGAGAAATAAACATGCGTCCCAACAAGGTTATCGCACGTAGTGAAAAAATTGAAAAAGGTGAAACTTACCATTGAACTTAAGATGGAAATGATAGAAAAATATGAGAGCATTGTGCACGTCAGTGAACTTGCTTGACAATACGTTCGCCAGTCTTCATAAGTTAGGGTGACAATTATTATTGTTGTAACAATTCGCCAGCTTCATCAGGGTTTTAATCATTTATTTCAGAACTTGTGCAAACAACACGGCTACTGTCCGCCATAGCCGACGCCAACAACAACAGTAAAGTAAAAACTCTTTCGCACCTCTCTCACTCTCATGTCAGTCACACAGTGCGCTGAGGAACAGCATGCATAACACAACCGCCACATTAGAACCTTATTTGTTACATAATTATCTATATTTTAACATCTGCTTCATAAATAAGGAAGTCCTTTATCTTTTGGCTCATTTACATCAAATTATAATCAATAGATGGCTTTATATTGATGCTTTGTTGTAGCTCCCAGCTAAGGTACATGTACGTAAAGTGCGTAGTGGTTTACCCTATGTAATATATTTTTTTTACTTTTTATAATTGTAGAACCCCCAAGACTTTAATCTCGTAGTCCTTTTTTTTTCTTCTCCTTTATTTGGCCCTAATCTCCGTTGTAATTTAAAGATGTATTTACTGTATATATTTCATTCTGTCCCATTTTGGTCCCCTATAGTCTGCAAGTGTACTAATACCAGGTCTCCTCACAAAAGGCATGAAAACAGAGCCCTCACGTGTAATAAGGGACATTCAAACAAAAGCTGCAAATATTAAAAAAAAAAAAAAAAAAAAAAAAGCTGAAGTGAAAAACTCGAGTTATATACCATAAATTTCACACTATAAGGCGCACCTGACCATAAGCCTCCACCCACCAAATTTAAAACGGAAATGACATTTGTTCATAGATAAGCCACACTGGACTATAAACCGCAGCTCTCCTCATTGTATCATGGAATATTTACACCAAAAGAGATAAACTGGTAACACTTTATTTGACAGCGGCATCATAAGACTGTCATAAGACCAACTGAAGCTTTGAACCAATTGGCTGCAAAGCTTCATTGCTTTAAGAAGTTTAATTTGGCCGTCACTGCTCCCTTGGGGAAGACAGTCAACCTCTGCTGCCACCTGCTGTCAACACGGTTGTCGTCCATCATGTCTCTTAGCATGCATTGCAGTGCTACAGATGTAAATTACAATCATAGTTCTGTGAAAAATGTTCTGTGCTAATTATTTCCTTAATTACTGCTCTATTTGTTTCATTAATTGCTAGTTATGGTATTTGGTAACACTATTTGACAGTGGCGTCATAAGACTCATAAGACCATCACTAAATGACAACCGTCATAAGCATTCATTAATAACGATGATAGTGTCATGTCATAATTATGACGGTCTATGTCAGTCTAATGAGGCCGCTGTCAAACAAAGTGTTACCTATTAACCCAAATAAATCAACAAATAAGACACACTGGACTATAAGCTGCAGGATTCAAAATGAGGGAAAAAAGTAGCTGCTTATAGTCCATAAATTACGGTATTCTTTATTTAATGACAAAATTGTCTTCTACAAAATAAAGAACTGGGCCTCATTGTTCTGATACTTAAAGAGGGGAGTGTTTTGGACTGTTTTGCCTTAACTCTAAGACCAAGTGTAAATATCTTGACAGCCCTCAGGTTCAGTCTTAAAAAAAAAAAAAAAAAATATTCATTTGTGGTGGAACCCTACCAGGTAACAACCATGCCGAGAAAACGTGTGACATTAAAATAGGTAATGGAATACATGCACTTCTATTTCTGGAGCTAGCTACAAAATTAAATGTGATGTTAACTGTTGTAATAATTCATTTTGGACAATCCACTCCATTATGTGTAGCCTACTTGATGACCCATTTGATCAATTAACATGCATCCTAATTGGCAGGTAAAGTGATTATTTGGTCTGCCCCAAGTTTAGGAGGATCTTTTGTGATGTAATTGTTTAAATGTCACCTTGCATCATGGTAGCATGTTGCAAGAATCACAGTATTTTGCATGTAATTCGATTGTTTTACACAATCGAGGAGGATGTATAATGTCATTTTTGCTGTGTTGTCGAATGTGGGCGATGATGAAAAGTTTTATTCATTTTATTTTTTTTCCAATTCCCACTAACTACCTGCAGGCGATCAGGAGATTACACCAGGTGTTCTGTTACATTAGCGCACCCATATGATTTTTACACGTTGCACAAACCGCTTCATAATACTTAATTATTAATTTCTAGATGTAATTGTGGAGTAACCACATTGAACTATTTGATAAAGTTCTGTGGCCGCAACCTTTCTTTGTATTAGATTGAAGATATATTTACTGTATTGTCGCATTTTTAAATAACCATTTCAGGACTGTCATTATATTAAGTATACGCCATAATCATTATGACAACATACTGTAAATGTTCCATAAATACACATTTTAATACGGAAATAGGTTGCGGCCACTCAACTTTATGAAATGCAATCCAATATATACTGCACAATCATAGTGCTGATCTATAACTTAACCAGTACTTTAAGTACACTGTGTTGAAGCACTTTGAGCAACATTTAATGAGTGAAAAGTACAGTATCATCATATGTTTACAGTGTTGTTAATAATGGTGTTGGAGTATAACGGTATATATATATTTTTTTTCAGTATTGAGTAATCTAATTAATTACTTTTTCCATCTTTGCAACGCCATTACCGTTACTGAGGATGTAAAGCGGTGCATTACTACAGTTTGGTTGAAGGAAGAGCGAGCTGTCGACAGTTGATTTTGTGACACATTAGCTGCCTCCTTCCCGGATAGAGCACGGCAGGAGGGGGGAGGAGGGAAGGGGGTGGTGACGCCGTTGCAAATGCGATGATGGCGAGGTGGGCAGTTCATGCCCTACTTAGTACCAGTGTTCTGTCGATTTGTCGAAGTAAACTCCCAGTTTTTCACAGGGTACTATCGATGCAGGCTATCCCATCAAACAAATATACCTTAAGTTTTGACACGTTTTATTAGAAACTTCCACTGTCGAAACACTAATAAGATTATGGGTATCGGTGCGTGGGACAGTTAATCAGGCATATAACATCTATATCAATTTTGCAGTACCATAGGTATAGTGTATTTCAACAGGCTTTTAAAGTCCTTTAAATAACACTGTTACTAGAAGTAGCATATTTTTCCAGGCTTATAAGTTACTCTAAATAATATTTTACTATGATTAGCATTTTTAATAGTCTTAGTGGTCAAAAGGCACATTTGACCTACGATAACCCTTGAGAGGTTGGTTGCCATACGCGTGCTCAGTAGAGCTGTGGCTATCAATCAATTCGATGGAGAGACCAAATCGATAGAACACTGGCACTACTTCTCGCTCAATGAAATAAAAGGCAGGAATTTGTTCTTTTACCCAAGTTCACAATTGTGGGTATTGGTTTTTGTACTTGAATTATTTTCAATGTTTAGGGCCCATGTCCACATGATGACCCTTTGTTCGCCATTAAACGGAAGTAGCTCTTTACAGGACTCAGGCAGCTTATAGAGCCATGAAATTTGGCACACTTGGTCAAATCGGCCCAATTACAATGTTCATTTTGTTTAAAAATAAGGGTGTGGCTGCACAGCTAAGTAGCGTCTCCTTTTTTGAAGGACCCTCCACAATAGGATTTTTTTCACATAGGTGTGTGAATGTATTTCTCATCTCTAGGGCTTGTTCAGTCCAGCTTGCAGCTCTAGTTATTATTAGTTTACGGAATATTTAAGGATAGTGTTCTGCTCATTGTGCAGTAGGGCTAACATACAGTTTCAGAGATTTGCACTAGTTAATGGTCAGTTTACATTTGTGTTTTCTTAACGGACCAATATATTTGGTCCAAATAAATACCAAATATTCTAAAATACTGTATATAGTGTTTTTATTCTTCAATCAGTTAATATAAATATCCTTGATGTGAAAGATGTTATACAATGTATAATGTAATAACGTGTAGAACATGAAACGTAACGTCAGTTACTTTGCTGAGTAACTATTTACTCTTACAATTAGGTAACTAACTCAATTACTTCTTGGAAGGAGTCATTTGTAATTGTAACTAATTACTGGTTTAAAGCAAGATTAACGACACTGTACATTTATGGTGCTCTGACAAAGTATGCGAATGTGACAGAACGCTGGACACTTTGACCAATGCTTGGTTTCCTGCTTATACTGACAGGATTTGTGAGGCTTGGTAAATTCTAGTGATTACTTATTATTTAGAGAAGATAAAAAAAAAAACAATAATAATAATTAACTAAACAAATCAAATTTGTGTAGTATACAATCCACTTTCAGCAAGACGAGGGCTACCAGGGCAATAAATATTTTAGGTTTTTTCCTTAACTTCCTACTGTCTTCAGACATGATCGTGTTTACATATCAGAAATTTTACCTGCTAACTTATCATCGCGTCTTCACTGCCTGGCATTATTTTTGTTAACTCTTGCCACCCAACCAACTGTGCATGTGCCAAAAATACCTAAGCTAAGTTGTCCCCCCATCAAACGCAAATTTATAGAAAAATTATGTCATTCGTTTGAGCTAGGTTTGTGCTGTAAAACTTTTCGTTTTTGCTGGTATCGTTTTTTAGATATTGAGATATTAATTTCAAGTGATGACATCAATCGCAGCACCTCCATTACGGCTAAAAAAGTGTACCAACTCTATCAATACCAGAGGGGTGTCCCAGCAACTAGCGCAAATGTAGCACAAACGAATTGCACCCCTTCAGGTCCATTTTGCCATAAATGGAGGGCTGCATTACGTCATCGCTCGAAATTAATATCTCCATATCTCGAAAACGATAGCAGCACAAATGAAAATATTCACAGCACAAACTATTGACACAATTTTTAGCAATTTTCAATAAAAATGGGGAGCTGGTGGACCTCAGTTTGACCTGTGAATGAATTGTTAATATCAGAGGTGGGCAGTAACGTGTTACATGTACTCCGTTATATTAACTTTTTGAGAAAAATGAACTTCTAAGAGTAGTTTTGCTAAGCCATACTTTTTATTTTTACTTGAGTAGATTTGCGAAGACAAAATGCTACTCTTACTCCGCTATTTTTGGCTACACAAGAATCGTTACATTTTTTAGCTTATTCTTCATATTTGCCAGCGATGCCATTGCCAAAAGTAGCACTACTAATTTCACCAAAGAGATGTCGCAACAATAATTACATGACTCGATTACACCAATCAGATGCAAGCTTGCCGTTCTATGATCACGCCAGCCTGTTTAATCACGTGGCGTCCTTACAGCACCGTAAAAAATGAAGTACTTTGAATAGAGTGCTGCCCTCAACATGACTCGAAAGCGCGGATTTAAAACTCTATCCCAGTATTTATTGGGCACCGATTGACCACGGAAAACTGGAGATTTGATCCTTTTAATTTCATAATAGTAACTACGAAGGAACTACAGTATGAATTATTCAAACTAGCAACTATTTTCTCCACTAGAGGGTGTGGCACTCATGCTGTTTGGACGAATAATGCTTCATATATGTCTTTTTTTTCTCTCTGTCGAAATTCAATGATTTTTATTTATTTTTTCCTTTGGCTTAATGTTGTTATGGACAGTTCATATAGATGAGTTTGTGCTGAGAAAAAAAATACCATTGTTTAAACAAAAATAAATAAATAAATAAAAAAGCAGTTACTCCCAATGTTACTCAGTAGTTGAGTTTTCTTTCCACTGGATACTTTTTTACTTACTTACTGATTAAAATTATTTTGAAGTAATGTTACTCCTACTTGAGTAAAACTTTTTGGTACTCTACCAACCCCTGGTTGATATCTAAAAAAATGATAGTAACACAAACGAAAAAAATTTTCAGCGCAAACAGATGACATAATTTTTCTATAAATTTGCTTCTGATGGGGGGCCAATTTCACTGAGGTGCCAAAAATATGTCAATAAAGATCCTGCGACTGGAATTCCACAATTGTTTGACTTGAATATGGCCTGACAGTGACAGCCGGACAACATTGCGATAGCTGCAAAAATTATTCATGTGAAGTTGTGAACCACTATTCCCCCTTCAAAATGAAGCTAGAATTTTTGTTTTTACCATTTTGCACTTTAAGAACCATGGTCTTTTACATTTTGCATTATATTCGGTACAAACCCAGACTCTGCCTATGGAAGCTGTAAGCATCACAGTGTGGAGAAGAGAAGCATACACATTTATGATCTTTTTTGCTTTTTGATATGTTTGCCTCAGACGTATTCTTCATAAATCACCACGAAAGTGTACTTAGTAAAAACATTTTGGGGATTTAAAAGAACATCAAAATCCTGATTTTTTTTTAGACACGCCTACTAATTTTCAAAAAAGGTAAATTAAAATAAATAAAAATGTTTTTCTGGTAAAGTCTAGCTATTGTATGATATGAAGCTTTGTTTGATTAGCATATGGAGACCGCTGTTAGTAGCCCAAACTCTTCAGTGCAAGCCATGACTTGACAGCCACAAACAAATCTTCACCTGATGTGAAACATGAGAACACGATCTTAAATATTTGAACCGCCCCTGATTTATTGGTAGTTTCTTAATGATGACATTTCCACTAGCCTGTTTGCGCTTTCTTGGCTGAGCAGACTGCTTTGCGCCTTAAGCCTGGTTTATACCTGACCTGTTGAACATTCCGCAAGGAAATAAGATGCATGGAGTTCTTCCGGCTTACGTTTTTCACAATGTATACTCTGTGCAGTTGGCCCAAGTGGTGAAACCAATATTCTCCCAGACTCAGGGGGCACCAAAAAGTGTCTACAGCATACAGTAAGTGTTTCATACTAGAGAGAAAGGGAGTAGAGAATCCATTTCTCTGCAATGGATAAGCTTAAGGTGCTCATCAAAGTTTTTTGTTCCAGTGGTCTTTATTGGCCGAATGATCCAAATGTTTGTACAGTAGTACCTCTACATATGAATTTAATTCGTTTCAGGACTTGGTTTGTAAGTTGTTAAATGTTTGTGTGTCGAGCGGGATTTTCCCATAAGAACACATTATAATATGATTAATTAGTTCCACAGCCCAACGACCTACACTAAATCCTTGGTGCAATTACAAATAGCAATTACACATAACAAATAAATTATAAATACAATTCGAAACAATAACAAAAATTATGTAACGAATCGGGTTCTAATGTGGCGGTTGTGTTTTGCATGCTGTTCCTGAATGCTCCGTGTCACTGATGACAGAGTGAGAGAGTTGTGGAAGAGTTTTTACTTTCTCTTTTCATGTTGTTGCCGTCGGCTGAGGCGGACAGTAGCCATGTTTTGTTGCAAAATTTCTAAAATAAATGATTGAAAACCTGACGAAGCTGGCGATTTCTTTGCCGATCTTACAATAATTATATTTGTCACCTTAACTTATAAAGACTGGCGAACGGAGGTTTGAGGAGGAACGTCGAGATTGTAGACATATTCCGGCTTTATTGTCGAGCCAGTTCACTGATGCGCACAGCACGCTCATATTTTTCGATCATTTCCATCTTAATTTCAAAGGTAAGCGTCACCCTTTTCCTTTTTTCACTACCTGCACTAACCTTCTTAGGACCCATGTTGATTTCTCTCACAAGAAAATCTGCCGTTCGTCCGTCTTGCACGAAAACAATGAAATTGCGACACGGACATACTGTACATTGTCGTTTTTCGAGCATGTCATGTCGAGACAAATAACGATTCAAATTTTACGTCGGATGTCGAAAGGATCTTATGTCGATGTGATCATATGTCGAGGTACCACTGTACTTGTGAACTTCTGCAACTACTAGTTCGTCTGCCATGTTTTTCCATTGCAGTTGATGAATCCTCCGCCACCTCCACTCATCTTTGCTAATAGCAGCTCGTACGCCAGGTGTCTCCGCGGGTTTAAAAATTTCAGCAATGTACGCGTTGCGGAAATTTGACGTGTTTGTGCACCGCGCGGAATGGCGTGGTCACTGAAATTACGTCATTTTCCGCGCGAAGCTGTGCGGACTGCACGGATGCGTCAGGTATAAACCAACCTTTACTCTTGTAGATAAGGACTGCTGGAGATAAAGTTTCAATTTACAAATATTTCAATAGAGTAATCTACTATATATATTTATAATTTGCGTACAGCTCTTATAACCTAGTTTCACATATACTGTACCTAATAGTAGAACTATGAGTATGTTGTGGTTTGTACCAATGAAAGACACTGACAGTACTTATGCACTGAAAGGTTGTCCAATGGGAGCGCGCTATACTATGAACTGCTTAGCTGCTATTGGCCGGGAGCAAACAGTGCACACCAAACAGGTGATAGATATTTTCACCGCACTGCATCTTGAAAGTTGTCGCGTTACATTACGTAATCCAATTAACTGCGAAAATGACAAACAAATTAGACGTTTGTCACATGATCGGGATTCTCTCTAACGTCTATGCACTCGATCTCCTCCCTTTCTCTTTCCCTCTCCCGCTCCCTTTCTTTCCGCTTAGCCCGTTTCTTTTTCTTGTGTCTCTTTTTAGATGGCGGGAAGAAGGTGAGGAAGACAGGCAGGATGACGAAGCAGTGAAGCACGGTGCAGCTGGCTGTGAGGAGCGAGCACTTGAACAGTGTGTAGGTCAGATTGGAAGGCACAAACACTAAAGGTATGATCCCAATCACAAAGCAAGATGTGTTCTGCAGGATGGCCGCACCGTGCTCCTCCAGTGCCAACTTGATGCACTGTGTCCTTGTGTGCTCAGTGGCCAGCACAAAAGTATATAAGTGTGGTGCACAGTGATCCATGGCGAAGTTTAGGGTATAAATAAGGCACAGGATTGAGATGCTGTCCATACCGACATTCCAAAGTGTCATCAAACCTAAGACGCCCAGCTCCACTGATGTAACTGTGAGAATGAGCCAGAAGTTCCCCAAGGGATTAATGACAAGGAAAAAAGTAAGGATAAGGATCGTGAGTACACTAAAGCCTGAGGTCAGGATTGGAGAGATGACAGAGGAACTGTAGCGGTCCATGAACACAAATGTGGGATTGAAGGCAATGAATTTGATACTGTCAATCAGCATCAATGGGCGAAGCTTCTCGAGAAGCTCCACCACCTCCTCACGCTTCTTTTCTGTGGTCCGTGCCACTAAATACAGGCGTGAGGCAATTATATCGTACTCATTGGTGTCACGGTTCTTGGAAAATATGATGTCCTCTGTGAAGTGCTGGTATTCAGGGCTTCTCAGAAATGAGTCTTTGAGGATATTGATGAATTCACTCTTAGTCGATGCGCTCACGTTCACCACACGCAGGTATTGGAAAAAGTTGTCGATCCAAGAGATCTTGTTGAAGCCGTGACCGAGGGTTTTCAAGTGCTCCTGCACCGTAGAGTTCCAATACTCAATAGGCTCATAAATGTAAAACCCAATCACAGGACTGTAGTTGCTGAAATATTTCTGCTGAGTCATCGCATAGGAAACACTCGGAGAGTTACTTGCCAAAAGGTTTACAATGTTTGAACCGTCACTGATTTGTAAACATCCCATGAATGAGAAAGAAGCATAGATGAGATAGAGAATAACCACAAAGGGTTTCACATAGGTATTAGTAATCCACTCTGTGTAGTGTTCACGCAGGAAGTGCTGAATAAAGTGATTCTGGTAAGGAACGCTGTCATGGTGCGTAGAAAGGTCATGGCCATCACTCATCATGGTTTTAAACCAAGTGGGCTGGCGTTCCAAGTACTCTACTGAGGGTATTTTACAACAGAATACACTGTGATAGCGGTTCTGCTCCAGTTGTCCAGCGAATACCAAACAGGAGCCATAGAATGAGAAAACGTAGAAGTAGTTGACCAGGATGGCAACACACATGCTCTGACAGAAAATCTTCACGGACTCAATATTGGTAAAAGGGCTTGCTCCCATGCCAAATGTGATGATGTAGAGTGAGCTGGTCATTGTGTAGCACACCATCACATCAGCAAATGCATCAGCCACACGCTCCTTAAAAGGCAGGTTTTCCCTTGTTCTCCTCCAGCCTGCCAGCAGCTCGAAGACTCCTTTGGTTCCATGGCCTATAAAACACATGAAAGAGAGACCAGTAAGCAGTGTCGTTTTCATCAATAAAGACAATAAAAAAAAAAAAAATTCTTCGACGAACAATTTTTTTTTTCATTACGATGACGTGACGATGAGCTAAAAACGTGGCTTGGGAGACTAGAACATAACAAGACGAATGCCAGTTTTTGTCTGACGCGACAAGTACGAGACGAAAATGCGACATAGTTTTTCTCATACATTGGTATGAAAAAGTATCTGCACCTTTTGGAATTTCTCATATTTCTCCATAAAATCACCATCCATTGTGATTTGATCTTGTCATAATCACACAGATGAAAATACAGTGTCTGCTTTAACTAAAACTACCCAAACATATATAGGTTTTCATATTTTAATTAGGCTAAAATGCAAACAGTTACAGAAGGGGGAAAATAAGAAAGTGAACCCTCTGCCTAAGGAGACTTAAAGAGCAATTGAAACCAATTTTTACCAAACATTTTACGTCAGGTGTGTGCCCAATCACTGATGAGTGGTTTAAATCTGCCCTGCCCACGATAAAACACACACTGGGTAAGAATTGTCTTGATGAGAAGCATTGTCTGATGTGCATCATGGCTCGGTCAAAAGAGCCGTCTGAAAATCTGTGATCAAGGATTGTTGTTTTGTTTAAAGCTGGGAAAGGTTACAAAACCATCTTTAAAAGTCTGAATGTTCGTCAATCGACAGTAAGGGAAGTTGTTTACATATGGAGAGAGTTTGGCACTGTTGCTTCTCTCCCAAGGAGTGGCCGTCCACCAAAGATGACGCCAAGAGTTCAATGCAGAATCCTAAGAGTGGTAAAAAAGAACCCTAGAGTGTCTGCTAAAGACTTACAGAAATCACTGGCACAGTCCAATATCTCTGTGGATACATCAATTATATGTAAAACAATGGTCAAGAATGGTGTTCATGGGAGGACTTCTTGGAGGAAGCCACTGCTGTCTAAAAAAAAACATTGTTGCTCATTTAATGTTCGCAAAAAGGCACTTGGACACTCCACAGAAGTTTTGGCAAAATATTTTGTGGACTGATGTAACTAAAGTTGAATTGTTTGGGAGTAAGACAAAACGTCATGTGTGGAGGAAAAATTGAACAGTTTACCAACATCAACACCTTATCTCCACCGTGAAGCATGGTGGAGGGAGCATCATGATATGGGGCTGTTTTGCCACCCCTGGGCCTGGACAATTTGCAATCATTAATGGAAGAATGAATTCAAAAGTTTATCACGATGTTTTGCAGGAAAACCGGAGGCCATCTGTCAGACAGTTGAAGCTAAAAGGCGGATGGATGCTGCAACAAGACAATGATCCTAAAACAAAAGACAGTAATGCAAAACACAGAAGTAAATCAACTTCAGAATGATTTCAGAAGAACAAAATACACGTTCTGGAATGGTCAAGTCAAAGTCCAGACTTAAACCCGATTGAGATGCTGCGGTATGACCTAAAGATAGCGATTCATGTCAGACATCCAAGGAATCTGCTTGGACTACAGCAGTTTTGTCGAGCACAATGGGCCAAAATTAGTCCTGATTCATGTGCCATACTGATCTGCAGCTGGAGGAAGTGTCTGGTTGAAGTTATTGCTGCCAAAAGGGGGCCCACAAAATATTAAATGTGATGGTCACTTACTTATTTTTCCCACTTCTGTCATTGTTTGCCTACTATCCTCATTAAATTATGAAAACGTATGAATGTTTGGGCTGTTTTAGTTAAAGCAAACACCGACTTTTCATCTGTGTGATTTTGAAAAAAATCAGATCACATTTAATGGTGATTTTATAAAGAAATTTGAGAAATTCCAAAAGGTTCATTTTCATTTTCATACCACCGCATGTTCACAATGCGTGACGTTTTCATATTGTACAAGGAGTACGTCAGCTTGCATCGTGACAGTGTTTGGGCCGTGACACTCATGTGAGGTCTGCTGCACCTCTCCCTCCTCACCGGAGTATAGGCTGTGTCTCAAGCTAAGCTTCCCTCCATCTTATTTGTTTGGAAACACAGTAAGATTTGTTTTCTTATCTTGGCAAGAGAGAATATGGAATTTTGCTTTAGCTTTTAAAGGTCTGTGCTGAGTGATCATCAGACGCTAAATGTGATCCTAGTGTTAGCGTAGTATTCGTGTTCGTATTAGTTTCAGGTGAGGTGAGGTCCTTTTAAAACACTGGCCAGTCTAAAGCAGAGCCACTTAGCTTTTCTGGTCAGTAAGTCGAGAGCAGGAGTCAGCAACCTTATATACTCAAAGAGCGGTATCCCGCCAAAATAAAAATACCAGGAGCCACAAAAGCCCTTTGACACCTAATATCTTAATGAACTGCAACACAAAACATTTTTTTATTTACCTATACAGTAGTTTGCTTATAGTCTGCACCAACATCTTCAAATTTAAAATTAGGTTTGAAAACTGTAAAATCCAATTTAATTTCAAATCAAATATTTAACTCACTGGCTGCCATTGACAGTGATAGATATTCAATCGACTTGAAATTGGACGTCTACTAGTGATACACTCTTTTCAATTCATGGCAGAAGCAACAACAAAAAAAGACCTTTCATCTCCCCTACCAACGGCCATGTTGCTAGGGGCGATAATCCCATCAAAGTCAATGCATTGACGTTAAAATAAGTTAAACTTATAACTAGCTTATTTCTCAACTGATCATTTTATCAAAATCAAAGCATCGGCAATTTACTCAGTGTCTGCCATTTATGGCGTTAGACGTCCAATCCATTTGATGTACTTTGTTTTTAGAAATGTTTTTTGATGCAGAATGAACAGTAGAGTTGATGAGATTGACCCCTGGGGAACGCCACAGCTCATAACCCATTCCCAGTTCAAATAGACTAGACGTCTTCTAGTGATGAACTCATTGAAATTCACAGTGGAAGGATGATTTGGCGTCTAACATTGTCAATGGCAGTGAAATTTTTCACTGCCACTTTTACGAAGAGCTTCAGCAAAACAATAAAAGAGCCACATGCAACTCGGAAGCCGCAGGTTGCAGACCCCTGGTCTTTTTTTTTCTTTCTGAAACCTGTCCTGTTCAGCTGTTTGACACAGAGAATGGAAGTGTAAGTGTCCGGATGTCTGAACAGTTTTAATGTTTCACATTGAGGGGATGACATACTCCCATTGTGATCATTCAACATACTTCATTTATTATGACAAAGCAGCGACCAGGAAGCGTTATGGGGGAACAGAAGAAAAGAAACACAAGAAAAGAAAGAAAAGAAACACAAACAACAGCAAGAAATACATTGAACGCCTACACTAACTATGAATATTTTGGTGCTATCCTCAGCTAGATGTATTCTTGGTTGAAACCATGTTGGGGGCCTGTTGACCAGGGAAAGAAGGGGAGCGGGGTGGGGAAGTCTATAAGCTAAGTGACTGGGAGGCGTGGAGTGTACAAAATCAGCTCTGTGATCTAGAAACCAGTAATCGTGTGAATCCCTTGTGAGTGTAAGCCCGTTGGCAAACGACCCTAAGCCGCCCCATCGCCAATCCCGGCACCGGGATCCCCCACCTGAGCGCGCTCAATCACATCCAGCTGCGCGCAAGCCCTACCAAACACGCGACAGCCACGCAAACGAACGGAGACACCCCTGGTCTAGAAAATGTTAAACACTCAGGCAACTTTTTTTTATTACATACAGTTTGTCGCTTCTTGGTAGGTTTAATTGAAAATGATGTACTGGTTTTCCTGCTGAGTTGGCATTGTCCTTGTAGACGTTACAATATGTGCTCTTCTGTCTATGTTCATTTTTAAATAGTTGGAAACATTTGTTCATTTTTGGACTAAAACTTTGAATTTTACAGGCAAAAACATTTTGAGTACCGTATTTTCCAAACTAAAAGGCGCACCGAAAAGCCTTAAATTCCCTCAAAAGTGCACATGATAATCCGGTGCGCCTTATATCTTAATTAATATTGTGCCGCAACAGATCTCACAGCAACTCGGAGCGCAGCTCCATCAAACGAATGTATAACATAACCCCTGCCTCTACTGTAGCGTCTATTCTATTCTATGTGCCTTATAATATGGTGCACCTTATAGTGCGGAAAGTACGGTAACTGTCAACTAAAACTAGACGAAGATGAAATGACAATAATATGACAAAGACTAAGACAAAAATTAAAAACAACAATGCCAGTAAGCCATAATGTATACTACGTATAGTTTTACAATGTATAATTTACCTGCATACAGTATATATATACATGCATGTTCCGTGCATCTTCAAATATAATGTATTGGTGAAGAGCAAATTGTGTTGTGGAGCTGGTTGTTAAAAATGTCTGCCATTTCAGCAGGAAAAATAGCTTCACTTAACCAAGAGAAGCTGAAGTGAAATAAAGAGAGGAATAAATGCATGGATGGCAAGCTGCTGCTCGATACTTATCAGATTTGGAGCTCACTGGAGATTCTCTGAATGTATGAATGCTGAATGATTCAAAACCAGAATGGGTGCACAATGACACGCTCAGAGCTGGGTAGAGGAGCAAAAAATGTTACTCAAGTAAGAGTAGTGTTACTTTTAAATAATATTACCGTAATTTTTGGACTACAGGCCGTTACTTTTTCCCTAATTTTGTATCCTGGGTTTTACAGTCCAGTGTGGCTTATTTGTTGATTTATTTGGGTTAATAGGTAACACTTTATCTGACAGTGGTGTCATAAGACTGTCATAAGACCGTCATAATTACGACATGACACTGTCATCATGCTGATGACAGATGTCATTAAGTGTCATCTGGCAAATTTTGTCACTAACTCCATTTATGTCCAGCTCAGATCTTTTACATCCATTCAAAAGTGAGATAATTTGCTGTCAAACAAATTGTTATTATTAATATAGTTTGGTGTATAATCATGTGAAAAAATAGGACACCCCATTAAATATTCAGTTCTCTATTAAGAAATGTTCACGTATCAATGTCTTATCATGTTTTTCTTTATCACTGGAAAAGAAAGTGATTTAATTGCAGGTAAACAACAAAAAATAACTTTGTTTGACTCATTAAACCAAATATATCAACAAAAATGCATATTCTAACTGAGGAAAAAGTTAGGACACCCTACCACCTAATAGCTAGTGTTACGCCCTTTGGCTGAAATGAACTTCAATGAGACGCTTGTAGCCATCTACCAGTCTTTGACATCAGTCAGAAGAAAGTTTGCCCCACTCCTCAACGCACAATACTTTCAACTTTGAAATGAAATTCTTTTTCTGTTTTATACTCAGAACCTTTATTAAAAACTTTAAAATTATGTACTTAAAACAGTACAATTGAAGACTACAGTTGAGTCAAGAAGCTGTAAAAAATATTATTTTTGAAGGAATTAGTCATCCATTTTGTCTTCATTTTTACATACAATATGCCTAAAACAACTTAACTTAAAAAAGTTAAATTGTGAAAGTCATTGAGAAAATAACATTTATCCTATAATTAATCGTCTGATTAATCGATTATAAAATAATAGTTAGTTGCTGTGCTTCATTTATAGCACAGATGGGCAAACTTCTGTTTCAAGGGCCATTCTGTATAATTTAAAACGGGTAGATGGACAGATGGCATCATTCAAAGCAGATGTGGGGAAAAAATTCTGAAATTTATGTAAAATAATTCATTCTTATTTTAATTAAGAACCAATTATTGTGGATGTAATAATAAAGTAATTTTTTTTTTTGGGGTGGGGGTGTTTTTTTTTTTATCAGAAACCAAGTGCAATCATTTTTTTTTTTTTTTTTTTGTAAAGCAAACTAACAAATACATTCAAGTCTCCATCTTCACTATCTATTATTCACTATCTATCTGAACTATTGAATGTAGATGGCCTAAAGCCCCGCTCACACCAGAGCATAAAGCAGAAAATACAGTAATTTGTCATTGTATATCTTTTGCCATAGACTTCATAATGTATTGACGTGACATATTCGCCATTCACTGCGTCACGCCTTCCGGAAGGGGGCCGTCCCACACTCCGCTTCATTTATTAGCAGTCGGTCACATGCAGCGATCTAACGCTGGATTTAGGTTGAAAAAGTATGAAAGCTGTACTGCATACAAACAGGAAGGATTGTCTCAGGAGTGATGTGTTCGAGGATTCAAGGTAAATATTATATTTATCGTACCATGCATGCATTTTGAAACGTTGTGAAAAAAAAATCAATGGGAGAAATTAGATGCTACAACATTTGCATTATACTTCGCAATATTTACGTAAGATAACTGCTAACTACAAGTTTTTTTTTTTTTTTTTTTTTTTTTTTTTTAACCTAGAATCGAGCCTGTTTTACGTTCATATACATAAAGAATTCAGGGATTTATGCATTTATTCACAAGAATTTTCAAAGGAAAAAGCTCTTTGTTTATATATGGCGGCCGCTAATTTGCTTACTGACTAGCATCATAGTTCGCAATATTTACGTGAAATAAATGCTAACAGCATGTTCTTTTTTTTTTTTTTTGCTTTTAAACAAGAATCAAGACTGTTTTACATCCATATCTATAAAGAATTCAGGGATTTAAGCATTTATTCACAAGCACTTTCAAAGTAAAAATCTTTTTATGGTGATAAGGCGGCACCACGGGGGCTTAACGACCAGCAGCACATTTGACATATTTACATAAAACAAATGCTAACTGCACATTTTTGTTCTTTTTGCTTTTAACCAAGAATCAAGACTGTTTTACGTCCATATACATAAAGAATTCATGGACTTAAGCATACGGTATATTCACAAGAATTTTTAACGGAAAAAGCTCTTCGTGTACATATGGCAGCCGCTAATTTGCTTACTGACTAGCATCATAGTTCGCAATACTTCCGTAAAATAAATGCTAACTGCACTTTTTTTTGCTTTTAACCAAGAATCAAGACTGTTTTACATCCATATCTGTAAAGAATTCAGGGATTTAAGCATTTATTCACAAGCATTTTCAACATACAAAGCTGTTTATGGTGATAAGGCAGCGCCACAAGGGCTTAAAGACTAGCAGCACATTTGACATATTTACATAAAATAAATACTATCTGCACGTTTTTTTTTTGTTTTTTTTTTGCTTTTAACCAAGAATCGAGACTGTTTTACATCCATATCTATAAAGAATACAGGGATTTAAGCATTTATTCTCAAGAATTTTCAACGGAAAAAGCTCTTTGTGATATGGCGGCCGCTAGTTTGCTTACTGACAAGCATCATAGTTCGCAATATTTCAGTCAAATAAATGCTAACTGCAAGTTTTTTTTATTGCTTTTAACCAAGAATCGACTGTTTTACATCCATATCTATAAAGAATACAGGGATTTAAGCATTTATTCACAAGAATTTTCAATGGAAAAAGCTCTATGTCTTTGTTTTCACTTGATCAGCTTTGATGGAGATAGAATTGGTCCTGCGCCCCGTGTCCTGTCAATACATTATGAAGTCCATGCTTTTGGCATTGATTGTTGTTGAATATGCTTTTCAAAATTCGCTCAGCAATATGGCAGCACAGCTGCTTGTTTTTTTTTTTCTTATATGATGATGAACTGACTAATAATTGCCGTCAGAACCAAGGCCTATCGCCTACCCCTTTCCACAAGGGACAGCCTGTGATGTCGGGAAGGCACTGCAGCAGTTGGTTGGCAGCAGGCTTGGCTATAGAGCGAGCGAAAGATAAGAAACTATAGCTCAGTATGAAAGGACGCAGAGACATGAGGTATTGTATCTCAAGCCTTTCTCACTTGCAGGTTGAGGGCTCAATGGAGGAGGGTAGTTTGTCAACAGCTGTCCGCCAGGCTATTTTATCTCGGGGCGAGGTTGGGTGAAAGTTCGTCTGCATGCGTGCACGTGTGTGCCTGTGTTTAATAATCCCACAATTTGATCACGTCACTGTAATAATGGAAGCCTTGCCTGCATTTGCCCTCCTGTCCTCCCTTGGCCCACACCAAAATGCCACTGAGTCATTAAACTAAATCACTTCACTGAAACCTTTGTTGCTCTCACACCCCAAAAACACATCCATCACATGGCTAGAGAGCATGCCAGCTCCTCCCACCCACCATACGGTCTTCCAATCAGGATGACTGCAGGAATGACAGTGGAGACAATATTACAAAGGGGACGTTGAATTGCAGACAAGATCGAAACTCAATAAAAACACACGATGAAAGTAAAAGTGCGGACGGACGCGTGGGAGGGCAAAATCAATCTTCAAATATAAATCAATATTTGGGAGAGAACACTTCTTAAAGAATGCCAGTCCTCTGACCTTTTATCACAGAGACCAATTTTAGACTGTGCAAACTATATATTGGTGCCCATATAGCACAAACATATGAGTTCTTTCTTCTCTTGGGTAACACTTGGAAGTCTGTACACAGCCATATCTGTAGAGTTGATTTTTTTGGTGTAAATTATTGATTGGTGTTGATTTGGGTGTTGTTTTAACACTCGCAGTGTTAAGATCGCTCTCGGTGCGGTGTCAATTAAATGAGTTGAACACAGACACCTTTGGCAGAGTTACATTTACCCCTAGCAGAGTTAATCAGCCACACCCAGTTAAAGTGCATGTGTTGGAAAAGAAACAACTGTTACCCCAAATTTACGGGTCCATCAAAACTAAAATACGGACAAGGTCTTTTTTCTGGTCCGTCAACCTGATGCCGGATCAAACCCTGCCGTTTAAAGGCTGAGTTGTGCTTCCGCGTCAGATCTGCACCGTCAAGGAAGACCTGATTTATGACCCTCTGCCGTAGCCTGACGTGCTCCTACTGAATTTTTTAACCCAAGCGTCACGTCGACGCATATGACGTGGCGGAAATGGACTGTGATTAGTCCGCTCAGACTGTTGTTTCCGGTTCAGCGTGAAATCATCGCCATTATCGAACATGATTTTGATACAGGCAAAAATGGACCAAGCCGATTAGAGTATCAACGAAGGGCAAGTACGACAACTTCTACAGTGTCTAGTCAGGACATTATGAAGATTGCCACATGTCAAGCAATTCGTGGGAGGAAATTGCTGAAAATACGGGGCTGGATGTTAGCCATATGAATAAAAATGAATGGAAGGACCACCGAGACAAGTGTGTGTGTGTTCGGAATCGAATGGCCACACGAAGCGGTGAACCAGTCGGCCAAAAACTGCCAGCTTTTTATCACTTTATGTTGTATTTTTGGTTGGTGCACTTCATCATTTACTGTGTACATAAGTTTGCTGTGAGTCTGTGACTTAGATACGTGTCACACTTCAAGTATATGAAGAATAAAGCACAAATTTGGTGTCAAAAGAGTGGTTTTAATGTTTAATTTTCCACAACAGACAGTTCACACTCAGATCCATCATCACTGACTGAGAGTGCCTCAGTGCTTTTATGATAACGTTAACATCAAGGCTTCAAACGCAAAACGGGCTGGAGGGCTTTGTAGACCTCGGACAAAACGCTGGACGCATTGCTCGACACCAGTTTGAATCTAGCCGCCACAGCTTGCTGGTTTCCACCCGAGGCTAGAACTCTGTGCGGCATCAAAAGTTGGCCAGACCGCCTCGAAACCGTCTCCTGCGTCGTCTGCACCTCAATATTTGTATGATCAACATTTGTTCAATGTTGATGAGCTGAAGATCTACATTTAAGCGTTCCAGCTTGCATTGTTTATTTTTTCTCCGTTAAACTACACTAGAGGAAGTCAACAAGCATGCTCCAAAACCTGTACAAACATAACGCCACACCCCTCTAGTGGCTTGGTTTGAATTACAGAGCAACGCGTTCCCTCACCGCAGAAGTATCAAATGCTCATTGACGCCGTAGTCAGTTTGCGTCCACCGCAGTGCAGGAGCATAACTCAGGCTTAAGGCGCACCAAATAGGAAATAGAACGGCAACAAATTTATAAAACTATTCTGCATCTAAATTTTACTAAATATTATTGAAATTTACTCAAAAGAAAATGTATATAGGTCATTTGCATGGGATGTACAGTGCTTGCGTATCTCTAAACAATAAAATATATTTGAAATGACTAAAGGAAATGACATTCATCAACGACACCGGTCGGCACCTCTGCTATAGGTGGCGATAGGACTGTTATAGAGTTTGCCAAAAAATACTCACTACCGCCGGGAACACACCCTCCCATGGAGTTTCAGAATCCCCACCTTTCAAACAAAATTTCTCGAGCCTCTGGTATTGTAGAACCAATGCCAAGGCAAAGGGCATTATTTGGAAAGTATTAATATAAAAGTTTTTTTTTTGTTTTTTTTTTATCTAAACATAAAATGAGCTTTATGCATGTGTATTTTTGTGTATGTTTTTGGCCTTTCAGTTTCCGGTTTTCAGCCAAGTGTTTCCAATATTCGGTTTTGATTTCAGCCAAGAATTTAGCTTTTGGTACATCCCTAATATACAGTGCTGGCCAGACATATTGGCACCACTGCAATTCTGTCAGATAATGCTCAATTTCTCCCAGAAAATGATTGCAATTACAAATGTTTTGGTAGTAATATCTTCATTTATTCTGCTTGCGATGAAAAAACAAAAGAGAATGGGAAAAAAATAAATAAATCAATATAATTTTACATATAATTCCAAAAATAGGCCAGCCAAAGGTATTGGCACCCTTTGAAAAATCATGTGATGCTTCTCTAATTAGTGTAATTAACAGCACCTGTTACCTACCTGTTGCACATAGCAAGTGGAGGTAATAACCAAATCACACTTGAAGCCAGTTAAAATGGATTAAAGTTGACTCAACCTCTGTCCTGTGTCTATGTGTGTACCACATTGAGCATGGAGAAAAGAAGACCAAAGAACTGTATGAGCACTTGAGAAGCAAAATTGTGAGGAAGCATGAGCAATCTCAAGGCTACAAGTCCATCTCCAAAGACTCGAATGTTACTGTGTCTACCGTGCGCAGTGTCATCAATAAGTGTAAAGCTCATGGCACTGTGGCTAACCTCCCTAGATGTGGACGGAAAATAAAAATTGACGAGAGATTTCAACAAAAAAGTGTGCGGATGGTTGATAATGAACCTCGACTAACATCACAACAAGTTCAACCTTTCCTGCAGTCCGAGGGTACAACAGTGTCAACCCGTACTATCCGTCGGCATCTAAATGAAAAGGGACTCTATGGTAGGATACCCAGAAAGACCCCACTTCTGTCCCAGTGACATAAAAAAGCTAGGCTGGAGTTTACCAAAACTTACCTGAGGAAGCCAGAAACGTTTTGGAAGAGTGTTATCTGGTCAGATGAGACAAAAGTAGAGCTTTTTGGGAAAAGGAATCTACATAGTGTTTACAGGGGGGAAAAATGAGGCCTTCAAGGAAAAGAACACTGTCCCCACAGTCAAACATGGCAGAGGTTCCCTGATGTTTTAGGATTGCTTTACTGCCTCTGGCACTGGGCTGCTTGACCGTGTGCATGGCATTATGAAGTCTGAAGACTACTAACAATGCAGCATTATGTAGGGCCCAAGGTGAGAAAGCTAGGTCTCCCTCAGAGGTCATGTGTCTTCCAGCAGGACAATGACCCAAAACACTTCAAAAAGCACTAGAAAATGGTTTCAGAGAAAGCACTGGAGACTTCTAAAGTTGCCAGCAATGAGTCCAGACCTGAATCTCATAGAACACCAGTGTAGAGATCTGAAAATGGCAGTTTGGAGAAGGCACCCTTCAAATCTCAGAGAACTGGAGCAGTTGGCCAAAGAAGAATGGTCTAAAACTCCAGCAGAGGATTGTAAGAAACTCATTGATGGATACCGGAAGTGTTTGTTTGCAGTTATTTTGTCTAAAGGTTATGCTACCAAGTACAAGGCTGAGGGTGCCATACTTTTGTCCGGCTTTTTTTTTTTTGTCTAAAATGACCTTTTTTTTTTCTCTCTCTTTTGTGTTTTTTCATTGCAAGCAAAATAAATGAAGATATTACTACCAAGGCATTTGTAATTGCAATCATTTTCTGGGAGAAATCGAGCATTATCTGACAGAATTGCTGGGGTGCCAATACTTTTGGCCAGCACTGTATATATATATCTATAATCATAGACTATACTATCAGTTGACGGCACATGGGGCTCGGAGCCGATCCGTAGGGGGCCTATTTTAAAAAAAACTTAAGATTAAAATATTTTAAAACCAAAACCACTGGCGACCTAAAACCAAATCAGGCACCTCCCTTAGGCATATATGAGTCTCCATGAGCAGCGGCATGAAAAAATCAAAGTTGTTCCATAATTAAATCCTGATGAATTATTTTTATGTAAGTGTAACAAAACTTGAAATGGCCATAAATTTGTCAGATTTTATGATAGATGCACAAAAATCACTAAATCTAGAGGTGATCACCTATATTTTCAGGATCAATAGCAATATTTAACATATCATATAAGTTTTTGCCAGAAATAGCAACTTACATTTTTTTTTTTTTTTACAAAATCCAACATGGAGGCCGTCGCAAAAAAAAAAAAAAAAAAGAGCTTCTTAAGTAGAAAATTCTTGTAAATAAATGCTTAAATCGCGCAATTTCTAAAGGTATGAATGTAAAACAGACATGATTCTTGGTTAAAAGTAAAAAAACGGGCAGTTATCGTTCATTTTAAGTAAGTATTTAATGCCAAAGTTACACACATTTTATCTTTTAATTTTTTAAATTAAGATTTTATTACCTTGAATCCTCAACCAAATCACTTGTGAGACACTCCTGCCTGCTTGTTGCAGTAAAACCTTCATCCTGTTTCCACCTAAATCCGGCGTTAGAACGCAGTGTGTGTTTGAGCTTATCACAGTGAAAGCCAACTCAGCGTTCTGCCTGGATCAGCCCCCTACAGAAAGGCGTGGCAACAATGTCTGTCAAAGCTGTCTTGTCAACTGATAGTGGAGTCTATGGTATAATCTGGTAACACTAGCCACGTTTACATGCTGACTTTTATTCATACCGATTCAAATCATTCCGAATGGAAATTTCAGATCAGCTGTTTACATGTCACTTCATCTATTCCGAGCCAGCGTTTACATGTGTCTGCCTTTATTCCGAAAGGACGTTTGACAACTGCCGTCTGACATGCGCAGATTAATCAAAACAAAGCGTCACGTTGCAAAACATGGAGATCGATCGTCAGATCAGCTGCTGTTTTAACTTTTCGAGTGGAAACAAAACTTCAGAATGACACGCTGTTCATTTAAAAAGTTGTGTGGGCTGGTGGAGGGATTCATGGATATAAACTTTCCGCCGGACTCCAATTAGGTGCGCTGTGCGTGTGCTTGGAAGCCATGTTGCAAGTGACGTTACTTACGTCACCAAGTGACATCACCACGTCAGTACGGAGCATGTGCAGAAAGAACGCAACCAGACACCATTCCGCTTCCCTGTTTACATGATATAATTTTACTTCTAATCGGTTTGGGAAAAGGAATATTCCACCCCTGTGAATCGGAATGAAATTCCATTCGGTTTGGGCCTGTTCATTCCGAATGAGGTGTTTATATGGAACACATTTATTCGGTTTGAACATCTAAACCGATTGTAATTGGAATATCTGGCTCCATGTAAACGTGGCAAATGATGTCCATTGAGGTTCATGTTGTCAGTCAATGTCAATCAATGGCAATTTTCTCATAAAATTGGCAACCATGTTTATATTTTGGGTTGTCTTTTCCATTAAAACAAAGCAAAGCAGAAAAATGGCTTTATGTTCTCCTGAGATTTTCATACGAACATACTGTAGCTGCTGGCAGGTAAACATCCTTTAGAGTGAGATGTCAGAGAGTGAAAGGTGACAAAATCAATGCAATCTGTTAAAGTACCTTTGTAAATACAGAATTGCGCATTTGTGCGTCAGATTTACACACTTGTGCCACACAGACCATAGTGGTTCCTCCTCATAATGTCAAGCAATATTGATCTTCACTCTACAGTCAGTGCTGTCTGGTCGCAAGATAACATAACCCCCTCCCCACACACACACACACACACACACACACAAACACATGCATATATCGCTATACGACTTTTTTTCTTTTTTTTTTACTACACCATGATTGGTATAGAGTGGCAAAATGTTATCTACAATTTATTGGATTGTAACAAAAAAGAATGCTCATGACATATCCTGAATAAGTAAGATAGAAGCTCTAAACCAGTTCAGTTATCAGTTGTGTTTTTTACATCCTAGTGTTCTATGTCAGTAAAGTAGGGTTGTCAAAGCAAAAATGTGCAGCACTTCAAAACTTTGGCTACATTTACAGTAAGTTACTTTTTTCCTTCATTTTGAATCCTGCGGCTTAGTAGTCCAGTGCGGCTTATTTGTTGATTAATTTGGGTTAATAGGAAACACTTTATTTGACAGCGGCGTCATAAGACCGTCATAATTATGACATGACACTATCATGGGCATTACGAAATGCTTATGACTGATGTCTAGGGCTGCAGCTATCGATTATTTTAGTAGTCGATTAATCGATGAACTAGTTAGTTCGAATAATCGAGTAATCGGATAAGGAACATGAAAAATTAAAATATTGAGCCACAAACGGTATAAAAAAATAAAATAAGGATCTATGTACAACAAAAGAAAAATTGGCTAACTTACATAGCAAAATGATTCAGACATATATCCCAACAAAAAACGGCTAAATATACCTATAAACTAAATTAAGAATGCATTAAAAAACGAGCTCAAACAAAAACTTAGCTTACGTTGGTCTGAACAGGGAGCAGTTGGATTGATCCATGTGAAATGAGGCAGACCAGAGTGTAGTGTATCCACCCAAATTAATAAAACGGAATGCAAACACTTGCAAAATAAAACATTACAACGCCACTTTAACCCTTAGATGCATAAGTGGGTCAAAAATGACCCGGTGAGGTTGTTTTCTTGAAATATCTTCGGATTTAAAAATTGTTATCAATCATATTCCAGGTATTCCTCAAAAAACTTGTTTTTGATATAATGCTATTCAAATTTTTGATGAACTTTATAAACATTTGAAGAAATTGTCATTTTTGTAATACTACCCTAAGCTTCCACAAGTGGGTAAAAAATGACCCATATGCATTTTCTATGGAATCCAATGGGAATCTTTCATTCTTTTTAACTTTTGCTGTCAGGAATAAATTTACTGTGGACCACAGAAGACTAGGTATGTAAAAAGTGACATCCCTTAAGAAGATTATTTTACACAGCAAGAGCTGTTACGTGTACTGTAAGTATTATGTCCATATAGTATTTTGTGTGTGTCTTTTATGACCCTTTTTATTACTATTCATCAACAAATTAACCTACTTCATAACTAGCTAGCCAACTAAGGCTAGGTTCATGCCGTAGGTCCTAAAGCACAATTCAGATTTTTTGTCATATCTTTTTTTGGGCGTGCCCGTTCAGACTGCCTTTGTCCATTGAGCCTGTTCAAGTATCACACATGCGCACTAATTCGCAGTCAGAGATGCGCTGAGCAAACTGGCCCGCATGCGCAGAAGCATCAAACAAATGACCACACATGACGCACACATACGGACAGTTTGCCCCGACACCTCTCCGTGTAGTTATTTATACAGCTACATATTGATCTATTGAAAACATTACTCTTGTGTTTCCTTATCCAAAATGTCATAGCTGCTAGATTTACAGCTGAAATGGTCCTACAGATGTTGGATGATAGAGAGGCAGTGACGGGGTTGGGCTCAAGTGTCCGAAATTTTTGATGATGAGGACCCAGACTATTGTCCAGGTTGGAGTGGCAGTTGTCCACCTGGAAATCCAACTGAACAGGATCAATCTGACTCATAAGATTCCACTTATGTGTCCTCTGAAGAAGAAAGTGTCCAAATCATGAATGAGTTCGTAGGGCTTTTACTAGAGCGAATTACCTCCCACCCAGGGCAGAACACAGAACACAATATCCTCAGAAATCGGTCAATGCCTCCACAAGGGCTTAGCACCGCTGTCTCACCAAAAAGATGCATGGCACTAATTCTTCATTGATGATACAAGGAAGGATAAAGTCTACGTGTTGCTGTTCTTTTTATTTTATTTTATTTTTTTCAAAAAATGTTAATTGAATCCTTAAGGGCGGCACGGTGGCTGAGTGGTTAGCACATCTGCCTCACAGTTCTGAGATCAAGGGTTCAATCCCTGGTTTCGGCCTTCCTGTGTGGAGTTTGCATGTTCTCCCCGTGCCTGCGTGGGTTTCCTCCGGGAACTCCGTTTTCCTCCCACATCCCAAAAACGTGCCTGGTAGGCTGATTGAACACTCTAAATTGTCCGTAGGTATGAGTGTGTGCGTGAATGGTTGTATGTCTCCTTGTGCCCTGCGATTGGCTGGCAACCAGTTCAGGGTGTCCCTTGCCTACTGCCCGTAGTTGGCTGGGATAGGCTCCAGCACCTCCGCGACCCTCGTGAGGAAAAAGCGGCATGGAAAATGAATGAATGAATGAATCCTTAAGATATTTCAAGCATGAAATCATTCTTGTGTGGCCCTAAATATAATACTAATTAATATACAAGTGGTTATTCTTCACCAAAATGGCATAAAACACATTGGTTCTAATATGGATAATTTTTGACCCACTTATGGAAGAGTGTAGAGTCCAGTAACTTGTGCATCTAAGGGTTAATTAAACGAATACTCGAAGCAACAAAATTTAATTCAAATATTTTTTTTCTAATCAAATACTCGAGTTGATCGATTAATCGTTGCACCACTACTGATTTCATTAAGTGTCATCCGGTAAATTATGTCACTATCTCCATTTATGTCCAGCTCGGATGTTTTACATCCATTCAAAAATGAGATCATTTGCTGGATAACACTAAATGACATCTGTTATAAGCAATCATTAATGCTCATGACAGTGTCATTTCATAATTATGATTGTCTAATAACAGTCTTATGGCTCTATTGTCAAATTAAGTGTTACCAAATACCATAACTAGCAATTAATGAAACAACTGGAACAGTAACTGAATAAATCATTAGCACAGAACATGAATTTTGATTGTTATTTATATCTGCAGCGCTACAATGCATGCTAGGAGGCATGATGGATGACAGCAATGTTGACAGCAGGTGGCAGCAGAGTTTGACGGTCGCCCCCAAGGGAGCAGTGATGGCCAAATGAAGCTTCTTGAAGCAATCGAGCTTTGCTGCCAATTGTTTCAAAGTTTCATGGTGGTTTTGGTCTCCTGATAGTCTTATGATGCTGCTGTCAAATATAGTGTTTCCGATTAATATATTTTGGTGTAAATATCTTACTATACAATGAGGACAGCTGCGGCTTATAGTCCAGTGTGGCTTATCTATGAACAAATGTCGTTTTCGTGTCAAAATTGGTGGGTGGCGACCTATAGTCAGGTGCGCCTTGTAGTCCGAAAATTACGGTACGTATAGCTAATACTCAGGTTAAGGCAGTGCTTCTCAGTTCTTTTCTGGTACACCCCCCCGCCTTAGGAAGACGTAAACGTTTCGCGCCAACCCCCCCCCCCCCCCCACCCATCTCTCTGCACCACTAAAAATAGAATCACTTGTCCATAAAATTATTATTATTATTATAAGTACACCTCTGCATAACATTGTGTCCTTTTTAACATTAGTGAGAAAAGTAATATAGATCAACTAACAAAACAGTATATAAGTGTAAAAAAGTAAAGTAACTTTATTAACATTGTTTTGTTTCTAACAGAAAAGACTTAAAGCGCATCAATTTGCCTGTATTAAAAAACAAACAAACAAACAAACAAAAAACACATCAAACACTTCCAAACTTTAAAAATACAGTCATGGTACATTTTTTGACCATTTGATACTAAAAAATAAAATTTAATAAAATCAAAAAATAATAATAAGTTTAAATTGTTTAACCAGCATTTATTTAGAGTACAATATGCCAAACAATTTGACTGAAAAAACAAAATTAATACAACAAAAACAACAGTGTCATTGGATAGAGGGACAGTTTTTATTTTTGCTTCAGGCAGTATCAGCCCCTTTGCTATGGTGTGGGGCTATGTTGCACTGAGCAACTTGGTATGCCACCTTATATGATGCTTACAGTGCTCGCTGGTTTACTGAAATATTTGGCACGTTTTCACTGACGATCAGCTTATCAATGTGATTGGGGTCTAATGTCTTTAATTGGTGTCTTATTTTATTTGGCCTCCTGCTGTCCAATGCACAGTACACAGACTGGTCTTTCCTCATCTCCTACTCTATTAAAAATCAAAGCTAAAAGCCAGAAGCTACATAAGCTTTGTCAATTTTTTGTCAAATTTCCTCGTCTTATCTTTTAATCTCCAGTGCTCTTTGTTCTGTGCGATTCTTTGGAGAGCGCCTCTGCCACCCACTGATTTGATGTGCAATTACACGGTATTCTCGTCCGGCAAAAAAGTATGTTCCCAGGGTTCACATGCGCAGCTCTGGGCATTGCTCTGCAGCCCCCTGGGTCGGGGGGGCCGAATATTTGAGAAGTACTGGGTTATGGACAATATTACAGTGGGGAGAACAAGTATTTGATAAACTGCCGATTTTGCTGGTTTTCCCACTTGCAAGCCATGTAGAGTTCTGTAATTTGTATCATAAATTCTCTTCAACTGTGAGGGACAGAATCTAATACAAAAATCCAGAAAATCACATTGTATAATTTTTAAATAATAAATTTGTATTTAACTGCATGAAATAAGTATTTGATACATTACCAACTAGTAAATATTTCAGCTCTTAGTACTTTTTTAAGAACCCCTCCTGTTCTCCACTCATTACCGGAAGTAACTGCACCTGTTTGAACTTGTTACCTGTGTAAAAGACACCTGTTCACATGCTCAAACAAAAAAACTCCAGCCTCTCCACAATGAGAGCTGTGTAAGGACATCAGGGATAAAATAATAGACCTGCACAAGGCTGGGATGGGCTACAGGAAAATAAGCAAGCAGCTTGGTGAGAAGGTAACAACTGTTGGAGCGATTATTAGAAAATGGAAGAAGTTCAATTTGACGGTCAGTCCATGCAAGATCTCACCTCGTGGGGCATCACTGATCATGAAGAAGGTGAGGGATCAGCCCAGAACTACACGGCAGGACCTGGTCAATGACCTCAAGAAAGCTGGAACCACAGTCTCGAAGAAAACCATTGGAAACACATTACGCCGTCATGGATTAAAATACTACAGCACACGCGAGGTCCCGCTGCTAAAGCCAGTGCATGTCCAGACACATCTGAAGTTTGCCACTGACCATCTGGATGATCCAGAGGAGCAATGGGAGAAGGTCATGTAGTCGGATGAGACCAAAATTGAACTTTTTGGTCTAAACTCGGCTCGTCGTGTTTGGAGGAAAAAGAAGGATGAGTACAACCCCAAGAACACCATCCCAACCGTGAAACATGGAGGAGGGAACATCATTTTTTGGGGCTGCTTCTCTGCCAAGGGTACAGGACGACTGCACCGTATTGAGGGGAGGATGGATGGGGCTATGTATCGCCAGATCTTGGCTGACAACCTCCTTCCTTCAGTGAGAGCCCTGAAGATGGGTCGTGGCTGGGTCTTCCAGCATGACAACATCCCAAATCACACAGCCAAGGCAACTAAAGAGTGGCTCCGTAAGGAGCATCTTAAGGTCCTGGAGTGGCCTAGCCAGTCACTAGATCTGAACCCGATAGAAAGTCTATGGAGGGAGCTGAAAGTCAGTGTTGCCCTGCAGCAGCCCCGAAACCTGAAGGCTCTGGAGAAGATCTGCATGGAGGAGTGGGCCAAAATCCCTGCTGCAGTGTGTGCAAACCTTGTCAAGGACTACAAGAAGACGTTTGGTATCTGTAATAGCAAACAAAGGTTTCTGTACCAAATATTAAGTTCGTTTTTTTTAATGTATCAAATACTTATTTCATGCAATTAAATGCAAATTTATTATTTAAAAATCATACAATGGGATTTTCTTTTTATTCTATTTGTTTTTTCTATTATCCCTCACAGTTGAAGAGAACTTATGATACAAATTACAGACCTCTACATGCTTTGCAAGTGGGAAAACCAGCAAAATCGGTAGTGTATCAAATACTTGTTCTCCCCACTGTATGTGTTTTTATACATTCCAAATGATCTGTTTAAGTTCGCGAGTTGCCTGGGTTGTAAATCAATCGAGATCCCAAATAGCAGGCGACTGCATGCTGGATCCGGCCTCAGCTCGCCAGATCCACATAGCAATCACACCCACTTAAAGTCAGTGCGCCAGATGTGGCCCGGATCAGTACTATAACAGTCCAAAGGATAGGTTACGCACTGTTCCGGGGTGGACCGAGCAGACCGGACGTACTCAAACTCCTGCTTAACGTCAGTGTGTGAGATGCGGCCCGGATCAGTACTATGACAGTCCTAATGATAGGTTACGCACTGTTACAGGGCGGACCGTGCAGACCGGACGTGCTCAATCTCTGAAAATCAGCGGTTAACATATGACGTTACTGTCAGCGCGCACCTGAAAGGCAACTAAACAGAAGAGCGCGCATGAGTCATGACACATCAGCGGACGGCAAATTTGTATGGTAAGGGCGTTATTCAAAAGTCATAATTGCGCTTTGAAGTCACTGCTTGACTGCTAAACAAGCTGTTCAATCAAACATTATTAAAAATTATTAAAATGGCCGTGTATTCAAGTGATCTGACATGTCCGCAAGTTAAGTAATTCAAAATTTGTTGCATAACAACATATGGAAGGAGAAAGCATTACCTGTGTTGCTGTAAATGTTTCACTGTTTGAAAACTATTATTCAAACTGAGCCCCTCCTCCTTGTGTTTGTGTATTTGTGTCACTTTGCCTAAATTGTCACCTTGATTGCACAGGTGGGTGAGCCTCGGACCAGGTGCCATTGATCAGCAGCAGCAGCTTACTTAAAGCTTACCTCAGATCAACAACTTACTTACAGGTATGTGACTTTCAGCTAACAAATAATCTTTTAATCCTGATACTGAGCACGTTTTTGTGTTATTCCCCCCTAGATCCTGTGCTGCTTGCCTGGCAAAACGCCTGCCTGCCCGTTCACCTGTTTATCACCAAACTGCCCACCGGATTCTTCTGACACTATCTACCACTCCCTCTCATCGTCAATGAATTACCGTATTGGCCCAAATATAAGATGGCCCTGATTACAAGACGACCCCCTCTTTTTCAAGACTCAAGTTTGAAAAAAGACTTTTTGAACACCAAATTAATTTTTATACAGAAAATAATTACATCTGAAACAAATGATTATAACAACATATTTGAGAGAAAAATGTTATTTTGTCTCATTCAAATCTTAATATCTGAACATTTAAATATGTAAACTAAAATGCAATCACATTCGTAAATGAATGGCTTCTGGTTTTTGAAATGTAAATAAACCAATCTATTGTGATAAAACAACAAAATTGCAATAACTGCATTAACCATCAAAGGGAAGTCTAACTGTAGCTGTAGTCTTGAAACAAATCTGAATAAGGAAAAACATTGCAATAGAAAATGCAAACTGGTTAAACTTGAGAGTAGCTATGATCTGTCATGACAGAACATCGCTTCAAGGATATCTGGCGCCATCTAGCGTCGTGAATGGGTTTAATGTCTAGACCGCGAATATAAGACGACCCCCACTTTTTCAGTCTTATTTCAATGCAAAAAACACGTCTTATATTCTGGCCAATACGGTAGGTCCCCCGTTACCGCAGAACCTTAACAAATACATATGTTTTTTACAGTCAAAAAATATGTCACCTTTAATGAGGATTGGCTTGTTCCAATTAAAATATTTTTGAAAAAACAATGTTGTATTGTTATGTTGTTGTATACTGCATTAATGTGTTAGCATTAAAAAATGGCTTTAAAAAGAATGGTTGTCATTATTGCTTTTAATGCAAATTTAATCGACAACATGGGCGTGGCGTGGCGTGGCTCAGTGGTAGAGTAGTTGTCCCCCAACCCAGAGGTTGCGGGTTCAAGTCTCCGCCCTGATGAACTCGTCTAAGTGTCCTTGAGCAAGACACTGAACCCCATATTGCTCCTGGTGCTGCGTCACCAGTAGGTGGATGGTGAGATAGTGTAAAGCGATTTGAGCGCCTTGAAAGGTGGAAAAGCGCTATATAAGTATAACACCATAGAAACACATTACAGTATGATACATTGAAAAAAATGGACCCCAAATTTATTACTGAAAACAGTTTTGATACAAATCTGGCCCAGATTGGGTAGCATGTGTGCCATACATTAATGTCGTGTCTGCTACTTTGGACCAGTTCTGGCCCAAAACTGGTTGCTGATCCGGCAAGTGACTCGTTACTGAGTTTTGGCCATTGTTCAAAAAGAAACTGGGGCAGATCCGTTTTCCGAAGTTGGGCCGAAATTTGCAATACATCTGGCCCATGTCCGCTCTAGTTATATTTTGCTATCTGGGTGGGGTCTAATGTCTTTAAGTGTCTTAATTGATTTGGCCTGCTGCTGTCCCCTGCAAACATTTTTAGACACAGTAAACAGACTGGTCTTTCCACGTCTCCCACTGTAATAAAAATCTAAGCCAAACGCTACATACACTTCATCATATTTCCTCGTCTTAGCTATTCATATCTCTAGTGCTCTTTGCACTGTTCTTTTGTTTGGTTCAAAAATACTGCGCATGCTCTAAAAATGAGAGCACCACTACCACCCCTTGAGTGGATGTGCAATTACACTTTATTCTCGTCCGGCAAAAAAGTATGTTGCCCGAGGTCACATGCGCCACCCAGGGCATTGCTCTACGCACTCCAGGAGGGCGTGCCCCACTATTTGCGAAGTACTGGGTTAAGGGCAATATTATGTGTTTTTACATTCCAAATGATCTGTATACGTTCGCGAGTAGACAGGGTTGTAAATCAATCGGGATATTACTATCAAATCGGCAATGCGCATACACATCACCCATAGAGAACATCAAGTAATTAATCAAGGCATTTTTGCATTCCACCAAATCCTACTTCTCATAACTTTTCGCTCGCCTTCCTGAAAATCTATTCAATTTTACCACCAACAACACACATGATGTTCAAGTCTTTAACTATGCTAAGGAAGTTATTAGTTTCCGGTTTCCTACGTGCACGAGCCCGATTTCGAATCACGCGATTGGATTGGAGATATCCCTATACCTCATATCTCTTTTATTTTTTTGCTTATAGCCCTTAACCCATTTATTGCAAATGACAGCAATAGATTTTAAATGTATTTGAACTGGTACGGCTGGTATTGCGTGATCATGTTTCACTGACAGTGTGGGCGCTAGATATCAATGGTAGCTAATGAGCGAATACTTAAAAATAAAATAAAATCCTGTACATTATAAATAATTCCTCCCGATTCCGATCTTCTAAAAATGACGCGATCGAGCCAGATTTCTGATGACATGATCGGATTGGGGACAACCCTACACCTACCTTTAAAATTCAGAATTGGACAAGTGCCACATGCAGCTATTTTCTATTTGCTGTCACAATAAAACAATAAGCACAAAGCAAGTTTCATTTCACGTTCCTACATGTAATCATCTTTCTTGATTCTGTGCGAATGTACTAAATCAGGATGAAAGCTACATTAGATTCACCCATGGGAGTCAATAAAAAGGTGTGCTGAGGATCATCTATTTTTAATGGGACCGGCTGCCGGAAGTGGTGATCTTAAAAGGGTTGAATAGAGCTAAATATAGCACTTGTGAGTGACAGTGTTGCATTTTTAAAGGGTCAGGAATAGTCATCGCCAATCAAACCTAACCCTCACAAAATATATATTTAGACTGGGCTATTTAAATACGCCGTATGTCAATATTTTCTTGTGAAGCCAACTCATATGAAAGACGAGAAAGAGACAGCCATATCTTTTCTTTTACTGTTCAAGCACAAAGTGCAGGATGATGGGTTTGCGTGTCAACTCAAAATCTAGACAATTAAAGGTTCAATCCCATGCTCTGGCCTTCCTGTGTGTCACTTGCATGATCTCATGTGTGTATGGGTTTGGTCCACGTATTCCATTTTCCTCTTACATTTCCAAAACATTCATGATTACTATAGGCCGACCGGTATATGAGCCAGCTGATATATCGGGCCGATATATGGAGTTTTTTCAAACAGCAGCCGATTACAAAAAAAGGAAGAAAAAAAACCGATAAAGGACTTTGATCAAGCATCTGTGTGGGTAACTATGGCCATTGCTGACTGACAGTAGGACCCTGGAAGGACCCTGAAGCAGCTCGAAGCAATAATACTTGACTGCAGCCGACAGCCGCTACAAACTACACCTACAATTTTCGACGTTACTACAAACGACACTCACATGATGCTACGTAGCTACAAACTACGCCCTCATGTTGCTACTGAGGTGACATCTGAATCGTATCATAGATATCACATATATAGAACTAGATGTGAAATGACAGACATTTTAAAGCAGTAGACTTCTCAGAGACTGCTGTAGCGAACTGAAGGCGAGTAAATTTTTATCTAAAATACTCTTCAATCGGAAAAATCTTGACTTGAATCTATCTTTAAATGATGAAACAGTTTTAAAACTTTTACATGTCGAAAGTACACAGAAGGGAAATAAACCAATAATGCAATAACGGAAGCAATTTTAACAACTTCTACGGTTAATTCACAACATTAAATGACTTTCATACATAGCAAAGGTAACAATATCGTTATCGCAACATCCACAATACCCCTGTGTCTAGTTTAGTTTAGGTTAAAGAATTGGGCGAGGGCCTGTCCCAAAAACCCTTTGAACTTCACATAGTACAGTAAATGAATTATTTGCGCCACCGTACCAACAACAGGTGTGGTTTGTATGAGGGGTGGTTTATAGCGGCTGTCGCTTGGCTCTGACTGCAGTCAGATCCTTCTCGCTTGAAGGCAGGTTGCTCGAGGAAGCTACATGGCTTGCCTGTTTTGTAAATATTGTAAGATTTTTTGGGGTCAAGCTTGCATGAGAGAATAAGCAATGTTGCCTTTTAAGGTGTTGAGTGAGGGATCCTTGTAAAATCTCAACTCTAAATCAGGGGTCTCCAAACCGGTCCTCGAGGGCTGTGAGTCCTGGTTTTTGTTCATACCAATCAAGCACAGACCTTTTAACCAATGTGGTTTCTACTAAAACAAGCAGCACCTGACTGCAATCAACTGATTACACTTATAAAACACCAGATTGGTGAAAAGGTGTGGTTTTGTTTTGTTGGAGTGAAATCCAGCACCCACTGCGGCCCTATGTGGAATAGTTTGGAGGCCATTGCTCTAAATGTAGCTCATAACGTTAGTCTAGCATTCGCGTAAGCATTAGCTTTAGCATGGCGAGCATCCTCTTAAACACTCACTCTCACTTGTTTACGTGTTGTCGTGACATCCTAGTGGATTTAATTATTTTAGAATAATATACGGTTTTTGCTGAATGCTGCGTGCATTGGTTTGGTAGCACTAGACCGAATTAATTGTTGGAGTTCCAGGTCATCATTGTAAATATGAAGCTGTTCAAGAAAAAAAAAAACCTAGATAAAAAATAATTTTAAAAATGGTCTTTTACAATCTGCTAATCGTTCTTTTAAAAAAATGTATGTATATCGGCCTCAAATATCGGCTACAAAATTGGCTTTAGATATCGGCAATTGGCTGAAAACGTTTTTGGATATAATTATCGGTATTTGGAAGTCCCATATCGGTCGACCTCTAATGTTTACAATAACTGAACACTTCAAATTGTTCATAGACGTTAATTTTAGTGTGAATGGTTGTTTGTCTCATTGTGCCCTGCAATTGGCTGGCAACCAATTCAGAGTGTACCTTTCCCCCTGTCCATCGTCAGCTGGGATAGGCTCCAGCACCCCCATCCATCCAATGCTACCATATCATTCCATAACAATGGAGATCACTAACGATGCACCGATACCGATACCGATATCGGCAGGGGGGGCCTATCCGGCCCGAAATGGTGGTATCGGTGTCGGCGAGTACCAACAAAGAGGGCGCCGGTACTATTTACTGGTCCAGTATTATAACATTTGAGCCTTTTTTTCTTGTGACGTTCCCTACACTCTCTGTTGTGTGATGAACGTGATCACTTTGCATGCAAAGCAGCTATCTCTATTGGCCTGCTCCAGACCAATGAGAGCAGGCCAATAGCCGCTCTTAACCAATGCTGGGGCAGCTTTTTCATATGTAGGAAAAACAAAGTACGAGAGGAAAATGTCAGCGCTCTGAATATATTTCAGTTTATAAGCTCCGTCTAGTACAATGACGGCATCCATGCTTTGCGGCCTGAAAGTTTTGAGAGGTGGAGTTAAATCGGCCATTTTCAATTCCTCGAACCTGATAAAACATTTGAAGACGAAACATGAATGAACACAAAGTTTGAGGCTACAACAGCAGCAACTGCTACCAAGAGAACGGGGGCTGGACCGGAGCAACAAACCCTGGTCAGCTCACTACAGCTACTTTACTTTTATTGTCTATTACTGAAAAAAATGCCACAGTAATTTGAAACCTGTTGCAAAAGTAGGGTTGTCATCTTTCAGAAATAGAAATAAGGGGCGCCCCCCTCGCGCCCAAAGCCGTACAGGCGACGAAAAAAATGGACATCCTCAAAACTCCTAAAATGCATAGAAATGTATCTATTTATATTTATTCCGTATTGGTTCAATACGGAACGCAACTTTTAATTCCCATTTTGGAATGATTCCTTATTTAAAAGGACGAGTGGCAAGCCTATTCAAAAGCGCTGTAGAAATATACGATTTTATATACGATATATGCGATTTTTTGGGGATGGATAGGGTGAGACTGACTGTGAATGATATGAGAAAATGGTCAGTAATTGGGAGTTGATTGGCTGTGAGGTTCAAGGGGGTGACGCCTGAGCAGCAGATTAAGTCCAGGATCAAGGTGATATATTGCTGACAGCCAAAACTTTCTAAACAGGAATTAAATTTCTTGGTGAGAGGCAGGTAAGCAGCTAAGTGGATATTAAAATCGCCCATTATTATCATATTTGGTATTATTTGGGGAGCCGAGCGTTCAGCCGCTCGGCTCCCCGACTTTGGAATTCACTCCCACCCGATCTCAGGAACACAGATTCCCTCCCCCTTTTTCAAACAAAACTCAAAACTCACCTGTTTAGACTAGCCTATACACAATAATCACTTAGTTCTGGTCTTCTTAACTGCCCCTATATCTCTTTTAGTATTTAAAAATTTCCTCATACGTTATATACTTTCATTTTGTCTCTTTTAATATTTTTAAATGTTTGTACGGTGACCTTGAGTGCCAGAAAGGCGCCTTTAAATAAAATGTATCATTATTACTAGTATTATTATTATTAGAAGTAAGCAAAGTGACCTAAGCTAAGTGGCTAAGTGTGTGTTGCTGCTAGTGCACAGAGGGAGGCTAATAGAGAGACAGGATGCTGTTGTCAATTATTATTACTTATAATTTCATGAAAGTTGCACTGTTTGGCCTTTGAGAGCCAAAAAATAGGGTTTAAAAAAGTTTATTCATTATACATTCATTGGTATTTTTACTTTCTTACTGTTGGGCTAGTATTATACATGTTTTAATTTCACGAATTTAGCACTATTTAGGCCTTTGAGAGCCAAAAGTTTATTTAACTATTGTCACCCATACCAGGTATGCGATAGATAGTTCTTTATAAATTTCAAACCAAGCGGTATCGGTATGAAAATGGTATCGGTGCAACACTAGAGATCACGCTATACAAAACCAGCATGTACTCAATATGCAAGTCTGAAATTACTATTGAATTTATTGCATTAAAAGTTGATGCTGACCACAGTGACAACATCCATCAACACAGACATAAAATCCTTAATAGTGTGGTTAGTGTTTTGACTCTTTGAGAAATGAATGTCCTTGAATAAGCAAGTGAACCGCTATTCACTCCATGTGCTGTATGGAACCTTGTATCACACCGTCTGCCATCTGTGTATAATTTATTTGTGTGAATACAATAGGTGAACGTTGCAGGGCACCTTGAAATGCACCCATTCAATATGTATATGTATTTTTTCCCTTATTTCCTTTTTTTGCAAGCTTTAACGGTAAGTGTGCAGGCTTCATCTACTGATGTTATCGTTTCGCAGTTATCGTTTAATGGAGTGCTCATTTGATTTGACTGCAAGCCATAATTGTTTGTGAACTACAAATTGACTACAGGCGACAGCGTGGGTCGCATTGCGTTTACGTCACATCCGGGCTTCTGTGATTGGTTTTTGCAAATGAAGTCTGTGCTTGTTAGCCCCACCTAAGTTGCCAACTCTCTGGGGAAAAAAAAGGGACATCTTTTTGGTAGAGCCTGCCAGCCCGATGACCGTCACCCTTTAATCATATTTTTGTATGTGAAAAGTGATTTTTTTTTTTTTTTTTTAATTACGATATTACAATAATTTTGCTCAAAACTGAATTAATTAGGTACATATTTGAGTAATATAAGACCATGGAAAAACAATAATCATCAGCAATATATTTTTAATATACCAGAATTAAATTTGTCCTGCTAATTTTAAAGTTACAATTTAGGTGCGTTCAAAGTACCCTCAGCAATAACATTGTCGCAAATGATTTTGAAATACAATGAATTTGACAGAACACAAAAATGTAATACAATTAGTGAAAATGGAGTACACAGAAAAGAGCAAGAAAACAAATGATCATCATTTCGAACATGCTTTTTACTCTCACTTTACTCAAACTCTCATCTCCCACAGTCTTATTTTGTCTTCTATTAGCGGCAGTACCTCGACTAATGAGATGAGTGGGATTTTGTATTACCGTTGTTCCGTCAGCTCATTGGTGAAAAAGAACTTCCGTCTTTACAATAAAAGGAGGAAGTGACGTATGCCGTAAAGTAGTTAGCACATTTGTAGTTTTTGGGTGTGGTAGGATACCTGCAACCCTCCTCAAAGTTAGGTAGTGCCAGTGAACGCGATACAGACCCCCTCAAGATCAGTGTTGTTAATAACGGCGTTAGAATGTAACGGCGTTACTAACAGTGTTATTTTCTTCAGTAGTAAGTGATCTAATTAATTACTTTATACATCTTGGCAACGCCGTTACTGTTACTGAGGCGGGAAAGGCGTGCATTACTATGCATTACGAAAAGTCAGAAAAAGACGGACTCACGGAGACGAGAGAGCAGAGCAGGAGTGGGGAGGAGGCAAGGGAGTGTGACTCCATTGCAAACGCGATGCTACTATGCTAGATGGCTCCAATAATACCTGACTGTAGCCGATAGCCTACAAACTACGCCCACATGATGCTTTGCTAGATATCACATATATACAGACTTAGATGCAAATGACAGACACGGCGGCATTAGCAACATATAAAATAAAGAACCAGATACGTTAGTAAACAGCTGCCATCTTAAAGCAATAGACTTCTCAGGAAGGCTTTGTTGTAGAGAAGCTTCCTTGCGAACCTAAGTAACTTTTTATCTAAAATGCTCCTAAATCGGCAAAACTTAACTTAAATCTATCTTTAAATGATGAAACAGTTTTAAAACTTACACATGTCGAAAATAGACAGAAGGGAACTAATGCAATAAAGGGAGCAATTCTAACAAATTTAACGGTTGATTCACAACATTAAATGACTTCCACAAATAGCAAAGTTTACTATCTAGTAAGAGTGTAACAGTATATGTATTTGTATTGAACCGTTTCGGTACGTGGTGCTCGGTCCGGAACGGAGGCATACCGAACGAGTTTCTGACGTAATGTAACCCTTTTCGAGGCTGTGAGTCGATCGGGTTACAGTTTCTTTGTGTAGATTATATTTACTCCGTCTTCTCTACTATAATGAGGACCAACACGATAGGACAGTATAACCCAGAAACGTCAACGGCGCGAGAACATGGCCACCGCGATAACGCAGTTATACGCGGGCGTTAAAGTCGATCAGCCAATGCAAACCAGTCGCAATGCGGCCACGTGTTAGACGCGTCCCAGAAGCGGCTCAATATGACGCACACGAATAGAACGGCAGAGTTTATTATTTGACGCAAGACACGACCCTCCTGCGTCAATACTACTACCGGTAGCTAGGATCAGGCAGACCGGAAGTCACTCATGTAAAAATACGGTGGATCCGGTCGATTTTCAAACTAATATGTAATCGTAACCCACTTTTTGAGTCCATCAGATCTCTTGAGTGGTAGATCGGGGCATAGTTGACTTCTCTTTGTTGATTTACTGCTGTCTTCTCTGCTATAGTAATAACCAACACGGCCCCGTGTTCAATACAAATCCCTCCTACCACAACAAAACAAATAGGAACTAATATTCACATACGAACTAGTTATACAACATAAAATATACAATATAAATGAATACTACATCACATTTGTATTATATAAACACATAATAAAATGAATAATAGCCCATTTATATAAAATAAATTGAAATGAAATGAGCTAAAACACCTGTAATTAAATAATAAGAATAATACACAGATCCTGCTTACACAATTAAATTTATTCATTTCTTTGTGGCGCTTTAACTTGAGAAAATCCACCAATAAAGCTTTTGAAAACCGTCCATAAGAAAAAAAAAATGATTCATTGAGGCATCACATCGGTAAAATACATGTCAAAATCTTTGTCATTGGGATTGCTTTTCTCTTTAGCACACGACTTCTTTTTTCTTCTTTCTTTCAGAAAGAAAGCTGACCAATACGCGGGGTTTGAAAGGCAAATTGTTGTTGGATTATTATCTTTAAATACCCGCTACTTTTTGAGCAGAATTCTAGCTTTGTATAGGCTAATGTTCCTATTGTTGAAAGCACAAAAGTGTGTAATAAACAACTAGCACATTTATATTTTGCATTTTGTTTTACTGTTCCGAAAATGAACCGAACCGTGACCTCAAAACCAAGGTACGTACCGAACCGAGGTTTTTGTGTACCATTATACCCCTATTATCTAGTTATCGCAATATCCGCAATACCCCTGTGTCTAGTTAAGTTTAGGGTAAAGAATTGGGCTAGGGCCAATTGTCCCAAAAACCCTTTAAACTTCACATTGTCTGACCTGTTTTTTTTTTTTGTTTTGTTTGTTTTTTGGAGGAAAAAAAAAACATGAAAATTATTACCAGTTACTTTGCCAAGTAACTAATTACTCTTAGAATAAGGTAACTGAGTTACTAACGCAATTACTTTTTGGGAGAAGTAATTTGTAACTGTAATTAATTACCTTATTAAAGTAAGATTAACAACACTGCTCAAGATAAGAAAGAGGTGTCATTCCACCAGTTGTCAGTTGACATACCATCACAAATGAAAATATGAAAATATTTTATAAAGTTTGAAATGTTACTTAGTGTTGCTTCAAATATCACAAGCACCAGAAAAGAATAATCAAATATTCACTGATTTTATATAAAACTGAGTTGCATCAAAGGCTTCAGAGAGCTGCAGGGAACCCTGGATTCGTGGGTTGCCAAGCCCTGACCTAGACTGATTGGCAATCGTTATGAACATTATGAACAACTCTGTCCTGTAGGTAATGTAACTGCCATTAGGAAATAGATACTTCTTCATGTGGTTTTAACACCACAAATGAATCACACAAGTACCAGCCTAACTTTAAAATGTGATTTGTGTGCTCAGGCATTGAAATAAAAAATAACTACAAAAAAAAAAATAAATAAAATAAAAAAGGCTCTCTTCACAGTCAACATATTGCTGTGGCTGGAGGCTAACTCATTAACACAAATCTAGAAACTGTTTTCAGTAAACTGGGCCAATTTCAAGATGTTCTGAATGGTTAGCCTTAGGTGGGATTTCTCATAACTATTAAAAGAGGGAAATATATGTAGGGAAGTTTCAACGCGGGGTGCCACATTAATAGATTGGCCCCTCGAGTAAAAAGTCAGTATCCATTTCACTTGGTAACCCTGATGTGACGTTAATACAGTGATAGGAGGAGCGTGTGTCAGTCAGGGCCTCCAGGGAGGAGGGTGGACATCTGCTGTCTCTAAGGTCCTGTCACATAAAATTATAGGGCTAATCAAGCCCTCTCCATCTCTTTGCCCACTGCCTTTACACTCCTTTACACATCTGTATCATTGCAACTCCTATGTTTATTGTTTAAACCCAATGCAAAACACATTCTCTCTGTGCTGCTTTCTCCTATGTCAATGTTCCCTTTTTGCGCGCTGTAGGTCACAAGAAGTTCATTTGGCTTCCTTTCACCACCTTTCACTTAAACTTCAGTTATGTCAGCCACACTGTAGTAGAGCGATTTAAAAAATCACTAAGGATTACCATACTTTAC
Source organism: Corythoichthys intestinalis (assembly GCF_030265065.1). Lineage (NCBI taxonomy): Eukaryota > Metazoa > Chordata > Actinopteri > Syngnathiformes > Syngnathidae > Corythoichthys > Corythoichthys intestinalis. The sequence goes on from NC_080413.1 coordinate 35,373,782, forward strand.
AGTCTGAAGAGGAATAAATGCTAGGGGCGTCACTAGATCTAATACAATACTGGGGCACAGTGAGGCGCTGGCGAGCACTTATCTGTAATAAAAAGTCAGATATGGCGCTTTGAATGATATAAAATCAAACCAAAATACGAGTTTCTTTTTTTTTTTTTTTTTTTTTAAAGTGATGGGTGTTTTTTTTGGGGGGGGGGGGGTTTCAGCCATTAGTATTTAAAATAAAAAATTGGGACATCTTGTGTTGATAGTCAATTCACCTCTGCTTAAGTTCATCAACTTGCATCGCTCCTTCCCCTCTTCCTGCACTCTGTTGCTCTACTTTGTCTGGACTGAAATGGGGACATATCACTAAATTTTATTTTATTTTATTTTATTTTATTTATTTATTTTTTTAAACCTGTCCTGTTCAGCTGTTTGACACAGAGAATGGAAGTCTAAGTGCCCAGATTCTGAACAGTTTTAATGTTTCACATTGAGAGTCTGACATACTCCCATTGTGATCATTCAAAATACCTTTTTATTATGACAAAGCAGCGAACAGGAAGGGATTATGGGGGGACAGAAGAAAAGAAATACAAGAGAAGAAGGAAAAGAAACACATACACAAACAACAACTAGAAATACATTGAACATCTAAACTAGTTACTAATATGCTGGTGCTATCGTCAGCGAGATGTATTTCCGGTTTACACCATGTGGGGGCCTATTGGCCAGTGAAAGAGGAGAATGGGGGTGGGGGTGTCTATAAGCCTATAAGCTAAGTGATTGAAAGGGGTAGAGTACTAGAGTGTACACAAATCAGTTCTGTGATCTAGAACCCAGTAATCGTGTGAATCTCTTATGAGTAAGCCCGTTGGCGACCAACCCTACGCCGCCGCATCGCCAATCCCGGCACCGGGACCCCCGACCCGAGAATGCCCTACCACATCCAGCAGCACGCAGGCCCCACCGGGCGCGCGATAGCCACGCAGACGGGCGGAGAAGCCGCGCGGGCGCCAACCCAGGGCCACGGCCCCCACCCAGCCAGCCCGGGGAGGGAGGGCGGGCGTGGGGGCGGGGGGCCATGCGCAGCCCATCCCTCCTCCCGCAGCCCAGCAAAGGAGCCATCGTCTCCCCCCCCCCCCCGGGACCCAGGGTGGTTCCCCGGGCCACCCGCGCACCCATCAACCGGCCTTCAGGGATGGCAGGAGGGGACGCATCACCAACCCCACACCTACACCCACCCCCGCCCGCCCACCCGGGCCATGAGCCACAGCCGCAGCCCCCCAACCGGCACGGCATGCCACGGGACCCCCAGCGGCCCACCAAGCCCCAGGCAAGGCAGGGTCCCCCGCCGGTGCAGGCGACACCCCGCTGATACACCGGCGCCCAGTCAGCGACCCGCGACGGAGCGCAGGGCGGATGCCCAGCCAGAGAAGAGAGGGGAAGGCGGAGGCAGGAGAACGCCCATATATCACTAAATTTTAGAAAAGTTAATTAATTAATCAGTGTTTCTCAACTGGTACAGTGGTATTAAAAATTATCCGAACCTTTTGGAATTTCTCACATTTCTTCATAAAATCACCTTCAAATGTGATCGGGTCTTTGTCAAAATCCCACAGATGAAAAAACAGTGTCTGCTTTAACTAAAACCACCCAAACATTTATAGGTTTCCATATTTTAATGAGGATAGCATGCAAACAATGACAGAAGGGGGGAAAATAAGTAAGTGAACCCTCTGCCTAAGGTTACTTAAAGAGCAAATGATACCAATTTTTACCAAATATTTTAAGTCAAGTGTGTGCCCAAACACTGACGAGTGGTTTGAAGCTGCCCTGCCCACCATAAAACACACACATGGTAAGAATCATCTTGATGAGAAGCATTGTCTGGTGTGCATCATGGCTCGGTCAAAAAAGCTGTCTGAAGACCTGTGATCAAGGATTGTTGATTTGCATAAAGCTGGGAAAGGATACAAAACCATTTCTAAAAGTCTGGATGTTCAGCAATCGACAATCAGAGAAGTTGTCTACAAATGGAGAGAGGTTGGCACTGTTGCTTCTCTCCCATGGAGTGGTCGTCCACAAAAGGTGACGCCAAGAGTTCAGTGCAGAATACTCAGAGAGGTAAAAAAAGAACCATAGTCTGTCTGCTAGACTTACAGAAACCATTGACACAGTCCAATATCTCTGTTCCCACATCAACTATATGTTGACTAAGGCCAAGAATAGTGTTCATGGGAGGACCCCACGGAGGAAGCTACTGCTGTCTAAAAAAAAATTGTTGCTTGTTTAATGTTCGCAAAAAGGCATTTGGACACTCCACAGAAGTTTTGACAAAATATTTTGTGGACTGATGAAACCAAATTTGAATTATTTGGGAGTAACACACAACGTCATGTGTGGAGGAAAAATGAAACAGCTCACCAACATCAACACCTCATCCCCACCATGAAGCATGGTGGAGGGAGCGCCATGATTTGGGGCTGTTTTGCTGCCTCGGGCCCTGCACAACTTGCAATCAGTAATGGAAGAATAAATTCAAAAGTTTATCCTGATGTTTTGCAGGAAAACCTTAGGCCGTCTGTCAGACAGTTGAAGCTAAAAAGAGGATGGACTCTGCAACAAGACAATGATCCAAAACACAGAAGTAAATCAACTGAATGGTTTCAGAATAACAAAATCAATTGCCACATTTACATGGAGCCAAATATTCCAATTACAATCGGAATATTTGTTCAAACCGAATAAATGTGTTCCATATAAACACCTCATTCGGAATGAACAGGCCCAAACCGAATGGAATTTCATTCCGATTCACAGGGGTGGAATATTCCTTTTCCCAAACCGATTAGAAGTAAAATTATATCATGTAAACAGGGAAGCGGAATGGTGTTTGGTTGCGTTCTTTCTGCACATGCTCCGTACTGACGTGGTGACGTCACTTGGTGACGTAAGTAACGTCACATGCAACATGGCTTCCAAGCACACGCACAGCGCACCCACACAACTTTTTAAATGAACGGCGTGTCATTCTGAAGTTTTGTTTCCACTCGAAAAGTTAGAACAGCAGCTGATCTGACGATCGATCTCCATGTTGTGCAACGTGACGCTTTGTTTTGATTAATCTGCGCATGTCAGACGGCAGTTGTCAAACGTCCTTTCGGAATAAAGGCAGACACATGTAAACGCTGGATCGGAATAGATGAAGTGACATGTAAACAGCTGATGTGAAATTTCCATTCGGAATGATTTGAATCGGTATGAATAAAAGTCAGCATGTAAACGTGGCTAATGTTCTGGAGTGGCCAAGTCAAAGTCCAGACTTGAACCCCATTGAGATGCTGAGGCATACCACTGTAAGTTGCGACCTAAATGTCGATTATGTTGCCTAGGTGGGCTGCCAAGCTTACCTCTCCCTTACCTCCTTGCTGATTTATCCTTGCTGCGAGCAAATAATTTTCTAATATCCATTTGCAAGAGTAATGCTGTTTGAGTCAGATAGAAATAAAAATTAATACATCTTGTTATAGATTACAGGGACTGCAGTAACAAGTAAAATGCTGGTAAAAAAAAAATAAATAAAAAAAAGCTGGAAATTATGATGAGCACACATACAAAATTGTTACAGGTTATATCCCAAAGATAAAAAATTCATACAGGTTGAGTCATATTTTGGTCTTATAAACAAATAGCAATAATTAGCATCAGTATTAATACAGTTCAAATTCCACATATCATTTTAACACAATATTAGACAAAGCTCTTGAGTGGGAGCCTCTCACTCAAATTGTCATTATATTCATAGCCAGTAAGCTAATAGATGGCAGCTAATCTGCTACTTCAATTTGCGACTAGAGCTTTACTGCAGTTAACTGCCTGATAGGTAAAGAGTACAGTTGAACCGTTTAAATTCACAACTCATGGGAATAGGCATCCAAACAAACAGGTGTAAATGAACAACAAGGATGTGCAGTTTACCTGTCACTAATCTGTAAAACAGGTGGGAAGGTGTCATTTGCACCGTGGCTGTATGATTGGCACACGCACAATAATATTGATGCTGCATTTACGTGTTGTTGGAGTAATCGAAAGAAATTATTCTCTATTACAAAGCGCCAAACAGTCACTCAACTTGTGATGTATCGTTGCAGCATCAAAGTAGGCTACTTCTCTTTGTAGCAAACATGGATTTATCCTCCATTAGGACTTTACAACATATCAGAACGATATTTCGATTTTGGAACTCAGACTCAGGTCTCCTGACATATATGAATGCAGAATATACCCCCAAAGTGCTTCGCAAAAGTTTCAACTCATATGCCTATCACAGCCAAAGTTATGTGCATAAATTACCACATTAAGGAGCCATGTGCATACCTGTCAACCCGAGGCCGTTGGCAATCTCACAAATAGTGACGTACGCCCTTACAAATTGGTGACTAATCTTACGTTTTATATAGCATGCAATATGAAACAAAAATAAAACTTTTTTTTTTTTTAATAATATGAATTTATTGGTAATATTGTCACATATAACCTGGTGCAATCAAAGAACAATCAAGATATTCAGCTGCATTATGATTACTAAAATTTAACAGTGACTTTTTTTTTTTTTTTTTTTTTTTTAAACCTGTCCTGTTCAGCTGTTTGACACAGAGAATGGAAGTCTAAGTGCCCGGATTCTGAACAGTTTTAATGTTTCACATGGAGAGTCTGACATACTCCCATTGTGATCCTTCAAAATACCTTTTTATTATGATAAAGCAGCGAACAGGAAGGGATTATGGGGGGACAGAAGAAAAGAAATACAAGAGAAGAAAGAAAAGAAACACATAAACAACAACAAGAAATACATTGAACATCTAATCTAGTTACTGATATGCTGGTGCTATCGTCAGCGAGATGTATTTCCGGTTTACACCATGTGGGGGCCAATTGGCCAGTGAAAGAGGAGAATGGGGGTGGGGGTGTCTATAAGACTATAAGATAAGTGATTGAAAGGGGTAGAGTGTACCCAAATCAGTTCTGTGATCTAGAACCCAGTAATCGTGTGAATCTCTTATGAGTGTAAGCCCGTTGGCGACCAACCCTACGCCGCCGCATCGCCAATCCCGGCACCGGAACCCCCAACCCGAGCATGCCCTACCACATCCAGCAGCACGCAAGCCCCACCGGGCGCGCGACAGCCACGCAGACGGGCGGAGAAACCGCGTGGGCGCCAACCCAGGGCCACGGCCCCCACCCAGCCAGCCCGGGGAGGGAGGGCGGGCGGGGGTGTGTGGGGGCCATGTGCAGCCCATCCCTCCTCCCGCCGCCCAGCAAAGGAGCCACCGCCCCCCCCCCGGGACCCAGGGTGGTCCCCCGGGCCACACGCGCGCCCATCAACAGGCCTTCAGGGATGGCAGGAGGGGATGCATCACCAACCCCATGCCTACACCCACCCCCGCCCGCCCACCCGGGCCACGAGCCACAGCCACAGCCCCCCAACCGGCACGGCACGCCACGGGACCCCCAGCGGCCCACCAAGCCCCAGGCAAGGCAGGGTCCCCCGCCGGTGCAGGCGACACCCCGCTGATACACCGGCGCCCAGCCAGCGACCCGCGACGGAGCGCAGGGCGGATACCCAGCCAGAGAAGAGAGGGGAAGGCGGAGGCAGGAGAACGCCCAGGAACTGCCACGGGGCGATGCAAGATCGGAGACCCGACCCCCCAACCCACTCCCGCGGCCGGCAGCCGAGGCAGAGGGGAGGCCACACCCCGGGAGCCACGCCATATAGAAAAAGTGTGGGACCCACCTACCACCCTATTACTGTGGCTGCCAGGTTCCCGACTGGCAGCCATCACCCAGCACCGTGATGGGGGTGTGAGGGGAGGGTAGTGCAATGTATGCATTAAAATAGGAGAGCTTGGCTTGGGGCAGTGGGACCGCAGCATGGAGTTTCTGTCCAGCCGCCCGTCCCACCGCCCTTTGCCGGAGCTCTCCTGTGGAGTATGATGTGTGTGGTGCATTTAAAAAAGGTGCAGGGATGGCGGGGCCTGTGGTGAGGAGGCAGCCGTGACTTTTGTTTAATTGTATGTAGCACTTTTGGCAATTTCTATCATGTCTGTTGATGGCTGCACTTCAGCTCGCAATTCAGTTTGACTTGAAGGTTGTTTGTTAGTGTGTCCAATTATAAATTAAAAAGGCGAATTAATAAAATTAACTTACCGATGCAATCTTTGAGTCAGGGAACATTTGTTTAGCTAATTCTGAGAAGTGATCAGCAACAGTTGCAGGCAAATTGTGTTCGGCAACAAAATGGCAGAATAAAATCTCCGCTATCGTCACTTTTCAGTCTGCAGACTTCATCTTTATGACCAGTGTTGTTAATCTTACCTTAAAAAAGTAATTAATTACGGTTACAAATCACTTCTCCCAAAAAGTAATTGAGTTAGTAACTCAGTTAACTGAATATAAGAGTAATTAGTTACTTGGCAAAGTAACTGGTGTTACCTTTCATGTTTTTTCCCCCATTTTTTCAAAAAAACAAAACCAAAAAAAGTTCTAGGGCTGTCAAAATTATCGCGGTAACGCACGGTAAATAATTTTTTTAATTAATCACGTTAAAATATTTGACGCAATTAACGCACATGTCCCGCTCAGGCAGTATTCTGCCTTTTGGTAAGTTTTACAGCAAGGCTTTTTGTGCTGCAGCACAACAGCGAACTCTTGTGGTCGCTTCGCGACATGGTTTATGGTCTCGGGCTGAAGCCTACGTTGTAATGTTGTGCTTATATGATCCTTGGACAAGATTTGTCCGTAAGTATGGTTGTTGTAAAGAATGTACATATTATGTTAATAAGCGAAATGTTCTATTTTTTGTATGAGACGCTTTTTGTTTATGTTTAGTGAACCTGTATAGCGTGCTAAGCTAACGTTGTTGCTAATATATGTATATATGGTGTTATACTTGTACAGCGCTTTTCCACCTTTCAAGGTGCTCAAAGCGCTTTACACTAATGCAATGCTTGTGTACTTTTTTTTGGTAGTTTTATGACAGTCCAAAGAGGACAATGGTTTGAGGCTATTTTATTAATAAATCAGATGAAAAAGGAAGAAGTCTGATTATTAAGGCGTCGTTCACTAGCTGTCTAGCTTTGGAAAAAGTAGACGCTTCGGAGTGAGGACAGCATAGACAGATTTAAATGACAGTAGAGTGAAATGCCCACTACAGTCCTTATGTACCGTATGTTGAATGTACAGTGGGGAGAACAAGTATTTGATACACTGCCAATGGATTTTCCCATTGGCAGTGTATCAAATACTTGTTCTCACCACTGTATATATCCATCTTGTGTCTTATCTTTCCATTCCAACAATTTATTTTACAGAATATATATAATTTACAGAAAAATATGGCATATTTTATAGATGGTTTGAATTGCGATTAATTGCGATTAATTACGATTAATTAATTTTTAAGCTGTAATTAACTCGATTAAAAATTTTAATCGTTTGACAGCCCTAAAAAAAACAGTAACCTTGGCTGTGTTTGGAAGTCATTTAATGTTGTGAATCAACTGTTAAAGTTATTAAAATTGCTCCCGTTTTTGCATTAGTTCCCTTCTGTTGACTTTCTACATGTGAAAGTTAGATAAGATAGATTCAAGTCAAGATTTTGCCGATTTAGGAGTATTTTAAATGAAAAGTTACTTAGGTTCGCTACGGAGGTTCACTACAACAGTGGCTCTCTGAGAAATCTACTGCTTTAAAAATGCGGCTGTTTACTAACGCTGGGGAGTCTGTCATTTTGCATGTAGTTCTATATGCATGTGATATCTAGGCGTATATTGTAGGCTGTCTGCTACAGTCAGGAGATGTTGGAGCCACACAGCCTAGCATCGTGTTTGCTACAGCGTCACAACACTGTTCCATCCTTCCCACTCCCGCTCTTTTCTCTCCGTGTCTCTGACTTTTCTCGTGTCATTAAACCAATGTAGTAACGCATAGTAACGCACATTGTCTCATTAACGAAATGGTGACAAAATTCGAACGCAGAAAAAAAACGTACTGCACGAAAAACGTACAGATTTTGAGCGAACAGTGTACACGATTAAAAATCAGTGCTCACTTGTACAAATTATGCCAAAACCGTACAACTTGACAGGTATGCATGTGCAGATTGTCTATATGGAGTGAATATAGTAATATGACCATATTAAATAGGTGCATTCTGTAGCTTATGCTATGTAGACTTAAAACTCTAAAGTATTTTATTTTGTTATGATTTTTTTTTTAACCAGTGAAATTTATACTGGGGCACCGATAGATCAATACTGTGGCCCGTGCCCCAGTGAAATATATCTGGCGACATCCATGATGAATGCAAGCTAAACTTTATATAATAGAAGAGACTAGAGAGGAGGTGGGAGGAATATGATTGAATGTATGGTAGACATGTGCCGATTATCGGTTTCAAGGTATACTGTGGTATGAAAACGTCAAGGTTTCAAACCCGCAAAAATTGTACGTCATACCGTCCCTAAGGTATTAATTTTTTATGTCCCAAAAATGCATGGAGAAATCCCTCGCTTGCAGCTGTAAGGCCCAACCCTCCCCCACCGCTTGTTGCTCAGTGTCAGTGAGTCAGCTGTGCCACACGATGGCTGGAGGAGTGAAACTCCTAACCTTTTTCCCTCATCGAACAAAATGAAATCGCTGGTATGGGAAAAGTTCGGCTAGAGAAAAATTACAGACGGCTGCTGCTTAGATGAGGAGGGCCAACCGACATGTAAAACAACGTTTGCGGAGGGTGGCTGCTGAGGACGCAATACCTCCAATATGATTTCACATTTATACAAAATTAAAGGTTGGTAAACACTGTAAAGAACATTTCCCATCAGCTACGAGAGTTAACTCCAACGTGTTTAGTGTGTCTAGCGGTGGTAAAACGTGTTTTTTTTTTCTTTCTGGCAACTGTCTGTGTTGAGAAAGAGAGTGTGTATAATGTAAACATGATACGAGTCATACACACGTGCTTTTTTATGGAAAATAATTCAATTATTTTTGTTCTGATAGTAATAATGTTGATCTGTGGTTTTAGGCTCACCTAAAGGACTCCATTTATTTTAATCTTATTTAGAAATATATATATATATATATAAATATATATATATATATATATATATATATATATATATATATATATATATATATATATTTTTTTTTTTTTTTTTTAAATTTTAAAAACATGTTGTGTTATGTATTTATGTTTTAAAATGTTCATAATCTGATTACTCGATTATTCCAACTAACTGATTGATAGATTAATCAATTACTTACAGTAAATATTCGATAGCTGCAGCCCTAAATTTTACAATCGCTAGTTTTTACGAAGTCTTTTAAAAAAAATAAAAAAATTTAAAAAAAGACTACCGGTACTCTGGATCTTTCTGCGAACTGGTTTAAAACATGATTTTTACATCATTGGTTCATTCCTTCACTCGACCAATCAGGCTTACATGGACATGCGATAAAACTAAACACACTCCCATACTCACCCATGGCAAAGAATGGAATCCCCAGGAGTGTTGAATTGAATTTCCCATCTGATATGAAAAAGATTCCTGCGGCTGTCACGTTGGCAATGCAAATGGTCAACACTCCTAGCAGGCCTAAGAAGGGTTTCCCCCTCAAACAGTCCCGCATGGAGCTGGAAATGGTGGCAGCCAGAAGCACCAGTACCAGGCTAACCAGCACTTCCCCCTTGGCTAGCACTCCTGTCTGATGGAAGTCTCTCCACAAACTGAAGGAGGTGAGAGAGTGGATGTGGAGCTGGTCCGGTCCATGAGGTGCTTCCACAGTAGATATCCGACTAACCAGGGCGCAGAATTCATTTTCCCAGCGCTCTGCGATGGCATCCTGCACCACAGGTCCGTTGTTGCGGAGGTAGTAGGTGATCTGGACTGCACGGGCAAACTTAACCTGCTGGTCCCGACTGTTTGGTGAGAAGGATACGCCTCCCAGCTGATGACCGATGAAGGACACTCGACCATCCTGAAAGCAGTTTGAAGGACAAGAGAGAAGATTTCAACAAACAACGGAATCTTTTTTTGTTTAGCAGCAGGTTTCATCTCTATCTTCTATTATTCTAAGGTACAGTTGTGGTCAAAAGCTTACATACACTTGTAAAGAACATAATGTCATGGCCCTCTTGAGTTTCCAGTTATCACTACAATGCTGATAGAGTGATTAGAACAGATACTTCTTAATCACAAAAAAAATATTAATGAAGTTGGGTTCCTTTATGACTTCATTATGGAGAAACAGTAAAAATGACCAAATCTGCAGGGTCAAATGTATACATACGACAACATGATTTTACAATTTTGGTGACTATGAAAGTTGTGTCAATTCAATTAACTTCATAACATGGCCTCTTAACTTCTGAGTGATTATGAGTGACGACAACTGGTGACTTCTCTATGGGGCTAGAACAGTCTCATAATGAACACACACATCTAACATGAAACACACACGCATTGTGGGATTTATACACACACGTGATTTGAAACACACACACATTTAACACGAAACACACACCCATTGTACGATTCGTAAACACATATCACATGAAACACACATACAGTCATCAAACCTGTGTGTGAATTGTCTTACGCGAATTTATAACGTACTTTTAAATTGAAATTCCCACTCACGAGTGTGTTGATCTTTTTGAAACTCATTTCACGCAGCTGAGAAACACACTTGCATTTTTTTCTAAACGGAGCCCACCTGCGGTCAATCAGACGTCTCCCTCTTAAAGGGCCTATGACAGCAAAAAGCATGTTTATTTAATATTTTCTGAGGTATTTTATGCTCCTGAATGAAATGGACAGCGTGGATATGTGTGAAAGCGATCGATATATTTATTTAGTTTTTTGAATCCCGCGCAATGAAAATGAGCGACTTCCTGTTTTGACCAGGATTGCTAATGTGATGTCAGCGGGATAGTCATATTCAGTATACAGCCAATATTACAGTATGCCGAACGACTGCGGATTCAGCTGTTTTTGCGGAGTAATTTGTATATTCTTCATATCACGCCAGCCAAACGGCTGCAGAAAAATGTTGCTGCACCAGGGAGAGGCGTGTTAGCCTTTTTGGGGTTTCAAAAGGTTCCCATTTACCGGTGGATATTGGCCAAAACAAGCCCTACTACTGTGGGACCATTGGACTTACAAGGAAGTGAATAAACATCGTGTTTTGTATTATGTCAAATACTGGGATCATTTTAATACGTAGGTGGCTTGCATTTTGTGGCTGACATGCTCCTTGTCCACTCGGCCGGCGGCCGGTCACACATGCCCCCGCCGGGAGAGCACTATACTCTGCTTATTGCCCTCTTCATGTGCCCGGTGTTCTGTCAAATTTTCCACCCGATTAGAAATTGCAACTTTGTTTTAAAAATGGCTGCGAATACAGCGATTACAAAGTAAACACTACAAACTTTCTTTAAATAAAGGACTATTTACTTTCGTTTGATCATGGATGGGCATGTGATCATGGATGGGCATGTAGCTCTTCTCAGACACATTCTGTCATGTTAGCTGCACAACAACTGCAGCCGCTCTCCTATGACTCTCTCGCTGTTTACGTCTTCGCCGTGTAGTAAAGCATTATTTTGCCATATTCGTGTTGACCATTTGGCAGCTACGATCTCCTCCGACATCGCCCGGATTGTCCAGCGGTCATTGTCCAGCTGCTTCCCCGCAAACGAGCCCTCTGCCCCCAGCAGGGAAACGACGAGTTCTAACTTGCTCGCTGCCAGGTGGGTTGCCGATCAGCGAAGACAATCAACAACCCCGCAGCCGAGTGAAATGAACCGGGCTAGTTATGTGTGATTTTCCACTTCGAAGACTTTGACACATCACTCGGTTCGGGTTAGCGTGTCGGCTAGCTGTCACACCTCTTGGTTTGTTTACATTCTCCGAAGCCGGCAGGGAAATGACAAAAGCCCGTCCAACTACGGTGGCATAAAATATCGTTCGGGAGGTGCGACAGTAAAGGTGAAGTCGACAGTTTTGACCATTATGGAGGAGTCTTGCTATGTCTTACTAAATAAATGCATTTTTATTATTTCATATTCCATTTAGCACAAGACTGTTATTTGTCATGAGCATATTTATTTTAGCTATTGGGGAAAATACTTGGATAAAAATAATATCCTCTGAAAATATTGGAGTAGAGAGACTGAAACAATGACATTTTACGGCTCTCTTTGTCGCATTTTCCTCGTTTTGAATAATTCCCCCTCAACGGGCTGACTGGTCCTTCTCAAGACATTTATTTAGCTATTGGGGAAAATACTTGGATAAAAATAATATCTTGTAAAACTTTTGGAGTAGAGACCCTGAAACAATGACATTTTACGGCTCTCTTTGTCACGTTTTCCTCATTACGAATAATTTATCCTCAATGGGCTGCATACTAAGTCAGATGAAACCATTCTCCCGCTGACTTCATCCACCTTTTGGGGACGCTAGAGCCCTATATTGGTAGGCGTGGCAGATTAAAAGACTAATTTCTCGTCATCTGCGCTTTGCCAAATTGTTGTATATAGTCGAGTCGTCTCAAAATATGATTCTAATTCACATAATAATGCTATTTAAGACTTTTTTTCTCCTGTCGTACGCACTTTAAACAGCCAATCAGACCGGTTGGGCTGTTTTGTTACGTCACTGCTGTGCGCCTTTGAGTTCAGATCGAGAAACTGCGTCTGGCTGGCAACTTGATTCAATAGTTTCAATAGTTTTCAATGTAATTGCTTTTAAAAATATGCTTTTTTTCATAACTGCAATAATATTTTCATGCCTTCTTATCAACTTTAAATAATCCTAACACAATTGTAGAATGGCAGCATAATGGCATCCAAACTTGTCTGACCTGACTATTAAAATGTCGTGAGTATTGCTGTTTGTCCAGGTTTGGAAAATGCTTATGTAAATAATAAGCAGCAAGACCGTTTGTGGTGTGCATGCAGACCAACATATCATTTCACGTGACTCTTGTGAGCTTGAACTCTTGTGCTCCTCTTAAGGCTTTTGTAAAGTGAGATTTGACCGATGGTACTTTTTGCACACCGCGTGCTGGCATCCGTCATACAAGCACACTGCAATAACTCCGTGCATTGAACTTAGTTTACATGTGATCAGCGTAACAGTAACCTTTTCAACATGTTATTCCCATGCCCTATTCCTATGGCATGGCGAATCAATTTACTCTCAAAACAACTGTGTCACCAATGTAATAGTTCCATAATCAGTTGATTGGTCATGCCTGGAGAGTGAAGCATGAAGATGAAATAGAGTCTTGACTTGTGTTGAACCCTGCGTTAATGTAGTCAGTCACTATCGCTTAACTGAAAATTACATGATCATCACTGATTTACAATCGAGTGATCGGTTAAGGACAGCTCTAGACTGGAGAACATACAGTATCTTTGTTTTATATAAAGTCAGTGGTGGTATGTAATGAAGTAAAAGTACTTTGTTACTGTACATACGTAAAGTACTGATACAAAAAATTTTACCTAAGTACAAATATGAAGTGGTACTTTTTACTTTGACTTCACAACATTTTACAGCACGTATCTACTTTTTACTCCACTACTTTTCAATTTGTCGTCTGCATTACATGTCACTTTTGTTTGTATGTCATTGTGAATTGACAGTTTCGTTTTTATGCCACCGGTGCAATCGATAAGCCCTATGCAACGATACCGTAACTGAGCACTAGAGGCAGCAACACGAGTAAAAGCAAGATTAGGCAGATGAACAAGATATTGACCAATAAAAACCAACAGCATCGCACCTTCAGATGGTTGCTGCACACTCGTGTACGGTAGGTGGGGTTATGCTCCTGATAGGTGCTTGCAATCTGCTATTAATCTAAATTTTGGACTTTTTTGTAGCTTGTTAAGCCACTGTTTACAGTGCAGTCAGTTTTATTGTTTAATTTTTTTCCCATTGTGTACAGTTTGGAATAAAATTGAGAAGTCACTGAATTTTCTGGTTCTTTCTTTGAATATACTGTATAAACCACATTTTTTTGCATCTGGAGAAAATACTTTTTCTTTCTACTCGTAATTTTTAAAGCAAATACTTTTGTACTTTTACTTGAGTATTTTGTCTTGGCTACTAAAATACTTCAGTAATTTTTTGCCGCTGTATCTGTTCTTTAAGTTAAAAAAAAGCAATACTTCATCCACCACTGTATAGATTGTATACATAAAACAGTTTCTAAAGCATGCCATGCAAATTCTTCCCAATCACAAATACCATATTACTTAGGCACAAACAAAATTGTTAAGATACATCATTTTGTTTGAAAGTTGAGGACCCAGGAAAAAGAATGTTTTATTTCCATTATGATACAGGTACTCCTGGCTAGGTAGTCGACTTTACAACGCGAGTCTAGTCCGCCATTTTGTTTCCAGCCTTTTTTTTTTGTTTTTTTGTTTTTGAAGTGGCATAAATAATACCTTGTTGCACCTCACAGTATCTTTATTTTACTTTTTTTTGTTGATATGACTGTTCTGCCCTTTGGTGAAATGTGTATTTGATTATAATGTTGACTTTTGTTTTGTGATGCATGCTTTTATTTTGGCGCAGGAAGCGTAGATCAGGTGGTACTTCTGCACGCGGATAAGAGCGCATGTACACACGAAGAAGAACGTATTTGCGCACCCACAAGGAAGAGCGCAATTGATCCCATGAAGAAGTCATGCAGCCGAGTGGTAGAGAGGGGAAAGATTACATCTTAGCTCACTGTCTAGCTAGGACTGAGCTCCAATGTCTTGGCGTGGACAGTACAATGATGTATAATACGTGTTTTTGGATTGTTATTTTGAGATTTAGGGGATAATTAGGGGTACTTAAAGGGTTAATTCCGATTCACGCGGAAATTCGGGTTAAGTCACCAGCATAGCAGCGGAACTTGTTTGTAACCTGGGGACTACCTGTATGTAAAGTCCGATGTAAACGTACTTGTGTGTGTGTGTGTTGTGTATATTGAAGCTCGCTTCAATCAGAATATAAGAAATATCACACTATTTCTTATTTCATGGACGAATATGCTTTCATATGAACTCTCTCGATAGTAGGCCTACCAAACTTTTAAAGGGAACCTTGGACAGAAAAAAATTAAAGTTCTTAAAAAAACGTCTTGTTTTTGTTTTCATAACATTTGAAACATTTTTTTGCTAGTAGGTCGCCATTGTTGTTGACGACATCATCACTGGGTAGCGCTGCTGTACTTCCACAGTGTCACTCGTTAGATACATAAACATGTCGTCAGTTCTGCGCTTCCAATTTGAACCCGAGTGGAAAAGTGACGAGCGGGACAACACTGTAAATATTTCACAAAACGAGCAGCAAAAGCAATTAAATGAAAGTCTCGAGCGGAATTCAAACCTGCCTTTGCCGTGCAACAGACGACCACTTAGTTCACAGGACTATACCTCCGTGTGACGTTAGAGTCATGATTTTCCTTATGAAGCAATGGCCACCCACATGCTCTGTCTGTCTGTTCCTTGGAGTATAGGGATTGCGTAAGAGGGTTTATTGAACACACCGAAAAACACGCAATCGCGAAAAGAAAGACAAAAAAAGGGTCAGTGACAGTAGGTCAAAATAAATTAAAAAAAAAAAAAATGAGGGAAAACCACGTTGAGAGGCAGACAAACAAAAAACAACTAACAACTCAATACAAGACGCCTAGGATCGGTTTAAAGACAGTGCTGATGCGCTGGAATTGGATGCAGGTATGGATGACACTCATCCCACATGTCTGTAACAAAATAATCTGACCAGCAGTAGAATGTGACAAAATCATCCCAGTCGTCATACTAGCTTCGCTTGCTAGCTAGCATAGCTCTTCTCACAGCCCATGCCAACCGCGTCATCACCCCAGCATACATTGCGTGTGTAACACACAGCGTTCTCTGTAGATCAAAACATGTACTAATATTATAGATTTTTAAATCAATGGCAATAATATATGTGTTTCTGATAACATATTTTAGTAAAAGAGAACAATTGTGGCTTATTAGAGCCTACAAGTCTTTAAGTCCGAGGATCCCTTAAAAAAACATTTATCTAAACAAGCTAACTGTCTTGCCTAACTTACACGTAGAGGCAACAACATTCATAAAATTACGCTGGTATAAATTAAAATCTTTATACCTTTTTCCCTATTTTGTAGCGCAAAATGACTTATAATTATAAAATTGGGAAGAAATTAGCAAAAGGTTCTGAATATCATTTGATAGGGATTCCCGAAGGAGATATTTATGAAAAAGGTAAGGAAATGAGCAAATGCTTTTGAGATGATTCCTGACGTCTTGGCAGAGTACCTTTTGCAAAAGGAAATTTTAAAGATTTTGCGATTCTTGTTTCATGGTAATGGAACTTTGGATTGATAAAAGAGATGTTCAAAAAATAATGAATTAGTTCAAAAGTGCAACTCTTTATCATTCAGAAACACTAAAAGAAATGAATAAAAAACATTGTGGTGGTCACTAAATGTTAATTTTATGGAGCAAGTGCAGGGAAATATATATGGAATCACTCCATTCTGAGGAAAAAAATATGGATTCATGAGAACCAAACAAAGAAATAACAATCAAAACACATCTTTAGTATTTAGTAGCACCACTCCTGGCTTTTATGACAGCTTGCAGTCTCTGAGGCATGGACTTGATGAGTATTCTTCATCAATTTGCTGCCAACAAAAGTTCCAGCATCGTCACCTAGTCCAATGCAGATTCTTGACTCTTGACAAGGTGATGATGCTGGAACTTTTGTTTGGTGATGTTCCAGTGAGATTTACAAAGATGACTGTCTGAAAAAAACATCAAGATTCCCTCAGTCCTTGATGATATGGGGCTGCATGTCAGGCAAAGGCACTGGGGAGCTGGCTGTGGTTAAATCTTCAATAAATGCACAAGTTTACATTGAAATTTTAGACATCTTTCTTATCCCTTCAATTGAAAATGTGTTTGTCATTTTCCAAGATGACAATGCATCATGCCACAGAGCTAAAACTGTTAAAGCATTCCTTAGAGAAAGACTCGTCCAGTCAATGTCATGGCCTGCTAATAGCTCAGATCTTAACCCTATTGAAAACCTGTGGTGGAAATTGAAAAAATGGTCCACAGCAAGGCTCCGACCTGCAAGGATGATCTGGCAACTCCAATCAAAGAGAGTTGGCACCAAATGGTGATGGTGACTGGTGATTCCTTACTTTTTGCTCGGGTTTGTAGGTACTCGAATTGTATATTTGTACTTCTTACTAAACATCAAAGACTTTGACCAATATCTTATATCAATATCAATTTGAATATTTGCAGCTTTTATAAAAGTATGCTATTAGATATCTTGAAAGGTGGTTGATAAATATAAATTATTTTTACATCATCACATTTCACAATTAATCTACACAAAAACATGTTGGGTTGTTCACTAAACTGGATTCATCTGTCTTCAGTTATTCTTTGCTATCTGTTCTTTGTCACACTAGCCACGTTTACATGCTGACTTTTATTCATACCGATTCAAATCATTCCGAATGGAAATTTCAGATCAGCTGTTTACATGTCACTTCATCTATTCCGATCCAGCGTTTACATGTGACTGCCTTTATTCCGAAAGGACGTTTGACAACTGCCGTCTGACATGCGCAGATTAATCAAAACAAAGCGTCACGTTGCAAAACATGGAGATAGATCGTCGGAGTGCTGCTGTTTTAACTTTAACCCACTTGTTGTTTTTATGGGGTCGTATCCGCTTCTGCTGTTTTGCTCTTTTGCCTTGTAGTAGCCGGTTTTCCACCGGTTTCTAATCTGGTCAACGCTCCGGTCTATTCCGGCTTCGTGTAACCTCTCGTGAACTTTTTTAAATACTTCACTGTTCCTCGTTTTACGCCCGTCTAAGCGAGCAATTATATTCAATTCTTTTAAAGTTTGAATTAAATACAATCTTTCCGCCGGACTACAATTAGGTGCGCTGTGATTGGAAGCCATGTTGCAAGTGACGTTACTTACGTCACAAAGTGACGTCACCACGTCAGTACGGAGCATGTGCAGAAAGAAAGCAACCAGACACCATTCCGCTTCCCTGTTTACATGATATAATTTTACTTCTAATCGGTTTGGGTAAAGGAATGTTCCACCCCTGTGAATCGGAATGAAATTCCATTCGGTTTGGGCCTGTTCATTCCGAATGAGGTGTTTATATGGAACGCATTTATTCGGTTTGAACAAATATTCCGATTGTAATTGGAATATTTGGCTCCATGTAAACGTGGCAACTGATGGACAACTACATGTCCTTCCTCCTCAAAAAAACTGAGGCAATCACAGGTGACAACATACACAACGCCCACCACCTCTTTGACCTTTTGCCCTCTGTCAGGCGCCACGCGTCTGTAAGGATGAGAGAATGAACATAGGGACAGCCTGTTTACTAGCTATTATGGCACAAAACTGACATTAACATCAGCACTTAATAAATACTATATTCAAGTCAAAGATATTCAAGAAACCAGTCTTGTCCCTTGGATGTGATTATCACACCTTATTAGTTGTGTTTACCAATACTGACTGCAAGTCTTATCTGAATTTTATTTTGTTAATGCATTTAATGGTCTTTTGAAAGTGTAATTGTCACAAGCCAAAATAATTATTATTGCAACCATAAACACTTGTTTATTTGTTTTACTTATACTAAAATTTATTCTGCAATGCATTAAGTGTTCGTAATCTAAATACTCGTTTATATTTATTGCCAGCCAAAAGGAGACAACAATTCATACTGTATGTATATAATCAAAAATGTTTGTTTTTTTAAAACAAAAGAGAGAAAAAAATGGCTATAGTTAAAAAAGTTCATGTTACTGAGCAATATGAATAGTATATTAGGATTCAGCACATCAAAAATTCCTAAAACAGCTAAAAAACTAACCATTGACAGAAATGTCATTGTTTCATAACGATATTTGATTAATCGGTGAAACAATCAACAGAATCGATCCTAAAAAAAATCTGAGAGAAAAAGAATGGCTTTAGTTAAAAAGGTTCATGTTACTGAGCAATATTAATAGTATATTAGGATTCAGCACATCAAAAAATTCCTAAAACAGCTAAAAAAAACTTGACCTTAGACAGAAATTTTATTGTTTCACATCACAACCTGTATTTGATTAATCGGTGAAACAATAAACAGAATCGATCCTTTAAAAAACTGATTGTTTTAGCCCTTGTTCGCAAATAAAGTTTGAAGTATTGAAACTGTCATTTGTAGTAAAACCTCTCAATGTTGTACTAGCTGAAATTTCAATACTGAATTTTTTCTGAATAGTTAGCATTTTCACTCATATTGCACAGCGATTTGTTTTTCCTTAGAATGAAAAAGCTGCCCCGTCATTGGTTAAGAAAGGGTTTTGCCCCACTCCCATTATTCTGGAGCAGGCTAATAGCAAGAGCTGCTTAACACAGCATATATTGAATATGTGATCACACAGCAGGGTGTGCCAGGCAGAGTTTGGTAGCACTAGACATGTGCTGATTACCGGTTTCAAGGTACACCGTAGTATGAAAACGTCACCGTTTCAAAACCGCAAACATTTTCCATTATACAGTCCCAAAGGTATTAGCTATTTTTTGTGTCCCAAAAGTGAGAAATCCCTCGCTTGCAGCTACAAGGCTCAACCTTCCCCCACCAGTTGTTGCTCAGTGTCAGTGAGTCAGCTGTGCTACAGAATGGCTGGAGGAGGTGAAACTCCTGAACATCTTCCCCACATTGAAGAAAACGAAATCGCTGGTAAGGGAATACTTCGGCTACAGAAAAGTTACAGACAGCCGTGGCTTAGAGGAGGAGGACCAAACAACATGTAAACCATGTTTGCGGCGGGTGGCTGCTGAGGAAGTAATACCTCCAATATGATTTCGCATTTATACAAAATAAAGGTTAGGTAATAATATCATGAATGTTTCCCACCAGCTGCGAGAGTTAACTCCAGAGTGTTTAATGTGTCTAGTGGTGGTAAAACATGCTGGGGTTTTTTTTTTTCCCCTGGCAACAGTCTGTGTTGAAAAAGAGAGTGTGTGTATAATGTATATACGAGTCATACACACGTGTTTTTAATGGAAAATAATTAAATTGTTTTTGTTGTTATAGTAATAATGTTGAGCTGTTGCTGTGGGTTTACGATCAACTAAAGGACTGCATTTATTTTAATCTTATTTAGAATATTTCAGTTATTATTATTATTATTTTTTTTAAATGTATTTTAACTTAACACTATACTTATGTTTCAATTTGCTAATATGTTTTGAAAAATAAAAATGATGTTCAATGGATTTGTTTTTTTTAACCCAGATATCTCAAAGTAACACATTTTGGAGCTGTAATTGCAATACCGTGATATTTTCTGCTTAAGGTTTTCATACCCTCATAATATTATACCAGCACATGCCTAGAAGTAAAACATTATATTTATTCTGTTACAACCTGATTAACATTTTGAGATAAATGTACGTCTAAGAGTAGTTTTACCATGCCATACGTTTTACTTTTGCTTGAGTAGATTTGTGAAGAAGAAACGCTAGTCTTTATGGTACTTTGGGCTGCACTAGAGTCATTACATTTTTCCTTGGTATTCTACACATTAGAATATACTTTATTTTTACCAAAGATGCCTACAGTAGCTCTACCAGTTTCACCAATGAGACATCGCAACAATAATCACATGACTCCATTAGTATACTAATCAGATGTAACAATACAGTAACATGACCAGACACAAGCTTGCAGTCAACGGTCATATGATCACGCAAGCCTGTTCAATCACGTGGTGTCTTCAAAGTACCGCAAGAAATAAACTATGTAACATACTTCAACATTACTTGAAAGCGTGGATTTCTACCTCCCAGGTTTTATTTGGCACCGATAGACCACCGAAAACCAAAGATATGATTGTTTTAATTTCATGGCAGGAAACTTTCTCTCCCTTAGAGGTCACTCATGCTCTTTGAGAGGGTGATATTTTATTACTATAGGCTTGAATAGTCTGAATTCAATTATTTCTGTGTATTTTCTCTGGCTGAATATTATATATGTTATAGGTTATAGAACAGTATAATAAAATTGACATGGTACTGAGAAAACAAATATACCATTTGTAAAAAAATAAAATAAATCAGCAATTGTAAGCAATTATTCATTGAGTATTCTTTTCACTGAATACTTTTTTTATTTGTAATTGAGTAAATTTTTTGGATGAATACTTTTTCTTGAGTAATATTATTTTGAAGTAATGCTACTCTTACTTTAGAAACATTTTTAGCCACTCTGCCCACCTACAGTGGGTCAAATAAGTATTTAGTCAACTAATTGTGCAAGTTCTCCCACTTGAAAATATTAGAGAGGCCTGTATTTGTCAACATGGGTAATCCTCAACCATGACAGACAGAATGTGAAAAAAACAAAACAGAAAATCACATTGTTTGATTTTTAAAGAATTTATTTCCAAATCATTGTGGAAAATAAGTGTTTGGTCAATACCAAAAGTTCATCTCAATACTTTGTTATGTACCCTTTGTTGGCAATAACGGAGGCCAAGCGTTTTCTGTAACTCTTCACAAGCTTTTCACATACTGTTGCTGGTATTTTGGCCCATTCCTCGATGCAGATCTCCTCTAGAGCAGTGATGTTTTGGGGCTGTCTTTGGGCAACACGGACTTTCAACTCCCTCCACAGATTTTCTATGGGGTTGAGATCTGGAGACTGGCTAGGCTACTCCAGGACTTTGAAATGCTTCTTACCAAGCCACTCCTTTGTTGCTCTGGCTGTGTGTTTAGGATCATTGTCATGCTGAAAGACCCAACCACGTCTGGTCTTCAATGCCCTTCCTGATGGTAGGACATTTTCACTCAAAATCTCTCGATACATGGCCCCATTCATTCTTTCCTTTACACAGATCAGTCGTCCTGGTATCTTTGCAGAAAAACAGCCCCAAAGCATGATTTTTCCACCCCCATGCTTCACAGTGGGTATGGTGTTCTTCGGATGCAATTCAGTATTCTTTCTCCTCCAAACACAAGAACCTGTGTTTCTACCAAAAACTTCTATTTTGATTTCATCTGACAATAACACATTCTCCCAGTCCTCTTCTGGATCATCCAAATGCTCTCTAGCAAATCGCAGACGGGCCTGGATGTGTACTTTCTTCAGCAGGGTGACACGTCTGGCAGTGCAGGATTTGAGTCTCTGGCGGCGCATTGTATTACTGATAGTAGCCTTTGTTACTGTGGTCCCAGCTCTCTGTAGGTCATTCACTAGGTCCCCCTGTGTGGTTCTGGGATTTTTGCTCACCATTCTTGTTATCATTTTGACGCCACAGGGTGAGATCTTGAGTGGAGCCCCAGATGGAGGGAGATTATCAGTGGTCTTGTATGTCTTCCATTTTCTAATAATTGCTCTCACAGTTGATTTCTTTTCACCAAGTGTTTTACCTATTGCAGATGCAGTCTTCCCAGCCTGGAGCAGGTCTACAATTTTGTCTCTGGTGTCCTTCGACAGCTCTTTGGTCTTGGTCAAAGTGGAGTTTGCAGTGTGACTGACTGAAGTTGTGGACAGGTGTCTTTTATACCGATAATGAGTTAAAACAGGTACCATTAATACAGGTAACGCGTGGAGCCTCATTAGACTTTGTTAGAAGAAGTTAGACCTCTTTGACAGCCAAAAATCTTGTTTGTTGGTGACCAAATACTTATTTTCCACCATGATTTGCAAGTAAATTCTTTAAAAATCAAACAATGTGATTTTCTGTTTTTTTTTCCACATTCTGTCTCTCATGGTTGAGGTTTACCCATGTTGACAATTACAGGCCTCTCTAATCTTTTCAAGTAGGAGAACTTGCACAATTGGTGGTTGACTAAATACTTATTTGCCCCACTGTATGTTGCCACGAAAGAGGTGACACAAGGCGCTGCGTTAACGAAGGCGGCAACAACTAATCGATGAAAAAATTAGTTGCCAATTAATTTTATTAGCAATTTTTTCCAGCAGCTATGAGCAGTCATGTTTGGGTCCTTGTTTTTGTGTAATGTGAGGCTGCGTGCGCGACAGTGATTGGAGCAAGAGAGAGAGAGCGACCTTACTGCTGCTGCTGCTGTTGGGTTGCTGAATCAATAATATTACGAAGTGTCGAAAGTTAGATCGTCTATTGTCTCGTTAGATCCATTGTGCCTCTGTCAGCGGTGAGTATATGAAACAAATTGTATTTTTTGTATTCTTTGTTGATGAGACGTTCCTACTTAGCCCGGAGTGCTAAGGTAGTTAGCGATTATACTAATTAGTCTCTCAAGTGTCCGTTTGTATTGTGTTTTGGAGAAGCATATTAGCACTTCATTTATTGTTGATGGTTATGTGTCATTTCTTTTGAAACAGAAACCACACAAATAACCACTTCATATATAACATACAAGTGTGTTTTGAAATTGCATTTGGATAGTAAAGAACAACTGTTCGATAAAAAACTGATTCATTACATTCTGCATCCTCCTTATTGTTTTTGTTGTTTAGTTTGTATAAATAAATGAGAATAAAGAAGCAGAGTATAAAGAAACGAGTCATTGACACAATTTTTATCAGTGCTTTGGAAAGTGCTTTGCAGTGGGGAAAAAAAACACTTTTTTTATTTGAATGAACAGGACTTTTGTCTGATTTGTGTACTGAGAAATTATTTTAATGTTTTATTAAACCTATATTTAAACCGAACCTTTATTTGAAACTTTAATCAGGTTTATGTTCTTAAAGCAGTAGTTGTACACTACAGTTTAGTCAGGAAGCTGTAATAAAATATTATTTTTTAAGGAATTATCATCTATCTTGTCTTCATTGTTTTTTACAACTTGGGGTGTGACAAAATATCGAAATGGTGATATATCGTGATACTTTGTATCCCAAAAGGTTATCGATATGCTCCTGCCAGGAATTGATATATCGTTTAAATAATGTGTCTGTGTTTGAAAATAAAATGGAACCATCAAGTTGCTACCAAAATCTTTCAACATAATAGCGTCTCTGTTAATTCTATGGCTGCCATTGATGGCAATATGTTAAATAACAATATGTGACTTTCAGCTAATAAAGAATCTGGTAATCCTGATATTGAGCTCATTTTTGTGTTTTTCCCCTTTAAATCCTGTTCTGCTTGCCTAGCAAAACGCCTGCCTGCCCGTTCACCTGTAATATCACCAAACTGCCACCGGATTCTTCGGACACTATTTAGCACACCCTCTCATTGTCAATAAATTGGGTCTCCCGTTACTCCATCCTCTACCTTAAATACATGTAGGCTCTAATAAACCACAATTGTTCTCTTGTACTAAAATATATTGTCAGAAACACATAAAATGTTAAATCAATGGCAATATTTTATAATATTTAGAACACATTTTGACCGATAGTTGGCGCCATGATTTGCGGGCTCGCAGTGATGACGTAAAGGGAATCTTTCCAAATGTGTAGCGTATACAAAAATTGCGTATTGCTGCCTAAACTCGCAAAGTAAAATGCCACGATGTGCTGCTTTTGGATACAATTTCCAGTCAAATTGAAACAAGGGAAGTGACGTGAGTGGTCAAGGTGGAATTATTATTTTTTTGTGAATAAATGTGCATAAGTGGAAGCTTCTCCCCTATTTGGTCCCTGTATGCACGTATCCCACCTACCAAGCATTACAACTGACACACGAACATTTTTCCTGGATCCTTAGTCAAGTAAGCGATCCGTCTATTTTCTGGATCCTACGGTCCCACCCCGGCTGCAATATTGGTTTCGGATTTGTCCACTTATTTTCTGGATTCGACAGTCCCACAGAGGCTTTTCGGATCAGCCTATTTAGTCGATTCGATGGGCTGATCGCGGCTGCAAAGTTGCCATGGGATCGGTCTAATTCCTGGACCTTCGAGTGAGTGAAAAAACGCGGATTTGGATTACTATTGATATCTTTTTTGTTGACTATTCTTCGTGGGAGTTTTCCCAAAATCATACCAAATAATTAAAGCACTATGGCACGCTACAGTGACGACAGTGACTCTGACATGGACATTACTTTTATGTTGGAATTCGTCTGGGAACGCGTGTGTGTGTACCGCTGAGCTCCCGAGTGACGAGTGGTCAAGTTGGAAATATTATTTTTTGTGAATAAATGTGCATAAATGGAAGCTTCTCCCCCTTTTGGTACTTTTATTCACGTATCCTACCTACCATGCGTTACAATGTACAAGACATGGATTACATTCAATTCCAGGATTTGTTCCCGTCAGATGACAAAGTTAATGAGGACAGTTAGCACACGACAGCTCTGGATGCTAAATATCTACATAATTATACTGAGATAAGTTTGAAAACGCAATAGCTTACCTTGAGGAACATAAACCGGTGTTCTCAACAGCATACACTCTCTAGCTCCACTGTCATTGAGACGCACTTGCCACGAGTACATCACCATTTTTTCCCAACTCGTCTTATCAGGTACTGTATTTCCTGCTCTCATTTAGCCCTTGCTGCTCATCTTGTGAACGACCGACAGTGCTGTCCTGCTCTTCACTTTTCCGATCTGGTTCAAATTGGAAGGGCAGAACCAACGACATGTTAGGGTATTTGAGAGTGACACGCTGAAAGTCCGGCAACGGGCCAAGAGACGTCAAGCTCTGCGACGTAACAAGAATGGCAACCTATCACCTAAAATAATTTTACAAACTTTGATAAAACGAAAACATTAAGAAGGGTTTTAATATTAAATTATTATAACTCATACTAACATTTATCTTTTAAGAATTACTTGTCTTAAAGATCGAGGATCACTTTAACAAAAACAATATGTTGTTTACAGTCTAAAACTGGGTCATCTTTAATGCGGAGTGGCTTGTTCCAGTCAAAATATTTTGTAAAAAAAAACAATGTTGTATTGTTGTTGTATGTTGCATTAATATGTTAGCATTAATAAATGGCATTAAAAAGAAGTGTTGCCATTATTTGTTTTAATAAACAAGTATAATTTGCAATATTAACACTTGAAAGTATGATACATTGAACAAAATGTGCTTTTGATACAATTCTGGCCCAGATTGGGTAACGAACGTGTGTCATATCCGGGCCATACATTATTGTAGTGTCTGCTACTTTGGACCAGCTCTGGCCCAAAACTGTTGCTGATCCCCCATGTGACTCCTTACTGAGTTTGGGCCATTGTTCAAAAAGACACTGGGGCGGCTCTGTTTTACGATGTTGAAATGTGCAGTACATCTGGCTCATGTACTCTCCAGTTATATTTTGCTATCTGGGTAGTTGTTCCGATTTTTGGGGCATTTACAGGTCACTTCCTGTTGAGTTTGAGTCATTCATTTGGGGAGATTCCTCGGTCACATCCTTTTCTGTAACGCAAAATAAACAGGAAGTGACCCATAAATGCCCCAAAATTAACAGGAAGTAACAGAAAATTAACAGCCAATGGCCTGAAATGCCCCCAAATTAAACTCATTCGTTGCCATTGACCGCCATAGGGCAGAACATTTGTTCATTCGCTGCCATCCCTCTCACTTCAAACAGATTGGACGTCAGCTAGTGATAAACTCAGGGGGGCGGAACAGCCCGGAACACCGTTCAGCCACGACTTTCCGAGCCGGAACACCGTTCCGGCACACGGTGTTTTGATCCCGAAAATATGACGGCAACTGTCAAAACCCTATGTGTGAAATCTTCAAATGATGCCGTCTGGTGGCAGTGTTGGGTGTGGCTGGACTCTTACCTTTTATGACGTGTCTGACATGGCTAAGGGACAGCTACGCTCTTGTTCAGAACACATGAGGCTGCAAGTTGTTTCAGTTGATGTATATCGAAGGAGGTATTTGTGGTTAATTTTGGTGATACTGTTTGTTTAGTTATGTTGAGCGATTTGCTAAGAGAGAAGTGTAAATACGTTAGCATTCATAGCATTTAAGCTAGCGGACTTTATTTTGCAGATTGGGCTGATATGATTTACTAAATTTACATATTGATTGTGCTGGAGTAACATTTGACGTACATCTTAAAGGAAAAATGTAAAGTACACGTTTACATAAGCTTCAATTTTTATTTATTTCCAATGTTCTTAAATAGGTAAAATTTAGGTTTTGCATTTAGGAAATGTGGGGAAATATTAGGAGATGAAGTTTGAGGTTACTGCTGTTGTTAGTAACTTTTATTTTGCAAATCATTGAAAAAAAAACTGTTTTGGAATGGAAAACATTATTTTGTTTGTATGTGTTATGGGAATAACTGCCAAAAGCGGTTTTATCAGCATTTCAGGTTTTAGGTTTGATGACCTCCGACTACCCCCCCCCCCCCCCCCCCCCCCCGGAGTTCCAGTGAGAAATTAGTTGTTTTGTAGAATATCCTAGAATGATTTCCTGACCAATGTATCAATAATCGTTGCATCGCCATATCGTGAGATCATCGTTATCGTGAGCTTTGTATCGCAAATCGTATCATATCTTGAGGTACCAAGAGGTTCCCACTCCTACTACATACTTACAACATACCTAAAACAACTTCAAGTTAAATTGTGAAGGTAATTGATAAAAGTGACATATATCTGATTAATCGTTTAATTAATTGTCCGATTAATGTACCATAATTTTTGCACTATAAGGCACACCTGTATATAAGCCGTGACCAACCAAATTATTCTTAGATAATCTGCACTGGACTATAAAATGCAGCTGTCCTCACTGTATTATGAAATATTTACACCAAAAGACATTAACCGGTAACACTTCATTTGACAGCGGCATCATACGACTGTCATATGACCAAATGAACCACCATGAAGCTTTGAACTTTGGCTGTGAAGCTTCATTGCTTCAAGAAGCTTCATTTGGCCATCACTGCTCCCTTGGGGAGGACAGTCAACCTCTGCTGCCACCTGCTGTCAACGCTGTTGTTGTCCAACATGCCTCCGAACATGCATTGCAGTGCCACAGATGTAAATAACATTCAAACTTCACGTTCCCTCCTAATTATTTTTTCAGTTACTGTTCTAGTTGTTTCATTAATTGCTAGTTATGGAAGTTGGTAGCGCTTTATTTGACAGTGGCGCCATAAGACTGTCATTAGACAATCATAAGCACGACATGAAACTGTCATGACCAATAATTAATGCTCAAAAAGATGTCATTTTGTCATATCCGGCAAATTATCTCATTTTTAAATGGATGTAAAAATCCAGCTGGACATAAATGGAGTTCTGACATAATTTCCCAGATGTCACCTAATGACCACTGTCATCAGCATTCAAGAATGCCTATGAGATTGTCATGCCATCATTATGATGGTTATATGACACTCTTATCACGCCGCTGTCAAATAAAGTGTTGCCTATTAACTCAAATAAATCAACAAATAAGCCTCACTGGAATATAAGCCGCAGGATTCAAAGTGAAGGAAGAAAAGTAGTGGCTTATAGTCCGAAAATTACGGTATTATAAAAATAATTGTGAATTGCAGCCCTAAGTGGGGAAAATTATCAAATGGGGTAGAAGCATAAGCGGAGTTTAAAGGGGGTGCAGGGGGGCCAGGCCCCCTCTTGGTGGCCGAAAAGTGTCATTGCATGTAATTGACTTTCCTATATACACGTATGTATAACAACAAAAATGAATGAAATGAACAAAAAAAGATATTTTTATTATTGGTCAAAATTATTTTTTGAACAGATCATGTGCCTAGCACCTTACGGTCATTTGCTTTGCATATATTTACAAAAATAAAAAATTAGGAGAGGGCAATTTTATTTTCCAAATGATTTTTTTCTTTTTTTATATTATATTTTTTATTTTATTTTTTATTTATTTTTTATATTATTTTTATATATAATATTTTTTTCGTCGAAGCAACTTTTTTGGGGATTGAATGAATTAGACACAAATGTCCTACCCATAATATGGCCCAAACATAAAAAGGATTTCTAAAATCAAACTTTTTAAAATTTTAATTAAAAATTAAGTGTTCAAATGCAAATATTTGAGTCTCAAATATTTTTTCGCATTAAAACTTTTTATCTCTGAGAGAAATTTTTCTGTTTTTGATTGAAGTGATTTTTCATTTGAAAATATATTTTTTGTTTGAAGCAACTTATTTTTTTATTAGTAAAGACACAAATGAGCCAAAATGTAGCCCAAATGCAAAAAAAAAAAAAAAAAAAAATTACCTCAATCAAAAAAGTTGAACGCAATAAAAAAAAAAAATCAAAGAAAAATAGCTTTCAAATGCATTTTTTTGAGTTTCAAATATATTTTTGCATTCAAACACATTTTTTTGATTGAATAATGAAGAGACAAATCTAGCCCCATATGGCTCCGCCCAGGGGATACAATTTTTGACTGGGGTAACTACATTGGCACGACACTGGCGGGCTTACCATATTCAATGGATGACGATCATGGCGAGTATAGCTGTCCTAAGCAGCCTGATTTAGAATTTCCCCTCAAGAATGATGGGAAACAAAAAAACGCTCATTTTCAACTTATTATTATAAATATTCTTGTAAGTTAATTGTATTGCTGTGTTTTGGGGTCATCAACATGTTATGCTCCCCTGGCCCAGAAGTCAAACTCCGTCTATGAGTAGAAGGTTGGTGATTTAATTGTTCCAAATCTGCAACGCCTGCCTCGAGAAGGTTAATGTGATTGAAAACGACTAAACAAAAGGCAATTAATTATAGCACACGTCTGTCTTTTATTCTGAAAACTAGTCCAAAACGTGCAGACTGCATTGCATTATTGAATGCATGCAATATGAGGTCACAAAGAAAGATGGAAAATAAATTCTGTTGCAGTCATGTCATGCAGCATGTGTTGCCAGGAGATGGCAAGAGGGATCCACTACATAAAAAAAAAAAAAAAGAAAGGGGATATCCCTGTGTGTGTGCGTGTGTGGAGAGCTGAACACCAAATGGAGCCAATCAATTCACCTGCACCAACACATGGGAGGGTGAAACCCAGCAAAGCAATCGCAGATGTTATGGAAAGGGTTCCCTCATATTCTGTCACGCAGAGCTGTATTTAGCAACGCAACAGCCCGGCATAACGCGAATGCTGCATTCATTCAGAAATCGTGGCAAAGCTGGAGGGCCAGCATCACACGTCTGTTTGCATTCTGCACCATCACAGAGACTCTCTAGTATATTTTGGAGGGGAGAGGGTTAGTAGTGCAGGCCTGTTTCTAATGCAGGGCACAAGCTCACCTTTAACGTCGTGTTGGGGTAGCTGACGGGCACCTTGTGGAAAGTACTGTTGGAAAGCACCGCCTGTCTGATGTCTTCGAAGATGGTGATGATATCATCCAGCAGGCAGCGCTTGTCTCTGTGGCTTAACACGCAGAGGTGCGCGAACGTGTAGTTGAATCCTTTGTAATTGACCCGCAAATCCAACACCTGCTTGTGAACTTGCAACACCTGATCGGCCACCTCCAGGATGTTCCCCCCGGACTTGGCCAGCAGGATCAGCCTGCCATATCTGCCCGGCGTGTGCAAATCCGAGTACAGTTTATGCTTGGACTGGTCGATGTGAAACAGGCTGTTGGCCAGACTTCGTTCAATCTTTGCCAGACTGTGCGTCGGGGCCACCAGCAACTCGAGGTCCGTCTCCGGCTTGAATCGGCTCAGCACCGTAGATCCGAAAATGATGGTGAGAACCGCGGGCACGGTGAGAAAGAAAACGGGGTGTCTGCTAACGAATAAGCCTAACCAGTAGAAGGAAGCCTTGAGCCCTCTGTGTATCACTTGCCGCAGCATCCTCCACAAAATCCAGCTTGCAGATGCCCCGTCTCCTCCGATGAAGCACATGTGACATCAGACTCTCGTTTCCCAGCTCGGTCCAATTCGTAAGAGAAATAACGCCATGCACACACGCGCGCGCACACATACACACACCTGGAAAGACAGCATTGCAGCAATTTGCTGCGAGACGCGCCGAGTCACACGGACAGTCGGACAGTCACTAATTCATCCTTCATCAGCCTCTCCAAAAGAATCCGTCTTGTCTCATTTCAAGCCATACCGCCCGTGTGTGGAGGCAGGGGGTGGGGAGCCGCGCGAGCCCACTTTACTGTAGCGGCTGCTCACCATTGACGAGTCGCGGCGGCGGTGTGATGTGTGCATGTGCGCGGCTCTTGTCTGCCGCCACACGTTTCGTCACCGGTAGAGCCTGATTCATGGACTTAATTGAAAGCGCGTGACGTGGGAGAGACGGGTGCAACCCACAATTTTGGCAGGTGGTGTCTGGTTATTTAAACAACTGTGGCGGCAACAGGCAACGTGTTAACACCTGCAGGTGGTGCGGGTAAAGCCTCGTAATATGGTGATTCGTGCTGAGTGCTTGCTCAGGCCATGTGACGCTGTGATGGTCAAAGCTGCAACAGTAGGGTGACCATATTTTGATTTCCAAAAAAGAGGACACTCAACCCGGCCTCAAGATACTTGAATTTTACCTGAAGTTCACTCAAAGATGCCTATATCACTCACTCTGGATGGAAAAATGCAGTTTGAAAAAAAAAAAAAATTAAATAATGGCATATATATGTATGTATATATATATATATATATATATATATATATATATATATATATATATATATATATATACAAACGATTAAAATTTTTAATCGAGTTAATTACAGCTTAAAAATTAATTAATCGTAATTAATCGCAATTCAAACTATCTATAAAATATGCCATATTTTTTCTGTAAATTATATATATATTCTGTAAAATAGATTGTTGGAATGGAAAGATAAGACACAAGATGGATATATACATTCAACACCTGTAAGGACTGTAGTGGGCATTTCACTCTCCTGTCATTTAAATTTGTCTATGCTGCCCTCACTCCGAAGTGTCTACTTTTTCCAAAGCTAGTGAACGACGCCTTATTAATCAGACTTTTTCCTTTTTCATCTGATTTATTAATAAAATGGCCTCAAACCATTGTCCTCTTTAGACCGTCGTAAAACTACAAAAAAAGTACACAAGCATTGCATTAGCAACAACGTTAGCTTAGCACGCTATACAGGTTCAGTAAACATAAATAAAAAGCGTCTCATACAAAAAATATAACATTTCGCTTACTAACATAATATGTACATTCTTTACAACAACCATACTTACGGACAAATCTTGTCCAAGGATCATATAAGCACAACATTACAATGTAGGCGTCAGCCCGAGACGTCGTGCAGCCATATTGAACTGGCAAGAACACAATAAACCATGTCGCAAAGCGACCACAAGAGTTCGCTGTTAGACAGCACAAAAAGCCTTGCTGTAAAATTTACCAAAAGGCAGAATACTGTCTGAGCGGGACATGTGCATTAATTGCGTCAAATATTTTAATGTGATTGATTAAAAAAATTAATTACCGCTCGTTAACGCGATAAATTTGACAGCCCTAATATATATATATATATATATATATATATATATATATATATATATATATATATATATATATATATATATATATATATATATAATTAGGGGTGTCAAACGATTAAAATTTTTAATCGAGTTAATTACAGCTTAAAAATGAATCGTAATTAATCGCAATTAATCGCAATTCAAACTATCTATAAAATATGCCATATTTTTCTGTAAATTATTGTTGGAATGGAAAGATAAGACACAAGATGGATATATACATTCAACATACTGTGTTTCTTTATTATAACAATAAATCAACAAGATGGCATTACCATTTATTAAAATTCTGTTCAAGCGATCCATGGATAGAAAGACTTGTAGTTCTTAAAAGATAAATGTTAGTACAAGTTATAGAAATTTTATATTAAAACCCCTCTTCATGTTTTCGTTTTAATACAATTTGTAAACTTTTCAATCAAAAAATAAACTAGTAGCCCGCCATTGTTGTCAATAATTACTTACACAATGCTCATGGGTGCTGAAGCCTATAAAATCAGTCGCACCCAAGCGCCAGCAGAGGGCGGCAACACTCCGAAAAACACAACAAGACACCTTTCACTGTGCTGTCATTTTAATCTGTTTGAGCGGGGAATTTGTGCGTTAACTGCGTCAAATATTTTAACGGGATTGATTAGAAAAATTAATTACCGCTCGTTAAATCGATAATTTTGACAGCCCTAATATTTATATATATATATATATATATATATATATATATATATATATACATATATATATATTTATTCATTTATTTATTTATATATAGCAGACCCGTGGAAATGTAGTCCAGCCAACTAAACATTTTTATAAATTATTATCACGACAATTGTCCTTGACAAATTGTTATTCCCATTCAACTGATATTCTCATTCAATGTTCTAGACTGCACACAAACAATAACCGAAATAAACTGACAAACTATTAAACCAGCATGTTTCCAAACGTAGCAGTTCAAAACTACGTTTCCCCTTATGCCTAGCGTGGTTTAGCTTACTGATAGCTAGCTGAGGCAAAAATCAAACTTTGCTATAAAAGTTTACAATCATCGGCAGCACAACGATGTGACACCAAACGAGATTTTACAGTCAAAGCTCCGACAGAAGTCAACAGTTGCCATTCTATACGTATTTATCGTAAAAAACTTAACAACTGGGCAGACGTTGTGGCCAAATCGTCAACCCAGTAGATGGCGGTAATGCCTCATGATAGGGGTAAACTGCCAACAAAAACAAGAGTTACTCCTTCCCTCCCTACTACCAGAGCCATGTCATCGCAGGCAGGCGCTGCCACCCAGCGGCCAGAGGGTTGTTCAAATTGGTCCCGTGAAAAATCATAAAAACCGGACATTTTTATAAATTTATAAAACCCGCCCAGACGACGAGGATACTACGTGAAAGTAGGACTTGTCCGGGCAAAAGAGGATGTTTGGTCACCCTATGCAACAGTCATTTTGTATTTTTCTTCATTATTCCTGTTAAGCGCATCATTAATTTAGTCTCGGTTGAGCCAAGAAAAAATAACATATCCCTATACCAGTGGTTCTTAACCTGGGTTCGATCGAGGCCCAGGGGTTCAGTGAGTAAGTTCAAGGGGTTCGGTGAAGGTAAAGAAACGCAGAGCCCTATTTTCGTTTGCTGATTAAATTTATGCTTTTTAGACCAGGTTTTGGACTGACCAAATTACAGGCTTAATTTCTTTTAACAAATAGTCCTCGATCTGTTGGGATCTGTTGCTCAGTGGAAGGTTGACTCGCACTTGGTATGAGGGAAAACAACAGACCAATGGGGAGCGTCGTCTCAAATTTTGAGCTGTTTATAAAACATTCTGTCAAAATGAGAAGAATTTTGAATGGAATTAGCTAAATTAATAGTTTTCTAGCTTAAATTTCGGACTATAAGCCGCTTTTTTCACCTCGTTTTGAATCCCACGGTTTATAGTCCAGTGCAGCTTATTTGTTGATTTATTTGGGTTATTAGGTAACACTTTATTTGACAGCGGTGTCATACTAACTCCATTTATGTCCAGCTCAGATCTTTTACATCCATTAAAAAGTTAGATTATTTGCCGGATGACACAAAAGGACATCTCTGATAAGCATTCATTAATACTCATGGCAGTGTCATGTTATAATTAGGATGGTCTTATGACAGTCTCATGGCGACACTGTCAAATAAAGTGTTACCAAATACCATGAGTAGCACTAAATGAAACAATTGGTACAGTAACTGAAGAAATAATTAGCACAGAACATGAATTTTTATTATTTACATCCGTAGCGCTGCAATGCATGCTAAAACAGGGGTCCGCAATCTATTTTTGCACCACGGACTGGTGTTATTTGGATATTTTTTTCACGGATCAGTGTTCTGACAAATTTTGTAACCCATCAAAAATTGCTACTATGCGCTTCTGCACATGTGCGTAACGTTAAAAGTTGCTGCGAAAGCAGAAATTCCAAAGTAAACACTACAAGCTTTCTTAAAAGAAAGGAATATTAACTTACGTTTGATACACTTACATGGATGGACATGTAGAACAACAACAACTGCACACCGCTCTCTCACCATTAATGACTTTGCCGTGTCATTAAGCATTAACTAAGAACCCCAATTCAATTCAATTCAATTCAATTCAATTTTATTTGTATAGCCCTCAATCACAACAGAAGTCTCAAAGGGCTTTACAGAGGCAATATGATACATAATTAGAAATGAAGCAACAAAGATGAATAAATATAGTTCAAGTCCTGGGTATCCCCTATCCTTAAGACCCTCCATGCCGGCAAGGAAAAACTCCAAAAACTCCAGAGTCAATTGGGAGAAAAATGAGAAACCTCGGGGAGTACCACAGTCAGGAGAGATCCACTCCCAGGACGGATAGACAGGAACCCCAGAACTGCTAATGGGAATTAGCAAGCGAAGTTATAGTCCGTAAAAATACAGTGGAGTAAAGGAGCAAGAAGAGGTCCCTATAGTCAGATGAGACGGGGGTAGCAGCGAGGACGTCTATCCAGCCAGGGGTCCGGACAGTCAGGAGGCTGCAGCTGAAAAATAGGAAAAGGGGAGGGGGACACCGGGTGACTAGTGATGAAGAGACTAGACAACTAGATATTAACATTGGAAAATAGAAATAAAGTAAGACAAGTGGTAGGTAGAGTAAGAAAAGGAGATAGAACTCAGCGGCTGTACTGCCCCCAGCATTATAGCTTCTAGTGCAGCTTAGACTAAACTGTGAGTCTACTCCGTCTTCAACTAGCCTAACCATAAGCTTTGTCGAATAGGAACGTTTTTAATCTAATCTTAAATGTGCAGACTGTCTCGGCTTCTTTAATACTAGCTAGAAGCTGATTCCATAAAACAGGGGTTTGGTGGCTAAAGGCTCTAGCTCCGACAGTACTTTTATAAACCCTGAGAACTACCAGTAGACCTGCATTCTGAGATCGGAGTGTTCTGTTGGGGCGGTATGGAACCAGAGCATCGGTGAGATAAGATGGCCCCAACCCATTAATGGTCTTAAATGTAAGAAGGAGTATGTTAAATTTAATTCTAAACTCGACTGGAAGCCAGTGAAGTGCCTGGAGCATAGGGGTGATGTGCTCTCTTCTATTGGTTCCTGTTAAAAGTCTTGCTGATGCGTTTTGGACTAGCTGAAGACCTTTTGGAGAGCACTTCACAAAGATACGATGTTGGAAATTGTAGCAGGGTTTTCAGTGCTCTCGTAGCGATGTCAGGATATTCCAGAATGACTTAAATCCAGAACTTCAATAGAGTTGTGTCTCAAATGTATGTTTAAGGTCGCCGTCATTTGCGATCTCTACAAGCTGATCCTCCTGTTGCACAGGCATGCTCGAATCACTTGGTTTGTTAAAAAACGGGTCAAGAATCCACTCCTTCGCAGTTCATGGGTCTTCGAGGTTGTAGGCTCATCTTCTGGCTCGTCAGATGCCCTTTTCGCCATAAAAAATCGCTCCAAAGACGTCCCTGGCGGCGCATTGTGTTACTGATAGTAGCCATTGTTACTGTGGTCCCAGCTCTCTGTAGGTCATTCACTAGGTGGTTCTGGAATTTTTGCTCACCGTTGTTGTTATCATTTTGACGCCACGGGGTGAGATCTTGCATGGAGCCCCAGATCGAGGAAGATTATCAGTGGTCTTGTATGTCTTCCATTTTCTAATAATTGCTCCCACAGTTGATTTCTTTACACCAAGCGTTTTACCTATTGCAGATTCAGTCTTTCCAGCCTGGTGTAGGTCTACAATTTTGTCTCTGGTGTCCTTCGACTGCTGTTTGAAATCTTATAGCTTATTTATAAGTGACCAAATACTTATTTTCCACTCTAATTTGGAAATAAATTCTTTAAAAATCAAACAATGTGATTTTCTGTTTTTTCCCCACATTCTGTCTCTCGTGGTTGAGGTTTACCCATGTTGACAATTACAGGCCTCTCTAATCTTTTCAAGTAGGAGAACTTGCACAATTGGTGGTTGACTAAATACTTATTTGCCCCACTGTATATGTGTCCTCTGAAGAAGAAAATGTCCAAATCACAGCCATCCGAATGAGTTGGTAGGGCTCTTACTGGAGCGAGTTACCACCCGCCCAGAGAAGAACACAGAGACACAATATCCTCAGAAGTCTGTCAGGACCTTCACAAGGACTTAGCACCACTGTCTCACCAAAAACATGCATGGGAGCTCTTCATCACTGATGATGTAATACAAGAGGGGATGAGGTCTATTGCTGTTCTTGTCATTTTCAAGTGAAAAATATAGGTATTTCAAATGTGATATTAATCTACTAGTAATGTGGTCCTATATATAATACTAAATATTATACAAGTGATTATTCTTAACCAAAATGGCCTAAAAAAACATTGATTCTAGTATGGGTCATTCTTGACCAACTTATGGAAGAGTGTAGGGTCCAGTCACTTGTGCATCTAAGGGTTAATCCATTCATCTTCTGAGCCGCTAATCTTCACAAGGGTCGTGGGGGTGCTGGAGCCTATACCAACTAACAATGGGCAGGGTACACCCTGAACTGGCTGCCAGCCAAAAAGACAACAAAACATTCATGCACACACTCACACATACGGACAATGTGGAGTATTCAATCAGTCTGCCATGCATGTTTTTGGGATGTGGACGAAAGCCAGAGTAGTAAACCCATGGAGAACGAGGATAACACACAAACTCAATATAGGGAGGCCGGAGCCAGGATTGAACCAGAAATCTCAGAGCTGTGAGGCGGACAGAAGGGGGAAAAATAAATAAGTGAACCATCACATGTAATATTTTGTAGCCCCCACTATAGCAGCAATAACTTCAAACGACGCTTTCTGTAGCTGCAGATCCGTCTGGCACATCGATCAGGGCTAATCTTAGCCCATTCTTCTCTACAAAACTGCTGTAGTTCAGTCAGATTCCAGATGTCTGACATGAATCGCTGACTTTAGGTCATGCCATAGCATCTCAATGGGGTTCAAGTCTGGACTTTGACTTGGTCACTCCTGAATGTCTATTTTGTTCTTCTGAAACCATTCTGAAGTTGATTTACTTCTGTGTTTTGGAACTAAACTAAACTAAACTTTTGAATGGATTCTTCCATTCATGATTGCAAATTGTCGAGGCCCTGAGGGAGCAAAAACAGCCCCAATTCATGATGCTCCCTCCACCATGCTTCATGGTGGGGATGAGGTGTTGATGTTGGTGAGCTGTTCCATTTTTCCTCCACACGTGACGTTGTGTGTTACTCACAAAAAAATCAACTTTGGTTTCATCAGTCCACAAAATATTTTGCCAATAACTGCTGTGGAGTGTCCAAGTGCCTGTTTGCAAACATTAAACAAGCAACAATGTTGGTTTTATACTGCAGTGCCTTCTTCCGTGGAGTCCTCTCATGAACACCATTCCTGGCCATAGTTTTAAATATAGTTGATGTGTGCACAGAGATATTGGACTGTGCCAGTGATTTCTGTAATCTTTGGCAGACACTAGGGTTCTTTTTTTACCTCTCTAAGTATTCTGTGCTGAACTCTTGGCATCATCTTTGGTGGACGGCCACTCATTGGGAGAGAAGCAACAGTGCCAAACTCTCTCCATTTGTAGACAATTTCTCTGACTGTCGATTGATGAACATCCAGACTTTTAGAGATGGTTTTGTATCCTTTCCCAGCTTTATTCAAATCAACAATCCTTGATTGCAGATCTTCAGACAGCTCTTTTGACTTAGCCATGATCCACATCAGTCAATGCTACTTATCAAGACAATTCTTACCAGGTGTGTGTTTTATAGTGGCCAAGCAGCTTTAAACCACTCATCAGTGATTGGGCACACACCTGACTTAAATTGTTTGGTAAAAATTGGTTTCAATTGCTATTTTAGTCTCCTTAGGCAGAGGGTTCACTTACTTTTCACCCCTCCCTCCTTCTGTCATTGTTAAAGACAGTCTTAAGTTGGTTAGAAAAGTGTTT
The DNA here is from genome assembly GCF_030265065.1 of Corythoichthys intestinalis. Lineage (NCBI taxonomy): Eukaryota > Metazoa > Chordata > Actinopteri > Syngnathiformes > Syngnathidae > Corythoichthys > Corythoichthys intestinalis. The sequence goes on from NC_080413.1 coordinate 35,412,798, forward strand.
TTGCCAAGCAAAAACTAGGCAAAGGCTGTCGCATGGGGGTGCACAGGGACTTTTTGGGGCCTTGGTTAAAATGCCAGGTTTTTGTGTACTCATGAGGGCATTGGTGGAGTAAAAAGACATTTTGAATCAACTCTAAAAATCCTGTATAGTCCCTTTAAAATAAATTGAATTTCATTATCAAACAAAAATGCTTTTAAGCCTGTTGGCTTTAGACTTCAAAACCAGTTTATTATTCAATTTACACCAGGCTTTTAAAAAGACACATACCCAAATAGTGTTATGTCTTAAGACTGAGGGAAAACCACACATGGTAGACCACTCAGCCGAGGCACACAGAACATATTTTGGTAACAGTTTGAATATACACTAGTAGGTAATTAAAAACCAGTATGTTGCTTGACTCCCAGCACACATAAAGAGATGCATGTCATAAACATGAAAGGAACCCAGTCAGCAGCCTACCACTTCTGTTAATCAAGTTCATGATAAATAGATATTTTGCATTCACACTGGGTGAGTGCAAATACAATAGGCTACATTTCCTCAGCTTCATTACAACACATGGATATTAGATGGTATCACGTGACAGCCACTCTGACTGATGAGTGAGATAGCAGGTACACATGCAGAATTTGGAGACACGTCACCATTCAGTCGGATGAGAAAGCTTTTACGCGCGAGTGTATGCTAAATATGTATTTTCTCATTGTCCGGTTGATGTTTTCAAACAACTAGAGCTTTAGGAAGGCATATGAAAACTCATTTATAATCATAAATATTACAAATTTCAACTTCGCAATTGCTGACCAGTCCTTTTAAATGCAACCACAATCGGTTTAGAAAATGGATACGTGGATACATTTGTTTCAGCAACACCATTCACCAATTCCTGTGATCATACAATTTCATAATCCCTCGTGATAAATTGTAAATTTCGGGCAATTAACGGCAGATTATTTCAATGTTCCAATTTGGTTTAAAATATTCATGCCAGATTTGATTTTAAGTCCTTGCGCGAAGTTTGGAATATATCCAGCACGACATTTTATCGAAATTGTGTAACAAGCAAAGCAAACAATGTCTCTGTTGCTCAAGGAGATGAAACATCCATTAACTTCAGTGATGTCTGAATTGAGGCTTTTTTAATTTGGATGAACTGCAATCAATGCTAATACTGTTGAGTGCTAATGTGTCTGTCAGTCACTTTACTCATGTGGCTAACTGCTTATTGACTACAGTAGGGGATTAAACTTTATCCTTGACTCCTACTGGGAGCATCCCACCACTGAAAAATCTATTAGTCTTTCACCGTGACAAACCTGTGCTTAGTGTTCTCACTTTTAAGTATAGATATGAACACAAACCATTTATAGAGGTAATTTTCAAGAAGTATTATTTTACATTATTGCTATTTATGCATCTCCCATTGAAACGTACTTGAAATACCTTACAAGTGAGGCGTCCTAAACTGATGCCCGAGTCGACATACAGTACCCCTAGCAAAAAGTATGGAATCACCAATCTCAGAGGAGCACTCACTAAGACATTTTATCATGTAGAACAAATTCAGATAAAATCTTGAAAAAACAAGGAATTAGTTCAAAAGTGAACCTCTTTAGCATTCAGAAACACTAAAATAAATGAATTAAACACATTGTGGTGGTCAGCAAATGTTACTTTAATAGAGCAAGTGCAGGGAAATATACAGTATATGCAATCACTCCATTCTGAGGAAAAAAAATATGGAATCATGAGTAACAAACAAAGAAATAACAATCAAAACACATCTCTATTATTTAGTAGCACCACCTCTGGCTTTTATGACAGCTTGCAGTCCCTGAGGCATGGACTTGATGAGTATTCTTCATCAATTTGGTGCCAACTCTCTTTGATTGCAGTTGCTAGATCATCCTTGCAGGTCGGAGCATTGGTGTGGACATGACAAACATATTTTTAATTGATGGGATAAGAACGCTGTTTAAAATTTCAATGTAAATTTGTGCATTTACAAAAGAGTCAAGAGTAAAGAGTCAACAATCTGCATTGGACAAGATGTCAAGAGTCAAGAATCTGCATTGGACATGCTGGAACTTTTTTTTTTTTTGGTGCTGTTCCAGTGAGATTTACAAAGAACACTGCTTGAAGAAAACATCAAAATTCCCTCAGTCCTTGATGATATGGGGCTGCATGTCAGGCAAAGGCACTTGGAAGATGGCTGTGGTTAAATCTTCAATAAATGCACAAGTTTACGTTGAATTTTTTTGTGATCAGAGAGAGTTGGCACCAAATTAATGAATACCGTAATTTCCCCAATATAAAGCGCTTTTTTCCCCCAAAATAAACTTGTAAAATCATGGTGCGCATTATAAATGGGTACATGGATGGAGACAGAAATATATATATATATATATATATATATATATATATATATATACAGTGCCTTGCAAAAGTATTCGGCCCCCTTGAACCTTGCAACCTTTCGCCACATTTCAGGCTTCAAACATAAAGATATAAAATTTTTATTTTTTGTCAAGAATCAACAACAAGTGGGACACAATCGTGAAGTGGAACAAAATTTATTGGATAATTTAAACTTTTTTAACAAATAAAAAACTGAAAAGTGGGGCGTGCAATATTATTCGGCCCCGTTGCGTTAATACTTTGTAGCGCCACCTTTTGCTCCAATTACAGCTGCAAGTCGCTTGGGGTATGTTTCTATCAGTTTTGCACATCGAGAGACTGACATTCTTGCCCATTCTTCCTTGCAAAACAGCTCGAGCTCAGTGAAGTTGGATGGAGAGTGTTTGTGAACAGCAGTCTTCAGCTCTTTCCACAGATTCTCGATTGGATTCAGGTCTGGACTTTGACTTGGCCATTCTAACACCTGGATACGTTTATTTTTTAACCATTCCATTGTAGATTTGGCTTTATGTTTTGGATCATTGTCCTGTTGGAAGATAAATCTCCGTCCCAGTCTCAGGTCTTGTGCAGATACCAACAGGTTTTCTTCCAGAATGTTCCTGTATTTGGCTGCATCCATCTTCCCGTCAATTTTAACCATCTTCCCTGTCCCTGCTGAAGAAAAGCAGGCCCAAACCATGATGCTGCCACCACCATGTTTGACAGTGGGGATGGTGTGTTCAGGGTGATGAGCTGTGTTGCTTTTACGACAAACATATAGTTTTGCATTGTGGCCAAAAAGTTCAATTTTGGTTTCATCTAACCAGAGCACCTTCTTCCACATGTTTGGTGTGTCTCCCAGGTGGCTTGTGGCAAACTTTAAAAGAGACTTTTTATGGATATCTTTGAGAAATGGCTTTCTTCTTGCCACCCTTCCATAAAGGCCAGATTTGTGCAGTGTACAACTGATTGTTGTCCTATGGACAGACTCTCCCACCTCAGCTGTAGATCTCTGCAGTTCATCCAGAGTGATCATGGGCCTCTTGGCTGCATCTCTGATCAGTTTTCTCCTTGTTTGAGAAGAAAGTTTGGAAGGACGGCCGGGTCTTGGTAGATTTGCAGTGGTCTGATGCTCCTTCCATTTCAATATGATGGCTTGCACAGTGCTCCTTGAGCTGTTTAAAGCTTGGGAAATCTTTTTGTATCCAAATCCGGCTTTAAACTTCTCCACAACAGTATCTCGGACCTGCCTGGTGTGTTCATTGGTTTTCATAATGCTCTCTTCACTTTAAACAGAACCCTGAGAGTATCACAGAGCAGGTGCATTTATACGGAGACTTGATTACACACAGATGGATTCTATTTATCATCATCGGTCATTTAGAACAACATTGGATCATTCAGAGATCCTCACTGAACTTCTGGAGTGAGTTTGCTGCACTGAAAGTAAAGGGGCCGAATAATATTGCACGCCCCACTTTTCAGTTTTTTTATTTGTTAAAAAAGTTTAAATTATCCAATAAATGTTGTTCCACTTCACGATTGTGTCCCACTTTGTTGTTGATTCTTGACAAAAAAATTTAAATTTTATATCTTTATATTTGAAGCCTGAAATGTGGCGAAAGGTTGCAAGATTCAAGGGGGCCGAATACTTTTGCAAGGCACTGTATATGGCGGAAAACACTCAGGTGACTTGAAGTTCCGCTCTGAGATCCCCAATTTAGCCAAATTTCAAAATTGTCCAAAATACACGTGTGATACATCATTGGAAAGCTTAAAATCTCAATTTTCTGGGGGAACAAAAATTTTGAACAGGAAGGCATTTTTGAAAAAAAAAATAATAATAATTTAAGCAGCAAAACCCTAATTGGAGGCGAGAACACGCGAGAGCAGAATTAAAGACGCCAAAATTTTAACGAGATATTATCGCGTACTTACTTTGTTTCGATCCAAAAACTCCATGTAGCATGTATCACTGAGAGTCAAGACACAGCTGTGAATGGCCACAGCCGGATTTTTTTTTATTTTATGGGTGAAACATGGTGATATAACAAGGGTCGCGATGCAGAAAATGCAGACAACAAGGAGTGGTTTAGATTTTCTTTTTCATAAGGTTACCCTTTTAAAGGTTATTTTTCAAATTTTTTTTGTTTGGATCGATTATTTATCATCTAACATATCGGGGGAAATGCGACTAACAAAAAAAATACAATCACGCAATAGTAATGAGGTAGATATCCGTGACTTTTTTACAGACGCCAAATTTTTCATTGTGACGTAATTCGTTTAAAAGTTTAAAATATGCGAGTGAATAATTTTTTAAAGTCTTTTTTTTTAAAACTAAAATTTAGACATCAATTAATGATTCTAAGCAAAAAATGACAGACATTTTGAATATTAAATATAATTACTTACATTCTTTTTGTGGCCAGATTTAAACAAAAGCGGTTGCGCGACGTCTGTAAACGGGGGTTTTCAGGGTAAAACGGAAAAATTAAAAATAGTTCGGGGGCTTCATGCGCCATGAATCTGCTATTGCAGCATATAGACATATTGTTCTATCAAACGCAACAGTTGTTTTGGCTTTAAATACAGCAGTTTCTTTTAGAGAGGGGTGCAAGAGCAGAAACTGTTTTTTCAGTGTTGTCTGTGTTTTGCGCCATATATATGTATTAACCGTTTTTTTGTTTTTTTTTATTGACACGGCCACGTTGTGTTGAAGAAACGACCCGTTGCCGACCATTACGGTACGTGACGTCACCATTTTGGAAATACTTCACTCTAATCGGCCGAATGATTTCGTCTGTGTTAAATTCTGCTTTTTTCACTCTTCATAAAGCACAGAATTTAGTTTCTTGAACTCATTTGAGTTAACGTTTATTGCTTGCCTGGTACACCAGACTCACCGCTGTTCCAGCTATTGAGTCTGGCCACCATTCCGCGGATACAATTTCCAGGGCGGAGCAAGCCACAGCAAACAGACAGCGGAGTGGACCAATCAGCGACGGGCAGACGTGACGTTAGTAAAACGACGAGGGCAGGACGTGTTGTTGTGGAGACAACTTCCGACGCGCAAGAGTGACGTTGCTCGTTAAGAACACGTCACGCAAATAAACGAATCTGATTTGTCGATTGATTTTGTACCTGCTCGAGAGGCCGTTAATGGGCTGGTTCCCAGACTTTTCTCTCAGTGTTTGAAAAATACAGGGAGAACAGTCTGGCCGTGCCAGGCAAGTTTATTGCAGCTCCGCAACTCGGACCATAACAAACGTAAGGACACAGACTTCCTGTGTCCGTCAACTATATCTATCGCTCGGGAAACTCAAACCCAAATAACACTAGTTCCTATTGTTACTGTCGTGTCGACAGCGATGAGCTCTCATGGATTTCTGACTTATGTTCTCACTTTCATTTTCCCGTATCAATCCATGGAAGAAACATTTATTCATCATGATGAAACGAGTAAGTTATACAGCAGCCTTAAAAGAAAAGTCACATCTGTTTTGTTTTCTCCTCGATTCTGGTAAGTTGGAGAAGTTGTCAAATCATATTATTACCGTAAAAATTGTCAGTTTATGGTAATGTTTTGAACTACCAATGTGCTATGCTTGTGCTGTGTTTCACCAGTCAGTAAAATGACATTTCTGTATTTGTACACGAGCTCTGTTTTCTTGTATTCTTCTATTTATTGGTTCTAAAATTTAGGGTGCTCGTTATAAACGGGTACAATAATTTTCCCTAGGTTTTACAAGTAAATTTGGGGTGCGCATTACACACGGGTGCGCCTTATATTCGGGAAATTACGGAAATACTCATCAAATCCATGCCTCAGAGACTGCAATCTGTCATAAAACCCAGAGGTGGTGCTACTAAATACTAGAGATGTGTTTTGTTATTTCTTTGTTTGTTTCTCATGATTCCATATTTTTTCCGAAGAATGGAGTGATTCCATAAATATTTCCCTGCACTTGCTCTATAAAAGTAACATTTAGTGACCACCACAATGGTTTTTATTCATTTCTTTTAGTGTTTCTGAACGCTAAAGAGCTGCATTTTGAACTAATTCCTTTTTTTTAAAGCTTTTTATCTGAGTTTTTTCCACATGATAACATTTTTGAGTGAGTGCTCATCCGAGACTGATGATTCCATACTTTTTGCTAGGGGTTGTATAAGGTTTCTACTGATGCGGAGGAGGACAACTCTTTACTGGACCTTACTTTGTCGACGTATTTGTGTGTGATTTGGTTTGTTACTCAAAGTCCACAACTTTTGACCATTGGTAAGGATGGACGTACTGTAGATCTACTGGTAAATTGATTGAGTCATCTTTTGGCTCAGCTCCCTCTTCCGTATGACAGGTCACATCAATACAGACATTGTGCCAATCTAACTATCGATCTCCTGTTCCAAATTCCCCTCACTTTTGAAGAGACCTCAAAATACTCAATTGCCACCTGAAACAAGAAATATAAGAAGTGGGGAAAACAAACAACGCAATTTGTTCATTTGACTTGATATATTCATTTCTAAATTGTCTTCTAACTTTATTTGGATGAGATAAGAGTGCAGCTCTCAGCTTCTTCTCTAAAGCAAGGTCGAAATCAAAGCAGAGAACAGATAACACAGCTGATTGAAAATTCCACCTTCTTGTGAGCCACTTCATGGGTTAACATGGAGGCCTGCCAATTTGCATTTAGACTAACAAAAACTGTATGTGTTGAAAGGTCGAGACGGAATCTTTCTTGAATGCACCTGGGACCCATTGATAGTTATCGCACCCAGGCCCTTTTGACATTTGTTCCACCACTGGTTCACACTGAAACTGAGTATGAGTTTGTCTGTTGATTTATCAGTTCATACAAATACGCTATACATCTGTATCTGGCCTGGCTCCCGAAATTTTAGAACCCATTGTGGCCCGTGTGTCAAAAAGTTTGCCTATCGCTGCTTGAGAGTGTACTCAAATTATTCTATGGCACCCCTTTATACTGCATGCTGCCCCCACAAGGCTCATTCCATTGGTAAAACATTACAATCTAGGTTTAAAGGTTTCTAGAGTTTAGCATTATGGTTCGATACTAGGTATGATGCTCTCAGTGCATTCGCTTTTGTTGATGTGGTGGCCCTCAGTAATTGTTTCTGTCCTTTGCGGTCGTAGTCTGGCGTAGGCTCCTCTTCTGATTCGTCAGGTGGCCTTTTACGCGTAAAAAGCTGTCCAAAGACGTGTGTTTTCAGTTATCTTCCCGAGCATGTGGGCTTATTATTTCCGGGAACAAAACTGATACGCCTACGTAATACGACACTATCGAGGATAAGTGCACATTGATGTAAAAAAAAATAGATGCGAGTTCCAGTAGCGTACCGCACAAATTCTATTTTTAAACTGTACGTCGCCATCTTAACCCGGAAGTGGGTCAACATAGGCACGCCCTCGCATACAATCAATGTTATTACTGCTTGTTTTCTGCTGGTAATTTAAAAAAATGAACATGCCGAGTAAACACTGCTGCTATGGAACTTGTAGAAACCACTCTAGACCTTACAAGACCTTACTTACTAGACCTCCATATGAAGGATGTTTTCTTCACATGTTTCCCGAAGCCAAAAAATGGAAGAAAAAAATGTAAAGAATGGTTTAACTTGTGCAGACATCAAAATACCAGTTTAACGCCAGCAAGGTGAAGCCATTCACCCACATATGCAGTAAACATTTTGTTGTTGTAAATTACCCTCAAGAACAGTCAGAGACATAAAACAACCAGAGGATGAAATATATAAGAAAGACTGGGCATATGGTGGTAAAGGATAGATTGTGGAAAAAGAGAATGTCATTGTCTGTGGCGTAAGGCAATGCACACAAGAAAAAGATGTCGATAAAAAAGCTACCTTTGGATCAGGTCGGCTCTTTTTCCCGTCTTTTTCAGCCCTCGACACTCAAGCCATTTCTTTAACTGAACATCTGCATGTTCTTCCACATCTTTACCAGTGAATTTGGCACCAGGGACATTATTTTCGGACAGAATTGGTAGGTTTAGCTCAGTAAATATCTTGTTTGTACACCATTTCCATTCATTTACTATTAGGGACAAACGGGAGGTTGAACCGCCTAGCAACAATTGCTAATGTCATGAATATCAATGAGCAAAAATGACGTTTTGCTTGCGGTACGCCATTGAGTTCTATGACGACATACTATCCGGTTTGTTATTATATTTATTGACTAATCCAAGCAAAACAGAGTACCCCGTCTGCCATTGCTGTGGTTTGCCGCCTGCAGCACACAGCCAGCAGCAGGCAGCTAACGTGACTGTTTACCGCAATTTCCGTACTATTGAGCGCCCCTGATTACAAGCCTCACCCAGTACATTTTTAAAGGAAAAACCATTTTGTACATACATAAGCCTCTCCTGACTATAAGCCGCGTGTGCCCACATAGTAAACTGAAATATTTATAAAGAAATACACAGAGTTTTTAAAAGTTTTAATACCATACTTTAACGAATCGGGTTATGATATAGCGTGTGACTTACGAGGGTAAGGGAGGTGCGGAAGAGCGAGAGACGTGCTGTTGTTGTTTTTGCGGGTGTGTCTGTGTGTGCGCGTCGCTGCTGCCTGGTTGTTTCACAAGTATCCAAAATAAAGAATTGCAATTTAACTAAGCGGGTTACACTTTGTCATCGTTACAACACATTAACTTTTCTTTCCAAACAGCGCCAGCAACATGGCACTTAGCTGACTCCTCAAGCTCACTCCTGCGCGTGTGTCGTCGTCTTCATCACGCAGCAGACCGGCTTTTCGAAACCCGATGGTGATGGTGGACTTTTTTCACGCTGCTCCATGCTGTCAGACTTTTGCAAAAGTTGCTCTTCGCATACAGCCACTTTTGTAAACGATCTGATGCCGCTGGCCATCCAAACCTTCAATTCAACTCGGCACGCCATATCCATTTCTTCTAGCATTTTCCATGATGCGGGTATGCTAATTTTACTGATGCACAGAGATGAGGGTCTGCTACTTTTATTCGTGTACAAAGCACAAAAGTTAAAATACGGGTAAGAGTGAAAACTAGCGTCTTCCTCGAAACATATATTCCACATGTTTTACGCTTACATTTTGTGCTCGAGCGCTCCTGGCGGTCGTTAGAAAAATTGATAAATTGGCCACATCATTGCATATGCCGCAGGATTCAAAATGAGGGAAAAAAGTAGCGGCTTGTAGTCCGGAAATTACGGTACATTGACTGACGCTGGGCTGCTCCTTGTGCGTGTAAACACCTGAGTGATGGCGACCAACACTAGAGGCCGACGTCCACATATCTCTACTCGGACTAGACAATAGATTAGGCAGGCAGATTGGTGTATCAAGAGGTACAGGCCGGAATTTGGTCATTAATGAATTATTTATTAATTCTCCACGGCCCGGTAATGGTCCCCGGCCCAGTGGTTGGGGACCACTGCCCTAGACAGTCTGAATATATTGAAAATAATGGTCCCCGGCCCAGTGGTTGGGGACCACTGCCCTAGACAGTCTGATTATATTAAAAATATAGTGGCTCTTGAGCAGGTTCATACACCCTAACCAACCACCACATTATTTCTACATGCAGATGATTCAGACAAATCTAAATTTAAAGAACACGAAGCAATATAAGGCTGTCACAACTATCTGATCTTTCTCTTGTTGTTTAACAATAAATCAAAACACATCACCGACCAGACTCAAGAGTTATCAAAAATCTAAAGATGCCATTGTGACTGGATAGAAATTGTGACTGAATAGATGCTAATCTGCTTCTCTGTGACAACTGACAATCTGTCCGTTAGCTAAATGCCCATGGAAGCCATATACTGTACATACAATACCACATACACGCATATATACTTTTATGTACTTTATTAATGCACATAATATTTAATCCCCAAGAAATAAATGATCAGTTTCAGATGTTTATGGCAGCTTCATTTTAACAGTGATAGAATTATTTTCTACAATGTAATACTGGAGTGATTTTGCCTACATTCTAACCAATGGCTAACCACTAACTGGGCCTTCAACTCAGCCGAGATCCCATCTAACCAGAGGTGGGGAGAATAGCCAAATATTTTACTCAAGTAAGAGTAGTGTTACTTCAAAACAATATTACTCAAGTAAAAGCAGTCATCAAAAAATGTACTCAAGTAAAAAACATTCGGTGAAAAAAAGACTCAAGTAATGAGTAATATTGTGAGTAACTGCTTACAATGTCTGATTTTTAAAAATAATGGTACTTTTTTTTTTCATAGCAAAACGTAATCAATATGAACTGCTATTATTATTCATTAGTATAACCTATTACATGCCCAAATTGTGAGTAACTGCTTATAATGTAAAAAAAAATTTCAAACAATTGTATTTTTTTTTTATCTATAGGATTTGTTATTATTATCCTATGAAGAAAAATAAGACTATAACCTATTTCATAACCACATTAAGCTAAAGAAATACAAAAAAAAAAAAAAAAAAAAAAAAAAAAAAAAAATAAGCAATCTTTGAATTTCGGCGAGAGGAAAAAAAAACTACAGAAATTAAGCATCACTCATCCAAAGTGCATAATTGCCCTGTAGTGGAGAAAGCATATTTCCTATTATGTAACTAAATCATCTCCGATATTCCAAGGTCAATCGGTGCCAAATAAAACCTTGAATTAAAAGCCGCGCTTTGAGTCATGTTGATGGCAGCACTGTATGTCAAATACTTCATTTTAATACCGTAATTTTCGGACTATAAGCCACTACTTTTTTCTCCCATTTTGAATCCTGTGGCTTATAGTCCAGTGCGATTTATTTGTTAATTGATTGCGTTAAGTAACAAGGTAACAATTTATACATAGGCGGAGTTTGACTTTTTGGGCAGGGGGGGGGGGGCACAACATGTGGATGACCCCGAAACACAGTGTCAGCAATAAAATTAACTTACAAGAATATTTATAACAATAAGTTGACAATGAAACACAGTGTCAGCAATAAAATTAACTTACAAGAATATTTATAATAATAAGTTGACAATGAGCGTTTTTTGTTTCCTATAATTTTTGAGGGGAATTCTAAATTAGGCTGCTTAGGCAATATTTTTCGCCAAGATCGTCATCCATTGAATATGGTACGCCCGCCGGTGTCGTGCCAATGTAGTTACCCCAGTCAAAAATTGTATCCCCTGGGTCTCCACCCACTATGGAGGTAGATTTGTGTCTTTATTATTCAATCAAAAGTTGCTTCAATAACAAAAAAAAAGTTGCTTCAATAAAAATAAATAAATAAATAAATAAATAAATAAATAAATTTAGAACAAAAAAAAAATGCATGTGAAACCTATTTTTCTTTGATTGAATGTTTTTTTGATTGAAGCAACTTTTTCGATTGAAGTAATGTTGGTATGTGTTTGGGCCACATTTTGGCTAGGATGTTTTTGTCTTTATTATTCAATCAAAAAATACATTGCTTCAAAAGAATGTATTTTCAAAAAGAAAAATCACTTCAATCAAAAAAGAAACTTCAATCATAGAAAACGTTTTTGAATGCGAAAAAATATTTGAGATTGAAAAATTTGCATTTGAACACTTAATTTTTCGTTGAAAAAGTTTTCTTTGATTGAAACAATCCTTTTTGTGTTTGGGCCATATTATAGGTAGGACATTTGTGTCTAAATCATTCAATCCCAAAAAAAGCTGCTTCAATCAAAAAAACAAAAATTCAATCAAAGAAAAAAAATCATTTGAAAAATGCCCCTCCCCTAATTGTTATTTATTTATTTATTTATTTATTTTAATTATATGCAGCGCAAATGACTGTCTAAGGTGCTAGTCACATGATCTGTTCGAGAAATAATTTTGACCCATTATAAAAATGATTTTTGTTGCAGTGTTATTTAACATATATACTGTATAGGAAGGTCAATTTCATGCAATGTCACTTTTCGGACACCAGGGGGGCCTGCCCCCCCCTTAAAATCCACTTATGAATGTTTATTATCATATTTGACAGCGGTGTCATAAGACTGCCATAAGACCTTCATAATTATGACATGACACTATCATGGGCATTAACGTGAATGCATCTGACAGATGACATATGTCATTAACTCCATTTTTGTCCAGTTCAGATCTTTTACATCCATTCAAAAGTCAGATAATTTTCCAAATGACACAAAACGATATCTGTCATAAGCATTTATTAATGCTCATGGCAGTGTGTTGTCAGAATCGTGATGCTCTTATGACAGTTTTATGGCACCACTGTCAAATAAAGTGTTACCAGATACCATAACTAGCAATAAATGAAACAACTGGAATATTTACTGAAGAAATAATTAGCACAGAACATGAACTTTGATTGTTATTTACATCTATAGCGGTGCAATACGTACAAGGAGGCATGCTGGACAACAGTGTTGACAGCAGGTGGCAGTAGAGGTTGACTGTCTCCCTCATGGGAGCAGTGATGGCCAAATGAACCCTCTTGAAGCAATGAAGCTTTGAACCAATTAGCTGCAAAGCTTCATTGGTTCAAAACTTCATGGGGGTTCATTTGATCTTATGATAAATATCCCATAATACAATGAGGATAGCTGCAGCTTATAGTCCAGTGAATTTTATCTATGAAAAAATGTCATTTTTGTGTTTATTTTGATGGGTGGCAGCTTATAGTCAGTTTATATTATGAAAATTATGGTATGTAGAATTAAGAGGAGAACTGTGATGACTAGTGTAGCCCTAAGTTGCTGAGTAAAAGTAGCGTTTCTTCTTTGCAAATCTACTCAAGTAAAAGTAAAAAGTATGGCTTATTATACTACTCCTAGAAGTAAAATTTTCTCAAAAAGTTACTCAAGTAAATGTAACGGAGTAACACGTTAATACGCACCTCTGCATCCAACTACATCACAGGTTTCCATCTAATCCCTTTATCCATCATTTTCTATGTATTTATTTATTCAGTCTATTCACCAACATAGATTGAAATAAAAATAACTGCGCTTTGTTTACTAAACTGGTTTGTTGTGGACACTAGGAGACATCTGTTTTATATACACAAGACCAGAGCTATGGTGGGTTGCACTTTTCAGAATCTCATTTTAATGTGCTATCTTTATTTGCATGATTTTTATTAAATAAGCTGTGATCTCAGAAAAGTGTGTGCCACCACCTTACAACTCATTTGAAATGTGACTCATTTTGTCACATTCTTGTGCACCACAAACACATTGAAAAAAAAATAATTAAAAATAAACATTTGCATTTCACTGAGGGAAACAATTATTTGGCCCCAAAACACGCTAGTTACGGGAGAACAAGATGGTCGCGGACCAGATCCAGGGCACATTGTAGCCGTTGCACACAACTTTAAGACAACAGAGTAAGGCTCAGTGGTGAAAGCAAAGCAGGTGAACCAATGTTAGTCCACTAACATATATGATTGCCTTGTTTTCAAAAATTGTGTATCGATTTTTGCAATTTAACTGAAGTATTTGGCAAATATTGGAGTAAAAAGTACAGATACCTGCTGTAAAATGTAGTGAAATAAAAGTAAAAAGTACCACTTAATATTTGTACTTAAGTAAAGTACAGATAATCAAAAACTTAGAGTGCCTGCGACAGCATAAAAAAAAACCTAAAATAGCACTATTATGTGTTGTGTGTCATTATATGAATTAGAATCATACTTTGAGATGATTGGACTATATACAACAATTTGGCAAAGCGCAGATGATGAGAAAGTAGTCTTTTAATCTGCCGTTTAGACCTGCCTGTTATTATAGCTCTAGCATCCCCAGCTGGATGATGACGTCGGCAGGGTCACAATTTCATCTTATTTAGAATTCAGCCCATTGAGGGGGGAAAATTCAGAATGAGGAAAATACGACAGAGAGGAGCAAAATGTCATAGATGTTTCTATGTCTGTACTCCAATATTTTTACAGGATATTCTTTTTATCTCAGTATTTTTATAAATGGTATGGTCATGACAAATAACAGTCTTGTGTTAAATGGAATATGAAATATTTAAAATGCATTTATTCAGTACGACATGGCAAAATTACTTCATCATGGTCAAAACTATTGGTTTTTTGCACCTCCAGAACGATATTTTATGTCACCGGAGTTAGTTCGGCTTTTGTCATTTCCCTGCCTTCGGAGAGCATAAACAAATCAGGAAGCGTGACAGCTAGCCGACATGCTAACCCAAACCAAGCGGCATTTCAAAGTGTTATTCTCGCCTTTCGAAGCCAAAAATCACACAAAACTACCCCGGAACATGTCACATGGCGGCGGGGTTGTCGATTGGCCCGGTGGCGAGCAAGTTACAGCTCTTCGTTCCCCTGCTGCTGGCAGGAAAGCTCGTTTGCCGGGGAAGCAGCTGGAGAATGACCGCCGGACAAACCGGCCCAACCCGAGCATAGTGGTCTGTTGCCGGGCACACGAAGAGGCCAGAGGGCTGGAAGTCTGGATGATATGGAGAACCGAACAAGCCTAAGCAGAGTATAACGTTCTCCCGGTGACACATGAAGAGGACCGAGGGGCGTGTGCGACAAGCTGCCACTCGTGGACCGAGTGGTATTCTCGGTGGAGAAGAAGCATTGTCAGCCACAAAACGCAAGCCACTTCCGTATTAAAATGTGTGCCATGAGCCCAGTATTTGACATAATACAAAACATGTTTACTCACTTCCTCGTAAGTCCAATTGTCCCACAGTTGTCGGACTTTTGGCCCATCTCGAGGTGGGGGTTTCTGAATACCAAAAAGGCTCACACGCCTCTCCCTGGTCCAGCAACAAAACCCTGCAGCACATTTGGCTGGCATGATGCAAAAAAAAAACAAATTAATCTGCAAAATCAGCTGAATCCGCAGTCCATCTGCACGCTAGAAGGCAATGCTGTATTGTGAGATGCCGGCCCAGGTGACGTTACATTCGCATTCCTCCTCAATACAGGAAATTATTCATTTTCATGGCGCAGGATTCAAAAGATTGAATATTATTAATCGATCGCTTCTGCACACATCCAAGCGGTCCAGTTCATTCAGATGCATAAAATACCGCGTGAAATAAAATAATATGAAATAAACATGCATTTTGCTGTCAAAGGCACTTTAACTACAGTAACGAAGTAAACGTACTTCGTACATTCCACCACTGGATAAGGAATATACATTTGAAACAGTTTTCCTACTGTTTGTATTTGGAGCGTACAATGTACTTTGATTCTAATATATGAGTGTTGATTAAAAGGTTTTGTGGTACTCTGGTACTTCTGTTTTTCTTGGCTACAGGGGTTGTTCAGTGGTTAAATTTAGCTGTTATGGGTGGATTTTGATTCAGATGCCTTTTTTGAATGCAACTACAGAAGCAAATACATGCACGGGGTTAATAATTGATATAGGTACCATACGATGAGCACTACAGCTAACACCTCAGCACTATGCATAGCATGCTTTAAGAATCTGCAGATGCAGTATATAACAAACCCCTGAAGGATTGGATTTGAAGTTGTGCACGAGAGCTATAATTGCCCTTTGGGATTTTTTTTTACCACTCATCCACATGAAAAGAGCTTGTATTCCTAAGGCAGAAATCAACTGCTTGAATAAAATGGGGCAACAAAAATCGATGAAGGTAGATTCTAGTTTAAGTATATTCCCTTCCTGTGTTTCAGGGGAGTGTGAATATGAGCTAAATATGTATTCTAATTTACTTGTAAGCCACCACCAGATATACACCAACTGTACTTTCTTTTATTTTGTAAAACTAACAGCTGCAATATTAGATAAGAAAGGAGGAAAGTTGAAATTGAAAGAAAAAAAAATCTGTGATTTAACATTGTAATAGACATTTTGGGAACAGATGCCGTTTTCAAAGATTACGCAGAGTATTTTATCAGCAACAAAGGCTCTGGTTTATACTTGGTGCCATTACAGAAAAACAAGGATAGCGTCAGTGCAGGGTTTCTACAGGTATCAAAATATCTCATTTAATGCTTTTTAATGCCACTTTTTTTTAATCGATATCACGACATTATCCAACTCCAAAAATCCAGTATTGATATCAAACTGATACTGATAAATATGGTCATGGAGTAAACATATTATGGCTAATTGAATTGTGATGCCCCACTGGATACTTTAATAATGATAAATGTAACAACTTCAAGGTTTTTCAATAAACATTCTGTGAAAAATAAGAACATCTTCAACTGAAGTTATGGAAGAAGGGCCTATATTGCACAACTATATTGATGAAATCAAAATAGTGCAAAGATCAGTTTCAGCATCAGCTGATAGTGAGATACACAAGGACTGCAGAGAAAACAAATGGGAAATTAAACAAGACCAGAACATGAAACACAGGGAAACTCGACAAAGGCACAAAAATACGAATCCAACAAAATAAATGAATATGTATCAGTTTTATTTCCAATTAATAGCACTGATGATGTGCATCTATTTATCAGACAGTGGAGACATTCTGGTACGTCTTTTAATGTCCCTCACATCATCACTTCTGCAAAATGTATTGGTTAATGAATTCATTTTGTTCCGCTTCTACTTTAGACAGGGTTTCATACTCATTGTGATATCTCTTAAGTTGCATCATCTTTTCTGCAATGAGAGCTGACAGTTGCTGTTGCTGGGCCTCTCGTTGTTTTGCCATGAACTTCAGCAGGTTTCTTGTCCCAAGGGCCTTCAATTTTTCCCTCTCTGTCTCATTTGCCAACTCGTCTACTAGGTCCATGAGACCGCCAATTATCTTTAGAAACTGCACAATTTTGTCCAAAAAATCTTTGCAGTCTTCTTTGAGCTCCGCTGTCTTCTGGCTGACTTCTGGCTCGAGTGCACGTAGCTTGTTGAGTTCATCAAAATAACAGCCTACCTCTGCCAATGCCTCTTTAGCCATAGCTTGTCTGCTCAACTGTGAAAAAAATGAAGCATTATGGTTGTAAATTTTTGGAAGCACACTGATAATGTTTATTTTTTTTAAACCCATTTTCCCCTTTATTTCACATAAATTATTTCACAGTTATTAACATGCATTTGCATAATACATGTTAATAACTGTGAAATATATTTTTTTAAATTATATTTTTATTTATAAATGTATATAGTTTATAAAAAATCTTTTTATTTTTTATGTATAAAACAAACATATACATATAAAATAACTTGGTAATTACTGCTGCCCCCGCTGCTGAAAAAACTCCAAGAGGAAACACTTCACACACACAGATACATACTGAAACCCAAAGCGTTGGACCACAGCGATGAACTAAATTTGACTATTTTTGCGTTAATTTGCTTACAGTCAATTTATTACATGAGTGTTCAAATACAATGGTATGAAAAAGTTTCTGAACGTTTTGGAATTTCTCACATTTCTGCATAAAATCACACTCAAATGTGATCGTGTCTTTGTCAAAATCCCACAGATGAAAAAACAGTGTTCGCTTTAACTAAAACCATCCAAACATTTATTGGTTTTCATATTTTAATGAGGATAGCATGAAAACAATGACAGAAGGGGGAAAACTAAGTAAGTGAACCCTCTGCCTAAGGAGACTAAAAGAGCAATTGAAACCAATGTTTACCAAATAATTTAAGTCAGGTGTGTGCCCAATCACTGAAGAGTGGTTTAAAGCTGCTCTGCCCACTATAAAACACACACTTGGTCATTGTCTGATGTGCATCATGGCTCGTTCAAAAGAGCTGTCTGCAGACCTGCGATCAAGGATTGTTGATTTGTATAAAGCTGGGAAAAGATACAAAACCATCTCTAAAAGTATGGATGTTCATCAATCGATAGTCAGAGAAATTGTCAACAAATGGAGAGAGTTTGGCAGTTGCTTCTCTCCCAAGGAATGGCTGTCCACTAAAGATGATGCCAAGAGTTCCAGCGCAGAATACTCAGAGAAGTAAAAAAGAACCTTAGAGTGTCTGCTAAAGACTTACAGATATCACTGGCACAGTCCAATATCCCCAGGTGCACACATCAACTACATGTACAACTATGCCAAGAATAGTGTTCATGAGAAGACTCGACAGAGGAAGCCACTACTGCTTAAAAAAAAAAAAAAACATTTTTGCTCATTTAATGTTCGCAAAAAGACACTTGGACACTACACAAAAGTTTTGGCAAAATATTTTTGGACTGATGAAACCAAAGTTGAATTGTTTGGGAGTAACACACAATGTCATGTGTGGAAGAAAAATGGAACAGCTCACCAACATCAACACCTCATCCCCATCGCAAAACATGATGGTGGAGGGAGCGTCATGATTTGAGGCTGTTTTGGTGCTTCAGGGTCTGGACAACTTGCGATCATTAATGGAAGAATGAATTCAAAGGTTTATCAGGATGTTTTGCAAGAAAACCTGAGGCCGTCTGTCAGACGGTGAAGCTAAAAAGAGGATGGATGCTGCAACAAGACAATGATCCAAAACACAGAAGTAATTCAACTTCAGAATTGTATCAGAAGAACAAAATACACGTTCTGGGGCAGCCAAGTCAAAGTCCAGACTTGAACCCCATTGAGATGCTGTGGCATGACCTAAAGACAGCGATTAATGCCAGACATCCATCCCATGAATCTGACAGAACTACAGCAGTTTTGTAGAGAAGAACGGGCCAAGATTAGTCCTGATCGGTGTGCCAGACTGATCTGCAGGTACAGGAAGCGTCTGGTTGTTGTTATTGTAAGTTGTTGCTGCCAAAGGGGGGTGAGAAAATATTAAGGGGCAGTTTACATGGCGACACTGCGACACAAAGACGCAATGACTGAGTAGCGGACTCG
This sequence comes from Corythoichthys intestinalis, assembly GCF_030265065.1. Lineage (NCBI taxonomy): Eukaryota > Metazoa > Chordata > Actinopteri > Syngnathiformes > Syngnathidae > Corythoichthys > Corythoichthys intestinalis. The sequence continues at coordinate 35,432,009 of NC_080413.1, forward strand.
CCTCGCGTGCATATGGTGTCGGCGAAGCTGGAAGGCGAGGACGAAAAATTCTGAATCCTGCCTCCAAAGTGGAAGAATCCGACTGCGGGGGGTTGAGGGGGGCTTCCTCGGCATGCACATCAAAGGCTCCTGCGGCGCGAGACTGCGCCGTTAACGTCAGCACTCGTACACGTCACATTGGGCGTGTGCAGCGGTGCTACTAAACATTAAAAACAGCAAATATGTCGGAATGTCGGCTTTAATTTACTGTTTTAATAATATTTTTAAATTAAATATGTTGAACGTTTCAATTTTTGTGCCTTTCTGAACAAAAGAAAAATGACATTGCTTCGAGTGGGCAGGCATATTTTTTTCTGGACTGAGGGCGCTAGGTGGGGTCAAAGTGCATCATTCTCTGTCGCCCTGTAAATCTGCACTGCCCCCTTGGGCCTGTCATGAATACTACATCGTTTTCATGCGGAATTGTGATATTGTTCAAATGCAAATTTGAAATTTTTCGTATTCTCTGAGAGTCACCATGTAAACTGCCCCTAAATGTGATGGCTCACTTACTTAACCCCCCCTTCCCCCTTCTGTAAATGTTTGCATACTATCCTCATTAGAATATGAAAAAAAAGTTAAAGCAGAGTTTTTTCATCTGAGTGATTTTGACAAAGATCAGATCACAGAGATTAGGGTTTCAATAAGTATCAGCCAATCTCATTGTATGCTTTATATGCTACTTTTAATACCACTCTAAACTAATCTAATGCCCATGCCCAACTGCAGATAGTTTTTGCACACATAAATTGTATGTACAGTTGTCCTATAATTACTTTTTCACCGATACCCCAACATTATCCAACTCCAAAAATCCGGTTCCAATATCAAATTTATACCAATGTATGCATACATGCAGTCTTGGACCTAACATATTATGGCTAATTGTATTGTGATGCCCCATTGGATACTTTAATAATGATAAACAAAACACTTTCAAGGTATTTCAATAAGCATTCTGTGAAAAATAAGAGACCAACTTCAACTGAAGTTATGGAAAATGTGCCCATATATTCCATCACTATATTTGCTGTTGAAATCAAAATAGTTTTTTGAATCAAGTGCAAAGTGCCAATAAGGCACATATGGCTATCGCAGTGTTTCTAGCTCAGAATAACAACAAAGACACAAAGCTTCAGTACAGTGAATACAATATGTCATGAGTTCATAATTAATTATTTTTTAATAATTTATTGTTCATTAAATGTTTGCACAATGCATGCAAATGGTCTGCTCACCTAACAAATCCCAAGCAGCTTAGTTTGGAGACATCTAATGGGCAATTAACATAACTGTGCTTAGCTGTGACTAGCCCTTGCACAAAGGCAGAAGGCTTCTACATTCACTTTGAAGGCACACGCATATTGGCCCAACCGATCTTGAAAAACTGCTGTCGATATTATCTGGACTACATTATTAAATTATGTTATGGTTTTTTGTCACCGTCGAGCTTACAGAATTTTTAATGCCTAGAACATTTCGTTTAATGCTTTTTAAGTCCTGAATTTTTACATAATCCATTTAATGACTTTTAATGCTGTTTAATGACCCGCATAAACCCTGGAGGCTCCTTCACCCGATCATGGCCGAGGCGAGGAAAGCCAAAAACAACACTAGTCTGTTCATCGACAAGCTCTACATTGACGGTAAACAATATGGGAACTACGGAGTAATTTTGTGGTTGAGTGGGGAAGATGAAAACAGTCTCCCGGAACCATGGCCACTGCAGCATTCCTTCTACCCACAACTGTAAATGCAGACGCATGGTGATGACGTCATTGAAAAATGTGCTCCGGGCGATGGTGAATGACCCCCCCCCCCTTTCCTCGCTCCCCTTCTTTTTTTCCTTCCTCTCATATATTTTTATTTTGGCTCAGGAGTTGGCTTAAATACTACAAACGTGAGTGCATAATATTAAATATACATAGAGTATAAGTAACTGAGTACTAATAAAAAGCTCACTTACTTTAGAACTGAGTACTAATAAAAAGCTCACTTACTTTAGAACGTAGATGTCAGCCAGTATATTGGACACAGATCATGGTAAAACAATTAGGACAATAGTGTCTGAGATTATTTTCCCTTTATGGATGTGTTTATGACACAAAACAACAAAGCCTCTACATGACATCATATAGTTAAGTCTCATTGGCCGACATCATCAGCGACAAACATCATTCTGTGTACTCATCAAAGACATATTTACTGTTCAAATTGTTAAATGGCGGAAAACACTCGGGTGGAGTTCTGCTCTGAGACCCGCAATTTTCAAAATTGTCCGATATGCATGAGTGATACATCATTAGAAAGCTTATAATCTCGATTTTCTGGGGGAAGAAACATTTTGAACAGGAGAGCATTTAAAAAAAAAAAAATTAAACAGCAAAATCCTAACTGGAGGTAAGAGCCCACGAGAGCAGAATTACAGACGCTATGACTTTAACGAGATATTATCGCGTACTTACCTTGTTTTGATCCAAAAACTCCATGGAGCATGTATCACTGAGTGTCAAGACACAGCTGTGAATGGTCACAGCTGGATTTTTGGGGGATTTTATGGGTGAAACATGGACATATAACAAGGGTCGCAATGCATAAATCACAGCCATCAAGGAGGGGTTGAGATGTTCTTTTTCATATATTTACCTTTTTAAACGTTTTTTTCCAATTTTAGTTTGTTTGGATGGAATATTTATCATTTAACATATCGGAAAAAATGCGACAGAAACCAAAAAAAAAAAAAAAAATACAATTAAGCGATAGTTATGAGGTAAATATTCATGACTTTTTTACAGACACCATTTGTTTCATAGTGACGTCATTTGTTTAAAAGTTTAAAATGTGCGAATGAATAATTTTTTAAAGTCGTTTTTTTAAACGAAATATTAGACATCAATTAATGATTCTAAGCTAAAAAAGACAGACATTTTGAATAATAAATGTAACTAGGCCTGCAAGCAGGACTGAACGGGCCCTCGCAGTTTGGCGCAACTCGGACGCCATGCAAACTCGGACGGCATGCAGGTCGAGGTGGTGGCAGACAGCCCCCCTCTACATCTCCCAAGTTATGACTGTTCAAAATATGTGGAGAGAGAAAATGATGACAGTCATAATCACTTTCCTTTTGGACCTTTCTGCTTTACCCAAACCTCAATAATTTTCATCAGCCATCTCAACACGTCTTAAGGCTTCCCTTATGCAGGTTTGAGGTTGATTGATTTTTTTTTCCCTTAGAGGAGGAGTGTGTCCCGTAAAAAAGTGCATTTCCTGCTCCCACTAGGAGGCGCCAGGCACAATTGGTAATATTTCAATCCAGCCCTGTTCAGGCTGGGATACCTCACACATGCCAGATTTAAAAGAGATTGAACGTTGTATGAGGGAGTTATCAGTCATTATCTGAATTTGGCGTTTAGCCGAAAAAATGGACGACTTTGGCACCTCCCCTAGGTCAGGCCCGTAAATGAAAACACACCATTTTGATAAATTAAGATTCCATATGTCTCATGAACAGTCTCGCCAATTTTGAGGATGATCAAACTAATTCCCTCTGTGCCAAGGTCTCAAATGTGCACACTGAAAATCGATAAAAATTTCGAATTCAATCCAAAATACCCGACTTCCTGTAGGATTTGGAATGTGTGTGCAAGAGACTTTTTGGAGCAGTTTTGCACAAGGTATCGACTCCCCAAATTTCATCACTCTATGTTAAAAAAACCTAATAGGAAACGCCTTTTTGAAAAATTCAAGGGGGCGCCACTGAGGCATTTTGTTACATTTTTTCGTAACATTGCAAGATTATCGAACGTTATCCAAAGCCGCATGTATGTGCAAATTTTTACGAGTTTTTGTGCATATTCAAGCCTCCAAATGTAAACTCCTACTGTGAACCCATGAAAATTTCACATTCTATCCAAAATACCCGATTTCCTTTTGGATTTGGAGTACGGGTGCAAGAGACTTTTTGGAGCAGTTTTGCATAAGGTATCTACTCCCCAAATTTCCTCGCTCTATATTGAAAAAACCCAATAGGAAAGGCCTTTTTTAAAACTTCTTTCTGTCGCCACTAGTTGGCACTGTAGAGTTGATGCAAATGACCCCTACAAGAACCTTCAGGGTATGACTCTCAACAAACACGGGAAGTTTGGTGCAGATATGTTGTATATCTGCCGAGTTATGACTGTTCAAAGTTTTTTGCGTGACAAATTGTTGACGTTCATTTTCACTTTCCTGTTTGGACCTCTCCGCCTCAACGAAACCTCAATATTTTTCATCAGGCACCTGAACACAGGTCTTAAGGCTCCCCTGATGCAGGTTTGAGGTCAACAGATTTTTTTCCCTTGGAGGAGGAACCTGTCTCGTAAAAAAAGACATTTCCTGTTCTCACTAGGGGGCGCTAGACCTAATGGGTAATATTTCAATGCACTCGTGTTAAGGGTGGGATACCACACATACATGCCAAATATGAAAAAGATTGAACGTTGTGTCAAGGAACTATTAGTCTTTTACCGAATTTGTCATTTTGCCGAAAAAATGGCCAACTTTGGCACCACGCCCAGGTCAGACCCGTGAATGAAAACGCACCATTTTCAAAACTTAAGATTTCATATGTCTCCTGAACAGTCTCACCAATTTTGAAGATGATCCAACTAACTCCCTCGGTGAAAAGGTCTCAAATGTGCACCCTGTAAATCGATAAAAATTTCATATTTGATCCAAAATAACCAATTTCCTGTTGGGTTTGGAATATGGGTGCCAATGCTTTTTTGGAGCGGTTTTGGACAAGGTATAGACCCCCCAAATTTCATTGCTCTACGCTGACAGACCCTAATGTTATAGGCCAATTTTAAAATTTCAAGGGGGCGCCACTGAGCCATTTTGTTATATTTTTTTGCAACATTGCAAAATTATCGAAATTTACAATTTTCCGGACGTATGTGCAAATTTTGGTGACTTTTCGTGCATGTTCAGGCCTCCAAATTGGCCGTTTTCATTTGCCCTGAAAAAAAAAAAAAAAAAAAAAAAATCCTTTGCAAAACAATAGGGCCTTCGCACGCTCAGTGCTCGGGCCCTAATTAATTACCTTCGTTTTATGGCTGGTTTGAAACAAAATCGGTTGTGCAACGTCTGTAAACGGGGGTTTTCAGGGTAAAACGGGCAAATTAAAAATAGTTTGGGGGCTTAATGCGCCATGAATCTGCTATGACAGCATATAAACACATTTTTCTATCAAACACAACAGTTGTTTTGGTTTAAAATACAGCAGTTTCTTTTAAAAAGGAATGCAAAAGCAGAAACTGCTTTTTCAGTCTTGTCTGTGTTTTCCGGAAAACACCCTGGAAACCCTGTGTTTTCCGGAAACACCCTGTTTTACCCCTGGAAACCCTCGTTTACAGACGTCGCGCAACCACGTTTGTTTCAACCCAGCCATAAAACCAAGGTAATTCATTATATTTATCATTCAAAATGTCTGTCATTTTTAGCTTAGAATCTTTAATTGATGTCTAAAATTTTTGTTAAAAAAAAAAAAAAAGAACGACTTTAAAAAATTATTCACTCGCATATTTTAAACTTTTAAACAAATTACGTCATAATGAAAAAAATTGTGTCTGTAAAAAGTCACGGATATACACCTCATAACTATCGCTTAATTGTATTTTTTTTTGTTACTGTCGCATTTTCTCCGATATGTTAGCTGATAATCAATCCAAACAAAGAAAAATTAAAAAAAAAAAAAAAAAATGTTTCACCCATAAAATCCCCCAAAAATCCAGCTGTGGCCATTCACAGCTGTGTCTTGACACTCAGTGATACATGCGTGTGGTTTTTGGATCGAAACAAGGTAAGTACGCGATAATATCTCATTAAAGTCTTTACTTCTGCTCTTTCATGCTCTCACCTCAAGATAGGGTTTCGCTGTTTATTTTTTTTTTCTTAAATGCCCTCCTGTTCAAAAATTTGCACATGTATTTCAGGGAATTTTGAAAGTTGGCCAAATTAGGGTCTCAGAGCGGAACTTCAAGTCACCTAAATGTTTTCCGCCATATATATAAACCTCTTCTGTTCTTCTCAGGCTCGGATCCTCTACTAGAGGCCCGGGAGACCAGTAAACCTATGAACAGGGGCATCACTGTTGCGTTCACCTTCCAGGCTCTATCCAGCTCTAGTATTGGTATTTCTCTAGTTTCCTGTGTTCCTTTTTCATCATATAGCCATCGTTGGGAACGTCTACATTGATCACAACGACTGTCCTCTGCTGCTTATCCATGATCACGATGTCCGGTTGGTTGGCCACGACCATCTTATCAGTCTGTATCCAGAGGTCCCACAGAATCTTAGGCCTTTCATTTTCCACCACCTTAGGAGGTGTTTCCCATTGTGATATAGGGGGTTTCCAGTCTATACTCTGCACAGATGTTTCTGTACACTATACCAGCTACTGGTTTATGGCATTCCATGTATTCTTTTCTTGCCAGCATCTTACACCCTGTTATTATGTGTTGGAGTGTTTCAGGGGCCTCTTTGCGTAGCCTGCACCTGGAATCCTGCCTGGTGTGGTATATCTGGGCCTCCATTACTCTGGTGCTCAATGGCTGCTCTTGTGATGCCATGATTAGCACCTCTGTGCTGTCTTTCAGTCCAGCCCTCTCTAACCATTGGTAGGACTATTTTAGATCTGCCACTTCAGTTATCTGTCGGTGGTACATTCCATGCAGAGGTTTTTGTTGTGTTTTATTTTGTATGTGTCTTTTAAGTTTGTGGTCAACTACTGCACAACCTACTTTAATCTTATTTCACTGCTCATCCTCCCATTGCCTTGATGCAATCGTATTGTTAGATTGAGTGTCTGCATACTTTCACCTTGACACTCAATATCACAAAGATCTATAAAGTTAATGGTTACATCAGCACAAACATACAGAGACGACTGTATATAGTGCATATTCATGAGGATTGAGTCATGGCTCCTGGATAGCTCGGATGATGAAATCCTGACTGCATTGTGAACAAGTCATCAAAATACAGCTAACTGATCAACCATGTACATGCATTATAAGTGGAAGTAAAATCGGAGTGTGCAGTGTAGGAGCACTTCAACAATTGGACTTATGGACAATTGCACATTCTGATGCTAATTCTACCATTGTACCAGCCAATGCTATGAGTAGTACTACTTCAACAAATACACGTCTTATGTCATGCAGTTGGAGGGGGGTAATAACACATTACATTTATTCCGTTACATTTACTTGAGTGACGTTTTGAGGAAAATGTACTTCTTGGAATAGTTTTACCACGCAATACATTTTAATTTTACTTGAGTAGAAGAAGAAACACTACTCTTATTCTGCTACTTGAGAAACTAGAGTCGTTACATTTTCCCTCTATATTCTACATATTGACTTTATTTTTGCCAGAGATGCCAACAGTGGCTCTGCTGTTTCACCAATGAGATGTCGCAGAAATAATCACATGACTCCATGATACCAATCAGAGGTAACAGTGTTTTTTCTTCACTAAAGGGCCCTCGTGCTTTTTGGACAGTGATGTTTCATTTTTTTCAATCTAAATTTTATGATTTTTGTGTCATCTTTTTGGTATAATATGGTCATGTAATAGGTTATACTACAGTATAATAGTAACAGTTCATATAGATGAAGTTGTGCTGAGAAAATTTACCATTATTTTAAAAAATCAAACATTGTAAGCAGTTACTCGCAATATTACTCAACAAATACTATTTTACTTGTACATGAACAGTGTTGGGCACGTTACTTTAAAAAAGTAATTAGTTACATTACTTACTACTTCTTCCAAAAAGTAACTGAGTAACTGAATTACTCTATAGTAAAAGTAACTAGTTACCAGGGAAAGTAAGTATTTCCGTTACTTTAAAAAGAACTTGTTGTATGTCAAAGAATTTGAAATTTTCTGAGCAGTATTCGAGTCAGTGGAATAGAGAAGAACAGACAGGTAGTTAACTTGTTAGGTGCTTCAGCAGATTTGAATTGCTTACCACAGATGTCGACAAAAGCTTTGCCCCGGGACATAAATTGCACATTACATGCAGGTTCTTTCCTTTAATTTCGACAAACTTGAAATAGCGTCTATATCTCCACCTCTTAACGGACAATTTTTCTTCTGAATGCTCTGCCATCCCGACCTTGTGCATCTGTTTTGCGTGTGTGTGTTTGCCGCACGCGCTGTTCCGGTTTGCTTGTGAAATCACCGGCTCTGATTGGCTTACCACGACACATGACTCTAACCCTCAGCCAATCACAATCACTTCCATCGCATCTCTCGAGGGGCTGCATTCAGGTAGGCTGGTTTCCCGACAATTCACGTCACCTTCAAAGCGTCTGCCGTCCTCAAAATGGAAGCAGAATTATTGCTGGCTGACAGTGGGAGATGGGAACGAGGCTAGCATCAGGTGTAGCAAACACAGAAACGTTACCAAACTTTGGAAAGCATTGTCTAATTGAATGAGCAGGGACAAACAGCCTGGAGTCATAATAAGTACGTGCTGTAATATTCTGATACAGAATTATCCGAAGCACCCTAAAGTGCACACGGGCGCCAATATTGTTTTGCTCACATGATGCGGGAGTGAGTTAGAGACACGGCCTGCCGAGAACCGTACGTTTGTGTTAATGTTGAAGTTATACAGTATGTGCTATTAAAGAAACAGAGTGCCAGCACGTCCTTTGTGGTATATCTTTGCTAAGAAAAAGCACAAAACAAAACACATGCGCTATTCTCGAACCTGAACGCACCACAAGTCTTGGATGACAAATCAACAGAGCAGAGAGTCGACTCGACACGGCTGGTAGTTTCTTCAATTTATTCAGAGTAAGTAACGCACCGCTTTTGACCGTCAGTAATGGTAACGGCGTTGTAACGGCGGAAAAGTAATTAGTTAGATTACCCTGTTACTGAAAAAAATAACGCCGTTACGTAACGGCGTTATTTATAATGGTGTTACTCCCAACACTGTACATGAATAATTTTTTGGATGCCTGCTTTTATTTTTTAACGATTATTTAGAAGTAACGGTATGCTTACCTGAGTAAATTTTTTGGCACCTTTGCATGCAGTTAATCTGTTATCTGGGATGACCATTTTAAAGGAAAACTGGAATGTATTGACCCTAGTTATCACAGTTATATTTGTCAATGGGAAATTCCCTCAGTTCTTATAAGCCGAAATAGCTCAGTTGGGAGAGCGTTAGACTGAAGATCTAAAGGTCCTCGGTTCGATCCCGAGTTTCGGCATTGGGAGAGAGTTAATCTGTTATCTGAGATGAAGGAGAACTCGAGTGGAGTCCTTGACCCTTATTCACAGTTTCCTTTGTCAATCGGGAAATTGTGACTCACTCCATAGGCCAAAATAGCTCAGTTAGGTGAGCGTTAGACTAAAGGTCCTCGAATTGTCCTGAATTTCGTCATTGGGACAGAGTTAATCTTATATCTGAGATTACCATTTTGAAGGGAAACTTAAATGATATTGTTTGACCCTTATTATAAGAGTTCTCTTTGTCGATCAGTAAAATTGCCGATGTCTACTCATAGGCCAAAATAGCTTAGTTGGGATAGCGTTAGACTGAAGATCTAAGACTCTTCGAGTACATCCTGAGTTTCGGCATTGGGACACAGTTAATCTGTTGTCTGAGGTATCCATTTGGAAGGGCTACTCCAATTTATTGTTTGACCTCACTCGGGAGAGTGTTGGACTAAAAATCTAAAGGTCCTCGGTTCCATCCAGAGTTTCGGGATTGGGACAGAGTTTAACTGAGATGACCATTTTGAAGGAAAACTGAAATATATTGTTTGACACTTATTATCACGGTTATCTTTGTCGGTCGTGAAATTGCCGCGCTATAATTATAGGCCGAAAAAGCTCAGTTGTGAGAGCATTAGACTAAAGGTCCTTGGATGGATCCCTAGTTTCGGCATTTTCGGCATTGGGACAGAGATAATCTGTTATCTGAGGTGACCATTTTCAAGGAAAACTCAAATGTATTGTTTGACCCTTATTATCGGAGTTCTCTTTGTCGATCGGTAAAATTGCAGTCACTCACATACTGTAGGTCAGTTGGGAGAGTGATAGATCCCGAGGTTTGGCATTGGGACAGAGTTAATCTGTTGTCTGAGGTATCCTTTTCAAAGGAAAACTTGAATGTATTGTTTGACCCTTATTATCAGAGTTCTCTTTGGTGATCGGTAAAATTGCTAGTATCCACTCATAGGCTGAAATAGGTCAGTTGGGACAGTGTTAGACTGAAGATCTAAAGGTCCGCGGATCAATCCCGAGTTTTGGCATTGGGACAGAGTTAATCTCTTGTTTGAGGTATCCATTTTGAAGGAAAACTCGAGTGGATTGTTGGACCCTTTTTGTCACAGTTGTCTTTGTCGATCGGGAAATTGCCACTTTATACTCATAGGCCGAAATAGCTCAGTTGGGAGAGCGTTAGACTAAAGGTCATCGGATCGATCCCGAGTTTTGGCATTGGGACAGAGTTAATCTGTTTTCTGAGGTATTCTTTTCAAAGGAATACTTAAGTGGATTGTTTGACCTCACTTGGGAGAGTGTTACACTAAAAATCTAAAGGTCCTCGACTCCTCGGTTCCATCCCGGGTTTCGGGATTGGGGCAGAGTTTATCAGAGATGACCATTTTGAAGGAAAACTCGAATGTATTGTTTGACCCTTATTATTACAGTTTCCTTTGTTGATGGGGAATTGTCATTAGCAATTCATAGGCCGAAATAGCTCAGTTGGGAGAGCGTTAGTCTGAAGATCTAAAGGTCCTCGGATCGATCCTGAGTTTCGGCATTGGGACAAAGTTAATCTGTTGTCTGAGTATCCTTTTCAAAAGAATACTCAAGTTGATGGTTTGACCACACTTGGGAGAGTGTTTGACTGAAGATCTGAAGGTCCTCCGATCCATCCAGAGTTTTGGCATTGGGACAGAGTTAAGGCCGAGTTATACTTCCCCGTCAGACCTGCGCCGTCAACGAAGACCCGAGTTACGACCCTGCGCCGTAGCCTGACGCGGTCCTATTGATTGTTCAAACCCTAGCGTCACGTCAATGCATATGATGTGGGGGAAATGGACTGTGATTGGTTCGCTCAGACTGTTATTCCGGTTCAGCGCAAAATCATCGCCATTATAAAACATTATTTTTCTACACGCAAAAATTGACCAAGCCAACGGGAGTATCATCGAAGACCAAGTCTCGTCAAGACATTATAATGATTGCCAAATGGCAAGGTCGGAGATTGAAAAAAAAAATGGACGAACCACCGAGACGTGTGTGTTCGGAATCGAGTGGCCACGCGAAGCGGTGACACAGTCGGCCAAAAACTGCCAACTTTTTATCACTTTATGTCATATTTTTGTTGGTGCACTTCATCATTTATTGTGTACATATGTTTGCTGTGAGTCTGTGACTTAATTACGTGTCACACTTCAAGTATATGAAGAATAAAGCACAGGTTTGGTGTCAAAAGAGTTGTTTTGATCTTTAATTTTCAATAACAGACAGTTCACATACGATACATCATCACTGATTGAGAATGCCTCGGTGCTTTTTATGATAACGTTAAAGTCAAGGCTCCCAACGCAGTTTGGGAAGTTCCATAGACGCCAGAAATCTGCTATGACTTCCCACTGGCTGGTTGTAGGACACGGCAAACAAATCGGGCTGGAGGGCTTTGCAGACCTTGGATGCAGTGCTCGACGCCAGTTTGAAGCTAGCTCTCTCCACCCGAGTCTAGAATTCTCTGTGCGGCATCAAAAGTCGGCCAGACCGCCTCAAAACCGTCTTCTGCGTCACCTGCCCCAAAACATTTGTATGATCCACATTTATTCAATGTTGATGAGCAGAAGATTTACATTCAAGCGTTCCATCTAGCATTGTTTATTTTTTCTCCGTTAAACTAGACTAGTGGAAGTCAACAAGCATGCCCCAAAACCGTGCAAATATAACGCCACACCCCTCTAGTGGCTTGGCGGTGAATAACAGAGCAACGCGTTCCCTCACCGCAGAACTATCGAATGCTCATTGACGCCGTAATCAACTTCGCTGTCACCGCAACGCGGGAGTATAACAGGAGTATATCAGGCTCTAGTCTGTTGTCTTAGGTTTCCATTTTGAAGGAAAACTCTAGTGAATTGTTTGACCCTTCTTATCACAGTTACTTTTGTCAATAAGGAAATTGTCACTGTCACTCTAGAGGATGATATAGCTCAGTTGGGAGAGTGTTGGTCTAAAGGTCCTTGAATCAAGCCTGAGTTTTGGCATTGGGACACATATCTGTTGTCGGAGGTATCCATTTGAAAGGAATACTCGAGTGGATTGTTTGACCCTTGTTATAACAGTTACCTTTGTCGATCAGAAAATTGTCACTGTCTTTATACAGTGTATCACAAAAGTTAGTACACCCCTCGCATTTCTGCAGATATTTAAGTCTTTGCTTATATAGGCTATAGCTTATATAATAGTTAATTTATTTTCCCCTCAAAATAACTCAAAATATAGCCATTAATATCTAAACCCCTTGCAACAAAAGTGAGGACACCCATTTGAAAAAACGTACATCCCTAAATGTCCAAATTGAGTACTGCTCGTCATTTTCCCTCCAAAATGTCACGTGACTTTGTTACAGGAGTGCTGTCAGCATTGCTGCAGAGATTTAAGAGGTGGGGGGTCATCCCGTTAGTGCTGAGACCATACGCCGCACTCTACATCAAATTGGTGTGCATTGCTGTCACCTCAGGAGGAAGCCTCTTCTGAAGACGGTACACAAGAAAGCCCGCCCGTCTCATCAGACCATAGGACATGGTTCCAGAATTCCATGTGCTTTGTTAACATGTCTTCAGCAAACTGTTTGTGGGCTTTCTTGTGTACAGTCTTCATAAGAGGCTTCTTCCTGGGGTGACAGAGTATGTGTAATGCGGCGTATGGTCTGAGCACTAACAGGCTACCCCCGACCTCTTCAATCTCTGTAGCAATGCTGACATCATTCCTGTAACGAGTCACATGACATTTTGGAGGGAAAATGACAAGCAGTACTCATCAATTTGGACATTTAGGGATGTACGTTTTTTCATAGGGGCGTCCTCACTTTTGTTGCTAGGGGTTTAGATATTAATGGCTTTATTTTGAGGGAAAATAAACTAACTCTATTATATAAGATGCACACAAAATTAACTATTATATAAGCTGCACACAGACTACTTTTCATTGTGTCACAGTGTCATTTTGTCAGTGTTGTCCTACAAAAAGATATACTTAAATATCTGCAGAAATGCGAGGGGGGGACTCACTTATGTGATACACAGTATAGGCTGAAATAGCTCAGTTGGGAGAGCATTTAACTGAAGATCTAAAGTTCCTCGGATCGAACATGAGTTTCAGCATTGGGACAATGTTAATGGAACTGCTGCACACGGACCAGAGGAAAGGAGAGTTGAGCAAGACCACCGCCCACCTCATGGAGCTACCAGTCCATGGGATACCATGTGCACTCCAGCCCCCTAGTCGTAGGAAGTGGGTCTTGCAACAGGACAATGACCCAAAACATGGCTAAAAACTCCCAAGAAAGGCCAAGAGCAATAATTTGATGAATGGTATGTTGCTTGAATGAGCCGTGATCTAACTCAAAATTGAACATCTGTGGAATTCACTGAAACATGTTGTTTGGAGAGGGTAAACTGGACCAGTTTACAGATGATGAGGGTGCGGAAGCGATTGACACAAAAGGTTATACAACGACAAAACAAGTGTTTCATCATCGTTGAGGCCTGTTTTATGTGTGTTACTTCATTGTTGTTATTAAATAAATCTTTTTAAACAAAAATCAAATACAATTCCTGATTTTTTGTTGGGTGCCTTTCGTTATATTTAATCTAATATATATAACATAATATCATTTATTTTTCCTTAAGAAATTACAGTGCACCTTATTATATAGTACGCCTGATCTATGATTTGTTCTTAATGACGTCAAACCTATTTTTTTTAAGCATAACTGTATTATACTGTCCCAGTAAACGTTCAAGACACACATACGTGTCATTCATTAAAGTGCCTATGACAGCAAAAAGCATGTCTATTTCATATTTCACAAGGTATTTTATGCTCCTCAATGAAATGGACCGCTTGGGTGTGTGTAGAAGCAATCGATATTAAATTTTTTTAATCCCACGCCATGAAAATGAGTGACACCCTGGATTGATGAAGAATGCGAATGTGACGTCACCGGGACAATCATCTTCAGTATACAGCCAATACTACAGTATGCAGAGCGACTGCGGATTCAGCCTATTTTGCGGATTATTCCATTTATTTTTCGCATCACGCCAGCCCAATATGCAGCAGGCTTTTGTCACTGCACCAGTGAGAGGCGTGTGAGCATTTTTGGGTTTCAAAAAGTTCCCCTTCACCGCGGATAATGGTCAAAACAAGTCCGACAACTGTGGGACCATTGTGAGGTGAGTAAGCTAGGTGTTTTATATTTTGTCAAATACTGGGAGCATGCACACATTCCAATAAGGAGGTGGCTTGCATTTTGTGGGAGACAATGCTACTTGTCCATAGAGAAGGCCACTCGGCCAACGACGGGAGGCTTGTCACACACTCACACACCATGGTCACTTTCACCCCCTCGGTCCTATGCGCGTGCCCGCTGAGAATGCGCTTTCCTCGGCTTGGCTACGAACAGCTCCCCGCTCCGACGTCGGCCGGTTTGTCCACAGAGAATGGGCTATTTTCGGCATTCATTCCCGGCAACGAGCACATCCAGCAGAACGAATAGCGTAACTTGCTCGCCGCCAGGGGCTGGCTGATCGGTGAAGACAGTCAACACCGCTGCCGTGTGTGACGGGGTAGTTTTGTGTAATTTTTCACTTTCGAAAGGCAAGAATAACACTCGGAAAAGCTGCTCTGCTCGGGTTAGCATGTCGGCTAGCTGTCACGCCTCCTTTATTGTTTACCTCTTTCCTCCGTCTCCGAAGCAGGGGCAGGGAAATTACAAAAGCCAGAATAACTCCGGTGGCATATAATACCGTTCGGGAGAGAAGAAGTTGGCAGTTTTGCAGTCATTTATTTAGCAATTGGGGAAAAATACAAAAATAAAAAAGAATATCCTGTAAAAATATTGGAGTAGAAAGATTGAAACAATCATGACATTTTGCTGCTCTCTGTCGTATTGTCCTCATTCTGAATCTTCCCCCTCATTGGACTGGATTCTAAATCAGATGAACTCATGACCTGCCGACGTTATCATCCAGCTGGGGATGCTAGAGCGCTATAATGGCAGGCGGGTCTGAACAGCAGATTAAAAAACTAATTTCTTGTCATCTGCACTTTGCCAATAGTCAAATCGTCTCAAAATATGATTGGAATTCACATAATAATGCTATTTTTTATTTTTTTAAAGCTGTCACAGGCACTTTAAACCCATAAATATAACAAATAATACATAGATTAATTTAAAAAAAAAAAAGAAAAAGAAAAAACAATAATCACAATGTTAAAAGGACAAATGTTTGCGTGCTTACCCCAGTTTTACACCACGTGCATCTGCGGCACTTCAACGCACCGCTGACGCTCGGCCCCAATTTCAACAGGACTCCTAAGAACAGCCCCGTTTGGGTCCTTGTTTGTGTGAATTGTGAGGCTGTATGCGCACCAGTTAACCAAGAGAGAGAGTTCACTGCTACACTCAGGTTGGGTTGTTAAATCAATAATATTACGAAGTGTCAAGAGTTACATTGTCTTTTATGTTGTTAGATCCAGTGTACCTCTGTCAGAGGTAAATGAAGCCAATTGTATTTTTTGTAATCTTTGTTAATTAAATGTTACAACTTTGCACAGAAGGCTAAGCTAGTTAGCAATTATGCTCATCAGTATCTTTTCAGTATCGTTTGTATTGTGTTTTGGAGAAGCATATTAGCACTTAAGTTTTTGTTAAATAGTAAAGTGGTCTCATTTCTTTTTATAAAGAAACCACACACATAAACCCATTAATATAACAGCTTAGACCTGACATGTCCAAAGTCTGGCCCGGGGGCCAAATGCGGCCCTTGGTCAAATTTCATCCGGCCCCCAGCCTCTGTCATAAAATCAATAACGTCTGGCCCGCACACAGACTTAATAAACTGGTCAACAGTGCAGCCAAAACTTGGCGTGTTTAATTTGCACCGACATGCGGATACATCCTCTCTCATTAATTTTAACTTTGTTACAGGTTTTGTCATGATATCAGCTATCATGCCAGTCGTTGGACAATACATCAATGTTACTCTTCCCTGACTCACAGTAGATCTAATAAAATGATATTTAACATGTACGTGTTTGCATCTCTGTTAACGGGATTTTTCGCAAGCGCGATTGTCCTCTGGTTGTCATCATGTACAGTTGTTGGACTGTACTGATAATGATCAATGCTACCCAGTACTTGTTCTACATATAGGCATTCTTGTATGGTTGGGGCCAGTGCCATATATTCAGCTTCACATGTAGATAGTCTGACTGTAGCTTGTTTCTTTGTTTTCCAAGAAATTGGAGAACTGTTCTTGCTCAAGAAAACACAGTATCCTGAAGTACTGCGCCTGTCGCTAGTATCAGCTGCCCAGTCAGCATCACTATATGCTTGCACACCAGGTTTCGCATTGTCGTCTCTTTTAAAACTAAGGCTGTTTGTGGAACCCACTAAAAGGCAGCAGCACTCTAAGCAACATTAGCCCGCGTTACCCTTTACTCCCAATTTTCTAAAATGGCGACAATCAACAAAAAAAAAGAAAGCTGACTGTGACAGCCGACGCTTCAAGGGTAGGTGGAAATTGGACTATTTCTTCACTAAAATACGCAACAACTGTGTCTGCGTCATTTGCAAAGAGACAGTCGCTGTTTTTAAAGAGTTCAGTGTGAAGTGATATTACCAAACAAGACACGCTGACATGTACGAGAAGATTACAGGGAAGATGCGTAGCGAGAAATTGAAGCAACTTGAAGCTAGTTTAATTTTACAGCAGCAGTGTTTCGCAAGAGCCCGAGAGTTGAAAGAGAACGCCACAAAGGCTAGTTGGGTGATTGTTGAAATTATTAATTTAAAAAAGTAATGAAGCAAATGTGACACACAGAGTGGCTTGCTAAAATTTGCTTAAATATATTGTTCTACGTAAAGGACGTCAGCCAAGGTCGGCCCCCCACATTTTTACCACACCAAATCTGGCCCCCTTTAAAAAAATTTGGACACCCATGGCTTAGACTCTCCTTTCAGCACAAACTCCCATTCAAACTGTTAATTGTCATACATGAGCGTGTGCTCCGAAATTGGATTTGAACTGTATTTATGAACAACTGTTTTATATAGAAAACTGATTCATCAAGTTTACCTCCTCCTTATTCAATTTTTTTGTTTAATTTGTGTCAATGACTCATTTATTTTTTTTCAACAATTTATATTAGTGCTTTGCCCACCCCTCAAAATAACTGAATTGACTCAGGAATCTGTTAAAAAATATATATATTTGAAAGAAATAGTCATCCATTTTGTCTCTATTGTTGCTTAGAACATTCCTTAAACAATTTCAAGTTAAATAGTGAAGGTAATTGAAAAAAGTGACATTTACTTGATTCATCGTTTAATTAATAATAAGATTAATCGATCATTAAAAAAAAAAATAATAATAATAATAATCATCGTTAGTTGCAGCCCTAGAGTACAAGGTGCGCCTTACGGTATGTGTGAAAGTAAACTAGCTTGTTGATGATGTGCCTAATCTTGTGCATTTCTTGAAAAATATATTCATTTTTCTTTATTTATGTGACCACCTTGGGTTTTTGTTTCATTAATAAGGGGTAAACAACAAATTTGAGAATCTGTGTTAGGGTACACTTTTTTTTTTTTTTATTACAAGACAACCACTCATTCACCACAGTTTGAGAATCTGTGGTAAAATGAATTAGCACATATTGTACATTGCCCTTGCATAAAATATAAAGCACTATTTTTTTTTTTTATGAACAGCATTTATACAGTATTATTTTTTTCCTGTCTATCTCTACCTGGTAATGGACCGAGCCAGGACTGACGATGCATGTCTGTGGCAAATATTACTGTTTCATAGGTTACCTGACATGGCTTTCAAAGAGCAGGATAAACATTATGCATAGGTTCTTTCAACTGTGCCAAGGTTGCAAAGGTTGTGCTTCATGTGCAATGAGCTGTGCAAATGGTCGTTTAAGCCTTCGAACTTAATCCATGTTCCCATTCTCTTCTGTCATGAAAGCACGTCGTGTTTTTTTCCTGTATGCATCGTCACCATCCATTGCTCCTGCTATGCTGGCATTCAAACTAACGTGACTAAAACTCAAAAATAGTAAGGTATGGGTAAAAACCGATTTTTTCTGTCATCCACAGAATGAAGGATGGTGACATTTAAAATTTATGGGGAAAAAAAGAGAGGAGGAAGACTTAGTTCCAATCACTGAACTAATGAAACAACTTGCAAGTGCAGCAGTCCAAAATGCAGTCACCAACAGAAAAGCTTTCAACTGTAAGTGTCAAAGTCACTATTATTTTGTTATTAGGTCTAATTAATTCTAATGATCTAATTAATTTATTGATCTCTACAGTAATTGCGATGAATGTCTGTTATTTCATTATACTGGAGTACACACTGCTGGCCAAAAGTATTGGCACCCCTGCAATTCTGTCAGATCATGCTCAAAATCTCCCAGAAAATGATTGCAATTACAAATGCTTTGGTAGTAATATTGTCATTTATTTTGCTTGCAATGAAAATACACAAAAGAGAATGAAAAAAAATTAAATCATTATCATTTCACACAAACCTCCAATAATGGGCCGTACAAAAGTATAGACCCTACTCACATGACGTCACAACCACGCCCCCGCGCCATATTGTCCGTCAACTCGTCACTGTTGATGCATTACCGCTATGTAAATTCCTCCTATTATGGCGTGTTTTTCTGCTCGTTAACATTGATAATCAAAATGGTGAAGGCGTGTGTGGCGGTCGGTTGCAATACAAGAGAAGATAGACGGAGAGACTTGAAGTTCTACCAAATTCCGAGAGACCCGGAGAGGAGAGCGAGATGGGCTGCTGCAATTCGCCGAGAAAACTGGGCTCCAAACGATTACCACAGATTATGTAGTAGTCATTTTATATCTGGTAAGATCCATTTAATATATATTTAGAGGGTTTTGGGCTGACAACCACAATTAAGATCATTGCTAGACTAATCGCCGACAACATACACTCAGACGTTGTGAATGAACTACCTGAAAATATATAATTATAAGGGGATAATAAGACAGTTGTCATACAATTAATTTACAATTTCACTATTGAGGTCAAAAGCCAAAAAATAAATTCAACAAAGGACAATCTGGAGTAGTGCTATCGCACTTCATATTTATTACATATTATATATGTATGTAGTGAGAGTGCTATCGCTAAACCATATAAACATTAAAAGCCCTAGCTCCATTGACAAATGACATGAAATACATTAGACTTGACAGTGGATGTTAGCAAGAACAAAAGATTTTGAATTGATAATTTCGTAACTCACCTTCCCGAGCACAAGATAGATTCCTGCCGAATTTTCTTGGACGAGGACCTGTTTCACCCAACCAGCAACGAAGTATTTATAAGCCTCCAAGCTCTTAAAGTTTTTCAAACTTTCGTGAGAATAGGCTGATTTTGTGTGGACAAGATAGTTGTAGATATCAGGGTAGCAGATGTCAGGCAGAGACGGCGAAGACAGCGGGTTGAAAAACATCGATTTAGGCATCAAATATGGATCTGGCGAATGGATAAACTGAAGATTTTCCACATAACGCCTTTTATGCAACGCATCCAATGAGTTTACAGCGTCAGATAACACCGGGGCTTCCATGAATTGTTCTATAAATTGCACGACTAATTGAAACCATTGAGAATAGGGCTAAAAAATGACGGACAATATGGCGGGCAGATACAGCGACACGTCATTTTGTGACGTAGGTGAGTAGGGTCTATTGGCACCCTTTAAAAATTCATGTGATGCTTCTCTAATTTGTGTAATTAACAGCACCTGTTACACACCTGTGGCACATAACAGGTAGTGGCAATCACTAAACCACACATGCATTCAGCTAAAATGGATTTAAGTTGACTTAACCTCTCTCCTTTGTCCTTGTGTGTACCACATTGAGCATGGAGAAAAGACCAAATAACTGTCTGAGTACTTGATAAGCAGAATTGTGAGGGAGGATGGGCAATCTCAAGGCTACAAGTCCATCTCCAAAGACCTGAATGTCCCTGTGTCTACCGTGTGCAATGTCATAAATAAGTGTAAAGCCCACGGCACTGTGGCTACCCTCCCTAGATGTGGACGGAAAAGAAAAATTGACGAGAGATTTCAACGAAAGATTGTGCGGATTGTGGATAAAAAACCTCGACTAACATCCAAACAAGTTGTCCGAGAGTACAACAGTATCAACCCGTACTATCTGTCGGTGTCTGAATGAAAAGGGACTCTATGGTAGGACACCCAGGAAGACCCCACCTCTGACCCAGAAACATCAAAAAGCCAGGCTGGAGTTTGCCAAACCTACCTGAGAAAGCCAAAAACGTTTCGGAAGAATGTTCTCTGGTCAGATGAGAAAAAAGTAGAGCTTTTGGGAAAAGGCATCAACATAGCATTTACAGGAAAAAAACTAAGCCTTCAAAGAAAAGAACACGGTCCCCACAGTCAAACATCGGAGAGGTTCCCTAATGTTTTGGGGTTGCTTTGCTGCCTCTGGCACTGGAATGCTTGACCGTGTGCATGTCATTATGAAGTCTGAAGACTACCAACAAATTTTGAAGCATAATGTAGGGCCCAGTGTGACAAACCTGGGTCTCCCTTAGCAAAACGCAAAACACACTTCAAAAAGCACTACAAAATGGTTTGAGAGAAAGCACTGGAGACTTCTAAAGTGGCCTGCAATTAGTCCAGACCTGAATCCCTTAGAACACCTGTGGAGAGATCTGAAAATGGCAGTTTGGAGAAGGCGCCCTTTAAAGCTCAGAGACCTGGAGCAGTTGGCCAAAGAAGAATGGTTTAAAATTCCAGCAGAGCAGTAAGAAACTCACTGATGGATACCGGAAGCGGTTGTTCGCAGTTTTTTTGTTTAAAGGTTGTGCTACCAAATATTAAACTGAGGGCTTTTGTCCAGCCCATTTTGGGAGTTTTGTGTAAAATGATAATGATTTAATTTTTTTTCATTCTCTTTTGTGTTTTTTCATTGCAAGCAAAATAAATGAAGATATTACTTTCAAAGCCTTTGTAATTGCAATCATTTTCTGGGAGAAATTGAGCATTATGTGACAAAATTGCAGGGGTGCCAATACTTTTGGCCAGCAGTGTATGAGTTGTCCCCTTTCCTTTGTTGCACTTGGACTTGTTTGACGTCTCTCAAGCACTATTTTCTGTTAGTTTCAAGCGTTGCTTTCACGTTGGGAAGCAGACGTGAATGCCAGTTAACGTTTCAAAAAGGCAGAGAAACGGTAAAACGGCAAGGGCTTGGGGCTACCTCCCCCTGATAGCTCGCTATTAGCCCGCTAGCTTATTGAGAAGCGTTCGTTTTCACCGCTGGACCGGTGCCACTAATAGCTACCGTTTTCCTTGTTGAAATTTCCAAGATTTGGACCTTATTTCCCTCGATACTATTGTACAGCCATTGAGGTATGTTTTATTAGCAAATATGTCTCTATTTACTTTATAGCATTTTTATAGGCTCTTTGTCATTATTGTATTTTATTTTCTAATTGCGTGTTCATAGTTTGACAGTGACAAATTGATAAATGTCAGTTGTAAGAAGAACAATTGTGTGATCGGTGTTACCGGAGTGAAGTAATATCTATCTCTTATTTTTTACTTTATATTATTAATATGACGTATAATACATTTTTTTGGATAGTTATTTTGAGATTTGGGGGGTTTTGAGGGGTACTAAAAGGGTTAATTCCAACTCGCGCTGAAATTCGGGTTATGTCGCCAGCATAGGAATGGAACTCGTTTGTAACCCGGGGACTACCTGTACTGAGAGAGGCGAAGATTACTGTACTACATATGAATTGGGGACTCAAGTCTAAAGTCCACAATGTTCCCAAAGTGTTCTTTGAAAGCATGCATCCTCAAACCCAGCCACTGACCAACCCCCACTTCTTATTGTCACTGTTTCCCATGTGAAATGATGATAGAGGGGGTTCCTTGCCACTGTGTTCTCTATCAGTGATTTACAGGGAATAAAGCACACTATAGCTTTTAATTAGGCAAATCAAAATTTCAAATGATAAACCAGTTCGACATGATCTGCTTGCCCCGTGTCCCCGAGCACCGACACAATTAAAATCAGGAAAAAAGGATTAATGGATTATTGCAAGACACAAAATCAGCTTGGGTGCATTGGGAGTTCATCTTGAATCCATTTTCATGCCCTTTGTCCAGCCTAGAAGTTGAATTAGAGTGCATTTGTGTGTATTACGAAGTATTATCTATGTGCATGGTGTGCCTATCCTTGTGTTATGGTGGCTCGAGGGTGTGACCCAAAAGCGCAGCAACGAGGAGTCAGAGATGACAAGGAGCCGGAGGGAGTGTTTATTAAACAAAGTATAAAAGGAAATTGGTGAGGAGTGGTGGCACCTCAGATCCCTCGACAGAGTTGGGAGGCTGAGATGGCTTGGAGTTGCTGTGAAAAAAGGGAGATTCAGTAAGGCTAGGTTAATACCGAAGCTCTTAATGACCGAATCAGTTTTTTTCATATTTTTCCGACTCGAGTGAGGCATTAACGTTACATTTTGAACAGGAAAAGTCACATAAAAATGGACCGTTAAAATCCGATTTGGCCCACATTTTTCCAGAATGTGGCTGTGGTCTGAACTGTCAAGTCCCACATATCGGAATTCGTGCAGCAATTACGGCAGCATAGAGCGAGAGAGACAGTGTGGTACGGTAGCGATGGAGCTGTGCATTAGAGTCTAGCATGAACGCGGCTTTTAAGGAAGAGGCGGGCTTGACAACAGTCATAAAAAAAATAAAATGGGGGGTGGGATAAGCCTGAGAATGCTCGATTTTCTCTCTTTGCTCCAAATGAGCGATATTTCAAGATTGCTTACACTAGGGTGACCATATTTTGATTTCCAAAAATGAGGACACTAGGCCCGGCCTCGGCCTCTTGAATTTTACTAGAAGTTCACTCAAAGATGCCTATATCTCTTTAATATATTTAAAGTGTGCCTCCTACGTCTGGATAGAAAAATTCAGTTTTATTTTAATTTTTTTTTTTTTAAAACAAAGGCCTATTGCCATGTAGTATTTATTATATACTATATGGAAATCTTTAAATTAAAAAAATAATAATAAATAAATAAAAATAAAAATAAATAAATAAATGAATAAATAAAACGAATAATGATTTTTAAAAAAATAATAATAATAGTATAATGCAGACCCATGGAAATGTAGTCCAGTCAATGCACACACAGTAGGCTATGTGCCAACTCAACATTTTTATAAATTACTATCACAATTGTTATTCCCACTCAATTTTGATTCTCATTCAATGTTCTAGATTGTACACAATCAATAACCGAAATAAACTGACAAGTTATTCAACCAGCATGTTTCCAAAAGCAGCAGTTCAAAATTACACTGCCCATAATGCCTAGTGCGGCTGAGCTCACCGATAGCTACCCTATTAGCGAGTACCGGGAGCCGAGGCAAAATCAAACTTTGCTATAAAAGTTTATAATCATCGGCAGCGCAACGATACGACACCAAACGGGATTTTACAGATTACGCCAGTACAAATCTCCGACAGAAGTCAACAGTTGTCATTATATACGTATTAATTGTAAAAAAAACTCATAAGAAACATAGCTACTTAGAATACTAACATTCAACCAAATAAACGACTGCAGAACAATTACAAAACTCATTTAATATACTGCATCTCTGTGTACACATATAACCCAATATACAACAGAAGACACGTGATCGACATTAACAGGAGATAAACATACAAAAAGGTGTATGGAGCCACGTCTTAAAACTCCTTACTGTACTCCTTACTGTAGTCTATCTCTTGCCAAACCGTCAACCATCAGTAGATGGTGGTAATTCCCCATGAAACAAAGGGTAAACTGCCAACAAAAAACAATGAGAAGATCCACTCCAGTTCCCGCCCCTACGAGTAGGAGCCACGTCAGCGCAGGCAGGCGGTGCCCCCTAGCGGCCGGAGGGATTCTCTTCAAATTTGTCCCGTGAAAATCAGAAAAACCGGACATGTTCATGAATTTATGAAACCCGGCCGGATGCTCCGGAGAGCACGTAATAAGAGGACTTGTCCGGGCAAAAGAGGACGTTTGGTTACCCTAGCTTAGGGAGTTACGAAAGTGAGTTACGAAAGTGACTCAGATCGGATTCGAAATGGTCCACTTCTGTGAGACTTGTCCCGTTCAGACCATCAAGTTAATGCCTGACTCGAGTCGGAAAAACACGAAAAAATCGGATTCGTGCATTAAGGCCTGTAGTATGAACCTAGCCTTAGTGTGTGTGTGTGTGTGTGTGTGTGTGTGTGTGTGTGTGTGTGTGTGTGTGTGTGTGTGTGTGTGTGTGTCATGCACGGACAGTGCGTGCATGTTGTTGTCAAAGATTACTTAGCAACGTAATTTAATTACTGATTACACCTCAAAAAGGTAATCTAGTTACTTTACTGATTACTTCATTATCAAAGTAACTAAGTTACTTTAAAAGTAATTCATCAGTTACTTTTTACCATTTTTCGCCCTTTGCTGCCTCAACATAGAAATGACAACAGAAAAATTCTATCACGTTATTGACTTTCTGAGAAATGAAATGAAAGGAGAAGATCAGAATTTTTCACATAAGTCTTCATCTTCGAGTTAGCTAGTTAGTTAGTCAATGGAGTTGATTTCAACCATCATTGACTCGCGCTAGCCTAGCCACCCCAGAGCCCTGAAAAATAACTGACAAACTGCATGGAATTTGTTCAAATCAATTCCAATGACTAACTATACCCCTGCCAACTCGAAGATTAAGCCTCATGTCAAAAAATCTGAACTTCCCATTTAAAATAAAGACCTAGCCGTTAAAATGTTGTCTATAAAAGTTGTAAAGCAATAAAAAAATAAAAATACAATTTTTTTAAAAAGAAATGAGCAAGAATCCTACTGTAGTAAATATTCAATCATGGGTCAAAATTATTTTTCGATCAGAATATGTGACAAGCACCTGAGAGATGGTCTTTTACTTTGCTTATCCAAAACTACAGCTGAGGATGGATAATTAGAATTTCTTTAAACCGAAGCTTTTAAAAGCTTCAACAACAACTGAGCTTGAACACGAACAGTCTCAAGATTTATTATATATACAGTACAGGCCAAAGGTTTGGACACAGCTCATTCAATGCAATACAAAGTAGAATATAAAAACTGTTTTAAGTTATTTTCCTTTTTATTTCCAAGTACACAATTCCACATGTTCACTCACAGTTTTGATATCTCCAGTGAGAACTTACAATGTAAATAGTGGTAAAAATTTAGAAAATGCACAAATGAAGAGGTGTGTCCAAACTTTTGGCTTTTGTTTAAGGGTAATCAACATGTTTCGCGAGTACTCACTGGTTTTGTTTTCATTGAGTTTTTTATTACCTTTTCATTGCCTTAAAATTGTTTTGCATGTATTTCCCTCTCATACTTTTAACCATTGTGTTTTTTTGTGGTAGCTTTAAAGAAGTTGACCACATTAGTCACGCAGCGTATTTAAACCATCCTTATTTGATATAACTACATTTAAGTATTTTCTCAAGGCATTTTTTTAGTACCTTCTGCTTGTATGCATCTAAACAAAACAAGTTGAGAGCACACAGTAGTACTTTAGGTTTCAAATTCGCCTCATGTATGACGTTTCGCCGATGTAGAACATTTTGGCAGAACACCGGTGTCTTATAGACCCTACTCACGTGACGTCACAGCCACGCCCCCACGCCATGTTGTCCGTATATTAGTCATGTTAATGCATTAGCGCTTCGTAAATTCCTCCTATCATGCCGTGTTTTTCTGCGCGTTATCATTAATAATCTAAATGGTGAAGTCGTGTGTGGCGGTCGGTTGCAAAAACAGAGAAGATAGACGGAGAGACTTGAAGTTTTACCGTATTCCGAGAGACCCGGAGAGGAGAGTGAGATTGACTGCTGCAATTCGACGAGAAAACTGGGCTCCAAACGACTACCACAGATTATGTAGTAGTCATTTTATATCTGGTAAGATGCATTTAATATATATTTAGAGGGTTTTGGGCTGACAACCACAATTAAGATCATTGCTAGGCTAATCGCCGACAACATACACTCAGACGTTGTGAATGAACTACCTGAAAATATATAATTATAAGGGGGTAATAAGACAGTTGTCATACAATTAATTTACAATTTCACTGTCGAGGTCAAAAGCCAAAAAATAAATTCAACTAGGGACAATCTGGAGTAGTGCTATCGCACTTCATATTTATTACATATTATATATGTATGTAGTGAGAGTGCTATCACTAAACCATATAAACATTAAAAGCCCTACCTCCATTGACAAATGACATGAAATACATTAGACTTGACAGTGGATGTTAGCAAGAACAAAAGATTTTGAATTGAACATTTCGTAACTCGCCTTCCCGAGCACAAGATTCCTGCCGAATTTTTGTGTACGAGGACCTGTTTCACCCAACCAGCAACATAGCATTTATAAGCCTCCAAGCTCTTAAAGTTTTTCAAACTTTTGTGAGAATAGGCAGATTTTGTGTGGACAAGATAGTTGTAAATATCAGGGTCAGGCAAAGACGGCGAAAACAGCGGGTCGAAAAACATCGATTTAGGCATCAAATATGGATCTGGCGAATGGATAAACTGAAGCTTTTCCACATAACGTCTTTTATGCAACGCATCCAATGAGTTTACGGCGTCAGATAACACCGGGGCTTCCATGAATTGCTCTATAACTTGCACGACTAATTGAAAACAATGAGAATAGGTCTAAAAAATACGGACAATATGGCGGCCCGATACAGCGACACGTCATTTTGTGACGTAGGTGAGTAGGGTCTATAGTGGCAGGCAGTTCATGCGAAGTGGAGGCAGGTGTGGATATTGGTGACAGGTGTGCACAGTAGTCAGTGAGGAGGGGGAGGAGGATGTGAAAGTGAAGATGAGTGAGCCGTTACACCGTTTTGAGTAGAGCTGAAACGAATACTCGAGGAACTTGAGTTTAAAAACTGATCCGAGTAATTTTATTCACCTCGAGGAATCGTTTAATTTTGCCAGCTCTAAGCATTATGTTTTGTCCGGACTACTTTTAATGCGGGACAACGCGCTGATGTCACGTGCGTAGAAGAAGAAGCAATAAAAAAATATAAAAAAAACTTTCTGCAGCCGACAGCCGCTCCAAACTACGCCGACGTTGCTAAAAACTAGTCCGCATGATGTTACGGTGGTAGCAGGTAGCATCTGAGGCGTCTCATAGATATCACATGTATGTTGAAATGACAGAGTCAGCGGTGCTAGTAAACAGCCGCCATCTTAAAGCAGTACAATTCTCAGCGCTAATAAATAAGATTAAGTTACTGTCACTCGCTCACGTAATGTTAGCCCTGCGGAGGGCTAGGTTTCTATTAAGACCACTGGCGATGCGTGGCTAACATGTCTTACATACAGGCTTTATTTAATCTGTGAAAACATAGCGCTGTAGAGTGATGAGGGTGTAAAATGAAAATATGATAAAGCTAACTGTCAATTTTAGCTCGGGAGTCATTGCTGGATAAAACACCAAAGTAGCACTGGTCCCTAATGTGCTCTAATACAGCAGGTATCATACTGTAACGTTGACAAAGAGTCACCCGCGTCGTTAGGTTGCAATTATTTCTTTTTCGCGAACTAGTGAAACGACAACAACAACAGGAAGGCACGTCTCTCGCTCTCCTGCACCTCCCTCACCCCTGCACGTCGCGCGGTGCATTCAGGAACTCATGCAAATATCACCGCCATGTTATAACCTGTTATTTTGAACACTGCTAAAAACTCAAAATCCTATCAGGACTTACAGGTTAGACTAACTTAAAACTTAACTAGAATTTAAAAATGGCTTGACACAAATGGAAATCCAATTGAAACACGTGGGAAAAACACTTTAAAAAACACTTTTAAGTGATTTGTGTTATCAAGCGTAATGGCATTTTTAGGTAAGACATATATATATATATTTTATATAAGATCTAAAAGTTTTTGGAGTGAAAGCAGTGAATGGGTCTTTTTTTTTGTTCTAGTCACATCTGAGAGGCAATTGTTGGCTGTTTTCAACAATGTCCATTGAAAATAAAGACGTTGATTGACTGAAAATGGTTCAATATTAGATGAAATGTCTTGTTTTCTCATGTATATTTATAATTTCTCTTTACCTAAAAAAATTTGTTTTATCCGATTACTTGATTAATCGATAGGATAATCAGTCGATTACTAAAATATTCGATAGCTGCAGCCCTAGTATTGAGTATTGATTTGTAGGAGAAAAATAAGGTCCCTTTTAGGTAATAAAGAAATTCAATATGCTGTACATATATAAATATATATCCAGGGGTTGGACAAAAATATTGAAAACACCTAACATTTCAAGTCAACTGTTGCCTGCCTTAAATTATGACCAAACGTCTTTTTTACCTTTTGGCATTTTGGTGGTGCACCTAAAGGGCTCCAGTTGACCCTTCTGGAGCCGGTCGTCCACCGCCTCCGTCGTCTGGCCCGCATTCTTCACCAACTGAAGGAATTTGGCCCCCCCAGCCAAGCCGCCGGAACAGCGACAGCCGAACCAGAAGGCGTCCCACTGGCGCCGCTCCAGCAAGTCAACCGGTGAGGCCAAACTCCGCGCGTCCACTCCGTTGTTAAACCTTGTACTGAAGGAATTTGGCCCCCCTGGCCAAGCCGCCGGAACAGCGACAGCCGAACCAGAAGGCGTCCCACTGGCGCCGCTCCAGCAAGTCAACCGGTGAGGCCAAACTCCGCGCGTCCACTCCGTTGTTAAACCTTGTACTGAAGGAATTTGGCCCCCCTGGCCAAGCCGCCGGAACAGCGACAGCCGAACCAGAAGGCGTCCCGCTGGCGCCGCTCCAGCAAGTCAACCGGTGAGGCCAAACTCTGCGCGTCCACTCCGTTGTTAAACCTTTGTACAGGCTCCATTTTGAACGGTTTAAAGAAGGCTCACCGAAAACAGGGTAACAATTTATTCGTCGACAATAGTCAAAAACAAGGCAAAAACAGACGACGGAGTGGCAATGCTGGATCCAGCTAAACAACGGATACATTGAAATGTCCCCAAGAAGCGACAGTTGTTATCTAAATGTTCAGTCTTTTGAAAGCTCTCGCGGGGCGGGTCGTGGGCAGGAAGAAGGGTGTGAAGAAGGAAAAAGAAGGGTGTGTTTTGGATTATTGTCTTTTGTGGATTGGACAGGAGGATTGGAAAGTTACTGTTGTCCGGGCAACGAGGTTGTGGATTCTGCCACCTCAGCGTCAAAGGGGGCTCTTGTCAGTTGTGTTATCAGTTGGATATCGGGCGTTCTCTGATGCTACTTGTTTTAAGACAGTACGGCCTGCTCTTTGTCCTTGAGTCCACAGGAGAACTGATTGCGAGAGTTGGTGCATCAACCTTGCTCATGACTCACACGTTGGGCTTTTGTGATAAGATGGCGTTGGGTATCTTTTATGCCCTATATTCTGCTTCTTTTCATTTAACTATGGTATAAGTGCTATTTATTTTATATTAGGTGTGTTAGAGTAATACAAACAGTCCTACAGCACAGTAAATATGAGAAACGATACTATTCCCTGATTGATTATATTAAGTGTGTTAGAGTAATGCAAAAAGTTAGACGGTGCCTACGAGAAACGGTACCATCTCCTTCAATCCCTTATTGCTGATGTTGACATATTGGTATTGCCACATCTATAACTCCCTTCTGCTCTTTATCCACCACCGGATAGTTGTTAGTTATCCTGGAGCTGTTCGTCAGTCTAGAACAGGGTTCACTAAATCCGAACCATGATGCCACTTTTCCTGTCGTGTTTTCCACGTCTCTCTCCCCTATCACACCTGAATCAAATGATTAAGTCATTAGCAACCTCTCTAGAAGCCTGATAATGATCCTGATTATTTTGATTCAGGTGTGTTGGAGGAGGGAGACATGGAAAACATGACAGGAAAAGTGGCACCGAGGTCCGGATTTAGTGAACCCTGGTCTAGAACATGTGTGTCCAAACCTGTCCTGAAGGGCCGCTGTGGGTCCTGGTTTTTGTTCCTACCACTCGAGCACAGACAGTTTAACCAATGACGTTTGTGCTAAAACAAGCAGCACCTGAAACTGATTACACTGGTGTGACACCAGATTGGTGAAAAGATGTCGTCTTGTTTTGTAGGAATGAAATCCAGCACCCACTGCGGCCCTATGTGGAATGGAGTTGGACACCACTGGTCTAGAAGCTAAAGTCCCACAAAACCTTAGCATTGTTGTTCTCAGCCACCCTCTGTGGTAGGGATGGGAATTGATAGGATTTTTACGATTCCGATTCCATTATCGATATTGCGTAACGATTCGATTTTTATCGATTCTCTTATCAATTCTAATTTGGGGAAAAAGAAGAACAAACGTTTTGATTGGCATCGAGTTTGTTTAATCAGAAGTCACAACCTTACAAACTCACAACGAGATCAAAAGAGGCCCAAAGCCTCAATGTTAACTGTGGCAATAAGTGGCAAATACACAAGAATGTGTAACATTTTACTGAAACATATATCTAATAGAAATAAAAAATATTGGTATATATTGGCAGATAGGTTTTTGTTCTGCCTTTGGCGATATGTGTTAAAGCAGGGGTCCCCAAACTTTTTCCTGTGAGGGCCACATAACTTTCCCCTTCTCTGATGAGGGGCCGGGGTCAGTTTGTAACAGAAAAGTGTGACGATTGCGTAAGTGCATAAATGTAAAAAATTATTGTTTTTCAGAAAGCCACAATCAAATAACCCTTTCTGGATTCTGTATAATAATAATAATAATAATAATTAATAATAAAAACACTATTAATTAAATAGATAATAACCAAATAACCCTCTCTGAATTCTTCAAGGAAAAGGCCAGAAAATAAATAACATGATTGAGAAAAAAAAACAATTTAAAAATGGCCGGACCAAATGGGGAGGCGGGCCGTATTTGGGCCGCGGGCCGCAGTTTGGGGACTGCTGGGTTAACGTGTATTATTTTACCATTACATTGAATTGTATGCCTTTTAGTTTTTGTGGCGCTTACACGCTCAAGTGGGGGCGCCCTTGCGCTTCCTCATGCGAAGAACAACGCGCTCACGTGAAGAAGAGCGCGCTTACACCCAAAGAAGAAATGCCGCATCCAAGTGAGTGAGCGAGTTAGTGAGAGAGCGAAACACTTCTACGAGCCTACGTTCTTTGTTAATGTTAATATCTACAGAGGCAACGCCTGTATGTATCATCTTTTGTGTTGTTGTTGTTGTGTTTCCACTCGCGATCGGACACTTAAATCCAGTTGTGTAGTGGTTTGAATTATGTGCTAATGCTAGCGAACGAATGCTAACCATACTGTTATTAGCAGCTAATCATCGCTGATTTACGTTGATGCAAACCTGTTTGTTATTGGGGACGAAATTGATTTGTTTCATTTCTATTCTTAGTTTCACTCTTCAAGTGATGGTTGAATAAAGTCAGCAAATTATACCAACGTCTTCTGCATCGTCATTTGGGAGTTTAGCTAGCTGTATAGCCAGGACTGAGCCTTAGCCTCTCTGTGAGGACAGCGCAGTCGTTTTCCCTCCCGATGCAGTTATCTGCACCTTGCAATGACTGCAAGTCGCTTTGTTGTAATTTTTTTTCCTAGTGAAGTGAAGACACACTTTCGAGCGTTTGAACCTACGTGCTGTCATTGTTATGTTTATGGCTGCAATGCTCATGCTTACCCGTTGTAACCTTTCATTTTCACACTCTTTCCTGGTGAAGTGTAGTCAAACTTTGGAGCGAGTGGTTCTTGGCGCCATGCTAGTTTGATGCGTCTGGACAACAACACACGTCACGACGCAATACGCGTCTTAAGGAATTGCTAAAGGGATCGTTAAGGCTTTTTCATTGTGATGTCGAGGCCTCGAAACACTCGGAACCGGTTCCGAATTGGAATCTGATTTCGATTCCCATCCCTACTCTGTGGTGTGGCCCATTGGGATCTGGGCACTTCTATTCCATTACAGATGTTCCTTTATACTATCCCAGCCACTTGGGTGTGCCTCTCCTTGTACGCTGATCCAGCTAGCATCTTACACCCTGCTACGATTTGATGAACTGTCTCCGGAGCTTTGCACAGGCTGCACCTCGGTTCTGGTCTGGTAGGTCTTGGCCTCTACGGCTCATATACTTGGTTCATGTGCAGCGATGATTAGAGCCCATGCTTTGTCAGGCATTCCAGCGCACTCCAGCCACCAGTAGGCTTTCTCGATGTCAGCCATGTCTTCAACTTGCCAGTGGTACATTCAATGTAGCAGCTTGTCCCTCCAGGTAGTTTGCGTTTCCTCTTCTGCACTCTCATGGGGTTTCTGCTGCCTGCGACTTCCAGTGTTGTCTTTTCTGTGAAAATTGGGTTGAAATGGCTCTTTGAGTGTTAAAGGTTGCCTGGTCGAGACATAAGGTCTAATCATTGCTAAGAAACTAATGATTATTTTTTGTATTTTAAACAATACTTATTTTTTATGAAGTCTGGATGGATCTTGATAATGGGAAGTGTTGTTTTTTTTACGTTGTCATTTAAAAAAATGTACTATTTAGTACAAAGGACCGATACAAACACTTGTATCTACATTGATGCTGATAGTGTTTGTGTAGCAAAGCGTCACCTAATGGTGTTGCTGCCGCTTTAGAGAATGGAGTTCACAGGAGCATGTGCGTCACATGTGTTACTGTTAAGTGAAGCAGTTTGTTTTTCTTTAGATTTGCAACCTCTCAGTAATGATAGATGGTGCCCTGATGTTTCCTTCTCAAGGGAAGACTCTGCGATAATACCCTAACTGATGGCCATTAGTTGCAGAGGCTTTCAGTTTATTGTCAGCTCATACTGTTCAGTATTTATGGTATGATGTGTTTTATGTTACAACTAACAGATGAGTGTAGCGCTAAGTGACTTACTGTATATCAGACAAAAAACCCCCCCAAAAAACAGGGCCTTTTAGGGAAATGAATGCCAATGACTGTTGTCAATTGTAGTCAGTAGTTAACTCATGCAAGTTAGGGCTGCCACAACTGATCCACAAATCAACAATCAATCTATCATCAAATTAATCAAAATATTTTGATTTTTGATTGTTTAGAGACACTATTAACATAAGCTGCACAGCCGAGTGAGAGAGGGGAAATATTACAGATGCAAGCCTGCGCGCACATTTGTTGCTTGTGAAACATCCACAGAGGCAACACCTGTACTGTTTGTACTGTTTATTGTGCGTTTTCAATTGTGGTCAAATACTCGGGTCCAGTTCTGTGATTTAATTTTTTTTTTTATTATGTGCAGTCGCTAACAGATACATGCTAATCGTTTCTGTGGATTGTTATTGCTGTATCAGCAGTTAGTTATAAATGCAAATTTGAATTGCTGTGACATTGGGGCAAATAAGTATAAGTATCAACAAACAAGCAAGATTTCTGGCTGTCATAGAGGTCTAACTTCTTCTAACGAGGTCTAACGAGGCTCCACTCGTTACCTGTATTAATGGCATCTGTTTTAACTCATTATCGGTATAAAAGACACCTGTTCACAACCTCAGTCAGTCACACTCCAAACTCCACTATGGCCAAGGCCAAAGAGCTGTCAAAGGACACCAGAGACAAAATTGTACACCTGCACCAGGCTGGGAAGACTGAATCTCCAATAGGTAAAACGCTTGGTGTAAATAAATCAACTGTGGGAGCAATTATTAGAAAATGGAAGACATACAAGACCACTGATAATCTCCCTCGATCTGGGGCTCCATGCAAGATCTCCCCCCGTGGCGTCAAAATGATAACAAGGACGGTGAGCAAAAAATCCCATAACCATACGGGGGGACCTAGTGAATGACCTACAGAGAGCTGGGACCACAGCAACAAAGGCTACTATCAGTAACACAATGCGCCGCCAGGGACTCAAATCCTGCACTGCCAGACATGTCGCCCTGCTGAAGCCAGTACACATCCAGGCCCGTCTGTCCGGAGAAAGAATAATGAATTGAATCCAAAGAACACCATACCCACTGTGAAGCCTGGGGGTGGAAACATGATGCTTTGGGGCTGTTTTTCTGCAAAGGGACCCAGATGACTGATCTGTGTGAAGGAAAGAATGAATGGGGCCATGTATCGAGAGATTTTGAGAGAAAATCTCCTTCCATCAGCAAGGTCATTGAAGATGAGACGTGGCTGGGTCTTTCAGCATGACAATGATCCCAAACACACAGCCAGGGCCACAAAGGGTCCTGGAGTGGCCTAGCCAGTGTCCAGATCTCAACCCCATAGAAAATCTGTGGAGGAAGTTGAAAGTCCGTGTTGCCCAACGACAGCCCCAAAACATCACTGCTCTAGAGCATGGAGGAATGGGCCAAAATACCAGCAACAGTCTGTGAAAAGCTTGGGAAGAGTTACAGAAAACGTTTGGCCTCTGTTATTGCCAACAAAGGTTACATAACAAAGTACTGAGATGAACTTTTGTTATTGACCAAATACTTATTTTCCACCAAGATTTTTTAAAAATAAATTATTTAAAATCAAAGAATGTGATTTTCTGTTTTTTTTCCACATTCTGTCTCTCGTGGTTGAGGTTTACTCATGTTGACAATTACAGGCCTCTCTAATATTTTCAAGTGGGAGAACACAATTAGTAGTTTACTAAATATGTATTTGCCCGACTGTACTTTGAATCCTCGAACAAATCACTCCTGAGACAAACCTTCCTGTTTGTATGCAGTGCAGCTTTCATACTTTTTTAACCTAAGTCCGGCGTTGGATCGCTACATGTGTTTGGGAATAACTGCGACTGACTTCGACCGACTGAAACTGAGCGTGGCGCAGTGTCTGGGAATTTGCCCCGTCAATATCATTATGAGGTCTATGATATATTATTGAGCAAATGGTCATCCAAAATTCTAAATGTTGCAAGTGTGTACTTTTACATAGTTTACATTCTGTATTCGTGCTTCCATTCATTTTTAAAAGCAAATCCTTATTAGGGTTTGGAGGTTCTTTGTTAGCCTGGGCAAGATCAGGGCAGATTGGATCCTAGACTGGTCAGCAGTTTTTGGTTTTGCTTGTAGAAATTATTGCATCACTTGTTAGACAGTTTTCAGTTTTATCAAAGAACTGCAAAAACTTTCCCAAGATCGTTAATACTAGCAAAAGTATCACATTCTATACTATGAATAATGAGCCAATGCCAACCCTATCCAGCAGAATAAATCATTATTTTTGTCTTTATATACAGTATCTACTGTAATTTCCGCACTATAAGGCGCACCTGACTATAAGCCGCCACCCACCAAATTTGAGACGAAAACCGCATTTGTTCATAGATAAGCCGCACTGGACTATAAGCAGCAGCTGTCGTCACTGTATTATGAGGTATTTACACGAAAAGATATCATCTGATAACACTTAATTTGACAGCGGCAGCATATGACCAAATGAACCACCATGAACCTTGGAAGCGTCATTGCTTCAAGAAGCTTCATTTGGCCATCACTGCTCCCTTGGGAGAGACAATCAACCTCTGCTGCCACCTGCTGTCAACACTGTTGTTGTCCAACATGCCTCCTAGCATGCATTGCGGCGCTACAGATATAAATAACAATTAAAATTCATGTTCTGTGCTAATTACTTCTTCAGTTACTGTTCCAGTTGTTTCATTAATTACTAGTTATGGTATTTGGTAACACTTTATTTGGTATTTGGTAACACTTTATTTGACAGTGGTGCCATAAGATTGTCATTAGACAATCATAAGTATGACATAACACTGTCATAAGCAATAGTGAATGCCTATGAGGGATTGGAATTTAGTGTTATCTGGCAAATTAGCTCACTTTTGAATGGATGTAAAAGATACATAAACGGAGTTAGTGACATAATTTGCTACATGACACCTAATGACATCTGTCATAAACATTCAGTAATGTCCATGATAGTGTCATGTCACAATTATGACGGTCTTATGATGCCGCTGTCATATAAAGTGTTACCTATTAACCCCAAAAAAATCAACAAATAAGCCGCATTGGACTATAAGCCGCAGGATTCAAAGACAAGGAAAAAAGTAGCGGCTAATAGTCCGAAATTTACGGTATATACAGTATATGTATATATTAAAGGGAATAGTATCTTTTCCCATATTTCCTGTTTGACTGTTTGTTAAAATAGCATTTATACCATAATTTTAGAAAACAAGTAGAATATATTTGAAGTATGAATAGTTGGACTTGAAGTGATTGGAGTTTGCAGTGCCAAGACAACGGGCAGATAACAATTACAGGATGCCCGCTGACTACGGAAGCACAACGCGCATGACATGCAGCTGACTGAGCGAGATTGACGTTGACGGACAGAGACAAGCATGGGATGGCCAAGACATCTACAAGCCCACGTCTGGACCACCAAATTCAATTCAATTAATTTCAATTCAATTCCTTTATTGTCAAT
Organism: Corythoichthys intestinalis; assembly: GCF_030265065.1. Lineage (NCBI taxonomy): Eukaryota > Metazoa > Chordata > Actinopteri > Syngnathiformes > Syngnathidae > Corythoichthys > Corythoichthys intestinalis. The sequence goes on from NC_080413.1 coordinate 35,468,890, forward strand.
GCAAGCCGAGCAAACAACGAAATTGGAAAGCTACTCAGTGGTACCATAAAACACAAGACAGTAAAATAACACACAACTTAAAAATACAGTACTACTGCATAAAAGACAATGAATACATTATTGTGGAAAAGTCGCTACAAATCCCACCATAAGCTCTTCTAGGAACCAACAACTGACAGTCCAGAACAATGAAAGGACATCCTCTCCTCCCACAAGGAACATCTGATAACAGAGGAACCTGCGACTGAGAAGTTGACACTCAGCACTCACGTGGCGCTGAGGCTGGCAAAATCCTCAACTCTCATTGCCCTGGCAATAGGGGTGTAACGGTACACAAAAATCTCGGTTCGGTACGTACCTCGGTTTTGAAGTCACGGTTCGGTTCATTTTCGGTACAGTAAAAAATACAAAATGCAAAATATAAATGTGCTAGTTGTTTATTACATACTTTTGTGCTTTCAACAATAGGAACATTAGCCTATACAAAGCTAGAATTCTGCTGAAAAAGTAGCGGGTATTTATAGATAATCCAACAACAATTTTTCAAGCTGACCAATATGCGGGGCCTTTCAGACCCCGCATATTGGTCAGCTTTCTTTCTGACAGAAAGACAAAAAAAGAAGTCCTGTGCTAAAGAGAAAAGCAATCCCAATGACAAGGATTTTAACATGTATTTTACAAATGAAATGCCTCAATGAAACATTTTTTATGAATGGTTTTCAAAAGCTTTATTGGTGGATTTTCTCAGTTAAAGCGCCACTCAGAAATTAATAAATTTAATTGTGTAAGCAGGATGTGTGTATTATTATTACTATTTAATTACAGGCGTTTTAGCTCATTTCAATTTATTTTATTTAAATGGGCTATTATTTATTTTATTAGGTGTTTATATTTTACAAATGTGATGTAGTATTCATTTATATTCAGGGGTGCATGTATTTTTTTTGCCCAGGTTCTCAGAGGAGGACCTGGAGATGTGACTTGGTCCTCATTAGGGATGGGAATCGAAATCCGATTCCAATTCGGAACCGGTTCCTAGTGTTTCGAGGCCTCGACATCACAATGAAAAAGCCTTAATGATCCCTTTAACGAGTCCTGAAGACGCATATTGCGTCGTGACTGTCTTGTTGTCCAAACACATCAAACTAGCATGGCGCTAAGAACCACCCGCTCCAAAGTTTGGCTACACTTTACCAGGAAAGAGGGTGAAAATGAAAGGTTACGATGGTTTAACACGAGCATTGCAGCCGTAAACATAACAATGACAGCACGTAGGTTCAAACGCTCGAAAGTGTGTCTTCACTTCACGAGGAAAAATTACAACAAAACGACTTGCAATCATTGCAAGGAGGAGATAACTGCATCGGGAGGGAATAGACTGCACTGTCCTCCCCGAGACAGTTATACAGCTAGCTAAACTCCGAAATGACGATACAGAAGACGTTGGTATAATTTGCTGACTTTATTCAACCATCACTTGAAGAGTGAAACTAAAAATAGAAATGAAACAAATCAATTTCATCCCCAATAACAAACAGGTTTGCATCAACGTAAATCAGCGATGATTAGCTGCTAATTCAGTATTAACAAAACAGTTAGCATGCGTTCGCTAGCATTAGCACATCGTTCAAACCACTACACAACTGGATTTAAGTGTCCGATCGCGAGTGGAAACACACAACAACAACACAAAAGATGATACATACAGGCGTTGCCTCTGTAGATATTTATTATTATTATTATTCATTAACAAAGAACGTAGGGTCGTAGCAGTGCTTCCCTCTCTCACTAACTCGCTCACTCGCTTGGATGCGGCATTTCTTCTTCTTCGGTGTAAGAGCGCTCTTCCCTACGTGAGCGCGTTCTTCTTCGCGTTTGGAAGCGCAAGGCTGCCCCCACTTGAGCGTGAAAGCACCATAAAAACTAAAAGGAATGCATTTCAATATACTGGTAAATAATACTTTAACAGGGGTTCCCAAACTACGGCCCGCGGGCCGAATACGGCCCGCCCCGACATTTGGTCCAGCCCCCTGAACAATACCAGAGAGCATTTTTATTTTATTTTTTTTCTCAATAGTGTTAATTATTTTCTGGCCTTTTTCTGTGAAGAACTCAGAGAGGGTTATTTGGTTATTATCTATTTGATTAATAGTGTTATTATTATTAACTATTATTATATTATTATTTTTATTTTATTTACTTTTGTTCCGTGAAATATCCAGAAAGGGTTATTTGATTGTGGCATTCTGAAAAACAATATTTTTTTACATTTAAGCACTCCTGCAATCGTCACACTTTTTCTGTTACAAACTGACCCCGGCCCCTCATCAGAGAAGGGAAAAGTTATGTGGTCCTCACTGGAAAAAGTATGGGGACCTCTGCAAGTTTGTCACATATTGCTAACGGCAGACCAACGACCTATATGCCAATATATACCAATATGTTTTATTTCTATTAGAAAAATGTTTTAGTAAAATGTTACATTCTTGTGCATTTGCCACTTATTGCCACAGTTAATATTGAGGCTTTGGGCCTCTTTTGACCTTGTTGTGAGTTTTTAAGGTTGTGACTTCTGATTAAACAAACTCAATGCCAATAAAAACGTTTGTTCTTCTTTTTCCCCAAATTAGAATCGATAAAGAATCGAATCGTTAAGCAATATCAATAATGGAATCAGAATCGTAAAAATCCTATCAATTCCCATCCCTAGTCCTCATTGAGCTTGAGCGCCGACCCGCCTGATGCGATAAAATTATGACAAGCTTTACTTAGAACCAATTAACTTTGATTAATGACATTAACAATTAAGGCTTGATTAACATCAACTGGCACAACGAAATTGCCATTACTTTAAAGTGAAATGTAAAGAAATAAACATAAAAGCACCAATTCAAAATAAAGGCCATTATGCGGCTCCCACATTAACTCCAAGTCTTTGTAAAAGTGGGATGTCCTCCTCATAAGACCTCATTGACGCGCATGTTAAGCTTTGTAAAATGCGAACAAAAACACGTTTGTCAGTGCATGGCGGTTTTCATTACCTTCATTCCGCCACTTGTCCATAGGGCGAGTGGGGTCCTATCTGACAGCGATTTTCGATAGTTTGCTTAATTGCCACAAGCTCAGTTTTTTTCGTGCTTTTCAAAGTTTGGATGGCTGAAATTCTTTGACCCTACATAGAATGCGCTGCTCTTATCAGCGACATTGGGATTCTCACGGCACATTTTGTACCGCATTTCCATGCGAGCATCATTTACTTCTAGCCATGGTACCTCCTGCAGCCACTTTTCAGCAAAAGTCCTTTTTTTCTCGTAGCTCCGGTGACGTCTCTGTCGTCTGTCTGTCTTTTGACGGGGGTGGGGGATCACGGAAATAATTACTCAGTGGGGCCTGCCTCTTCGACATTTTGAGAAGTTATTTTCTCGTGTCCGCCGCAAATACAGTGGTCAGCCATGGGTACGCAAAAGCGTATGGAAACCGTTGAGGGCCAGCGCGTTTGTCTACGCCCAGTACGCATGCGCGCATGCGGACCACTTATGTGCACCACTGTTTATATTGTATATTTTATGTTGTATAACTTTTGTTCCTATGTGAATATTAGTTCCTACTTGTTTTGATGTGGTAGGAGTGTTTTGAATTGAACACGGGGTGGTTATTATTATAGCAGAGAAGACAGCAGTAAATCAACAAAGACAAGTCAACTGTGCCCCGATCTACCACTCAAGAGATCTGATGGACTCAAAAAGTAGCTTACGATTGCATATTAGTTTGAAAATCGACCTGATCCACCGTATTATTACACGAGTGACTTCCGGCACGATCCTAGCTAGTAGTATTAACGCAGGAGAGCTGTGTCTCGCGTCATATAATAAACTCTGCCGTTCTTTTCGCGTGCGTCGTGTTGAGCCGCCTCTGGGACGCATATAACACGCGGCCGCACTGCGACTGGTGTGCATTAGCTGATTGACTAACGCCCGCGTTTCACTGCGTTCTCGCGGCAGCCACGTTGTTGCGCCGTTGACGTTTCTGGACTGTCTTACCGTGTTGGTCCTCATTATAGTAGAGAAGACGGAGTAAATATAATCTACACAAAGACACTGTAACCCGATCGACTCACAGCCTCGAAAAGTAAGGGTTATATTACGTCAGAAACTCGTTCGGTACGTGTCCGTTCCGAACCGACTACCACGTACCGAAACGGTTCAATACTATTACATGTACCGTTACACCCTTACCTGACAACAGTAACACTCAAACCCTCCTGCTCAACCCACAACAGACAATAACCGTAAACAACGCCCAAACACACCCTTCTTCCGGCCCACAGCCAGCCCCACAAAATCCTTCAAAAGACTTAATTCTTTAGCCAGCGCTGTCTATTCTCTGGAATCTTTTGTTGACCTGTGATATGGTGACCCTGGATCCAGCCTTCCTCTTCGTCTGGGTCTGTTTGCTGTTTTTGTCTTGTTGTCTGATTGCTGTCGACTTGGAATAAATTGTCAACTTGCGTTTCGAAGCCTTCTTCAAGCTTTTAAAAAAGAGTCAGTACAAGGGGTTAAAATTAAGGTGGCCCCCACAGAGTTTGGCCTTTTGGCCGGGTTGTTGGATTTGCGCCGGCCAAAGTCGTTGGAGTTGCGCTAGCGTGTTTTCGGCGGCCTGGCTGGCGTGGTTCTGGCAACCTGGCTAAAAGGTCAAATTCCAACAATATATACAGTATTTTACTTCCATACGGTATTCAAAATTCATGCATCAAATGCATTTTTTGGGGGGGGGGGGGCGTAACCTTTTATGTTTCTGTCTTTCTGTTCTCCGCAGGTGCCAGTGCTGTCAGCTCCTTGCTCATTCAGCCTGCTGGACCAATTTCTTTCATTACGCTTGGGGGCACAACTGGTTGTGCTCCATGAATTCTGCAAGTTCCCAAAGGGCACGGGTGGACGAGTTTGATGTGGAAAAGAATTTGAAAGCTCTTTTCAAACATATCTGCTGTAGGTGTATTCAAGGTGAAGTGAATGAAAAACTAAAGGTGAGATGAAACAGGAAAGCTCTGCTAGGGGTGTTAAAGGCTTTTTGAAACATTTAAGCTGCAAATCCCTTTACCGCTTTGTCTATTTTCTCTTCTCTCATTTGCTGTTGCAGACTCGACCCTTTTCCTTACGTCCATGCTTTATGTACATAATCAATTATTCAGCAAGCAGTTTTTACAAGCTGTATCACCCACTTTGCTGCTGCAAACAGTTTTAGATTCATATGTATACATTAACACAAGTATCACATGCATGGGTATAAACTCCCAAGCTTCTTTTGTGTGGTTGCTCCCACTTTCCACTGCTATTTGATTATCTGTACTGGTTGCTTCGGTATCACACTTGATTTAGTTAATGCTAATGTTACATAACCTTACTCTGGCCATTGTTTTTGCCTCTAAATCCAATTGGATGCTTCATAAACATGGTTAATGGTGTGTGAGTGTGTGTATGTGTGTCTTTAAATAACAATGCCAGTGATGTTATTCTTCAAATTACACATTGTTTATTTTCCATAATTCTCCCACCTTTACTATAAAAAAAACATTTACAATTGTGTACTTAATTACAAAATAATGTAGCGTCTGGTGAAGATAAAAAAGTCGAGGTAGAGTTAGCCAGAATAGACTTTCACTTTTTACAGGTTTTTTAATACTCTTAAATAAACAGATGATGATGACACACAATTCAGGAGCAAAAGGAAGGTAGTAATACAAGTAATAATGTATATAACACATTGAATAATTTCTCAAACAAACAAAATAATGCGTCAGATTATTCCACGTACTTTAAGTAAATATTACTATTCGTTCTTATAAAGCCCATATATTTAAAAGTAGGTAATTTATGCCTAAATCAAGAAAAATTGCTTTCAAATAATGTTTTGAACAATGTCTATTCTTGAATTACGAACATTTGACATTTCAAAGTTGTCGTTTTTTTAATACTATTAAATATAGGAGTTTATCGCTTAAAGTAAGTCTGTTAAACTTATTTTCATGCTAGATATTTCTCTTATTTCAAGAAATCTGAGTGAAATTTACTTGAAGCAATGGCAGATAATTTCACTTATTTCTAGTAGATTTACACTAAAAACAAAAGAATTTATCTAGTTTTAAGTAAGTCCGTTTTTGCAGTGTGTAGATATCCTGTTGATATGGGGACATTTTAGGGTCACTTCCTGTTCATATTGTGTCACATTCTGTAGATTTTGGGGCATTTAGGGGTAAGTTCCTGTTGATATTGAGTCATTTGGGTTGGAAATCAATAGGACTGAAAGGACGTTTTTTTTGTGTGTTATTTTTTTTTCTATAGAAATGAATGGCGAATACGGCCTTTGAAAATGAATGGAACATTTTGGCCATTGGAATGAATGGGTATGTTTTTGGGGAAATTTGGCCAAATCGTATGTTTTTAGCAATTAATGTATAGAACTGTTGTGCCACTCAGTGTCCTGATTTTTTAATGCATAAATGATGTGATTTGAAAGAAAAGAAAAAAAAAAAAAAAGTAGGACAAGTAGCGTTTTGAAATTTCACTTTTTTTTTTTTTTTTAAGAACACCCCGTTTTTGGGCCAACAGTCATTTTAGGGGTGTCACATGAAAGAAAACACACATCGCATGAGAATTCAGGTTGTTTTGGTGTACGAACGGTGAGGAAATCTTATCGATGGTAGCTTTTGCATTTCATTCAAAGCTAACATCAGAGACCAAAAAGGCAGGAAGGAATTATTTTAGAAAGTCCAATGTATCCAATTTATCACTAGTAGACGTCTAATCATTTGAACTGTCTATAACCGTCAGTATGTTCTATGCTTAAACTAAGCCATTCTTAATGGAGAAAAGTCAAATTATGAAAGAAACTGAATACATTGTTTTGAATTTAAAAAATCTATTTTTTTTAATATATGCAATATAGATGCAAAACTATATAGGGGATAATTACGGTGTTGCTTTTAAATTGTATACGAGTTCCAGTTGTTGTTGTTGTTGTTGTTTTTAATGTTAATTGATCCTCTTAGACAACTGTGATGGAGCTACAGTGTAATTTCAGTCAGACACCCATTTGATACACGGTACTGTATGTATTGATTAACAATTTGTGTAAGGCACCCCAAGCTATAAGGTTGGCCTCAATTATAATTAAGACTCTGTGCCAGGTCATTTGTTTCAAGGGGACTTTGTTATTCAGTTTTGTTGCCCCTGTTTTATGTTTTGGTATTTTTTCATCCTTATTTGACCCCACTACTGTGATCATACACTAGAGCAGGGGTCACTAGACCTAAAACAATTTTGGGGCACAGCGGGGCTCTGGCAAGCGAGCGAAAAAGTCAGAAATAGAGCTTTAAACTATACGTAATTTAATTAATCTTACCGTTTCTTTTGACCAAAGTCCCTTGACAAAAATACAAGTTTCTGTTAAAAAAAAAATAAAAATAATAAGTATTCAAAAATCATAATTCGGACATCCCTTGTTGATAGTCAACTCACCTCTGCTCATGCTCATCAACTTCTATCTCTGTTTCACCTCTTCCTGCACTCTGCTAATCTAAATTGGACAGAAATGGTGATACGGTATGTGACTGTAACTGTAATGCAATTACTGTCTCAAATGGTAGGTTGTGACCTAAAAGTGGTTTTTGTTGCCTAGGTGGGTTACCTAGCCTACCTCTCTCATTCCTCCTTGCTGTGAGCAAATACCGTAATTTCCCGAATATAACGCGCACTTTTTACCCCAAAATCAACTTGTAAAATCATGGTGCGCATTATAAACGGGTACATGGATGGAGACAGAAATATATAAATATTATATGCATATATATAAACCGATTTTTTTTTATTGACACGGCCACATTGTGTTGAAGAAACAAATGTGGCGATCCGTTGCCGACCATTACGGTACATGACGTCACCATTTTGTTTCGGTAATACTTTACTCTGATCAGCTGAATGATTTCGTCTGTGTTAAATTCTGCTTTTTTCACTCTTCATAAAGCACAGAATTTAGTTTCTTGAACTCATTTGAGTCAACGTTTATTGCAGCTCCGCAACTCGGACCATAACAAATGTAACAACACAGACTTCCTGTGTGTGTCCGTCAACTATATCTGTCCCTCGGGAAACTCAAACCCAAATAACAATAGTTCCTATTGTTACTGTCGTTTCGACAGCGATGAGCTCTCTCGGATTTCCGACTTACTTTTTCACTTTCATTTTACCGTATCAATCCATGGAAGAAACATTTATTCATCATGATGAAACGAGCAAGTTATACAGCAGCCTTTAAAAGAAAAGTCACATCTCTTGTTTTCTCCTAGATTCTGGTAAGTTGGAGAAGTTGTCAAATCATATTATTACCGTAAATATTGTCAGTTTATGGTAATGTTTTGAACTACCAATATGCTATGCTTGTGCTGTGTTTCACCAGTCAGTAAAATGACATTTCTGTATCTGTACACAAGCTCTTTTTTCTTGTATTCTTCTATTTATTGGTGCTAAAATTAGGGTGCGCATTATAAACGGGTACAATAATTTTCCCTAGATTTTACAAGTAAATTTGGGGTGCGCATTATACATGGGTGCGCCTTATATTCGGGAAATTACGGTACCTTTCTAACATCCATTTGCAAGGGTAAAGCTGTTTGACCCAAATAGAAATTAAAAAACAATAATACAAAAGATTAGCGGGACTGCAGTAACAAATAAAATGCCTGTAAAATAGCTGGAAATGATCATGAATACACATACAAAATTGTGAGAGGCTACAGTGGGGCAAATAAATATTTAGTCAACCACCAATTGTCCAAGTTCTCCTACTTGAAAAGATTAGAGAGGCCTGTAATTGTCAACATGGGTAAACCTCAACCATGAGAGACAGAATGTGGGGAAAAAAACCCAGAAAATGACATTGTTTGATTTTTAAAGAATTTATTTCCAAATTAGAGTGGAAAATAAGTATTTGGTCACCTACAAACAAGCAAGATATCTGGCAGTCAAATACGTCTAACTTCTTCTAACGAGGCTCCTCTCGTCACCTGTATTAATGGCACCTGTTTTAACTCATTATCGGTATAAAAGACACCTGTCCACAAGCTCAGTCAGTCACACGCCAAACTCCACTATGGTGAAGACCAAAGAGCTGTCGAAGGACACCAGAGACAAAATTGTAGACCTGCACCCGGCTGGGAAGACTGAATCAGCAATAGGTAAAACGCTTGGTGTAAAGATATCAACTGTGGGAGCAATTATTAGAAAATGGAAGACATACAATACCACTGATAATCTCCCTTGATCTGGGGCTCCATGCAAGATCTCACCCCATGGCGTCAAAATGATAACAAGAACGGTGAGCAAAAATCCCACAACCACACGGGGGGACCTAGTGAATTACCTACAGAGTGCTGGGACCACAGTAACAAAGGCTACTATCAGTAACACAATGCACCGCCAGTGACTCAAATCCTGCACTGCCAGACGTGTCCCCCTGCTGAAGCCAGTACACATCCAGGCCCATCTGCGGTTTGCTAGAGAGCATTTGGATGATCCAGAAGAGGACTGGGAGAATGTGTTATGGTCAGATGAAAACTAAATAGAACTTTTTGGTAGAAACACAGGTTCTCGTGTTTGGAGGAGAAAGAGTACTGAATTGCATCCGAAGATCACCATACCCACTGTCAAGCATGGGGGTGGAAACATCATGCTTTGGGGCTGTTTTTCTGCAAAGGGACCAGGACGACTGATCTGTGTAAAGGAAAGAATGAATGGGGCCATGTATCGAGAGATTTTGAGTAAAAATCTCCTTCCATCAGCAAGGGCATTGAAGATTAGACGTGGCTGGGTCTTTCAGCATGACGACAATCCCAAACACACAGCCAGGGCAACAAAGGAGTGGCTTCGTAAGAAACATTTCAAGGTCCTGGAGTGGCCTAGCCAGTTTCCAGGTCTCAACCCCATAGAAAATTTGCAGAGGGAGTTGAAAGTCCATGTTGCCCAACGACAATGTGATTTTCTGTTTTTTTTTTCCACATTCTGTCTCTCATGGTTGAGGTTTAACCATGTTGACAATTACAGGCCTCTCTCATATTTTCAAGTAGGAGAACTTGCACAATAACAATACCTTGTTCTTTCCATAGGAAAGACCAAGGTAATTAGTGGTTGACTAAATGCTTATTTACCCAACTGTATCTGGACTGGACTGGACTATTATATGCAGGATTCAAAATAAGGGAAAAAAAGTAGTGGCTTATAGTCCGAAAATTATGGGAAGTAAGCGCATTCTGTAGATTTAATGCTGTGTTGACATAACTCGATCTTTTTTTTTTTTACTGGTCAAATTTATACTGGGGCACTGCAGATCAATACTGGGGCACGTGCTCCAGAGAAATATGTCTGGTGACGCCCATGCACTGTAATATAGTTATTATGTAAAATAATAAAATGAAATAAAATAAAATAATAGTACATAGCGTGATAAGCTGGAATAAAATGTTTAGAATAAAAATGCTTTTTTATCTTCCAGATGTTGTCCAATTATGTTGCACAGTGATTAGAAGTGAATTATAATAATAATAACTTCACTGGGGAAAGACATCCTGGCAACCTTGATACTAGTTTGAAACATGCTTTCCTGCTATGGTTTGTTCAAATTCTCCAATGGTGAAACTCAAGGGTGCTGGTGAAAATGATCAAGGCTACATTAGAAAAAACATGTCTTAAACAATTATCTCGTCTTACTGTCACCATCTTTGCATCAGCTCGCAAGTCTGCATGCTTTGAGAGGTAGTAAAAATAGCTGTGGGAAGATGAAAGAGTTAGAAGGATAAAAATGGATCACGGGACATGCCTCCAATCCCTTAAATAGAAAGAGAGGAGGAAAAAAGCAATGATCACAGCCTCCTTGTGATGTGCCTTGTCACATTATTTCCTGTGGTGACTTTGACACGTTTCAAGACTAAAACACTCCATCAATCACTGTGTTCCATTTGTCTCGTGGGGCTGGTTACAACCCAATACTAATGATATACAGTATAGTACATAACACAACAAGCGTTGCAAATGCTGCATCTAAAATTAAATTCTATGGTGCATCAATGTCAAGCCTTTTAACTGTTCCTCTGACCAACATACTGCAGCGTAAACAGCAAGCTCATTAGATATTCTAGGCACGGTGGCCAGAGGCAGTTTTTGCTGTGAAACTACCCATTACCAGTATTATTTCCATAGTTCAACTGTCTGTTTTAAACCTTGCTCTTAATTCCTCTTCGGCCGGACCAGGCAGCTCCTTGTCTATGCAGATATCTACCTCGGATGCAATGTGGTATGTGTCTTACATAACACATTTTAATTGGGTTATTTATAAGAGAGGTATTTATCCTGTGAATGTTTTGGGAGTCTTAAGAATAGCTGAAAGGGTTTGTGCTGCTAATGTTAGGGCCAAAGGGGCAAAATCTAGAGTGGGGAAATCCACAGAAGTGATTAAAAACCCTGCGGTACCAGAGGCCACCACTCGGGGATGGGTTTAAAACAACAATCTTCCATTGAACATCATTACAAAATGACTAATTTCACCATAAAAATAAACTTGATTAAACCTCTGATACGTGAATCCTTGGTCAAGATTTTTTTCTAATGTGTTTTTATTCTTTTTAGGACATAAAAATAATGTTCAATCTCTTATTTTTCAAAAATATGATTTTTTTTTCATGAAGTTATACAGACAGGTCCAATCCAATGGACTCCATGCACTTGCATACTCAACATCAGCTGTCCCCCCCAGAACAAGCTACAGCATGATGTGCATAATGAAAACTTAACGACTGTCCTAAAAAATATATATGTATATATTAGAGCTGTCAAAATTATCGCGTTAACGGGCGGTAATTAATTTTTTAAAATTAATCACGTTAAAATATTTGACGCAATTAACGCACATGCCCCGCTCAAACAGATTAAAGTGACAGCACAGGGTCATACGCACTTGTTACTTGTTTTTTGGAGTTTTGTCGCCCTCTGCTGGCGCTTGGGTGCGACTGATTTTATGGGTTCAGCACCATGAAAGAGCACTGTGTAATTATTGACATCAACAATGGCGAGCTACTAGTTTATTTTTTGATTGAACATTTTACAAATTTTATTAAAATGAAAACATTAAGAGGGGTTTTAATATAAAATTTATATATGTTGTACTAACATTTATCTTTAATGAACTACAAGTCTTTCTATCCATGGATCGCTTTAACAGAATGTTAATGTTAATGCCATCTTGTTGATTTATTGTTAAAATAAACAAATACAATACTTATGTACAGTATGTTGAATGTATATATCCGTCTTGTGTCTTATCTTTCCATTCCAACAATAATTTACAAAAAAATATGGCATATTTTATAGATGGTTTGAATTGCAATTAATTACGATTAATTAATTTTTAAGCTGTGATTAACTCGATTAAAAATTTTAATCGTTATATCAGGGGTCGCGTTAACCGAATATTTTCCGTCGTTGACCAATTTTTTAAAACGGTGACGGAAAAAACTGAAGTCCATCCGTCATTTTGACCGGTTGCAATTTACACCCCAGACCACAGGGTGGCGAGTGAGCATATTAATTAGCTATTGTCTCTCTTGATGCATGACGTCGTTGGCCTTACTCTGAAAAATGTCAAGGCAACTGAGTGTCCGAAGTTTCTTCAAAAAGCCCCAAAACGACGATGGTGTTGATAAAAGAGGTGAAAAAACAGGGACTGCACAAGCGGGCACGCAATTCAAGTCCATGCGCACCAGGAGGAAAGTGTGAGACTACGTTCAGGCCACAGCAGGTGAAGTGTTAATTTCATTGTTCCATATGCTACATATGGTAGGCTACCTAACTACTGGGGCCACAGTCAGCTGTTTTTGTCCCTGCGGAGAAAAAGTTACATATTCTTCTGCTTGATGTGTGATGGCACGGTGTGGATTCTCTGTTAAGCTTGTTCGGCCAGAATATTAATTTAAAATGAATGAAAACTAAATACTATTGAATATGTTGAAGCGGTATGCAATGTTAAGAGTCTTGTTAGCTGTAGGCGCACTAATCTAGACCCTTCACTATCCACTCGCGGGGGCCTGCGCTTGTCAGTGACGTTCCTTATTCTCGCTATATGATTATACAACTTTAACATTTGTTAATAATACGCTCTGTGTGTAGTATCATCCATCGCTTTTCCTTTTTAAATGGGCACTTATAAGCGAACGCAAGAAGTAACAACGGGAACATTTTTAAACAGGCATTTCACGGGAGAGCATTTCGACTCTTCGGCCAATCATATAGCGAGAGCGAGTGGATAGTGAGGGGACCGCACGCGGCTCTTAAAGGCTCAAACACACTAGAAACGTGAACGTCGCGTCAACGATCCCGCCGCGATAACGCACCAGTGACGCTCGGCGTCAATTTCCATAGGACGCGTTTCACGAGCAGCGCGTCTGTTGAGCGGCTTGATCGGTTCAAGCGAGGATTGCAAGATCGCGTGAGAATAGCGGGTATTAAAAGGTAATAAAACAACAACACTTTGCCTTTCAGACCCAGCGTATTGGCCAGCTTTCTTTTTGAAAGAAAGAAGAAAAAAGTCATGTGCTAAAGCAAAAAGCAATCCCAATGACAAAGATTTTAACATTTTTTTTCTTATGAACATTTTTCTAAGCTTTATTGATGTTTTTTCTCAGGTTAAAGCACCACGCAGGAATTAATTTAATTGTGTAGCAGGATTTGTGTATTATTCGTATTAAGTGCAGCCTTTGCAGGTGTTTTAGCTCATTTCAGTTTATTTTATTTATATAGTAAGTTACGATTGCATATTATTTTGAAAATCGACCGGATCCACCGTATTTTTACACTAGTGACTTCCGGCCTGCCCGATCCTACCAAGTAGTATTGACGCAGGGGGGCCGTGTCTCGCGTCAAAAAACAAACTCTGCTGTTCTTTTCACGTGCGTCGCGTTTAGCGCTTCTGGGACGCGTCTAACACGCGGACGCACTGCGACTGGTGTGCATTGGTTGATTGACTTTAACGGCCGCGTTTCGAAACGTAATCGCGGCGAGATCGTTGACGCGACGTTCACGTTGATGGTGTGTTTGAGCCTTAAGTGTCTCTGTCACGTGACTGTCGTAGCCGGTAACGCGCTCGGCCATATGGTCACACAAGTACGGAAGGTGAATTATGCCAAACAAAGGGTCACCACAATGTCATTATCATCATTTTAAAAATTTAAGTGACGGGTAAAAATAGATTATGACCGGATTTTTATGACCCTGTCAGTCAAAATGACAGACAACGAAAAAGTCTAGCGCAACCTCTGATACATATATATATATATATATATATATAAAATTGTTGTCTCACCCAGTAGATGTCGGACGTTTTTCCTGGTATCTGTTGGAGCTAGGCACCCAGTTTGGGGTTACTGCCCCTAGTGTCCCGATCACGACTGGCACCACTGTTGCCTTCACTCCCCACATTTTCTCCAACTCTTCCTTCAACCCTTGATATTTCTCCAGCTTTTCGTGTTCTTTTTTCCTGATGTTGAAGAAAAATTTTGAACAGGAGGGCGGGCATTTAAAAAAAAAAAAAAAAATAAATAAACTTAACAGCGAATCCATATCTGGAGGTGAGAGCATGAAAGAGCAGAATTAAAGATGCCACAACTTTAACGAGATTATATCGCGTACTTACCTTGTTTCGATCCAAAAACTCCATGTAACATGTATCAATGAGAGTCAAGACACAGCTGTGAATGGCCACAGCTGGATTTTTTCATGATTTTATGGGTGGGACATGGTAATATAACAAGGGCTGCAATGCAGAAATCGCAGACATCAAGGAGTGGTAGAGATTTTCTTTTTCATATATTTACCCTTTTAAACATTTTTTCCCATTTTTCTTTGTTTGGATCGATTATTTATCTTCTAACATATCTAAGAAAATGCGACAGTAACAAAAAAAAAAATACAATTAAGCGATAGTTATATGAGGTAGATATCTGTGATGTTTACGGACACCAATTTTTTCATTTTGACGTAATTTGTTTAAAAGTTTAAAATATGTGAGTGAATAATTTTTTGAAGTATTTTTTTAATGAAATATTAGACACCAATTAATGAGTCTAAGCTAAAAATGACAGACATATTGAATAATAAATGAATTACCTTCGTTTTATGGCTGGGTTGAAACAAAAGGTTGCGCAACGTCTGTAAACGGGGGGTTTCCAGGGTAAAACGGACAAATTAAGAATAGTTTGGGGGCTTAATGTGCGATGAATCTGCTATGGCAGCATATAGACATATTGTTCTATCAAAAACAACAGTTGTTTTGGCTTAACATACAGCAGTTACTTTTAAAGAGGAGTGCAAGAGCAGAAACTTCTTTTTCAGTCTTGTCTGTGTTTTCCACCATGTGTATATATATATATATATATATATATATATATATATATATATATATATATATATATATATATATATATATATATATATATATATATGTTTTACAGTAGCTATAAATTAAATAAGTTTTCTATTATAATTTTGTTTATATTATTTGTTGACGTCACTTTTCAATCTATACGCATCTCTAAAATATAGTATACAGTGGTATGAAAAAGTATCTGAACCTTTTGGAATTTCTCAAATTTCTGCATAAAATCACCATCAAATGTGATCTGATCTTTGTCAAAATGACACAAATGTAATAAAAGCGTCTGTTTTAACTAAAACCATCCAACCACCATTTAAATGTTTTCATATTTTAATGCCGATAGCATGCAAACAATGACAGAAAAGGAACAGATAACAACAATACAACAATAACAAAATACAGAAGTAAATTAACTTCAGAATGGTTTCAGAAGAACAAAATACTTGTTCTGGAGTGGCCAAGTCAAAGTCCAGACTTGAACCCCATTGAGATGCTGTGGCATGAACTAAAGACAGTGATTCATGCCAGACATCCCAGGATTCTGAATGAACTACAGCAGTTTTGTAGAGAAGAATGGGCCAAGATTAGTCCTGATCTAGGTTCCAGACTGATCTGCAGCTACAGGAATCGTCTGGTTGAAGTTATTGCTGTCAAAGGGGGGCGACAAAATATTAAATGTGATGGTTCACTTATTTTTCCCGCTGCAGTCATTGTTTGCATACTATCCTCATTAAAATAGGAAAACCTATAAATGTTTGGGTGGTCAGATCACATTTGATTGTGATTTTATGCAGAAATGTGAGAAATTCCAAAATGTTCAGATACTTTTTCATACCACTGTACTTGACAGCCAGCCATTCAAATGGATGGGGTCCACCCACATCGAAACGATGTTTAGAACTATTTGATTCTCCGTTACTCAGAAATAAAATCGTATAATGAATCCCTGTGGGAGTGTCGCAACTCTCTTTGTACATGGCTCTGATGTGAACTTTATAGATCAAAGAAAAGCCTAATGAGTTGTTTGTTTTGTGCTGTCTTCCAGTCTGTTCTCCTACATTGCAAAAATTCACAATTATCTGATTCCTGTTTCAGTTTATCCCAAATTTTAGGTCTGGCCAGGAAAAAAGTTAGACCAAGAGTGGCAAACTCATTTATGGCAATCAGATCTCATGTGGGCCGCACTAGTTTATTTTTGGCCAAAGAAGTCAACTCACTTGATGGCGCTCGGCGTCCAACCCGTTTTGATGGACAGGGGGGTGAATCATCCCAGTCAAAATGGATTGGACGCCGGACGCTGTCAATGGCACTGAAATATGCGCATCCACAGCCAGTCCTTCCAGTGAAAGTGAATTGGACATCTACGGTTGTCAATGGCAGGCAATGAGTAAGTTTAGGGTCAGTTCCTTCAAATTTTAAAATACTTACAGGTCACTTCCCATGAATTTTGGATAACTTCCTAGTGAATTTTGGGGCATTTCCAGGTTACTTCCTGTCGGTTTGGGGGGACTTTTCAGTTCCTTGTGAACTCAGTGTCTGCCATTGACGGTGCTCGACGTTTAATCCATTTTGACCACGAGAGGCGAATGAAGAAATGTAACTGCTGTGACGAAAGATAAGTGCAGTAGTGTGTGCACTCGATCACATAAATCTACGGTCTTATGGCGACAACGTCAAAATAAAAGCATTTGTTTTTTTTATTTATAGTATGAATGAGCTGCAACATGCCTGTCAGGCAGGCAGAACAACCCCGCGAGTCGGATAGCACTCCATGGCGTGCCGCATTTGACACCCCTGGGTCAGATGATTCCATTAGGTGTATTATTCCTTTTTTATTGGCTCGCTTGAAATGTGTGAGAGCTTATCAAATGTGCAGATCCATTACCTGCAAGAACCAAAACAAGTCTATAATCTTTGTCTTTATCTTTAACAAGAAGGCACTTAAAGCTCTTCCTTCTTATCAACTCAGATATTAAACTGTTTTTCCTTTAGCAAGAAACACTAGAATCTAATTACAGAATGTAGAATTATTCTATTCTATTGCACTGCCTAGCCATGCCTCAAGAATATCTGCAGTAAGCACACTCTCTCTGCAAAGGGGTTTCCCAGCTCAGGCATTCCCTCGCTCGCTTATCTTTTTTTTTTTTTCCTTTTTTTTTTTTTTTTTTTTCCTGCTGATGCAGCGTGACCAGGATTATGCTTTTAACCAAGTCCAAGATGGTTGCCTCCAGCTCCCTGCTCCCTCCTTCATTTTTTGGTCTCTTCCTGCACTTTCTGGAGGGGAGAGCGAAATGCAAGAATTTAAAAATAAATGACCCTGGAGGAAGAACAATGTTCTTTCCAAGCTGCATCTGTTGTGCAAAGAATTTTACTAACATCCAGCATTGTGGATGCTAAACATGCTAACAAAGGCTCATATCTAATGCTGATTAATGCAGGTTCATGAATTTATAAATCAAACAGATGCTTTAATGACTGGGGTGTTATTCTAACTGATGAAAGGTTTACATTGTTTTCGGACATCATTGTTACCAATAACTCCTTCTTTGAAAACAGAATCCTACACAGTAACACCAAGTAATGACTGTATCACCAACTAATTCAAATTGAGGTTGAGACTGAGGCTGAGCATTAAATGGAAACCCAGTTAAAGCTTGGTAAATATAAATAATTCACCACAGTCCCAGTACATATAAAAAGTCTCCATAATTTAGCTTGAACCTGACAAGACTAACCCAGAATTCTGAAATGTATTTTTCCCCAGTTGGTGGCAGACTGGTTAGCACAATGCCTTGAATTCCAGACACCGAGCATTATAAGTGGAATTTGCTTGTGGGGTGGCTCAGTGGTAGAGTAAAGCCTGAGTTATGCTCCCGCGTTGCAGCGACGGCGCAGCGACTACGGCGTCATTCGATATTCGATGATTCTCCGGCCAAGTGACGCGCTGCTCTGTAATTCACCGCGACGCCACTAGAGGGGTGTGGCGTTATGTTTGTATGGTTTTGAGGCATGCTTGTTGACTTCCTCTTGTCTAGTTTAACGGAGAAAAAATAAACAATGCAAGATGGAACGCTTGAATGTGGATCTTCAGCTCATCAACATTGAATAAATGTTGATCATACAAATGTTGAGGCACAGGCGACACAGAAGACTTCTGTCCAACTTTTGATGCCGCATAGAGAGTTTTAGCCTCAGGTAAAAACCAGCTGGCTGTGGCGGCTAGCTTTCAACTGGCTTCGGGCACCGCGTCCAGCGTTTTGTCCGTGGTCTGCAAAGCCCTCCAGCCCGATTTGTTTTCCTTGTTCTACAACCAACCAGTGGGAAGCCATTGCAGATTTCTGGCGTCTATGGAACTTCCCAAACTGCGTTGGAAGCCTTGATGTTAACGTTATCCTAAAAGCACTGAGGCACTCTCAATCAGTAATGATGTATTGTGTGTGAACTGTCTGTTGTTGAAAATTAAACATCAAAACAACTCTTTTGACACCAAACCTTCTTCATATACTTGACTCACAGCAAACATATGTACACAATAAATGATGAAGTGCACCAACCAAAAATACGACATAAAGTGATAAAAAGGTGGCAGTTTTTGGCCGACTGGGTCACCGCTTCGAATGGCCACTCGATTCCGAACAACACGTCTTGTTGGTTCTTCCATTTTTTTTATTCAATCGCTGACCTTGCCATTTGAAAATCTTAATGATGTCTTGACGAGACTTCGATGATACTCCCGTTGGCTTGGTCCATTTTTGTGTGTAGAAAAATGTTTGACAATGGCGGTGATTTCGCGCTGAACCGGAAACAACAGTCTGAGCAGACCAATCACAGTCCATTTCCGACACGTTATATGCATCGACGTGATGCTAGTGTTTAAAAAGTGAATAGAAGCACGTCAGGCTACGGCGCAGGACTGTAAATCGGGTCTTCCTTGACGGCGCAGTTCTGATGCAGAAGCATAACTTGGCCTTGATTGTCCCCCAACCCAGAGGTTGTGGGTTCAATTCTCCGTCCTGATGAAATGGTCTGAGTGTATTTGAGCAAGATACTGAACCCCACGTTGCTCTTGGTGCTCCGTCATCAGTAGGTGAATGGCGAGATAGTGTAAAGCATTTTTTAAGGTAGAAAAGCGCTATACAAGTATAAGACCATTTACCATTGTTCCTTCTCCAGGTATTGTAGTATACTCCCACATCCCCATTTTTTGCATGGTAGGCTGATTGAACACTCTAAATTCTCTGGAGATATGAATGTGTCTGAGAGAGTCTGTTTGTCTATATGTGCCCTTGATTGGCTGGCAAGGGTGTAGAGGCTCCCCCCGCAACCCTTGTGAGAATGAGTTGTGGAAAAGATAGATGAATGAATGAATGATTTCCCATCCATCCATTCATCCATTATCTACCACTCTGTTGTGGGGTCGCAGGGGCAGCAGCTTTAGCAGGGAAACCAGACTTCCCTCTCTCCAGCCACTTCAACCAGCTTCTCCGGCAGGATCCCAAGGTGTTCCCAGGCCAGCCGGGAGACATAGTCACTCCAGCTAGGTTCACACCGCAGGTCTTAATGCACTATTCCGTTTTTTTTTTTTTGTCATATCAGTTTTTTTAGCGTGCTCTTTCAGACTGCCTTTGTTCATTGAGCCTGTTCAAGTATTACGCGTTCGCACTAATTTGCAGTCCAACATCCGCTGAGCAAACTGACCTGCATGCGTAGAAGCATCTAAACAAATGATTACACATGTTGGCTCTATGTCATTCAAGGGCGGGGGTCGGCAACCCGTGTTTTGAGAGCTGCATGCGGCTCTTTCGCGCCTCCTAGTGGCTCTCTGGAGCATTTTCAAAAATGGAAAAAGATGGTTGAGGGAAATATATTTTTTTTGTTTTGGTATGGTTTCTGTAGGAGGACAAAAATGACACAAACATTCTAACGTTTTCCAATGCTGTAAAAATGTGTAGAATAAATATTAAATTTCAACATTTCTGTCAACGAAGGTTTGCGTCATAGCCTGCGACACACGTTTCTATAAGCAGGGCAGGATGCCAGGCAGGTGGCTATTGTAAACAAACCAGCAGTTGAGTACCCATTTGGGAGTTAGAGAAAAAGTATGATTGCATTACTTCTGAAGAACATTGAGGAGTGCAAAAATAGATTTATGAAATTGCATTGCATCGCCAAACTCTACTACTGCTGCATGTTTTGTTGCAACCCGGGAGAAAGTGAAACATGGAGACCGTTCACAGATGGTGAGTACATGAAGGAGACATTAATCAACATATCAGAACACCCTTTTGCAGACTTCAAAAACAAAACCGAGATAATAAAGAAAATCAAAGATATGCCCAGATAAGGGGCATGTTATGTACATTCCATTTTGTTGTTTTTTGAAACCACAAACTAAAAATGGCATCAAAAATCGGATTTCTTTATTGCATTTATATATTTTCATAAAAGCAATGAAACAATTCATTAATGTTGTAAAGAAGTTAAGCTTGAGGGGTTATAATGCAACAGAGTAGAGCAGGGAAAATAAAAATTAAATCATGAAGGTTCATTATGTATTTTTAGCCGACTTAGTCATTGTGATAGTAGGCTAATATAGCTAATTCAGATACATACAGCATGTGTTGCCCTCATTATTAGGCTTATTTAAGGCTTTTAATTTTTTGCAGCTCCAAACATATTTATTTTTTTGGTCCAATATGGCTCTTTCAACATTTTGGGTTGCCGACCCCTGTTCTAGGGTGATCATATAATATTGATTTCCAAAAAGAGGACACAAATAACACACATAAATAATCCCCGTGTAGTCTTTTATTCGGTGGATTGATACAACACATGCACCGTATGTGTGTGTGTCGTGCACGCACTGTGCATGCATGACTCACACCACATACGGTCAGAAAGAAAACCGAGCATTCTCAGCCCCCCATTTTATTTTCTTTATGACTGTTGTCTTGCCCGCCTCTTCTCAAAAACCCGAGTTCAAGCTAGGCGCTAATGCTAATGTATAGCTGCATCCCTGCCATCCTCCGTGCTTCTCGCTCTTTGCTGACGTAATTGCTGCATGCATTTCGATTTGGGAGACTTGACAGTTCAGACCGCAGCCACATTCTGTAAATATGGCCCAGATCGGATTTCAACCACACACAAAAGTGATCGGATTTTAAATCGTCCACTTTTATGCAACCTGTCCCGTTCAGACCGTCGAATTAATGCCTCACTTCAGTCAGAAAAACATGTTAAAATCAGATTTGTGCATTAAGACTTGCAGTATCAACCTAGCCATAGTCTCTCCAGCATGTCCTGGGTCGTCCCCAGGGCCGCCCGCTGGTGAGATATGCCCGGAACACCTCTCCATGGAGGTGTCCGGGAGGCATCCGAACCAGATGCCCAAGCCACCTCAGCTGGCTCCTCTCAATGCGGAGGAGTAGCAGCTCGACTCCTCGTACCCCTGGACGACCAAGCTTCTTACCCTATCTCTAAGAGAGCGCCCGGACACCCTGCAGAGGAAACTCATTTTGGCTGCTTGTATCCGGGATCTTGTTCTTTTGGTCACGATCCACAGCTCATGACCATAGGTGAGTGTAGGAATGTAGATCAATTGGTATATCGAGAGCTTCGGCTTTTGGCTCAGCTCCTTCTTCACCACAAAGGACCGGTAAAGAGTCCGCATCACTGCAGATGCTGCACCGATCCACCGGTTGATCTCTTTCCCTCCTGCCCTCAGACCCCAGATACTTGGCAGGACCTTATCCCTAATGTTTTCACTATGTATCTTCAAACACATTTCATGTATTTAGAAACAAATCATTAAAATGACTGATCAGTAGTACTAAATACTACGTGTTCCTTTTGTGCTGTGAGCAATAAGCATGTCCCCTAACCTGGTCATTTATAAATGATGAGCACTTTTTGGTTGCGCGATCTGTTGAGCATTCACATTAATAATGTCTGTGTAATGACCTTTATTGTGTGGGAGAAAGCTGGCAGGTAACTGCTTTTGCAATGAGCTCATTGGTAATTACAGTGATTCCTTAGTGTCATTAGCAAAAGGTCAAAAGTCTTCCTTGGAGATTTAACTCCCTATTCAAATGTACTAAGAATAATGAACATGCATCATTTAAGAAACTTAACATGACTGACAGTAATTTAATACACAGTAAATGTGCTATTGCATAAAGATATACTGTATAATACAATGTGTTAGTGACAATTATAATTTGTCATCTATGGTACCAATGAATAGTGCCAATTAGCAATTAACTTTTTTATGCTAGTCAGTGTTCTCTTCACCAACAATGACGATAACAAAAATATTTTGTCGACGAACAATTTTTTCATGGCGATGACGTGACCATGACGAGCTAAAAACCTGGCTTTAGGAATTTCGTGACTGATCATCACACCCCTGTGTTGGCGACGGATCGGGGTGTTGGCGACGGATCGGCGGGTGTTGCTGCACGGATTTCCTGGAACGAAGCGGATCGTAACGAAAAGTCCGACCCAAACCAGCCTGAAGGACAATTTGATCAAACACAACACATACGTTGTTAGCGAAGAAGCATATTCTCTGCAACAAGATTTAGGACAAGTGACCACGGCGACTGCAGCTAGCTTACTCTGGAGCACGGTAACGAGACTTGCTAGCAAAACGGCCTGTCAGCTAAAGCGCTTGACAGCGTGGGAAATCCACTTCTTGCCCGATAGACACTGAATAACTCGGCGTGGCCCATTTTGCATTAAAATGCCGCCGAAAAAAGTCCCGGCAATGGATGAAATTGAGGAGATCAAGCAGTCTCTCAACTTCATAACGGAGGAACTCAGTGCTGTTTGGCAACAGCAGAAAACTATTATGGATTTGGTCGGGGAAGTAATGCAGCTGATGACGTTATTGTGACTGGTCTTAAAATCAAGCCGAGGTCGTACGCGCGGGCGGCGGCAACAGAAGGGGGAGAGCCCGCTGAGCTAGATAATAGCTCCACGGAGAAACAGGTGGCTGAATTCCTATGGTCCAAAGGGATCGAACTGGACCACAATAACATCGAGGCCTGCCACCCTCTGCCCAGGAGAAAAGATGGTGAGAAGCCAGCTGTGCTACTTCGGCTCACAAACAGAAAATACAAAATCGCCCTATTGAAAAAAGGAAGAAAGCTGAAGGGAACGGATGTCTTCGTCAATGAGCACCTAACCAAACATAACTCGGATATAGCCTGGAAAGCGCGACAACTTAAAAAACAGAGGAAAATACAAAACACGTGGACTTCAAGTTGCAAAGTATATATAAAATTGAACGGGACCCCCGAAGAAGCAAGAGTAATCTGCATACGAAATATCACTGAACTGGAGAAATATTCATAAACATCAACGGATTGCAGTGTCAACATAGGATGGCTGATCAAGACTGGACTGGATACGGAGGTAGCAAACGTAACACAACCATGACTTCACAATTGGCTAGAACTTATTATGGATCGGGGGATAGGAACCAACTAACACAGATAATACGCAACAGCGGGGAACAGAAACTGAAAAGTTTTGAGTACATTGACCACCACAATTTGGATTTAGAACAGGACATAGATCCGGACACTAATTTTTTCTCTTCCATTGACAAAAACTGCTGCTATTATACAGATGAACAATATAACAAGGTCATTAAACATATGGGAAAGTTATCAATTATTCATTTCAACAGTAGAAGCTTGTATGCAAATTTCAAGAAAATTAAGGACTATTTGAATACTTTTACAGAACATTTCGATATTATTGCAATTTCAGAAACATGGATTAATACTGAAAAAGGAACAGACTTTCAATTCATATATAAAAACAGAAAAAACAAAGGTGGTGGAGGAGT